>NC_079380.1:10358235-11060735 GCF_021018895.1 Seriola aureovittata
TTCCAGTTTCAAGCTTCCAGTCCCTTCTCACCTGCAGTGCACCTGTGCCTGTCCACCACTCCAGTCATCCCAGGCTGTCCGTCAGGTGCAGCGAATCCTCATCGCGTTTTTGCCAATCTCTCCCTCCCTCTGCTTCTCTTACCCTCCCTCCCTCTACCTCAGTCAATCTCCCTCTCTCTCCCCCTCTCTCCCTCCCTCTCTCTGTCTCTCTATCTCTCTCTCTCTCTGTGTCTCGCTCTCCAGTAGCACATGCGGCGGAAACTCTTTATTTAATTCATTACAACACCAGCCGATTAACTCCTTCGCAGATGGGTGCCTGGATCCTGCTGGTGCTGGCTAATTGAGCAGCGGGCTGCTTGACTGGCTGCTCTACTCCTCCCCAGCTCCTCCTCCCCCCTCCCTCCTTCCTTCCTTGCTGTCCACGCTTTGCATATCCACGAGATGACAAGGAATCCTGGGCTCTGCTGCTTCCTCCCGCGTGTTGTGAAAATGCCCCGTCACTTTAGGATGGTCCACTCTTCCAGCTCCTGCTTACATCTTTTTTTTTTTTAACTCGTTGTTCCCCTTTCCTTCCTGTCTTCATTATTGTACAATTCCTCCCTCTCCACACAATCTGACCTTTGCAATGCGATATCCCTACTTGCCATATATGGGAGAGGTTGCCACGGCAACTACGGACTCCACTTGTCTTTCACACGCCCGCCCGCCCTCCCTCTCTCACTCGCTCTCTCTCTCCCTTTCATTCGCTCCCCTCTCCCTATATGTGCTTTTCTGTCACGTCATTACACAGAATTTACTTTTTTTTTTTTTTTTTAATAATACATACACAGCAGCAGTGCTCACACAAAGGGAGAGCGTGTTTGTGTACAGTACAGTATGTCCAATACAAGTGTTTCAAGAACTGCATTAGTGTGTGGTGTGTTCAGTAGGTTCTGTGTATGCAAGTGTTCCTGCCTTCTTCACATCTCAGCAGAACTAGCTTTGCCCCTCTATATAAAGTTTTGCACAAAGAGAAGTTTGGCTGTGACAGTTTAATGACAACTTCTGCTAACACAAAGACCACCTGACAGCCTTGTCTCACACATTTACTCTCCCACAATTATCTCAATGAGCACAATGTGAATTATTGTGCTGCTTTCACTCTGGATGTTATCTGACAAGAGACTTATTGTTGCCTAATGATACATATGACTCCATCTAGGTGATGGGACTTTCTGTGTCTACATGCAACACAGTTTTTCTGTTGATGCCACCACGTTAACTGCCAATAGAGAGATGCAGTGTGAGCCAAATGAAGTGTAAAATCTCCAAAGGACAGTAAAGTGAAAAGAAAACCAGACCGATGACACGCATCCATTAATTAATAAACATTAACTTAACAATGACATTGGGATGTTTACTTCTAGCTGATATTGTAAGCAAACCACATACCTGCTCACGTGCAGACCGCTCCGACGTGCCCCTCATGCTGGAATGGGAGGGTGAGGGCGATGGCGGGTTGTGGTGTGGGCTGTGGTGCGGATGCTGCAGCTGCTGCTGCTGCTGGTACTTGCTCTTCAGGTGGTCCATGAAGGCATCCCTCTTGCGTTCCATGTCAGCCTTATGCAGGTTGGTCAGAGCCTCCAGGCTCTGGGCGGCGCTGACAGTGTGGCGATGCTCCGATGTGTGCACCAGGCCCACATTGGAGAAGCGCCGAGCGCTGTTCCCCAGCGTCCGGTACTCCCTTGGATACTCCAAGTCATCTGTCGAGATCATGTGACTGCCACCACGCTCGGGATCTGAGGGATGAGGACAGAAGAGAAGAAGGGAGGATAAAGGAAAGGAAGGAAGGAAGGGGAAGAAAGAAGGAAAGGGTAGAAAGTGTGCAAGGAGGAGGTGAATCAACACCCACACAAGCATGCAGAAAGAGTTGAGGGTGGAGACATACACACACACACACACCGAACAGGCACACAAAGGTGGAAACAAATGAAGCAGAGAGGAGAGTGGGAAAAATTAAGGCACAGAGGGGACAGGAGAGAGAGAAAAGGGGAGAGAGAAAAAGAAAATGAGATGGGATGTTAGACTATTTGCCACCAGGACAGAGCGGTTCCCTGCAGAATTATTGATTTCAAGTTCTGAAGGGAAGAAAAATGAGAAAAGTAAAATGCTTCTGCATTAGATCAAAGGAAGAGGCTCAAACTGAATTTGTTTTTGCTGGATATTCCATCGTGATATGCCTGCTTGTCAACTTAAGGGGCTTTTATTGTTTTCTTAGGAAACAGAAAAAAACAAAGTAGTGAATATTGAGTGACTGAAAGTCAGGTGGGAAGACGCTGAAGCACTTCTTTCATTTCTGTCCTTGTTCTCTTCCACATCCACTCCTGTCCTTCTCTATGAGCTTTTCTTCCATCCCTTCACATCCTCTGCTACTTTCTCTACATATTCTTACTGTCTCCCGTCTCTGGAGGTTACTGATTCTGCTGTCCGTTTTTAAGGAGGCGCATCACTCTGACAGCCCTTTGCCTTTTATCAGTGCTCTAACTGACAGACAACACAGCCCAAGCTGGAAGGCACACAGGACAGGAAGGGAGGCAGCCGGCAGGAGACAGTATGGTTACACAAAAAATATGTGACTGGAAAAATCAATGAACGTATAGCGTGATAAAAGAGCTGGGAGCCATTCGCCCGGTGAGTTACCTTGCTTAGGAAAACAGGCCCCGGCGTTGGCTAGAAGAGAAACATGCCAAGGGTTAATTTGTGTGTTTGTGCACAGATGTGCAAGCAAACACACCAGAACACCGTCACATGAGCATCAGAAAAGCGCTATCGAGGAAGGATAGCACTTTGTCAATTATTATGTGAATTACAATTAGTTAATGCATTATATATGCATTATAATGTATTCATAAGGGTTAACATATGGGGAAATGGTTTGCTATGAATGCTAATAGTGTCTTACAATAACCTGAAGAATAGTAAATGACTATCATCATGCGTTTTTACATAGTAACACATATAATTATCAACTCCTAATAAACTAAGATCTGAAGCAGGTAGAGAAACAATCAATTCAGAGATGGATAATAATAAAAAAAAACTCCAATTAAAGTGAAAGCATAAAAAGTGCTCAGGCTTAATCGGGCTGAATGAAAAGGACCATCTGTACATTAAAGGCTCATCAGCAGCATTAGGATGAGCTGAGCGAGTGAGCAGCAGAGGGAGGCTCCTCGGGGCAGGAGCAACAAATGGACTGTTAATGAACGCAGATGAAGAGGAGAGGAGGAAACTGGCCAGATGGAGGCTACAACGCTCTCCGATGGACAAACCTTAACACAGAGGAAGCATGTTAAGGGCAGAAGGTCTGCGATTATTCCAACGCAGCCGCTGCAGTCAAACTGCGCGCCCGTCGTGAACCCACATTCATTCTCCGAGAGATATCGCACTCAAGTGTGATCAGCTGTTTCAACACCCTGCCCTTACATTCACCACATTATGAAGCACTGATAAACTGAGCAAGGGGTGAGGCGAAATGGACTGACCTCCTGGTTAATAGCATTACCATCGAGCTCTCTGCTGCAAACCGAGGCCGCCGGACATATTCATCTGGCCCCCTCGCAGCCTCCCAGATCTCTGGTTTACACTTCATTAGGCTGGAGCTTATTGTGTATCAGCTAACAAGGATCTGACTCAAGGGCCCCATTACAATGGCTGGCAAAGCTGGGCCTATGTACTATGGCTTATTATTGTGACTGAGCATCCTCAGCAACAGTGAAAAGCTGAGTTGGCTATGCTGGCTCATAAAGTTGCGAAGAGAATGAAACACTGCATCAACAAAATCGTAATATTAACATTTATAGTTCAATTTCAGAACGTTTTAAGTCCTAACAGAAGTTAAAATCATGGATGTATTATAATTAATGCTACACAAGTTAATGGCTAACACCTGCCAAAAGAAATTAACTCAGTTGTGTTAAAATGTGCATCTCTTTGTACCCCTGGTTTGGAATATAGCCTAAAAACTTTGCAAACTGGTGTTGTGAACATACTTTGCAAAGCTGTATATAAAGCCCTCATCTTGAACACGGCGGGAATAAAAGTTGTGTGGGCAGGAGAGTAAGAATAGAAAATGGGAACAGGTTATTCATCTTTACTTCCGTCATTCAGAGCCAATATATTTCCACATAAGCTGGCAGACAATAACCCTGGCAGCCAAAACAATCTGTGCAAGCCCACGCAACGCCAGCATCATTTAAACCTACATAAAAGGGCCTTGATGGGGTGGGTTTCTGGTGGACCCTTTATCACAAGAAAGCAATGTTTGTCAGCAAGTCTGGGTCTGCAGCAGGCCAAATTGCAACTACAAAGACTCAGAGCCTCCAGGAAAAGGTGCAGCCTGTTGGTCAAGGAAATAATAGGAGGACTTGAATGACAACGGGAGCCCACAATCAGAAGCGATAAGATCTGTGAACCCCAGCCAATGAGGCCTGGGCTGCTCTGCAAAGATAGAGAGCACAGTCAAGAGCATTAACCTGACTGAATAAAAAGAGCCCGCTGCGGTGGGCGTCAAGAGATAACAGGGGAGGAGAAATTACCTGCACAGAGAAAAAGATACTGTGAGGCAGTACTTCTAACAAACCAATACAGCCTGATTAAACAGTCCAACTCAAGTTGGAAGATGAACCATAAGAAAGATGATAAATTGAATTAAACATTGTTTCATATAATGTGACCCCCCTCCCCCATTATTAAGATCTGACATATTCTCCCCAACTTCTTACTTTTTAGGTCACCAGTCTCCACTGCCTCAAGTGGGTTACATATATATATGTATGTATGTGACATGAGGCATTTGCCAACCCACCTACAACAATTGTACACACACACATAGACACACACATGCACAGATACACACAGATACACACACATAATGATATTCTATATCATCACAGCCAGATCCTACTTTTTTTTTTTTTTTTTTTGTTTTACACCACCTGCTAAACTGGACTCTCAGCTCAGGAGAAGAAAATGCTGCTCAACATATGCAGAGACATATGGTATGGAGAATTGGGAGAAGTGGACTGGGTGTGCTTTGATGGATTTGGAGGAGGGAGGCGGAGCAGCTTCATATTTTGGGCATATTAACAAGTGGGTCAGATGGAGTGGAGGGTATAAGAGACACTTCAAGTATCCAAGAATGATAAGAAAGCTGCAGACTGCACATATGCAAACAGAGCTCTGGAGACTTTAAGATCTAAATTCACAGGTACTTCACACATTTTGACCCTATGGCCACACAGGCAGCTACAGTACAGTCTGATGTGACCTGAGTTACTTCTGAATTAATACTAGATTTAAAAAGGCATGTAAATATTATTTGGGATGATGCAAATATGCATATAAATGCTGTTGCCACAAAAAAGGGATATCAGCTGGAAAAAAAATGGTAACAGCCGTTAATATCTACCGATTACTTTCATTATCGATGAATCCGCAGATTATTTTCTCCCTTATTCAATAAATCATTTGATAGATTTATTGGAAAATAGTGAAAAATGCCCATTATACTTTACCAAAATTCAAGGCGACGTTTTCAAATTTGTTATTTTATTCAACAAACGACAACTCAGTCAATTGTCAACATTTTTCAGCTCTAATATCAGTAGAAACTGGGAAAAAAAATGTTTTAATAAATTTGTTTGCCAGAAACCAAACAGATTGTTTTTGTAGCTGTGAAATAGTAATTACTTGTGTGTGCTGTTTAAAATGTAGCTGCGTGCTCACCCCTCTGACACATACATGGTCTCCTCAAGCTGTGATTTGTTTCGATTGTGCTCCGGTAGACGTCAGGAAATGAAGTGGGAACAGTAGGCTACATAAATAAACACAAGGGTAACAAATCGAACAACATGTCGCCAGTTTCAAGAAGTCTCAGAGACAGAACTTTCTGTCCAGACAACTTTGAAATGTGTTTGCACTTCAGAGCCGCTCATTTTAATCACCTAACGATGGCAGTAAACTCTGCATCATTTTATCAGACAAACATTGCATTAATGAAGGCACTAAAGCCTGCCACCACATTCCTAAAGAAAGGCAATGTTTTGTAAGTGTGTGTATGTGTGAAATTGTATGTTTAGTAATGCCAACACATTACCATTTTCTTGTTACTATGTAATCTACTGTGATCTGTGTCTCACAGCTCTTTCAACACAGTTCTCATCACTCTTTTAAATTAATGTGGCAATATGCATTTCTTTACCTTTGTATTCAAAACGTATTGTTTGTCTGTTCAAATGTGCTTTTTATGTATGCATTCTAAGAACTGACGTAAATGAAATCTTCACAAAGAGGAAATACACAGGGCAAACAGGCGGTCACTGTCATCAGCAACAAAACCACACAGAGAGGCTGAAGTCTTTCATTTAAATCTAATTTCGCTTTTTTGTTCTTTGTCTCATGTTCATATCAGATTATTAAGACGTGGCCTTTAATATTTAAGTTTTTATTACATATGCACTTAAAGTACGCATTCAGTCATCTATCTTTTTAATTATCTTTCTGTTCTTGTCAGACTTTTTTTTTTTTTCTGTAAGGGACACAATATTGTTGGGTCTACTTTATATTATTCTCCTATGCGGAATTGTTTTATTAAAAGAAGCCTTTTTTTTCTCAAGTTTCTCTGGTAGTGCAGTGTCCAGACCAGAAGCTCTGTTGTTATGCTCATGGTTGGGAGAGGCAAGGGGAGCTCTTCCCTCTGATACACAGCCTAATTTACCACAAGCATGGCAGGGCTCCTTGTGGGACGCCAGCTGTGACAGCACGGGGCGAATAGACCAGCTGAATATTAACCAAAGAAGAAAGGAAGGGAAGAGGTAAAAATCGAGCAGAGGTTGGTGAAAACAGCAAACTGCAAATCTGGCATGTCTATTAAGGCTATAGGCAACAGGAAATAAGCCAATCAGCCAAGCCTACAGCTGTTGGCAGTTGTAACTCTATATGCTCCATTGGGAACAGTTAAAATAAATAACTAGAAGGAGAGAAGGGCATGGCAGGATTAAATATAACCTTCTATAAAACCACCAATCAGCCTTCTAAAACCCTGCAGGTCACAACTCAAGAACCAACTTGAGGGCTGCAGTTTCACATGTACAGTATTAAAGCTTAAAAATAACAGCTGTGGGCCATATTACCCACAGCTGTATGAGGATAGTTATAAAGACTGTAAGACTAACACACTGAAACCAGCTCATGTGCTGTCTTGACTCTCTGTGATGCTGCTGTGACAGTGACTTTCCTGCTACATAACGACTACTCCTTCAAAAAGGGACAAGTGAGAGCTGTCACACGGGCCTTCAAAATTACTACCGCAGACATATGATGGAAGACATTTGGATACCATTGAATAGCCAGGAAAAAAAGAGACTTTGATCATGAAACAGGAACTTTTGTTACTATCTCTCTTATCTCGCGCTTTCTGTGTTCTCGCTGTCTGTGCTTGCTATACACTTAAAACAATGAGGTTACGGGTAAAAGTACACATAACCCAGCAGGTATGTGCATTTCACTTTTCTCTCTCCATTAAGGTAATCTCTAAAAGCTCCTAGGCACTGCTGTGCCAGAAGAGGAGAGTTAAAAGGGGTGAAACTGACGGCCAAGCAGTGAGAGCAAGCCATCAGGAGAAGGTCAGCCTGCATGTATGTGCTGCTGGACGTAATGACAGCCTGAGACAATCGGAAGGCTCCAGGCAGCCTCATGTAAAACTGACGAAGACAACTGCAATCTGTTGCTCTGCACAAAGTGGTGGGAACGCCCTCTTGATCATTAAAACATGCACATCGTGACATGCCCATCTTTTCACCTACTGCCCCCCTCTGACGATCCATCATCTGCCTCTCTCCCACCCACAAACCCTCTCACATCCAAACTTTGTTTCCCCGGGCAACGCTGGGGAATACTGTGGAAGCAGCCAAGTTAAAATTGCAGCAGTAATGTGGATCCAGGAAAGCACCTGTTAATACACAAAGGCCCATACTCAGACAATTAGAGCATGATATGGCTCCACCATAACATCTCTGGGGCCATCTGAAGCTCAGCACAACAAATGTGTGTATTCAGCTGGAGGATAAATTCAAGAGATGATATATAATTGTAGCAGAGACAGGGAGAAAGAGAGAGAGTGGAGGTAGCAACCATAATACATCTCCTTGTTTTACGTGTCATCCTGGTAAAAGCCGGCTGTCTTTCTCTGGAATAACGGCAGTCCAGTAGCAGGTGAGAGAGCCTCTTAATTACAGCTTGTTGTTGAGCCGTGTCAGTCAGCAAACCGCCGCCACTGGGTATGGGGAAGAAGACACTCCAAGAACACCTCATTACATCAGTGCTGCTCAGTTTATCTCACTGGGGAGTCAGATTCTACCTTGAATAAAGATGCTAGAAGGAGACAGGCAGAGATAATAGAGTTTAAGAGATGGTGGATGGAAAATAGGATGTTTGGATAGCATGGAGGCTCTATGCCTGCCTTCATAGACAGCTACATCAAAGTGCTGCACCTCCTCTGACAGCGGGGCCTGGACTTCTGATCTCCATGGGGTGCAACACTGACTGGTAGTCACAGGTGGAAGATGCTTGAGTCAAAGACCTTCACAGCAGTGCATGGCTACATCGATGCAGGGCAGCATAAATTAACCTTCACTTGTTCTATCAATCGTTTGAAGCGCCACACCGGTGTTGTTGCATGATTATTTACAACAAATCACATATACTTACAAACGCTGCTGCCATTTCAAGTCATCGTGTGATGTAAAGCAATTTGCAGACTTGAATGTTGAATGAGAAAGGTAATCCATCATGGTGAACATTGTTATGCAGTTGATTTGAAGTCTGCACTCTCTGGCCTCACAAAAATGACTGACTGTGACAAAAATAGAAGTAGACATGATTCTCCGTATGATGGATTACTGATAAAAAAAGTAGGTTTCAGTGTTCTCTGAGTGCATTTTCACACCACTGGCTACTGGATAGGAAGGAAAACTGCCTTAAAAAAACAACTAAAAACAGTAGGATATGATTGGGAATATGGCTGGCTAACCATTAATCTAAAGTAAATGACATCAGCCAATATAAAAACATCAGTATGGTCAAAGTGGATGGTTCAAAGCTGAGCCAATAATGCTGAAGACCAATGTTTGCGAAAAATATGGATAAAAACAAAACAAAAAACAGATATAATGAGTGGTGTTACTGTGATGACTGATTTTGACTGAGTTTAGCCTCCTTCTCATTCAATGTCCCTGTTCTAACCATTGGTCCAAATGTTGTTAATATCACAGCCCATTACACACTGAATATGAATGGCAGTTCAGTGGACTGCAGGCCTGAGTCACCATAACACCACAACAAGACTGTTGCTGAAAATACAACCCCCTACCAGAGAGATATAATGAGCTTGGCCCACTGCCACATACATCAACCCGAAACACAAGCAAATTCACATACCTGACATATTTGTTGTGAACCACTTGCAGATGTACAAGCTACAGGACCCTCCATTATTATTATTATTGTTAATATGATACCTCATTGATCCCTGCTGGAAATGTCTCTTCCTGTCTGACCTTGTCCACATGCAGATCACAGTATGGTGTCAGTTACCAAACAGCCTCTCGTGCTTGTAAGTTATTAGTGTCAAAGTATATCTTTGCTGAAAAAAAAAAAAAAAAGATTGAAGTCCAGGTCCTCTTATTTAAGGGCCATCTCAGTTGCCATTGCAACCACTGATGACTTCCTGTGTGTGAAGTGAAATGAAGCAAAAAAGGAACACAAACTGTGCAGACCACATCTGGTTTGTTAGATGAGATGCTACAATTATTTATCTCTACTTTATTTTACTATCTGCTACATCAAATCTACAAGGGCCACTGTAAACCCACACTGGACTTGTTGCTTTTTTACACACCCCCCACCCCCACCCCAAAATACAGTGATACACAGAAACAAAAATGTGCAACCACAAAGAAAGAAAGCAAACAAACAAATATCCATCTGAACAAGTTAAATTCATCCTGCGGCTGTCAGAGATGGAGGTAGTACTTCAGTGTGAGAGAATAGCCCAGTGTGCCTTCAAGCTAATCTCAATGGACTCAGCAGAGCAGCACGATGCAGTGCACTGCTGAGCCAGTGAGGCAAGTGATGAAAGCAGCAACAAAACAAAGCATAAAATCCTGGTTCTGGAGCTGGGGAACAGCATCACCAGTGGTACCATCCAACCGGCTTTTCTTGTACTCAGAATGAACACACTGAACTCTGACAAACATTGGCTGCGTTTTATAAACAGAGACTTACTTTAAGGCATTTGTCCTGGTTTGAAACAATTTTGTGATTATGAGTCCTGTATTTTTAATTACAAATACAAACATTGCATGAGTTGGAGCCCCTCGCATACAGTAGGCCAATAAATGACACACTGAATAGCATTCATAATAGCTTAACAGTCCCGTTTTCTCTGACCAAACCAAATACAAGACAAGCTGCTGTTTATTGTAATGACATAATTACTGCAGATAAGCAAACAAGTTAATGTGGTTGCAGAGAGGGAGAGAGATAGGAGGGACAGAACCAAGGATGGGAAAGGCAGGCTTTCCTCAGGGGTTAAACATGACTCTTTCTCATGCAAACAGGATGTTTGCAGCTGCAGTAGGTGGATGAAAACGCTTGCCCAATCAGAAACTGTCAGCTGTCCTTCAGTCTCGCTCACACATCGCCACATATCTCCCTCAGAAAAACAACTGACCCACATGGCAAGCGCTGCCACTTGAAATAAAATGTGTAGACATTAAAAGGCATTCTAGCTACTGTACTACAGTGCCCCGCATGGCTGACAGGGGGAGCCGCAGTAACTTAGAAATAAAAAGCGGGCATTAATAACACTGGGATGGAGGTCACTGGTAACCGAGATACTCCCTGTGACAGCTGCCAAGGACTCCATACTAAACCTCTCAGGTCTAATAGGTCATTATCTGTCCCACAGGATGTGTATTATTAACAGCAGAGCACATGCATGCCTACAAACACACACACGCACGCACGCACGCACACACACACACACAGGCAGATGCATGTTGGTGCATAAAATGCCGCAAAGCACTAATGGGGTGAAATTTGGTGGAGTAGCTTAAGCAGCAAAGAAAATCTGACGACATGAACGGGAGATTTAAGAAGCCTTCCCTATCTGAGCTGATACACACAGCGCCTGCATATTCATGAGATGAGCAGGGTTATTAAGAAGGAGAGGGGGGCAACACCAGAAGAAGACAGCGGTAAGGAAGTCATAAATCTTTCACAATGGTGCTTCTGTTTTGTGTGTGTATAGTAGGACTGTGTTCCTGCAAATTAGACCATATATTTTTATGGTATAGAAAATGGTATAAAAAAGTTGTTAAAATGCATACTTAAAGCTCTATTGATCTATTAATATAATAACTACAATATATGTAATATGAAAGGAGGATTATCACCCAACCCTGCAGCTCTACACAGCTTGTTGGCCATTTTTAGTTTTATGGCCCGCACATTTACTGTTAGGGCTGCACAATTAACCGAAATCGCAATATGGCCAAGTGCAATATCAAAATTGAAGGAGCTGTAATTTTTCTGTATAATGGTCAAATGTGTCACAATATTGTTGGGCATTGTTAGCACGTTAAGCGTTGTGGTGCTACAGAAATGCCCCCGGCCTACAAATCATATTCTCCACACGTACGTTGTGCAGCCTTATTTACTATAATGGTTGACTCTCACTGTTCGGTCTCAACATTAATATTTCCTCTTCTCCTGGATGTCAAAATATGTCATATCAATGCAGCTTTAAAGTTTTTGACCACTAGTGGAGCAATGTTTTTTTATTTGTCCCATGCAAGTATGGCAATGCATGCATGAGTGCTGCGATATATGTTTCTGCCAGTGGATTCACATCACATCATTGCATCAAGAAGCTAACAAGCAAATGTGGATGTAAACAATACTGATTCTAAAAAAAATAAATAAGAAAATTATAAAAACATCTTTGCCAAATATTAATGTAGTAAAAATATCCGTTTTACTTTTTTCCCCTTTGTTGACCGCATTTCTTGTTGCTGTACATCAGTGACTGCAGGTCATTAAGCTTGCTCTGGACAGGTCATAGCCTCTGTCTGTTTCTCTCCTCCAGAGGCCAACATGCTGACAGCATCGGGCTGATTACACAACAGCCTTCTGCAGGCATGTTGCCAAGACTGACGTGAGGAAACCAGAGCTGTCAAAACTTCCAATCTGTATGTTAGGAGCGCGAGAGCCAGGGTGGCTTTTTAGAGATGCTGCAGGAACTTTCAAGTTCTCAATCTGTCAAAAATGCTCCCGTGGGCAAAAAGCAGCAGGTACATAATGAGAAGACATAATGTGAAATAAAAGAGACGTAATGTGAAAATCCAGACTTGTGTACAGGATATAAGAGTTAAGTGTTTTCTCTCAAGTGAGAGGAAAAACAAAAATCATCTTATTTTGCTGCTACGATCGGACAGGGTGGATAATGGATTAAATAAATCATATCAACGGCTGTTGTTCAGAAAAACACACTGACGTTTTTAGACACAGACAAAACAACTGCTATGACACAGTCCTGCTACAGTGAAAATACTTTGTTCGTCCAACTCCTCCTCCGATGGATAACAGCTGAGCTTGTCAGATCCACCGAGTCAAACAGTAATGATGAAACACTTCATATTTAGAGGCTGGCTGCCAACACTGAAGGCCGCACTCAAATTTGGGTATTTTTTTATTGAATTAAACCCAATTAACTGGCGGGTTCCATGGGCAAAGTAGAATAAAAACACAGCACTCCAGTAGAAATGTAAGGTAACTGCAAATAGCATCTACAGTACCATTCTTTTATATTCTGGTATCTCATTAAACACTTAAGTACCAAAATAATACCCTTAACAAGATTATTATTGTTCTAATCATTTCAGTAAAGTGAAAGCCAAAACCCGATTTGTGCTGCTAAGATTGGAAAGCCTAAGGTTTCCTAATGGTCGTGTAATGATGTGTAATTTGCAGTAAATCTTGTCATCGCTGCTGGTTAAGAGGATCTGGGCTTCTAGTGGAGCAGCAACGTTAAGGTTACCTCTTTTATAGGGCAGGATTACTGAGCTGGCTCCGACATGTAGTTTGTTGCCTGCACTCTCGGTAGACCTGCTGCCAAGCCTCCTGTAGTATTAGCATGCTGCCATTCTTGTTCCAGACAGGCTAACCTAACAAGCAGTCTCCCACAGGAGCACATCTGTTGTCAGATTAGTTAGGCTCTGGCCATGGGTTATCAATCAAAGTGGTGAATTACATGACAAACTGAAATTCATTCATCACTTACATCAGGTGATTAAATGATTTAGCAGAACAGATGTAGGCAGGAGCGGTGGAGAGGCGCTGAAAGACACGGGGAATGTTAAAGAGAAGACACATTCAGTTCCACGAGCCAAAGAGAAGCAACTATAAGCAAATCAAAAGTGAGAAAAATGAGTTTGGAGTTCATCTGCTGATGAGACAAAAAATGCTTGGCCCTGAATTTGGCTGTATTTCACTCAGCACCATTATCATTTAATGGGTTTATAACATTCATAAGTGTCAGTGTGCTTGACTCTATATTAAATCAATGCACTAACCTTGATATTTGACTTTTAAAACACACAAAGGTACAGTAGCTGACGACAGCTGCCTCTGTAGCTGACTAATAGGCAAGCAGAGAGCCTATTGATCCACACAGGTGGCGTGTTTGTCGGTGACAGGTGTGATGGGAAGGCTGGGCTGCAGAGATAGCTGGGTGCCAGGTGATTAGCACTTAAAACTATGCAGCACCAGCTGAGACCCTGGCAACACAGCCAAAGACAAGGACCTCAGAGAAGAGTGGCAAAGGTCAAGTTCATAGAGAGGCTGGGTTCATGTAAAGGTGGGGTGCACAGTCACAGAAGTGCAGATTTTTTCAAATCATGAGAACAACATGAGCAATATTCCTCTTCGCTGGCAATTAACCTGACATTTTAATTGGAGTGCTACTGCCATATCTTTCTTTAATTAAAAGAGCATGAGCTAAAAAAAAAAAAAAATTACCTCTGACGAACTGAAACAAAAAGAAAAGGGATCAATCAAAACAGCCGCTCATTAGCTGAGATGAGTTTGAAATTGCAGATAGGTTGCCTTAGCAACAGGTCAGTTGTTTTACAAGCTTAAGTTGGCACACTAGTCCCCCCCCCAACACACGCACACGTCCAACAAGCACACCGTTGCACAAGCCTGACGGTGAGCAACAGCCAGTGACAGATGTGGCACGAGCAGGGCAGCAGAGATTACAAGTTGTTGAGTCAACATGGCTCAGATCTGTGTTATGATGCTGATAGTCATGTGTCACAGTACAAACTGCTCTCTGTCAGCTGCCATCAAACAAAAGACAAATGGAGAAGAGGATAGAGGGTGGGTGGTGGATTTTCCTACAGCTGTGAAGTTCAAGAATCAAAATTAAACTACTCTTCCATCTTCACGTCATAATTTGATACACACACACTATATATATATATATATATATATATATATATATATATTATATATATATATATATATATATATATATACATACACACACACACACACACACACACACACATACATACACATAGGGTAAGGTTTTGTGATAACAAAAAAACCTGATCTAAGAGGAGAGGTAGATCAGAAAACACATGCGTTGAAACAGTCTCATAAATACAAAGATCTTTATTCTGCCATCTTTATTTGAAGTAAAGTGAAAACGCTGGCACAGATCAGAGATGAAACCCTGTATTGAGCATTCCAGCCTGCTTGGGAGGGTTTCTGTCACGCCTGTTGAGATACAGGAACAAGTGGGGAGATGAGTGGCACACAGCAGTCCCTAGTGGGGTGATGGAGTAATTGCTTGTTTCACCATTCCCCAGAGGATATCACAAAGAGGGCTGTGGGTAAGCTCTGCAAAACAGCAGCCCCACCTCCTGTCTCACATCTCCCGTCATCCTCTGTTGCATGCCTCTTTGTCTTTGTCGCAGAACAGAGGGCAGGAAAATGCCGCTATCTGAGAGACTCAACTTTACCTTTTACTTAAGCATGTGGCCTCTATAGAGTCAGAGGCAGTATTATGACTATGTGTACGGGGCACTTGTATGTACATGCAACAATAAATAGAGATTTTTTTGTAGGATATTGTAACAACACAAAGTGCTGTGATCTTTGTGGACACTGCAGTTTTTACATGTTTACATTTCTTTCCAGAGTAGCTGAAAAACAGCGAAAGGGCTATTTTCTATCCTCCGGTTTTTCAGTTTGAAGTGTTTTTGTTGCAGCAAGGATTCACACAGCAGCAGAGCAGCTTGTTTAGAGGACATCTGGAAAATATTTCCCATGATAAATAATTGCTAATTGCTTGTATTTGGTTTCACTGAGAATTGTGAAGTCATAATGGCCTATTGCATCACATCCGGCTCATCCATCACTTCACTTCCTCCTCCTGCGCATATCATTGATTGGCTGTCCGTCTATACACCACTTTAGACCACACACTAATGGGCATGCAGTAATGTATGCCACATCATGTGTGTGTCTATGTTTGGATGAAGATTTTTCCATTCAGCCATCACACAGCCATTGATCTTTGTGCTCATGCATTAAGGGTATCATCTCATTCCTGGTTTCTTAAAGCAACACAGCGCTCTTCTCCTCCTCCCTGTCATGCCTCTTTCCCTCTCTATCTCATGTCTCCACTAGTGCTGCCTGTGTGTTTTGAGCGTCTCATTTGGGTTGGAGTGCAGAAGGATGAAGGGGCGGGGCAGCCGTACAGATGGATGCGTGGGTTTCTGTGGTGATGTACTGTAGGTGAGCAGGAGAGAGCAGCCAGTTGGCACGAAAGAGGAGGAGGAGATGACGAGTTAGACGTTAACAAGCTGTCACTGCCAACACAACACAAGCGCCCACTGCAACAACAAAAACAACAAAGACAACCCCCTGACAAGCCTGGTGTTATAAACAACAACCAAACAGGCGTGCACTCTGTTCCACCCACAGAGGAGGGGTACAAACCGCAGGTCAGGCGGTGTTGGGATGAAAATGAAACCTATACGTGTAAATTAGGTTTTTGCTATAAACTGCGGCTTCAGTTGGTGAAAGTTAAAGGAAGAGCAGCAAAGTTTCCTGTCCCCTTCCAGAATAACCTCGATGTCTCAGCTCACTCCCAAATGGCTTACTGCAGCAGGACGAGGATTACTGAAGGTTGCTGCAGCCACATCAGAGATTTTCTTCAACTGCAGCGTTCAAAACCAATCAAACCCAAAAAAAAAAAAAAAAAAAAAAAGGTCAAACTTCAAATGCTTCTTGTAGCTGCTCTCCTTTGTTTAGTTTTTCTTTATTTGTAATGTTGTCAGGGAATCAGCAAAACATTTAACACGTGCTCTGATTTGACTCTACAGGAGACACATTAGCAGCATTGAAACATCAAGGGATATTTGATCAAAATGGACTTTTTGATATCATAATGAATAAAATCACTCCTAATCTCTGAATGCTATGATGAATAATATCTCCCACAATGTTCCTACTAGTATATTTTTAGTCACATACTGTATTGTATGATGGGATCAATAGCTGCGGGGAATTGATGCAGACATCCTAACATTTCCCAGTCCCCGATACTCAGGGCATCAACTAACATTTAACAAAGTAAGCGTGACATTTATGATGAGTCCTAAGGGCCGATCTGATTGGATGTTTCCTTTCTGTCTTCAAGCTTAATGCTGACAATCACACCCAAAGGAAAGCTGCCTCTCTGGACACATATGCATACACTGGCTACCAGGCCTTTGGAGCTAAAGCGGGACTCCTGTGGGACCCTAGCTTTTTTTTTTTTTTTTTTTTTAAATGAGACAACAGCACCATTTAATATAAATAGAGATATCAAAACATGTGTCAATTGTAGTGATTGTTCCGCCCCTTTCTTCTTACCACCTGCTGGTTGAATGAAGCTGAAATGTGACAATTGTTAAGTGTTCTGCCCCAGAGCCCGAGAGCCCTTGGCAGAACAGCCCATGGCTAATCCAGAAAGCATTAGCACTGACTCACAACTAGCTGAGAGACAGAATGAGATGGAGATTGACAGGGAGGGAGACTGAGCGACAAAGGCAGAGAGGCAGAGAGAGAGAGAGAGAGAGAGAGAGAGAGAGAGAGAGAGAGGCAGAGAGAGAGAGAGAGAGAGAGAGAGAGAGAGAGAGAGAGAGAGAGAGAGGCTAAGTATAGATGTGGATGAAACTTCGAGAGCCACAGACAAAAATGGGGATGCAGAGGCTGGCAGAAAGAGGTTGGTGAAGAGGACACAAATTGATGGTTCATAGTGGTGAAAGTATTGGAAACCCAGTGAAAAGTGGAGGAACAGCAGAGAGAAGTGGGCCAGGAGGTGGTTTGTACACAGTAAAACAAACAAAAAGAAGAGGGAAGGAAGTGGGCATCGGGGCCAAGGGTTGGATGAGTGATGGGAGAGGAGGGTGCAGAGAGAAGGAAGCTGGGGAGAGCAAGGTGTCCTCCAAATCCATTTGTCACCCAGAGGCTCATTAGTGTTTGTGAGTGGGTGTCTGGTTATAAATAGGCTTTGGAGCGTGTGTTTGACAGGAGGGATTCTGGGATTTGACGGCAGGACATTAATCTCGGCAGAGAACTCCCGGAAGACGGACGGAGAGACAAACAGACGGATCTCCCAAAAAAAAGCGCACTGTTTTATCAGTCAGCCACCTCATATATCTAGTGACTCTCTCAGCCTGTTTGACTCTCCTGCCTCTTGCTCATATCCACCTGGCACATACGCAAAAATGACCTTGATTTGATGGATGCTGTAAAAGCCACTTTGTCCTTTAACATGGCTGTTTTTAAGATTT
Source organism: Seriola aureovittata (assembly GCF_021018895.1). NCBI lineage: Eukaryota > Metazoa > Chordata > Actinopteri > Carangiformes > Carangidae > Seriola > Seriola aureovittata. The sequence goes on from NC_079380.1 coordinate 10,376,181, forward strand.
CAAAAGCAAAGCTTTCCCCCATCTCTCTTACTGTCTCTGCTGCTTTTTGGCCGCCTTTTCATTTTCCCTCCGAGTTCTGACTTTAGAGCTCTTCATGCTTCGCTTCACGCTTTTGAGATATTTCCAGTTCCCGCTTAAAAGCTTGTCAGTCACTCACGGCATGTTCTCCAACTTCTTTGTCTCTCTTAGGCTTGCTCTGCTCTTATTTGCATCCCTACCTTCTTTCCAACAGCAACTGAAAAAATGCAACACTCTCACTGCCTTTAATTAGAAAAAAATCCCAACCTCTCTCATCTCCAGCTGACGTTTGCTTGTATCTGGAGCAAATGTGTACAAATGCTCCATTTTCTCCATCTGTAGATGGCGCCTCTGGCTACAGCTTTGCCCTAATGTCACTCCCCGCCACCACCTCCTGCCACACACACACACACACACACACACACTATTTCAAGCTCCACAAATCCAGTTTCCCAAAGCATCACCGTAGATCCTCCAAAAACTTATGTCCTCGAGGTGACCATCCCCCCCGCCCCCCTGCGTGCTAACCTTTGGCCCCACCATGTTGTAGATCGTCAGGACATAAACCTGTCGATGAATCCAGGGAATGAATGAGGGAGGCTCAGGGCTATGGCTCAATTATGACCTGAAGCCTTGTGCAAATAGCTGAACTCAAGCTGCTTTAAACTGACTGATCACTACTAATGCCTGGTTTAATGATTCTATCTAGTCCCCTCGCTCATCACTGCCACCTTGTCTAGTGTTATCAGACTTCGCCTGAACATAATAAGTTACATAATAATAACAACAATATATCAAATGACAATGTGAAAACAATATGACAATGTGAAAGAGGTCGCTAGCTTTATCATTTAATTTCTTAGCTGCCTGGCCCACAACTTTACTGTTTTGGTTCACTCTCACTGCCCTCATAGCAAAAAGTTCAGCACCAAACAGCAGACAAGCTGGTTATTTATTAATGATTTCACCATATCAACTTGAAAAAATGAGGATGGTGAGGAGGTCAGTGTTATGTTCCCAACTTGTAAGCAATAAATAATTCACACTGAACAGAATACAGTTGGATTTATAAAGTAATGTACAGTGAAGGTCGCTTTAACTCCTGCATTTCGTTCAACTGGTTTAAAAAACAAAAAGACCTGTTGCTAAACTAGTCTCTTTCATGTTCAGACTGACAGACAAACCAGGAAGAGGAGACATAATATGGACTGACAGGTAACTCATTAATTAGACAGTTTTTGTGACTTTCATCCTGTATAATCAGCACTAAAGGGACGCATTGGGAAAAAGATCTGCTGATTGACAATACCATGTTTTTATTTATTCTCTCTGGTGGTCACAAAGAGCTAATAAAGAAATAACTAACTGAGAAATATAAGTAATATAAAAATGTGATTGAGATTATAAAAAGCTTCTTTTTTCATTTGTCCTTAGTTTTAATTACTGAGGCTATCATATGGGATTATTTTCAGAGGCAAATGTTTTAGCCAAACAAATAATCTAGATTCCCTGTTTTAGAACAGTTCGTCTGGCTTTGAAAATGTCAGAGACTAAAGTTTAGCAGTTCATTGCAAATAAAGTCTTGTACGAGTTCATAGACACAAAGGTTTTCTGGACAGAAGAGTTGAATGGCGAGTTGAAGCCCTGCTGCTGGCAAACATTTAACCTGCTCAAGTGACCTTAAGCATGTCACTGAGTCATCACCAGCTTCAGTCATGTTAGTGTGTGACTGAACTCTGATCTCCTTGCACAGGAATGGTAGAAGAAGAGAGCTTCCTTATAAAGATCAGTGAAGTATCACATGTTGTTAATGTGATTTAGTGTGTGGTGCATCCATTAGTAAGAACATCATGTATTTCAACATTTCCGAGTGTGGCAGCAGGGGAAAAACAATTTTTCAAGAAAACTGCCTTTGCTGATAGATTCTAAGTATAACCTGAACACTCGAGAGAACACATCCCCACAGAGAGCTAATGCCAGAGGCCGACTTTTTGTGCCGTGTCACCCTCACCACACAGGATAAAATAAAATGTATGAAAAGGAATCATCACGTTGGGGGTAAGATGGAGCTCCCAGAAATACTGCCACAGCTCTTCCTCATCTCCTCTTTCTTCACGACCAATTTCACCCTCACATCTCGCTTCACTATTCCATGGTTGTGACAAACAGGGCAACTCTCGAGTTTTGAGTTCAGCCTGTGCCCGGAGAAAAGCGAGGCTGAACAAAGCTGCATCTTTTAAAGTGAACCCTTGTTACCACACGTACAGTATAACTATTTCAACTTTGCTTCAGTACACAGGATCTGTAAGGCATTAACAGTATCTGAACTGCATGTATTGAGAAGCTGTCTCAAGCAGTTCAGGATCAGCGCTGAAATAAGTTGATTAACTGATTTGTTAATCGACAAATGAGACTGATAAATAATTCAAGTTATTTATCAAAGAAACTTTCCAGCTTTTCCAGTGTGAGGATTAACTGCATTTCTGTTTGATATATAAATTGTATAATTGTAAATTAAAGGGCTTTTGATTATGGAGTGTGGTCTGAAGATGTAACCTTGGGCACTAGAAAATTGCAATGAGCCTTTTCACAGGCTGCTGATGATTCGAATGTCCAGTCGAGACGCCCCTTGAATCGACTCGCATTTTGGTAGTTGAATCACGACACAGAGTGGCACGACTCATTTCTGTTCGCTGCACCAATGCTCTCAGCTCTGGTGCTGAATGTCAGCAAAGTGGGCTAAACTACTTTTGAACCAGACACTGGGGCAGACTATTATATCTACTTTAGTCCAATGTGACAGAGGGTTTGGCTGACAACCTCTCAGCAGCAGGATGCACACTTTTTAGTTCTGTGTGGAAATCTGCTGTCGTCACATCACAGATGCCTGAAAAATGACATATCAGTGATTCCAACATCAACTACCACATTCCCACTCAATCCAAGGATTACATCCATATAGACAGCTGAGTCGAGTTGAACCTAAATATCCTTTACTATTTTCTACTATTTTAAAAAGGATAAAATGTATAATCCAAAGGAGGTAGGAAAGTAAGATAGCCACACAACCTTCCTCCATCACACCCCTACATATTGTCTATGATCGATCAGGGAGCATACATGTGATACGTCTCTGGAGTAGGCACACGTACATGTTTCTACTCCACAGACATAAGAAATCCCAGCATAAACACAACTGTCAGCTGCTCACTTTTGATCTCCCACTGCCTGTTCTCTAGCTGTCTTGAATCCTTTAAACTCATTCTATGAAGACAACAGTGAAGCTGTGTTTAGCGGATGAGGAAAGTCATTTATGCAGAGAGAGTTTGCCTTGGTTTAATCTCTGCAGCTGTTGCTTTGCTAAAAGTGTACACCTGAGTGCGAGTGTGTGTTAGATGGTCTGACTTTGTGAACTCTGCATCCTCCTGGCATTGATCGTAAATGCACACACACACACACACACACACACACACACACACACACACACACACACACACACACACACACACACACACACACACACACACACACACACACACACACACACACACACACACACACTATTCAGTGATGAGATCGAACTGAGGTCATGATGAATAAATAATGGTCTAAACTCTGGAGGTTCACTTGACTAATTAACGGGGGAAAAAGATTCTTCTCAAGAAGCAACAATACAACAGAGCAAGAGGAGGCCAAGTAGTAAATCAAGGATCACTGCACAGGCTTCATACACACCAACACATATATATACACACACTACATACACACACATACGTGCGCATCCTAATTTGCGATTCAGTGTGCTGTGAAGGGAAAGACAAAAGAGGGGAGGAGAGGTGTTGGCCTCTATTGACTCAAAACCCTGTGGGCTAATGAGAACTCAAACACACAGACACACACAGCAAAAACACCCATACACACACTCATTACTGTCATATCGCTATGTCAGAGTGTGAAGGCGGTGGGTTAGCATCTCACCACAGTCCTCTTCTTCCGAGGTTTTTGTGAAGGAATATCTATAGAGAGAAATCCCAGTCGCTTGTCAGTGTCCTTATCGCTCTGTGAGCTTCGTGGTCACCCGACTACACACAGTGACACACACACACACACAAATCCCGTCTGTGAGGTCATTAGAGTGGTATAATTATGAAGAATAACCAGTCTATCTGGCCCAGCTGTTCTGCCGACATCATCCAACTAGTCCCCCTCATGCACTGTAAATATGAGCAGACAACGTAGGACAGGGAGTGGCAAAACTGACTTACTGAGGGGCTTTTATTTTGGCATGCAGACATCTCCTTGGAAACAGATGTGCCTGATAAAAAAGGGACAGCAGCTCACAGAGAAGCCAAACAGTAAATCCAAATCAGTTTCAACAGCAATAAAAACATTTTCACTCTCGCAAAAATGCAAATATGAACCAGCGTGGCAGCAGAAGAAACAACAATAGAAATCAAATGAACTAAAACTGACTGGCTACAAATGACTTAAAAAGTCCCAAAGGGCGCACGGGAAGCCATGACAGAGTTTGTGAAAAAGGATGTCATGAATGAGGCAACTGCAGCAGCCGCAGCTTGAGTCCTGGAGGAGCCACCGAGCTCCACAGTCTTTGAACATACAGGAGCCAGGCAGAAGCAGACAGCAGAGCTACGTGACTCTCATGACAACAACTGCAATCACACAAATACACAAACACACTGTCACACACATCCAAAGAGTCCCTCAATGCTGCAAGTTATCAAGATTAAATACCGCAAGCATTCAAGCAAATGCACCAACTGAAAAGGATGCCCTAAAACAAAGTGAGAGGGGGAGAGGAGAGAGGAAAAAAAAGACAAAAACAAATGGGACCAGGACACACAAAAGGAGGAGAGGGGACCACTCCAAGCGCCCACCTGAGGGTTTCCCAGCATTCTCCATTTGCGCTCCTTTTAGCCCTCTACCCCTCACTCTTTTTTCTCGTCTAGGTCAATCCATCCAACCATCTCCTCATTCATCCCCAGCCGTCGCCACCTCACTGGGACACTGGCTTCGGTGGAATATTGTGTATAAAAAAAAATAAATAAAAAAATCAAAGAGAGGGAAGGCAGGGAGGGACAAAAGGATTGTGAAAGAGGTGGGAGAGAGGAGGAGTATGGGAAGAAACACAGGGAGAGAGAGATGCACAGACAGAGACAGAGGGAGAGAGAGAGAGAGAGAGAGAATGACAGAGAGAGAGAGAGAGAGTAAGACTGCCAGTTCTGAACGTTGTCTCTTTTCTCTCTGTCTGATTGTGTGTCCCTGGCTGTCTGTTTTGCTCACTCCTCTCTCTCTCTCTCTCTCTCTCTCTCTCTCTCTCTCTCTCTCTCTCACTCCATTTCCCTCATTATGTCGATTTGAGTGGTTGTGCCAAGCTTGCAGGAGAAAACATGACTCGTCACGGCCCTGAAACACCTTGCAGACTGGCCACCTCCTACTGGCCACTGACTGTGGACCTGTGTACACTGGTTGTGTGCTGGAGGCCATGGATTGAACAGGACTGTGTGTGTGTGTGTGTGTGTGTGTGTGTGTGTGTGTGTGTGTGTGTGTGTGTGTGTGTCCTGTCAGCTAGCCAGAGCAGCAGATTACTGACGCTTCACTGGCACGTCCCACTTCATCCTTCTCTCCTGTCACCCCGGCAACACCTCCGCTCCCTGCCTACTTCCCCCGTCCTCCGCTCATCACCCTCCCCACCTCCCCCTTCTCCTCTATCGGCCTCCACTTCTCCCTCCCTACCTCCCTCCTTCCCTATCTCTCTTGAGGTAACCTGAGAAAGAGTTTTAAATTTAATTTCATCCATCTCCGAAATCTATACCAGAAGAACTAACTCCACGCAGCCCACAGGAATAGTAAAGATTGTAAATCTCTGCAGCCCGACCTGCTCTAATAAAAACAGCCCCATCAAAGTGGTGTATATACACACATGGCCCCCAGGGTGCTTCCTTTCTCAGATAAAGATAGCCAATCACAGGCTGGGGAGGCGAGAGGAATCGTGCAGTAATTAACACCAGTGGGCCTGGGCTTAGGTCCCTGTCAACACTCAGAGAAGCTCAGAACCACACCTCTGATTTTTAACCATGGTGGTTAAAAATCAGAGGTGGATAGAGGCGAAAACTTTGCTGAAATAACGATGGTGTTTAATTAACATGTTAGATTCAGTCCACATCTACACCTGAGAGGCCTTCATAAGAAGCAGCGAGAGGTCAAGGCAGCCATCGAGGTGAAGACCCCCAACTGAATGCAATGCAGGGAACGAATCTCTGCATTGCGAGAGAATGTACTCTGAGTGAGTGTGTGTTTCTCTGTGTGTGAGGATTGGTTCAAAATGAATGCTGAGAGTTTTTGTTACGTGATCGGGCTGTGCAATGTGATTTTTTCACAATTATCCTATTAACTGACGAGTTGATTGACAGAGATCAAAACTGGGTACTATTCTGATAAAAGTTTCAGTCATTTTTAAGCAAATATTAAAATTCATTCTTCGTTAAACTGAATATCTATGGATCATTAAAATCTCAAAACAGTCACATTAGTGTCACAATGATATGTTCCACTGTTACTTTCCTCAACAAAACTCTTAGAAAATATGAATTATGAATTAGTTTTTACAAGTTTTACAATTTGTTTGAAATAATTAATTGGGACAAAAACATAATCAGACAGAAGTCATTAAATTAAATTAAATCCAATTAAATTAAATTAAATGACTGATGCAACTGGGTGTCTTAAAAAAGGTACCCGTAAAAAGGTTCAAAACACATTGCGTGTATCCTTGAGATAGAGAGAGACAAATCTGTTAAACACCTTTCTGTCATTCAATGTATTCATATTAACAGCTTGCAGTCTTTGTTGTTGCAGTGTTTTGTTTCATTGTTGGTTACTGTCCGCAACTGTCGATTAGTGAAATAGCAAGAAATTGGCTGCATGACTGTATTACGTGCATTATTGTGGGTCGTTTTGCGCAAATGATACAATCAAAATGTGGAGGCACTCCAAAAAATATTTCTCTACTGTTAGTGGTAAAAACCTCCATACTGCACCTTTAATGGATATGTTCACAATCTTTGAAGTTTGTCTTACAACAACAGTCAGTCCCATATGAAGATCGAAACAGGTTTCGCTTGGTGTAATCATTTCTCCTTTTCATACTGGCCATTAAAAGATCCCTTCCTATGCATTTTCATTGTAAGAGATAAAATCAAATACTTATTACAAAGATTATTGTGTTTTTGTTTGTTTTTGGTGTAAAATTCCCTATTTTTCATTTCCCTATGTAGTGTTTCTCTGTTGAGCTATAGTAGCAGTACAGTAACAAAAACAGGGAACTTTATACCAAAAAGGCTGCAACTATGTCTTGATTTGTCTAACTCAGACTGCTGAAGCCTCCTATTAATTTCAAATAAAGTTTTGAATACAGCACAGAGGGGTTATGTGGACTTCCTCAGCTCACCATTTACATTGGAAGTGTGTTGGGAAAGGCCCTTTTAATGAGCAGCATAAATGGGAGAGCGGACTACAGTGGGCAAAATACCTCAATGTTCATCCGAACACCTATTGTTTTAAGAGAGTCTTGAAAAATTGTGAGGCTTTCCTGAATGTGGAGTGGATATCAAAACGGATCAAAAAATACTTTTAAGAGCTCACTGTCCCTCCCATGATCACCTCCACCAGCACCAAATCATAATGTATGTTACACTGAAGAGTTGTAAAAGTGTCAGAAATGGACTGAGGTCACATTGCCACACATTGGCTATTGTATGTATATGGTTTAAAAGCAGATATTAACATTATTAGCTGCGGTCTAACTGAGTGTGTGCGATTGTGAGACAAAGGCCCACCCACCACTTTCCCTGTACAGTAGTCTGAAGAGCAGAGGATGACACCCACAGATATTTACCCTCTGCAGGGCTACACCTGCTGAGCGGTGCAAGGTTAACAATGGCCACATAGGGCTTGACAACTGCTGAACATGCAGCTTCTCTCCCCTCACAGTTCACACACAAAGACACATGCAAACACAGACCTGCATATCACTGCATCAGCCTGTGAATGTGTAGCCTATGTGTTGTGTAGGCGTGTGTGTTGGTGTGCACACCGTCTATGTTTGTGCATGTGTGTATGGATAAGTGACAGAAAAAAAGCATGTTGTTAAGCTAACGTAAAGCACTAATGCCTCACAAGGACAAGTAAACAACAAGTAAACAAAACAGCGCATCCTCTACCTTTGAAAAACAACCCTCTACCCACCAAGCAATTTAGCACCTACAAATACATACAGATGAGATATTAATGGCTTACTGTGTCCTCTTTGACCTTTTAATTATTCTGATTTGTGTACAGCGCAAGCGTGCAGTAATTGCATTAGCATCTCTGCAGGTTTACTTAATGTTCCAGTAAAGAGGGAATTGTGATTCAGCAAGTAAATAGGATAACACACCCTTCTTTTTGTGTACACTAAATGATGTACTGTGTGTGTGTGTGTGTGTACGCATGTGCTTGTGTGGTTCCAGTAAATCATCTGAGATTTATTAGCTCAGTTACCACTAGTCAAACCCTCTGACGTGCAATTATGCTCTATCAGCAAATAAATGATTTGGCCATTACAGGCCATAATTGGTTATGGAACAAAGGGTACAATATATTGTCCGTCTCTCTTCAGTTGTTTCACACCAGGTCCTTCTCTTTGCTGCTTGTATTACCAGAGAACTCTGCCTGCCCCCTGTTTGCCCCCTCTTCCTATTCCCCACTTCCTCTTCTCCTTCCTCTGAGCATTTCCCTGGAGAGGACTACTGCTCCCTTCCTTCCCTTTATCTTTAGAATGAGGCATCTGGAAAGCAGGCCCCGTCTCCGCCTCTCTCCATCACGTTCAATCATCCCGATGTTTATACAGCTCTCCCGCCCTTTTCACTGTCCCTCCACCTCCCTTTCTCCCTCCTCCTGTCCCACCTGCCTTCCTCTCCGCGTTTGCAACATCTCGGCTCTTTAAACACAGCATCGCTTATCACAGCCCCGCATCTTTCCATTTCTATCTATCTCCCTCCAATTGTTTTCTTCCCCACCATCTTGCCTCTGCTTGATGCCTCTTCCTCTTACATTTCCTCTCTGCCTCGGAGTGTTTTTTGTCCTAGAAGATGCTGCACCATTTGTAATGTCTGAGCGGATATTTTCCTTCACATGTGATGCAGGAAAGCTTGAAGGTAGCAATCCTGTGTAAAGGTGCCTCTATTTGTACAGGTTCATCCCTACAATGGGGTAAAAGAACATGTGAAAAAAAAAAAAAAAAAAAACTAAACCATAGCTTGCTTGTAATTGCTCCATGCAATAACCTTAGGGCTTTTTCCACACTTTGTTTTGAGTTTAACCCCGAGTTCTGTCGCCCTGCCCTGACTAGTTTGTTTTTTGCACTTGTTTACTGTTGTTTCGATCCATAGTATGTTCCCTAATGCTTTCAGTTCTCATCAAATTGCAGGTGTATACCTCCATTCCCAGAAAACAATGCTCCTTTTTTGATGCAAGTAGAAAAATGTACACCAATGTAAATGCAGGCTGCACCACATGAGCACATCAGACGGAGTGCAACCATCCGTGTCAGCCATAAAGTGAAGACGTTAGAGCATCTTAAGCTTCTGTATTGTGACATATTTCTGTGTAATACTTAATATGTGGACAGGGTTTAGTTGCTAGAGGGATTTAAATCAAATTCTTTAGATGTGATTGGATCACTGAAAAGTGGCTGTGGCTTAGTGAGGACAGCAACGCGATACAGCGCTGTAGAGGCGTACAGAGCTGGGGAAAACAATGCAAGTAGCGGTGAATAATATGGATCAAATCCCCTATTACACAATACAGCATATCTATATCATCAATATACTTAACAAGACGGAAATGTCTGTTTGTGGCTAGTCCACTGAATTACATTCACATTACAACACAAGACACTTCACATTGATGCAAAACTCCCAATACCCAGTACACACTGCCATAAAACCTGCCCATTGATTTTCAGCATTGCAACAACCTATAATGTCCTAATACACCATAGCTATATAAGGGATAACTGGATGTATCTATATTTAACAGTATAGCAATACAAAAAAGCAAAATATATATTGTAGGAAAATTTATATTGTTAAATGGTATCCGGAAAACCTAATATTTCTAAACCTTAAATGCAAGAATTGAATAACAACAACAAAAGTGAGAGGAAAATTATCTAAACACAGAAATAGATGGAAGGAACCTGTAAAGTCGGTAGTGTAGGGAGTGGCTGAATTAAAATGAAATGTGCTGTGTTGATGTTGTGCTACAAAAGCAAAGAAAAGGAAACAAAAACCCACAATGCAGAGTTGTATGGAGTGAGGTGATCTGCCCCCACGGATTGACTACTGCTCTGGCTTATATGCATGAAGCACACCAGGCCCAGGTGTGTTAACTCCTAATTGTTCTGCAGCCCTGGAGACACAAAGCACGTTAACAGCAGAGTGAACCGAGCAAAGGGGTGGTCGCAATATGCAGGCATCTAATTGTGACTGTACAAAAACTGTGTGACAGTTTAACTGGAAGCACCTCATTCAAGTGGACAAAGTGAAGGCGGCGTCGGCTCACTGGCCGATGGAACCAAAGACGAGAAAGAATACCTATCAGGAATGGGTGAGGGTGACTAGCTGTGGGCTAAGTGGGAGGAGATCAACCTGCTGCCTAGAATTGCTCCCACACTGCAGCTAATTAAGGCTGCCTCGTTCGGGTTGAACAATCTCCATGGTACTGTCTTCAGCATCTCGAGATGAGATAGAGCAAGAGAGCGAGAGAGAGAGAGAGCGAGAGAGAGAGAGAGAGAGAGAGGCTGTAATGACAGCACAGCAAAAAAAAAAAACAAACAAAAAAAAAAAAAAAACAAGCGTGACCTTTTGGACCAGATCTTATTTTGATGGTGCACATAAACAGTCCTTCCCACATAGAGATAAAAAGGGTTGGTGGAGGAGAGATGAAGCTGGTATCGCAGTGAGAGAGTTTGGCTGAGGACGAAGCATCTGTCTCATTATACCCCATTTTTGGCCACACAGGACAACTCTCTATGCCGCAGGGCCAAGCTACGCCTCAGATAAGAGGAAGCTTGAAGAGAATGTTCAGCCGATAAGAACTGGTCTTAAAAAACACAGACACTGACAAAATGGAAGAAGAGCTCGACACAAGTGTGAAGGGGAAGGAGAGTTAAGAGAGCCAATAGAGAGAGAGCATGGATGGATGGATTTGCTGAGTAAATGGCTGAAAGCTAATCATGATGCTAACAGTAATGGATAGGCAGGGCCGTCCAGATTGCCTCATTTAAGGACACTCGAGTATCGTTTAAGTAATCTCTCTGACGCACTCACAATGGATTTGAGTCATGGAGACGGAGTGGTCTGGAGACAAATGACAAAGAGTTTTCTTGTATGTGTTTTACTATTCTGTGCCTGACCTTAGCGCTGCACCTGATGTCGACGATATGAGCTGTGCAGGAATACTGTGGCTCCATCCGTCTCTGAGTCTCTGAGCTAACATGGAGTGACAGCAGCACACAGAATCAGAAGAAACTCAAAATGTGTCTCCTGAGTTTTGTCCTTCTTTGATCCTCAACTGGAGGCAGAATAGGAGAATGAACATCAGCGACCCTGAACAACCTTCACTGGGATTTTCACACATATACCCAACTATCCACACATGCACAAAACACTATTATTATTGCCTTGAGTTTGGCCCTTTACACTCTGCTACACTCTTAAGTAGAGGAATGCTGTACGTCAGCACTTACTACTTTTGTTTCTGGTATCCTGCTCCCTCAATGTCTCTCAATGACTTTGTCCCTCTTCTATATTTTCCACTAATCTGGGTTTTATCTCTCCTTATCCCTGACACCATCTAGGGTTTTGTTCCTTCCCTCAGTACCTCTCAGAGGATCCCTCAGAGGTGTTGCTGACTGTACTGTGGCCCACACTGCAGTAATCCAATGTTATTGGGGGTGCTATAACTCAGTGTTATGTGATCAGGAGCCCCACAGCCCTGGCTACTGCACCTTGTGACAAATGACTTGAGTCAGAAATGGCATCAATGAGTCAGCCACTCTGAAAGTCTGTGATGAAACCAACTTTTGTATTTTTTTCCAGGCTGGCTGTTGAATCTGTGTCAGTCAGCGTTTGTCACTGTGTGGGTGAGTTTGTGGAGCTGTAGTGTAACATTAACATTAGATGTGATCAGTCCACCAGGAATCCAAAACAGACAGCAGAGCCATGTTGGGATGTTAGCTCTTTAAAATGGTACAATGTAAGAGCACAAGTGAATCACAGTGCTGTCTGTTTATTCTGTTCTCACTGAGGGAAATTCCCATCAGCTTTTCCTCTCACTTAACTAAGGCTTTCTGCAAAGGCACACGGCAAAGCAAAAACGAACACACGTGAACGATGCCTGTCGTTGCTCACTCTTACTCTACGCCAAGGGTAAGAAGGCCTTGGATTTTGTTTATTAGCATTCCCTAGCCGCATGAACCTTTCTCTGAGAAGCAAGCAAACAACAGCAGTCGGGGGATTTGGAAAAACACAATGTGCTAATACCATTTATAAACAACTCAAGTGCATTATTTGATCCTGGATCTATCACTGAGATAATCAATCTGTACAAGGAAGGAGGTCAGCATCAGATTCTCCCTGTTTGCTTCAGTTTCTTATTTTTTGAAAAGAAAATATAGGTCCGAAAGAGTCCGAAAGAGTCAGAAAGAGTCCGAAAGAGTCCTCAGGAGCGACAGTAAACAGCTGTCATACTTCTGAGGCAGAGAGAAGGCAAAAGTTGGTTCTAGGTTTTTCTTTTGCAAGAGGACTCGCCACAGTTTAAAGTAAATGAGTTCCTTTTGCAATGTTGAAGAGTGAAATAATTCCACTAATAGAAAGTAAAAAAGGGGGAGAAAATACAAATGAGCAGCTGATTATGCACCAGAGTCCCTCTAAGTAAGTGAAAAACAAACTGTTGGATTAAAGAGTTTTTTCACTGCAGATTGTATTTTTAAGAACCAATTGTTACAGAGTTTTGCGCTTAATTTCTTTATACAGTGTTTTTTTTTTTTTTTACAATTTAAAACTGGCAAACAAAAAAACACCACTAAATTCCTGGATGTTCTTCTTTTAACCAAAATGAGCAATGAATGTGTTGTAAGAAGAAAAAGGACCCTTATATATACACCAATACAAAAGAACTCAGATCCACCATCCAAACATGGACAGGGCTTTACATTAATCATGTTGCTGTACTACGTCAGCAGTTCTGTGAAGCTGCCCTCTCAAGGTCTATCCATCAATCCTCTGTCCCTGATGACCGCCCCGTTCTTTGACGAGGACGAGGGCAGTCTTCATCCTTCAAAAATCCACTAAATGCTAGGATAGAGGATGGTTGCCCAGATACAGCTGTCATTGTGTTTCCCACAACTATTACAGAGCGAATAGGAGAAAGCCTCTCTTTGCAGTTTACTGAGAGAGCGGAATTATCCATATTTGTCACTGCACTAAACCCCATGATACAGTTAAGTTTATTTAATGTAGATTTTGTTGCACAAAAGACTAAACACTCACGTCCAAATTAGCATCAATGAGGTTTGGAGAGAGAAAAAATGGAGTCCAGTCTTCTGTGACGTCCTAAGCAGCTTTTAATGACTGTTCAAGAGAGCACATGGGCCTATGGCACAGTGGAAGAATTAGCATTCAGCACTAGAAGACACAAAGACTCAGTGAGGTCTGAAGGAGATCCAAAGGGAGTAGGCCAGCTCTTTCAACAGGAAGCCGGACAGGACTATGTGACATATCGATCGGCTATTGGCTACGCAGTACTGCACTGTGGGCTCCATCACCATCACAGCTACACTCTGTCACTCCCTCTTTTCAGCTGTTAATTTGTGGTACTTTGGATCTTAACATTCTGCCCTCCTCTTGCAGCCATCACATTCAAGAGAGGACCACTACATCAAACCGCTGCTATGACGACAGGAATTCTAACTACTCGGGGGGTTGAAATAGCAGAGTACAAATCCACAATAATGCGTTTGTGCATGGATTTGAGTGTACCTTCACATGCATTTGCTCCTCTGTACTATATGTCCGAAATATCTGTCCTTCTCCGTTACCCTTCATACACCCCTCCTGCTCTGTTATGTCATACTTAAACACATTCATCATTGCTCTATAGCCGACACCCTGATGCTGATGTGCTGCATTGTATCCAGAGTGGCAAATTATGAGCGCTTCTTATTTAAGAGGCTTTACGGCTTCAGAAAGCAGCTTTTTAACTGTTCTACTCAACCTTATCAGTGCAAATCCAGACGTCCTTGAAAGGAATAAAAACAAGGTTCTGCTGACAATAAGACAACCAGACAAGAGTTTTACACTGTAAAAGTTAAGTTTCTGTTCAGTCTTTGTGCAGATGTTGACTTGGATAATAAGTGTGCAGAGAAAGAGACTGTATCACTAATGAATCCACTAATTGGCTCTTTAATTGGCTGCAGTTAGAGACATCTGTATCAAACACCAAGTTAAAATATCAGCAGTAATGAGCTGCTATATCTGATGATACCTTATGTGAAAGTGTAGAATACCGTATGAGAGACGATCGAGGTTATCACAGGGGGGCAAAGGGAAGAGAGAGGACAAGATAATAAATTGGAGGATACAATGTCAGCGAAACAGGGAAAAATACAAAGGCTTAAAGCTAAACCACCACTTGTGTGCTTTGCTCATCCTATTTTGTGCATGAGGGATAAAATGTGTGTTTTATGGAGAGGACTGGAGGGTTGATCCTCTGCTCTATCTGCTCAACAGGGCAGCCCCCAGGTCTTCTGGGGACCCTTGATGAAATTTAGTTTAGGCTCTTTATTCCTGGGTCTGTGTCAACTATCAACACACTCACAGCAGTACATCTACAAAGCATGAGTCAGTTTCATAAAAACATATGTTAGGAAAGAAAAATTGAATAGGCTACGAAAGCAAAGTAGTTATTGTTCAAAAATGATTTGGCCACTGTAGAATGAGAGATGTTTTTAAATTAACTTAATCTCATATGCCCAATTTGTTATCCTAATCAACACCAGTCTGGTCTGTAATTAAATTAACTGTAAAACATTCAGCTCTTTAATCATATTTCTTAATCAATAGCTTTATGATAACTGTTAACGGTGGCATTGTGTTGACAATACTGTACTTAGAATGTTGTTGATAAATGGATGAATGAATGGTCTCTTTAAATATTACACAGGGATAAGCTAATGACTGCTCAAGTCATCTAATTAGACAAGGACATGTTCAAGAGACAGCTGCACCAGCTCAAGTGTCCCTGAGCAACAAACTAAATCCTACCGACTCCACGTGTCCTGCAACCAGCAGCCCAAAACAAAAGTTTGCTCTGAACAAAAATAAAGTTAACTCAAATCAGATAGATTTACTAAGAATAATGGGTGCTTTACCACTCGACAACAGTGAACTCAAAAATTCATCCATGTCATTGTTTGTATTTTGCACTTTCGACCTAAACAAAGACACATACAGTGGATAACCCTAACTGATCAGTTACCAGTACCTTGTGGCAAATATCAGTGAGCTGGGATATGGATGTCAATTAGTTATACTGATATTTGGCAGCCTTTGACACGTTCACAACTGTAAGTGTGTTATAAATGGCAGGCTTACCAAAGAAAACTGCTAGACAGTAGGGCTGTGCAATTAATTGAATTTCGATTTCGGCTCCCAACGATCACCAAAATAGTACAATCGAGAAAAAACGATTATTTTGCATGTTCTGTTTTGCAAGAACACTCTTATTTTGTCTTAGGTTCTGAATCACACGCGCACACGCACATCTGCCCCTCCCGAAGCCACAAACTCTCTCAGCCAGAGGGAGGCAGGTCGTGTGCATATCATCCGCTGGAATTTAAAAACTCAGCGCGAGTAAAGATGGCAGACGGAGGGCAGCTACAGCAGCGTTTGGTGAGCAAAAAAGGCAAAACCAACTCCGTTTTCTGGGAAAAGTTTGGCTTCGAGGAATCCGACGATGAGCAGAAACATGTTACGTGCAAGATTTGCTACATGGTAGTGGCTGCAACGCAAAGGAACACCACGAATTAAGATGGCAAAAAAAGGTGTGTTTTTAATAAATGCAACACGTTCCCAAAGTCATGTGAAATAATCGTATTACATAATCGTGATTTCAATATTGACCAAAATAATCGTGATAATGATTTTTTCCATATTCGAGCAGCCCTACTAGACAGTGAAATATTGTTCCATCTACCTTGGCTGTGTTGTGATCTTTTTAATTTACCCTTAAATGTATAAGACCTGAGAATTGTTAATGTTATTGCCGGATTCAAATAAAGTATTAAAAATGTGTGTGTGTGTGTGTGTGTGTTTGTGTGGACTGGCACTTCAGGTCAGCTGTTGAGTGTGGGCCGAGATTCTGTCTCTTCAGCTGGTGGCTGACTGCGAGTACAGCCATCTGCGAGAAAAATCTGCATCGCTTAACTGCAGAAGAGTGCGGCGTGCAATTAAGAACTGACAAGAAAGTTTTTCAGTTGTCAATTTAGCCTGTAACAAAATGAGCTAAATCCATAACACAACCATTTTCCACAGACAAAATTGTCACTCCAGTCATTACGTTGCCTTTTGATAGCTCAACGTTGTTAAAAACATGATGCTCTGGAAGAACTTAATGGTTCCTCAAGCTTTGCTGCTGCATTTCTGCTTTACCATGGCCACAGGACTGGCTGAATTAAGAGACAAAGCCACCATAAGAAATGTGTAGGAAAAATACAGGTAACCTAATTTGACTAATCCACACTGCATCTGTGCATTGGGAATCAGTATCAGATACCCTGAGCTGAAGAGGAAGAGGTTGCCTCTGCATTACCCTAATGCAGGAAGTATTCTGCATTGTGAAAGGGAATTGTTTGATTCAGCTCAGTACACACACACACACACACACACACACACACACACACACACACACACACACACACACACACACACACACACACACACACACACACACACACACACACACACACACACCAAATTCGGCGTTCTGTTTTCTAAAGAAACCCTTTTAGGCTCTCAGATCTGATGCGTCCCAGGGGATCTCTGGAGCTACTGTCTCAGAAACAAATAAGTTCATGTGCAGGTCACTGATTGTGATTTTGATCTTCTTACCACTGTGATGACACTTGTAATTATTTCATAAAAGTACACAACTGAAGCAGCCTGTTACTCCTCAACAGCAAAGTAAACAACTACCCCTGTGAACAGGTGGGTAAAGAATAAGTAATCCTGGCCTCTGTCAAGTTATTACTTAAAGCCTCAAAAATTCAAAAAGGAACTCACAGCCTTTAACTAAAATCTTGTTTTCAGCCGTAGCCTGACCCTGGACTCGAGGTAATCATTTCACTCCTCAAGCCTAACCACCCATAGTGGGTCCATACAGTTTAGGGGGCGCCCTGTTTTCCATTTGACATAAATGGTGTGTGATTTGGAATGCAGTGTTTCAAATGTTCCAGTTTTTACTGGTCTATACTGAAACAACAATGTGGATTAGCTGTCAATCATTCTGTTTGATGAACCAAAAGATAAAGCAAGAAAATCATACATAAATATTAGCGGCATTTAGAGTGAATTCCTGGATGTTTTGTGCAACTCTCTCACTACACACGCCTATAGAGCCAAAATAAGGATGCATAAAGGTCATGTTTGTGTACTGCTATCATGATGCTTAAAATGCGAGCAGATCTCCTGCAGCTTTCCAGGTTCATTGTATTTTGGCCATCTAGACCTTCAGCGAGTCAGAATTAATGGACTCCAATCAAATGCTGCCATCTATCCTGGTTAATCCTCCTCTCTGCTGCAGAGATTCCTCATTCATCTCCATAAACCACACTGGCCTCCATGCGATCTGATAGGCTTATTCACCTGACTGAATATCAAACAGGGAATCTGATTCCCAGGTTACCACACGGAAGCTCCTGCCATGGAGCGGATACCTAAGATATTCATGCATGCGATGGCATCCTCAGGAATAATGAAGCACACAGCAACAATGTGTGTCTATGTGTTTGTGTGTTTTCACC
Organism: Seriola aureovittata; assembly: GCF_021018895.1. Taxonomy (NCBI): domain Eukaryota; kingdom Metazoa; phylum Chordata; class Actinopteri; order Carangiformes; family Carangidae; genus Seriola; species Seriola aureovittata. The sequence goes on from NC_079380.1 coordinate 10,394,341, forward strand.
TGGAACACCAAAGTGGGTATAATCAGCTCTCACTTCTTTAGGTCACAGGAATGACTTGACATTTGCTTTGTTTGTCTCCTCTACCTGACTGCACATCAGTGTCATAGGCAGAACAAATTAGGGAGCATGTAGAGTGTGCTAAGTGTTAATAATGACTGAATGAGGGGAAATAGAAGCAGGAGTACAAGACGAGACATTTCACATGGTTGAAAAGAGATGGAGAAGGAATCAAAAGAAAGATTAGTAAATGTGAAAGAGACAGATTTGAGGCATGAAAAAAGGATGAAGATGTGAACGGTGAGGGAAAGAACTGAGGGAAACAGAGAGGCGAGGCTAGGTCTGAGCGCGACCCCCTGTCATCTGCTGACTGTCTGGAAATAGAGTGGGGCCCGTGCCCTTGTCATCTCAGCATCACGATGATGACAGCCCATGAAGTGAACCACAGAATGACTACAAGTCAAGGCTATTAGAGTAAGAATTGGACAAATGAGAGCCTGCACTTTCTAAACCCTTAGAAGACCCAGTTCAACACGAAAGAAAAGTAAGACATCATACACTCATCCCCGTACTGACTACCCTGGCTCGTGCCACGATCTTATTATGTGTGTGCATGTCTCCATCTACTCCTCGACTTTCAGGGATGATGGCAGAGGGAGGCAGGAGCAGACACCCATGGGAGGAACGTCTAATCCCGTCACCCAGCGGCAGAGAAAACAGGAGGAAAGCACTCTGTCCTCTTCTTCTCAACTAACCCCCTCCCCTCCGCCCTCCCAGCACTTTCCAGCTCTTGGCCTTTCCCTTTTGTGTGTCTGAGTGGTGATAATGGCAGGCTGTCCGTCACGCAAGGTCTGACCCAGATTCACTTGGTGAGGAGAAGGACAGGGAGTGGGGTGATGGGGATATCTCAGCCCTTCACCCATGGGACTGATCCTCCCCAGTCAGAATCTCTTGCCTCCTAAAGCTAAGGGCGCAGTCAAGCCAGCGTCTTCGACCTGTGCTACTGCCGGGGAAAAGGCTGGCTGAAGTGCAATGCAAACCGGCAGCAACCAGCTCATTAGGCTGGTACCCCATGGTAGGGCGCAAACTTATTCATGCACAGCTCCACAGACTAAAGGCCACTGAGACATAGTTAATTTGCTTACTGGTGTGTGCCAGGCAAAAACCACTGAACTTTGTAGTCCACAGTCAAATGTGATCCTGGATCAAAAATGCCAACATGTGTGCCAATCAGAGAAAATCTCCTGTGGCCCTGCCCACCTTGCTGCATAGATACAGTTACCAAGGCAGGCGAGAAGAAGCACAGAGAGTGGCGCTGAGAAAAGGCAGTGGGGACAAAAAAAAGAAATAACAAGACTAAAATCTATAGCCATAATAGAAGTTCCATGAGGCTGTATCGCTCATTAAAAAAACGAAAACACGGCTGAAAATGGAAACTGAATCAGTATGGGAAAGGCCACATTGTTAACAAAGAAGTGTTTTCCTCTATACAGTGGCCATTTTAGGTCACAAAACTACCAAGTCTCAGGTGCATTGGAGATGGAAATTTCATTCTTTCTCTTCTTAATATCCCATCAACATCCCTCACTGCACCCTGCCCCAACATCCTGTTTCAAATACATCCATAGATGAAAAGTCAGGGAATCAGCAGAGTCATTAGGATGTGTCCCCTAGGGGCAATAAATATCCAAATTTTATGGCAATCCACCCAATGACTGTCAAGATATTTCAGTTTGGACCCAGAAGTGGAAGTGCTGGACTGACAGATTGCCATCCCTAAAGCCACACCACCAGCATCGCTAAAAATAGTGGGAAGAAAAAGAGTTATTTCGCCAACGACCCTGATACGGTATCTCACCATCACATGGCCACCTCACAAGGATTAAGAGTTTGGCCATGTGAAGAGAACTAGTAAGAAAAATGCAGGAAATAGAAAGAGAAAGATGGGAAGGAAGGAATGAAGGAGTTTTTATTTTAACATAATCTTATTCATTTGAACCTCAGACATTTAATCTGATCTGTTAGTGTAATGAAAATTAGCGCATGATTGGCAAAGTTATGCAGTCAATTAATTCACATTGACAAAGTTGCTTTTTGGACCCAGATAAAATGCATGCAGGTGGACAAGCAAATAAAAAAAAATTTGACACTGAAGCATCTGAAACCCAATTACATAATGCAGCTGAAAAGTTGAAAACTGTTCTGTCGAATACCACTTAGAAGTATGTTCCAGATAAAATCAAAGTCTGAGCAGATCTAAACTCTGCTAAGACATCTTTCCACCTTCTTCAGAGCTAAAGGTTTTCCATTTGGAAAAAGGGTCCAACATCTAGATAGATCCACATCTAAGGACTTGTTTGAGAATTCAACCCATTCTCCAGGCAGAGGAAGGTCATCTTTCCTATGTGATATTCATACTATGCTTTTAGTGTCTGTTGTTTTGTCCATCCCCTGCAGTGTAGCACACCAAATGATATTGATGAGCCATCACCAACAAGAGTAGCCATTACTATGTACAGCAGAATTGATTTAAAAGCTAGTGTAAAGTGCGTTTGCTCACATTTGTAAAAAAAACTCCTTTTCGATTTGTCATTTTAACTGAGCAATAATAGTTTTTTTTTCCTGGTGGAGGACATGAGCTACATTCAATGGTATTCAATGGTATCATTCAGTACTGGGAAATCTATCTTTCTCTCTCTCTCTCACTCAGTTTGAATGCTCTCTGCCACGGAGGTACAGCCACCCTCCCTCTCCCTCCCTGTGTCCTTCAAATGTCCTTGCATGACAGTGCAACTGCAGCATGCTTCACCGCTTCTATGGGAGGCATCTCTGGGATCCCAGTGTGTGGGAGAGGACTTCTGCCTGGCTCCCCATCTATCTGTCGCTTATCTCAATCACGCACACTCCTGCCATCCCTCCCCTCCCCACTGTCCCCCAATCTCTCTCTCTCTTTCTGCTGTCACACGGAGCAAAATATCACTCTTTCATTTATCTCTGCCCTGCTTCACTTTGTTTTACGAACAAAGGGACATTTCTCAGTCTGTCACCCAGATGAAGACTGACAGGGAATTGAGGCATTTGTTGCCTTAATTCCTCCAAAATTGCTTTGTAAGTGATTCCTCGTTGCTTAGTTAACAGGCCATGGCTACATTTGATGGCTTGACAATGCTTTGTCATAGAAATTCAAGGTTTTTATGTAGCTATGAAATCGCTGTCATCCGAGTGGCAGAGAGGTTACTCAGGTTAATGTGAGAAAACTGTCTCCACTCTTCGAGTATTCTCTCACATTAGCATTTTCAGTTATATTAATTACAATGAAATATATTATTTCTTCTAAAATACCTCGTGTTGTTGATATAACATGCTGGATGAAATTCCACTGCTCTAATCATCAAGGCTGATAATCATGATTAATCTCTACATAATCATCATCTAACAAAATCATCATGCACACGCACACCTGGACTTTCTCTATCACAGCTCATGGCTGCAGAGAAGTTCTCCTTATTGAGAGTGCTATAGCGCCAGAACTTATTATCAGCGTTTGATCGTCTTGCTGCAGAGGAAGTCATTATCATCATACTTCCCTGTGTATGCAGAATACTGTGATTAAAAACTATAGCAGATGTTCCGTTATGTGGTTGCACTGTAGGTGAGCTTCAGTCACACCTATGTTCTAATCGTACTGAGGAAACATGACATTAACTGACTGACTGTAGAGAGATTAAATGCAGAGACACATGAAGTGGCATTTGCTTGGTCTTTCCTTCCCTGCTTATGACACTTTTCACATTTATCATTATCATAGTGGAAGGAGACACAATAGTTTTCTCATTTTTCTACAAGATATCCAACTCTTTACTCCAGCCAGTGGTTTTCCATTCATTTCAAAGTCTTTTGAACATTTTGAATGGGATGGAACAGGCTAATTAGCCACCCTGCCTGTACAATCCTGGCCTTTGAAAGGGAGGGAGGCAGACGGCAACTTTAAAACGGAAGGGAGGAAAACAGAGAGTTGTACACCCCTTTTCCCGTTCCTTCTCCGATGATCAATCACAGCTCAGATTTTTACAGCATCTCCTCCGTTTGCCCCTGTTCAAGCTGCACAATATCCTCGCGGACATCAAATGAGCTCCATAGCGCACACAGAGAAGCTGCCAGAGTGTCAGAGACCACACCAAATTTACACATGGACACAAACATGCAGTAATGACAATGACAGAGAGAGGGGTATGAACACAGGAGTCCAAAAGCAAAAAATGTGTCACACTCCTGTGTGAAATGTTCTCTCAGGCTCCACTTGGCAGACAAAGTAGGCCTAAATGATTTATGAGAGGCAACAAAGCTTGCCAATTGTTTGTTTTAGATAAATGCTACACAAAGCAAAAACTAACAAACCTGATGATGGCAAACAAAGGAAGATGAAAGTTTTTGGCTCAAAAGAAAAAAAACAAAAGCACCTAGTTTTCCTGAGTTCAACGTTGCCATTTCAGGAGCGGCCTGAAATTCAAACCTGCAGGCTGTGCAAACCTTGGCACAGACAAAGGTTTCTGTAACAGTGGAATACATATAAAAAGGTAGCTTTTCAAAGGAAGTGCTTGGCATTGAATCTCAAGTGAAATGGATCCCTGTGGCTGGACGCGCTTACCCCCTGCAGCAGGATCCCTGCGTCCCAGGACCATCACCTGGCCGACTGCCCGCCCATCAGACACCAACACCTGGTAGTCCTCACCAAACATCCCCTCCCCCTGCACCGCCAGCAAACACCCTCTATCCATCGGCTCAACTTGCACAGCTTCACTCAGCTACAGCAGACTCAGTTATGCATCACAGTACTGTACTGTATTGTGCTGTACTGTACCGTAATCTACTGTATGGAAACTGTACAACACTATTCTCCTCCCACAGTAACATTTCGCCTCAATGAGTATGTTTATGAGAGACACTGAAGTTCGGATATAGCAGAGGCCTAAACAGGCTGACAGTTTACACAGTGAGCACACACAATAGGAAAGCTTCACTAACTGCACCTCTTGCTCTCCTCTTCACACACAAACACACAGAGACACACACTACTATACATTCTTTCAACATCTGCGCTCTTCATCAGCAGCATGCCTATTCAAACTCAGGATTGGAGACAAGCGCTTGGGGCTGCAGAAGCACTTCCCTTCTCCTTTCCTCTGCACTCTCTCTCTCCCTTGATCTCCCTCTCTCCATCTTTCTCTTTCTCCGTCTGAAAGGTTTCTGTGAAAGGCTCGAGATGAAAGGCTGCCCTCAGTGGAAGCGTGATTGCAGAGACAGCGCTAGCGGCCCAAGGTGCTAGCAGAATTGCTCACTCAGAGCCGCTCCGCCCCACAAAGATGCGCACTGCCATTGTCCACAGTTTGTGCATGTGCGACATCGGAGAGATGCTCAGTTTAACCGTCTCTTTCTTACACATATTTATATTCTAGCAGCGCACAGACTAATTGTACACAGGAAATCACAAAAATGTGCACGTCAAATCTTATGGAGGAGATGTAATGTGCTATCACACACCAGAGAAACACAATGAGATAAATACTAGCCACACACAGCAAAATGTAGATACACTGCACAACACCTGGTGCTTTCTGTGACAATGCAATTATGTTGAGCATATACACACAAACACTTTTTCTGTGATGAAAGTGACAAAAGTGCTTTTCTAATCTGCTAATCTAATAGCAAAAGGCCAAAGGACTGGCGCAGAGAGCAACCGGAGACGCAAACATCTGCTTACAGAAAGCTGAGGCTGAGGCTTTTGTGGGCAAAACCCACCAGAAAAGCCAGAGTTTGAAATCAATGCAAAGGGCGCCCTTCGGTAGTCAAACCACGGCACGTTAGGTCTGAGGCTAGTATCTTTAGATGCCACAACTGAGAGAAGTATGTTTTTCACGAATCAGAGACTCAACAATGCTAAATCATGCTTTACACGTGCTTTTCCCAAAAATCAGCTCTGGATATTTGCAAATTTTAAAGACAAGAAATCAAAGGTAAAAAAAGATAGATTTAATTGTATCCTTCAGTCACATAACAGAACCACAAAGAAGCACAGAGAGTCCTCCTCAATATGTCTTGGTTATAAGAATAGCGCACCCTTCTCTGTTCTATAATAAGGCAAGGCAGGGCCGCAGATCGATAATGCAGAAGGATGTTGCTGTAATGTAACCACAAACCTAGTTCTTTACCAGCATCAGGGTGGATATAAAAAGCTGAGATCTGCCAAAGGTGCTATGGTGAAAGTGATTAAAATGAATTGGATGTGACTGAAATGAATTGACCGGCATGCCAGATTTACAGTAAACATGTCTCCGTCATGAGACATGAGTTGTAGTGTGTAGTGAATTAGATTTCCAGAAGGCAGTGACAGGAGATAAGAGAGGCCAGCTCTACTGATGTCACACTGCACAAAATGGCTACAGCGAAAGCCTGCTGTCAAATCTGCAGAAAGACACACAATTACCCCTCTTAATCCCAAAAATAATATGCAAACACACATACACATAGACATAACCCCTAAACCTATTCATATATTGAGAGGAAACACAGGATTTTCAGACCAATTCTGCTAAATGCCTCTCTCATCTTCCATCCATCACAAAATTGCCTCTTTTTCGGCTCCAATTAAAGTGATTATGTGTCAGAGAGGGAAGCGTAAAATGATGATTATAATGACAGTGAAAGTCAGACGTGACTCTTTGTGAAAGAGGCACAGGTGCAAAACTAGACCCAGGCATCTCTATCCCAGACGGAGGACTTGGCACACTAGAGCCAGGAATTGTTACCGTACAGAGCAAAGAGGTGAGGGATAAAAGCCGACCTTTGAACTCCGAGAGACAGTAAAATACACACTCACTGTGAAAAGGAGATACAGGTGTCACAGCCCAGTATCTCTTAATTGCTCTTAGGCTGATTTACAACACAAACTGTAGGGACTGACACCAGCAGCTTCCATTTAAGGGGTCTGCAGGGTTCGAACAGTGACAGTGAATTCATTATGATGGTTGACTACTGTGATATTAATTAACGTTTAGAAGTTTAACAGTGTTTTAAGAGATTTGACCATATCAGTCAAATCAGCATCAGATAATAATCCGATGTAGCACTTTGGTTGGCGGGAAAGCCCATCCACATACAAGTCTATAAATAATGATTATTTTTAAAATCGCTTAATCTGTCAGTCTATAAAATGTCACTTTAAAAATCGCAATTCATTTATCTTTTTTAGACACCAACATAGGATTTTACTAACTGAGAAGATATAAAAAAAAATATGCTTAAAGACAGATCTACTGACATTAATTTTTCCACATAAATCCATTACATGCAGAAATATTTAACTTTTTTGTTTTGTTTTGTTTTTTTATGACCAAAATATTAGTTTCACTTTTGAAAAATAAACTTGTCAGGGCCCTCTGGTGGATAACAACGCTATTTGTAAATTTTCTGAAAAATTTCGACATTCTGGGGGTGCCCCGGTGGCTCACCAGGAAGGTTTAGTCCTTCCTGCAGCAGCCAGTGTTTGAGTCCCTTTGCTGCATGTCATCCACTCTCTCTGTCCCCTACTTTCCTGTCTCTCCCTTACTGCAGCTATAATAAAATGGTAAATGCCCCAAATTTGATCATTTCTGTACTGCAATTTGCTGTTATTTAGCAGCCAAAATATAGCATAATAAATTATTCCTGCAGCTAGCTTGTTCTGAAAAGATGATCAAAATTATTGTTTTATTCTATTTAAATTTTTTGTCAATTGACCAATCGATCAATTATCTAATCATTGCAGAATAATAAATGCCATGGATGAAATGTTCAAAATGCTGTGCTAAAGGCTGCTGACTGCAACTACCAACAAAAAATGTCAGTGCAGAGGCCAAAAATATAAAGTAATAAATGTAAATGTACTGCTCAATGTATTTTTTGACCGAAATTCTTTATTAGATTTAAATGATCTCTAAAACATTAATATAAGTGTCAGCCTCAAAATTCCAGTATTGACCTGGCTTTACTACATGTATTGCGCTGCAAAGTTAAAGTGGCATAAATTATGTTGTCTACAAATCTTAAGCACCACTTTTGCTACCATGCATCACAGAGCATTAATAATTTCCTCACATGAAATACAGCACTATACATGCACAGTGTGGTGCCTGCCTGTATGTGCTGCACTCAACAACCACCACATCCTCCATCTTGAAGCTCTGATATTCATATCCTGGCTTATAGCTGTAAATAACACATTATAAGTACTCTTGGCTCTAATCTCAATTCAGGTAACCATATCGACAACCATTTTAAACTCCATTAGTCCACTGTGGAATTTCTGCATTTTCAAACTGTTTAATATACATGAATTTCCAAGGAGCTCTGGAATCAATAACTGGGATATTTTCTTCACCATTTGAAAACCCTGCTGAGATTTTAGTGCATCCTGCTGTTCTTGTGGAAAGTTTTACAGGCCCCGTGCGGTCCAGACTGGGACACCAGCAAGGCCAACATTCAGAGGCCATCCTGTCAGGTGGGCGGATCGCACAGACAGGGCATTTTTGTGATATATGGATAGGATGGACCAGAGTGAAGCTGCGGAAAAGGAACAAAGGGCCACAACAAAGCCCTGTGTGTCCCTGAACTCCTGCGTCAAAGCAGAGGGAAGAGAAATCAATACCAACTCATGCCATGCCCAGGCAGCATCAGGTATATATGACCGTGAAGACAAAACAAGAAAAGAGGAGAAAGACAGCAAAGGAAGAGATGAGGAGAGGAAGAGAGCAATGAGGCACATTTTGAAGGCCAACACTGCTCCCTATTGTTATTAGATAGCTCCCTAGCCTCCCTCAGCTGCACAACGCTGTTCTTTCTCCCTGTGACCTTCTTCTGTAAGATTTTGTTGTACTCTTTTCCCAAACAACTCATCTATGGTGGAGCGTCTGTAAAAATGATTAATCTATTTCAATCTGGTTTTCATATTGCTTTCAATCATGTACGCATTGTGCAAGTGTCATAAATTACCATAACATCACATAAAGTTGGAAAGGTTAAATTAAGCCTGGAACAAATAGGAAATTAAGAACTTGCTGCATCAGTTGGCATTTTCAATGAAGCTTCTGTTGGTTTGGAGTCGTGCGAGCGAGATGTGCAGGTGACCAGCATCCCTGAGGGCTGAGTGACACCTAAAGGGCACAGCTTGGCTTCTCCAAGACATCTGCAGCGTGTCTCATTAGTATTCAGCTATGAATCATTCAAACACAGCCGGCTGCCATTATCACAAACAGCAGAAGAGGGGGACACACACCCACGCACACTCTCATATACTTGGGGGCACAAACAAAAAATAGAACAGAAAAATGCTCAGTCAAAAATCTGCACCAATATGGAGGAAAAGTGGTGCCAGTGTGAGTCGATCAGCAGAAAGAAAAAAAAAATTCATTTTCATTTATCAAGCAAAAACACCCCAAAAAAATTACTGGTTTCAGTTTCTCCAATCTGAGGATTTTCAGCTTCTCTGCTTCTCTTCTCAAAAGAAGAAATCTGAAAACACGTAATGAGGCTCTTTGAAATTGTGATCGCCATTTTTCACAATTAACCAACATTTTAGAGACTAAACGAATAATATTTTTAAAAAAAACAATGGACTAATTGTTCATGGAGGTTGCAGCTAGGGCTGCAACTAAGGATTAGTTTCATTATTTATTAATCCATCAATTATATTCTTGATTAATTGATTAATTGTTTGGTCTATAAAACATCAGAAAATAATTAAAAATGTTCAACACAATGTCCTAAAGCTTAAGGCGACGTCTACAGTTGGATGTAGCTAGAAATTTTTCATTATCAATTAACCTGTTGATTATTTTCAAAATAAATTATTTGGTCTCTAAAACAGCGAGAAAGGCAAATCACATATGAGGCTAAAACTATTAAATGTTTGGCATTTTAGCTTAAAAACTCAAATAACAATCAATCAGAAATCAATTATCAAAAGTATTGTAATTATCAGATGTCTTCAGATCAGTGGTCGATCAATGCCAACTGACTCATCAATAAATACGTTAGTTAGTTGCTGCCTTATATGCCAAAGGTAAATGTCAATTTTTACAGTCCATACAAACAGCAACACACTGGAGTATAATGAAGAAACATGTAAGACACACACAAAAAGCTCTTTGTGTGCCTGCACAAGGTGAGACCTCTCTCCTACAGAACCCCATTTGCATGCCGTGCAACAACTGTTTGTGGTAAGTGTGCTTACACACTAAACCAGAGCAGACTACTAATGCAGGAAGGATCAACTTCAAATAAAGATACTCCTCTCCATCGCTTCCCCTCTCTCTCTGTGTTTGTGCGAGTGAGTCAGAGTGCACATGCTCAGTGGAGATGCAAAACTACAAAGGCACAACAACTTTGTGTCCTCGACATTTCATCACCATACTTGACATCGATTATCTATACGCTTACATTATAACAAGCACTGTGCTGTGACAAACAACAGGACAGTCAATGATAACCCAGTGAGCTACAACGGATTTGTCAATTTGTGCTGGACTCAGCGAGGAGTCAGCATTCATTAAACACATCGCATCTAATATCTACTGAGGGCTCTATCACTTTAAAGCATAACTTTAGCTAACGTGTTTACATGCCAATGTCTGCAATACAAGTTAGCCAAAAGTGTTAATGTTGTGTTATTGTATACAGTGCAATATGAACACATGTGCACTGATGTCAACATAAAATCACATCATTATTGTTTCTCCCAGCAAAGCTTCAAACTATATCAAAGGATGATCTTCCTCGCTCCAAATGTAGTTTCACTGTTCTCAAGCTGCACTTGACACAAGAAGCAAAGTAAGCAGGTGTGCAATTTCAGGAAAACACTGTGGAAGATACAAAGCAATAAGGTGAAGTCCTCAGTGGCCTAAGCAACCCCTTTTTCTGGCATTTTCTACAGCTGAGAAACAGAATGTCTTTTAATGAAACCAGTAAAATACAAACTCCCCTCAGAGCACATGATGCATTAATAATTCTAAAAAAGTATAAATATTTGAAGCTGTGTTTCAGGGTGGGTGTCAGTGTGTGAGCACTGAAGAAATCAGTGATGATCTGATGCCCAGATATTGCCTGTATAACCTGAGCAGGCATCACATATCGCAAAGGAAGCAATCTAATAAAGAATAAATGCATAATAAATACCGTACACAATAATCTTCATAGACCCCCGTCTCTGACACCACCCACACAGCACCATCCCTCATTTCGAGAAATCACTTTGCTGTATATATGGATTACTGAAGGGGCTCAAAGACCTGTACAGTTTCATTAAAAGACACACAAAAGGACCACAAAGAGTTGCCAAAATACCAAAGACTGGTGCAAAATGACCTCAAAGAGATGCAAAACATCTGCAAAGAGACATAAAATGATTAATGTCTGACACAAAATTCCCACAAGAAACAACCACAAAGTCTAAATGGCTCTTATGTAAGAGAGGTAGGGGCCCATTGTTTCATAATACATCACTGCCAACATTTAACAAATATCAGAGAGGTCGCTGTGACCTTTCTGTGTACACTTCTCTATCTCCAGAGCGTCTTTTTGGGACAGAGTGGATCAGACTGGATGAGCCCTGCTGCCAAACCCTGGAGCTTCTCACTGCAGCTCTGCAACCATCAGTGCAGGACACCTGCTGCCATCTAGAAAGTGGAGCTGATATTTTACCATGATGGCCTTTAGCATCCTGGTGTGCCCACAGGCAGCACATAGGAGAGAAAGCTGCAACACAATCCAGTCCCTAGTTTCTGGCCAACCAAAAAAACATCTGCCAAACCAAAGCAGCAGGCTGAGGGAGCCAAAGTGCCAGACCCACCTCTCTGCAAGTAAAGTAAAATAATAGAGCCGAAGAAACATTAGAATCCTGCATTAGATCTACCAACACAAAAACATAATAAAGGCAGGCATATACACGTTAATTATACAGGTAAACATGCACATGGGCGTGTGCCAATGCAAAGACATTATAAAGGTCAGGATTGCTGCACTTAGTTTCCAAACACCTGCAGGAAGATCAGCTGTCTGATGTATGACTGTGCGATACAACATGCATGCACAATGAGGTCAATAGATTGTTTATCAGTGTAAATGAACTCGTATATGGAGTCATTAGTGGTGTGGACACATTTATCACACAAAGATAGCATGAATTTACAATACCAGACTCTGAAGATGTGTTTACATACAAGAAAATACTCTAGATGACTGTGGAGTGTTGGAGCTGGGGAAACAAATTAGATAATATATGAGCTTAGTGTTTGTGTGATGAAAAATATTCACCATTAGTGTTTTACGTCTAAAACAGAGAGTGTAGCATGTGCACAGGTGTCATTGTACTCATGCCAACACAGTAGATGACGCAGTGATCTCTTAAATGCATACAGCATCTGCCATTTTCATAGCATTTAACCCCTGAGCCTCACTTCTCATAATTACCCTTTGCTGCCGGTCTGCTTCTTCACTGCGCTTCTACGGCCTCCACAAAAGCAACCGGCTCTGTGAACCTCTCTTGTTTCCTAGTAACTGTGGGAGGAATGTAGAGCTTGGTGAACTCAGCAGCTTAAAGCAGCTCTAATCATCAAGTGACTGTCATTTGTGTGCATGCATGCAATGATTTCCAAATGATCACATGACCACATGTGTACACAAAACAATTTTTTAGCTATGCCAGTGGCAAGGCCCTGAGGATGACAAGGGTGTGTCAGTTGGTCAGTCCACCATCTCGGTCCAGACTGAAATATCTCAATAACTATTCAATGGATTTGCAAATATTTTGTACAGATATTCGTGGTTATGGATAAATCTTCATAACTTTGATGATCCTCGGACTCTTGCTCTAACACCACCTGAAGGTCAAAAGTTAAAATTTTCTATGTGAAATACAGTATCTCACCATCTGCTTGATGGATTGGCACAACATTTGGTACAGACATTCACGGTCCCCAGACAATGTATCTTAATGAATTTGGTGCTCCCATAATTTCTCCTTTTGTGCCAACATAAGGTTCACATTTGTGGTTTGAAGTGTAATGTAAAACAACTGTTAGATGGATTGTCACTGCATTTGGTACATTCCTGTGCCTCAGGATGGATTTTAATAGATGTTGAGCCTTTAACGTTTCATCTTCTGGTCAAAATTTCATTCTGGCTGGTATTTTGGTTTGTGACTAAATAGCTGTAAAAATAATGACATTCCTATTAGCCTCAGCTGCACTTGGTTTATAGTACTAATTTGCAAATGTTAGTATGCGGCACCAAACTAAGTTGGTGATCATGGTGAAACTCAGTCCTCTTCATTCATTAATTTCTACAGTAACACAGGAATAAATTTAGGCTTTGATTCTCATAACATAGTTAATTAATCAATTATCCTACTGACAGATATTAAGCTACAAAAATTTAGATAATTGATTAATTGTAATTAAATCGAGCAAATGACAAATCATGACTGGTTCCAGTTTCTCAAATAAAATGATAAATAAAAGAATATAAACAAACAAAATAATCAATAATGAAAATAATCACTTGTAGCAGCCGACAGAAAAACAGAAATTAAACCTAAAAAGGAGGAACACATCCAGACCATTAAAACCTTCAAACAACCTTGTTATAACCTACAGGCTGAGCTCTGGCTTTGGCAGTGATTACCTCTGTTTGCCGTTCTCAAAAGAGCTCATGTTATTGAACAAGGTCAAACATTAGAAGGCAATTGCTTTCCTTGCTGCTGAAATTATGACCAATGCGTGACTCACTACAACCAGCAACAATAACTAGGCTACACGCGAAACCAGAGGAACCCATCCAGTCATATTCGGCACAGCCATTTTCGTCCCTCTTTCTCCTATCCACCTACTACTCACTACAATCCAGAGAGCACCATCTCTGCACAGTGTTCATCTCTCTCCTGCCTTTCTTGTGTTTATATTGCACACTGGCTGTGTTTCATGTGTCATGCACTATGTATAGGAGATGGATGCCACCCAGCAATTTGATCAGCAGACACAAAACACAGGAAGCATCAGATGAACCAGAGGGATACGGGTCTGTGTCAGGGGAAAACAGATATGACCTTTTCATACTCACTGCTCTAACAGTTTATGACAGTGAGGTTGGCCTCATCCATGGATTCCACATGTAATGTTTGTGTCTGCAGTGGTCCACATTACAGAAAATCCATCTTTTAAACTTGGCTGGATTACTGGATAATGCAAGTCCGTATCTGCTCCTCAGCCGGTTACAAGTCATTACATGTATATTAGTGAGCAATAACATGGGAATTGGTTTCCTTGTGAGAAGGGTAGCTCCTAGTGGGGAAAATGAGGAAGGAAATGAAAAGTGATCCACAGGGTTGCAGCGGAGCATAGCCTTTCTTACGGCAGAGACTTGCAGTCACATGGATAAATGCAACATAGAACAGAAACACAAGGACATGGACAACCTGAAATGAACAAGCCAGTTACGAGATTGAGACTAGAACACATAGGACAGTAAATGCGACAGGGATTTAAATGTTGACTGAGGCAGAGTGAAGATGGAAATCAAAATTTTAGCCAAACCCCAAGGCAGTGCAAACATATCTGATGCTTTGCAAACCGATTCTAAATCTCTTGTCGCAGTTTGATAAATCCACCTTTAGTCTGAAAGTAGAGAGTTGTGTGGAGAAGAAGGGCAAAGAGGGAGATGGTGAAGGAGTCTATTGAGACCAGGAGCAGAATGAGATGAGGGATATTTGGATCTATTCAGGAGCAGAAGGAGACTAATCTGCCCAAAATCATCAGAGCCTGCGCTGTCTGCTTTGTATTCCTGCCTGAGCATTTTGGGAGTGAAAATCAGAAGTGATGAGAGAAGAAGATAGGAGGAAACTGTCTAAGTGAGAAGAAAGAAGACTATTACTGCTTCTTCTTCTTCTAGCACACCACTAACACCGTCATCTTCACTTCCTCTCACTCTCCTTTCTTTCTTTCTTCTAGGAACATTTTGGGGAACAACTATTTCCCTCTTTAAGGTTTCTCAGTTGCTTCACAGTTCAGCCCCCTTCATGAAGTAACACAGATGAGTCTTTAGCCCAGAGGTATCTGAAATGTAAGCTAAATCAGGCCCTTTCCAATACGAAATGCATTCCATCCTACACTCAGGAGTTCATAAGTGATTCGGCTCAACTTGCTGTGAACCCTTTTAAGCATTCACCTGGCTTTAAATGTTTAATAATAACCACAAAATCATGTGCATGTAACAAAACACAACCTTTCAGAAAGGAGAATGGTGCAACATGATCTGCATCTCCTGTGTTTAGACTACTGCTGCCCTGTGCAGGGAGGAAGCATGTGCATTTGAATCTGACACACTGTGCCCCATTTCTACTGAATATTAAAAGCAGAGTATATGCATGCTGCTATTTCAGGTACGATATAACACCAGGTGAGACTTGTGTGGATGTTATACCTCTTTGTTTCACAAGAAGGTGCAGACGGTGTACTAGTAGATACTGTGTAGATGCATAGACAAAGTAGCCTCCTGGGACATAAATCTTGTCAGTGGACTCATATGTCCAGGTCTTTCTTTTCTGCCTAAAAAAACATTTAAAAAAGTAGCTGTAATCAATATTTCATTTATACTGTGTGACAATGTGAAAACAATGTGACAAAACAACAATGATGAACTTACAAAGAATTATGACCCAAATCTGTACCTCCCCCTCAGCTCATTGTTCAGCTGCCTGGCAAACAACTTTCCTGTTTTAGTTCACTCTAACAGCCCTCACAGCACTGTTTTCAGAGAAAGAAATCCTCTAAAAATCCACGGTCTGCTACCTGCCCAGCACCAAACAGCAGACAGACACAGGTAGCAACTAGCTGGTGAACACAGTGCATTTAGCGGGTAAAGAGCCGGATATTTCCACTAAGGAGTTGGTAAAGACCAAAAACAGAGCAAAAGGAGATATAACTCTTGGATTTATATTCAGGTGACAACAAACATGACTCCAAATGAATGATAATGTTGCTCTGTAACCACTGGGTGTGTAAATAAGCAACTGTTTGCTAAATAGTTTAAATAGATTAATAGCTCAAATAAGATCTAAATCTTGACATAGTCCTGAGATTGTATTTAATTTTCCCTTCTTTACTGGAGTTTTTAGCTGATAGTCTGTCCAGACAGGCAGACAGTCTCCACTCCAACAGAGAACACAAGCTGAACTTTTGATTTGCAATAACACATACATGGTTGCTGTAGTTAATGCACAAAGTGTTAACATTCTAGTTCAACATTTTGGGAAATGTTGTGACACTTAGATGAGAAGATTGATACCATTCTCATGCCTGTATGATAAATATGTGAGTGGAGCCAGCAGCCAGTTAGCTTAGCTTAGCATACAGAGAAGGCCCACAATGAACAGCAAATATTCATCTTTAAACAGATTAAAACAAACGAGATATTAGATGTTAATTAGTGAGCTTTAGAGCTGCTCTTAAGGGATTTTGTTACTGTTGGACAGAGCCAAGCTAACTGTTTCCCATTGTTTTTTAATGCAAAACTAACTGGCTGCTGGCTGTATTCATATTAACTGTGCAGACGCTAGAGTGGCATCAATCTCTTTCCTGACAAGAAAGCAAATAAATGCATTTCCCTAAATATCAAACTGTTCTATTAACCTGAACGGAGCTCAATTATTGAATTCACTACCACATGACTCATTTAGATTGGTTAAAAGTCACAGGGAGGGGTTGTGTAGTGCAGAAAAAACTCCATCTTGTACAGCAGGACTGCATCAGACGGTTGATCCAGTGAATCAATGTCGAGTTCATTACAAAACTGAAAACAAAATCTACATGCACACACTCTCCAATGACCTCAAAGTCAGTTTTACATTTCATAAGTTGATGTCTAAATTCAGCAGAAGTTCACTGGGAAACATAATAAAATGTCACCATCCTCGAAGTCCTGAGAGCAGGATTAGTGTGCATGCTGTCAGTCACGTGTGGACTGATTGCCACAAGCTGGGCGAGTAGTGGAAAGAGAGGAGAAATGAAAAATTTGTCATTATCTGCTCAGCTTAACATACTGGTAAACTACATATGCATCTCAAAATAAAATGTAACCAGTGCAGTTTCACTTAAAATGTAATCAGAACAAGTTTTTCAAAGAACCAAAAAGGGCAAAATGTGACGACTAATTTGTTCTGAAGCCAAGCAACTGTTTTTTGCCTATCGAATTTGAATATTAACCTAATTATCTCAAGATTTTAAAAATTAATCTGTAGTGTGCCAACTGTCAGTAAAGCAGAAAACAGATGCTGCCTAAAAATCTGTTAAGAAGCATTGTAATTACTGGTAGGGTTTTACCACGTAATAAAGTGTCAAATAGACAAAACATGGAAAAGTTGAATTTTGCATGCCATTTAAGTCAATAATTAATCAATTATTCTCATGAACATTTTGTCATTACATTTCAACACCAATCACATATGGATCTTTTTCTCTTTTTTTTCCTGCTGCAGTGCGAAGAGCTCTGGTCAGCTCGGTCTCTCAAAGAGTCAGCAGAGAGCTACTTTTGATTTAGAGTCCATTTTGTTATGTCTCACTTCAGAACACCTTAATAGACGACAAGTTATTTTTATGACTCACAGGCAGGAGCTTTCAAGCAGCACATTAGGGCAGCAAGACTTTTCCAACATATCACAATGGACCAACTAAAGCTTTGTGAGCAGGGGAAAATCTAGAGGATAATGAAGTAAATACTGGCCTCTTGGACCCACAGTGCAATCACTTCAGGATGATGTTGAACATGAACTGCTGGGGAGTAATTTTATTGTCATTTTTTCTACCCAACAGCTGCAGCCATCTCAGTAGTCATTTGATTTGTGTTCTGACACGCAAACTTAATCAGCTGACAGTATGACTTGTTGGTTTTTGGACTGTTGTTTATTTTCATGTGTAAGTACATAGAATTCATTAGGGCTGAACAATTTGCGAAAATAATGTAATTGCGATTTTCTTTTTCATCTTCTTTTTTAAAGCCAAAATGGTTCCACACAACCAACGTACTGCTCCTCTTGCACACTAAAGTTTCCGCAATGCCAGGTTCTGACGAGACCGAGGCCATCACACAAAAGGTCAAAGTGTAGCGTGTCAAGTTGTTGCTCCCTCTTTTAGCCAGCAGCCTTTGTGGTTAGAAAATCACATTTTTTCATATTGCGATATTATCGCAAAAGCAATTAATCATTCAGCCCTAGAATTCATCCAATTCACCTTAGTGTCTTCGTATCAGAAACAGATTGTGATTCCTCAACTCAATTTATCTGCTGATTCTGAATACTGACCTCAAACCAGAGCCATTGGTGGAGGTGAAATCATTCACATGTTGGCACAACAAAACTCTTTTCACCAGGAAGGTGATATGATCAAATATGAAAAAAACTTAAACCTTTTTATTTTTAATTCGTCCAAGCATGGCATGTTAGACTGTAGTGACATGTTTTTAGGTCAATGAATGGAAGAAATAACTTTAACATTTAACAGAATGACCAGCATGCTTTTAGAGAACAGAAGGTCATAGACTTCCTAACAACAGCTGAGGCTCAATAGCTCTCCTTTCTTTTCAATTTTTTCTGAAAAGGTCAAACTGAATGAAATTAGAGGAGGATTTCTCCATTTAATTAAATGGCTTAAAAATACGTTTGCACTGATTTTGCCATAATTTGTACATTTATCTCTTTCATAAACCAAAAAAATTTAATTTCATCATTACATCAGTCCATCACTATGCACAGATATCAAACCCGGCCATGCACATAACTGTGGCATGGAAACAAGGACCTTTGATAAATGCATGTAATATTTAAACTCTTAAATCATTAATGACCTTGAGAGCTTACTTGTGTGCTTACCACTGAAGCTGTGAGAGAAACATCATATAGACCACAAAACCCTGGAGTAAAAGGCCAAACCATTCACAGAGAGTTTGATTTCTGACTTGCAACCTCAGTTCACATTAAGGAATCCTTGCTAAGCATGAGAAAGCTGACAAAATGCCAAGACTCTTGAATGAGATGTGAAGACAGTCTCAGCTCTGTGGCAACCACTTTTTCACAGATCTGTTATATTCTATTGAAGCATGCTTTGATCACTTTTCCTCTACAATGCCCCAGTGCTGCATGCACTGTATATAAATTGTCCCTCTGTATGCTAATAGAAAGTGCATATTTGCACACATGCATGTGGTTGTACGTATGTGAGCTCAAGTCCTGGTGCGTTTACAACTTGCTGTGACAAGAACGCAGCATGAAGCAAAGCTAACATAAAGAACAGCTTGCTGGGTTGGACAGGGAAGTCTGGCATTTTCCCATCACAAAATCATTATGTGCTCAGCCCCTTTTTGTGCACGAGAGGTTGTGCCCCAGAATATGTGGAGGCTGTATATCATGTTAATATTTTGTTCAGCTGATTTACTTTAACATCAGTACGACTCTGGTAACGCTATTCCCAGCAGGGTCAATTACATCGGAAATGCCCTCAAAACATGCAGCTCCTCTGCCATGAAGCATTGCATCACCATCAGCCAATCACAAAGCAGCATTCATGGGGCTTTGTGTGGCACAGACCTAGGGAATAAGCAGGTGCATAAGTACAAAACAATGACTCCACAAACATACTAAGAGCCACACATGACTGTGTGCTGTTGTCAATAACAGACACGGAGCAGAGCAGGGAAACTGTGGATTTGGTGATAAACATTTCTACCAAAAAATCTTATTAGCTGTGGTACGTCTCTTATCGTATTTAAACAAACCTAACAAAGGCAAGGATATAACGTGGATCATTTGAAGTTGTGTCCTTGCATGTTAGATAAATATCTACCAGGTACGTGATGACGTGACCCAGCACAGTCCACCTGTCTACTGCTTTCACTATTGTCCTCTGAAATGAAAAGATGGTAAACAGAGCAGAAGAGCTCAGCTGGTTTGAAAACAAAATCTATTGTCCTGTCAGAAAAGCATTTCCATTAATGCATTCTTCATGTAGCTTACATTAGGTTGGAATTAAGTACTGTGATAGAAGCATGAATCGATCAATGTCAGACCAAAATATGACTGAATTTGAAGTTCACAAAGGTTTATCGTCCCACATCCAAACTCTTACAGTATAGAACATCCACCCAGCTGCACTTAGCTGTAATGTTGCCAACATGTCTCAAGACAATGTCAAGACAACATCCGCTTCTCTGTGATCACACTGTCGTACAAGAAAACACATTTT
The DNA here is from genome assembly GCF_021018895.1 of Seriola aureovittata. Taxonomy (NCBI): domain Eukaryota; kingdom Metazoa; phylum Chordata; class Actinopteri; order Carangiformes; family Carangidae; genus Seriola; species Seriola aureovittata. The sequence goes on from NC_079380.1 coordinate 10,414,659, forward strand.
CAGTCTTAGTCCAAATGGTACTGGATTGGGTTTATATCAGGCTATTCATCACCACATCATGTACAGCCTGTCAATGCTCATGTCTTTTTCAAATAGTATAACATCATTTAGACATGCAACATAGCAGCGTCTCAAACACTGCAGGCCCCTCCCAGACACGATTCTGGCTGTGCCTCACCACAGAGGATCAGCAGATAGACAGACATGCGTGTTGACATAAACCTCAGCTGAGCATACTAGGTATAACATGGAGGCATAAAGCTACGAGGATCTGCCGTCTCTGCACAATGGCAACATTACGATAAGCATTAACTCTCCAGCAGGCTAATACTGGGCTTAATGCGTGACTCTGCTTAATCTATTCTTTACGGTTTAGCCCAGCACTGTGAACTGGTACAACTCTGTAATGGGCTTATAAAGATGCATCTATTTGCGATGATAGGCTGCAGTTAAACGGTGACAACCAAATGTAAATGCTATACTAGGGTTGACCCGAATGCCTCGAAGCTTCAACCGTTGCCATGGTAATCAACATCCAAATCAGTATTCGAATGCTGCAATGTTCTTCTGCTTTTTTTATTTTTATACATTATCACAAAAATCCCAAATAGCCCATGAAATAAGCAATTGTTATCCAACATTATTCATTAAGCATCAACGTGAATTATTATTAGTTATTCACAGAGAAAGACATTTAATCTTACTGACACTGGGATAGTGACATGTGACAGGCTTACAATGTAGCAATTTAATAATTTAATAATAGCAAGACGTAGAAAAAGTCAAGCGTCCAGAATAACTTGGAATTTTTGAAGATGTCGAGTGCCAGATATGCCCAAGGAAACTGGCATATCACAAATCTGCAGCCAGTTTGGCAAATCACCTGACATCTGTACGGTAACAGCTTAGCCGTCTCTCATGTAAGTGTGACCTGCATACTAACAAAGTACAACATTGAACTCTGATTTTTGTCCCTTTTTTTTTTTTTTTTTCTTTAAGTTAAACTGGTGCCTTGAATTGCCACGACCAGCAATGGCAATCCTGAATATTGCATGTGTACACATCTGGTAATCTTTTGTTCTGGTTATTAAAACCTGCTCCGCTTCTACAGGAAAGAAACTCATTACTTTCAACATTCAGCCGACTCTATTCTCCATTTTGAAATAAAAGACACCAGTGGCTCTTCAGCCTAATCCATGTCAATCCCTCTAAAATAGACACACTAAAACAGACAGAACTCCTTGGACAAGCTTTACAGTGATAAAGCAAAAAAATCCAATATACTCAGACCGAAGTCTAGTGTAAAAGGTCTCATGCCACTGCAGCTTTAGTCTGCCTTCACCTGAGCCTCAAACTTATTTCCTGGAGCATCTGACAGGAGAATTCAAATATCAACTTGGAGAAATGAGAACTTCCAAAGGTCACCCCCAAAAAAGCAAAATACAGCAGCCAAAAATTGACCTTACAAGTTGAAGGCATCAGTATTCTACAGCAAACGTAGCAGCTTACAAGCAAACAAGTTTAAAGAGCTGTTTACTATTCCACTGTTGAGCCTGTGCAATCATTTCAAGTAATGACCTTATTCAGACACTCAACACTGTTAAAGAGAATTATGTTGCTGTTTGCCTCTGCAACACATCAGCATTACAACTTACCTGTCCATCTGTGAGCCAACCCTTTTTTTGTCTTTTGTTCTTTCAAACTTCCTTTCATTCTTTCCCCTTCTTTCATGTCCTCTGTCTCCTGTCTCACTCCCCTGACTCCCCACTAGCTACCAGACTGTCCTTTAGTGACAAGCACACAAGGGCTTAAGGGGAGGGGAGAAAGAAAGCAGGGAGAAAAAGGTGAGGGAGAATGAGGAGGGAAAAGTAGGTGGATGAATTTCCCGAGCTGTGTGGTGCTGCCTTATTCTATGAAAAGTGCGTGTTTACCCCCCACCCTCTCTTCTCCTTTCTTCATTCCTTTGCATCCTGATACTAGATACTTTTCTTCTGTCAGAAGCCTTTCAATCCCATGAGTGTTTCAACACGCCTCAAGTATATTTCCCCCCAATTCTTTCTTACTTTAACCCCATGCCCTTCCCACCCTTTCCTTATCATTTGTCTCTACATCCGACTCCTTGAAACACAGGTGTCACACATGGATGCAAATACACAGTATACTGCATGCAGAATAACATTATACAGAAATGCACATATAGACACATATAGACGCCTGCCTCTCATGAGGAATCAGAGACTTTCAGTTAATTTTCAAGCGCAGCATTTTCAGGCTGCAAAGCTCGCAAATAGAATTTACCATAAGGACTGTAGAAGAGAGTGAAACTGAGAGATTAAAAGAAAGATGAAGAGATTAAAAAAAAGAAAAAAGAGAGATAGAGGCCCAAGGGGAAGAGAGAGCATTACAGGAAGGAGTTGACCCACCCGATCATCCATTTACGATACCATCCCCCCATTTCACTCAAGGCATCATTTCATACACCATAATTTCTTTCATTTGTCTTATTCATCTTTGGTCCTTCTCTATCTTATTGTCTTTCACACACACAAACATATACACACACACACACACACACACACACACACACACACCCCTTGGAGCACCTCACTTCCCAGAGGTCGTCCATGTGGCTGACAGCGGTGATTGCAACACACAATCACACTTTCACACTTTGCGCTCAACTACACACACAACAAAAATCTCTCACTCATCACCTCTTACACACATACACGCGCGCGCGCGCACACATACACACACACACACACACACACACACACACGCTCACACCCACCAGCACCACCTGCTTCACTGATGGTACTTCTGCTCTACACCAGCCCCCTCCCATTTCTTGCTGCTCCCACACATGGTGCCTCCACCCAGTGTCTCCAGCACCTCCAGCACCTTATCCTCGTATTCAACATCCCTGCAAGCCTCTCCCCAGGTGCCTCATTCCTAACCTGCTACCCATTAACTGATGCTACCTCACAACATCACTCTCCGCAAGCGATGCCGCTCTCCACGAGCCCTCAGCCCAACCCCCATCCTCTGCTCTCACAGAGTGTGACAGGAGGACAGCCAGCTGGTTGGATAGCACAACACGCAGAATCAAAAAAATACCTGCTACACAAGTATGCATTGAGATAGGGTTGACATGCCTTGGGATGGTGCATTGCCCATGCTGCGACACGGACCGCTGCAGCTGAAAGTGATCGCGTTTCCTGTTCCCCCTCCTCTTTTTTTCCTTTCTCCTCCTCCCTCCTCCTGTCCCTCGCTTTCTGTTCTTCACAAAGCGCTGGGTCTCTCCTTCCTTGTGCCGGTCCCCGTGCTCCTATTCGCTCCTCTCCTTCTACCGTCCTCCTTCCCTTTGTCTCGCTCTCACTCTGGTTTTCTCTTCCCTCCGCTGGAACCTCCTTCGCGAGATGGCTGTGGTCCAGCAGCGGCGCTCCTGACAGCACTGCGCGTGTGTGACTGTGAGCACGTGTGTGTGTATGTGTGTTTGAGGGAGAGGTTGGGTGGGAGAGCCTGAGTGTGTGTGTGTATGGAAGAGAGAGAGGGGCGTACTCTTCAACAGGATGCGCCTCAAGAGACTGTGCATGCCGATGCAGGGATGCTCAGCACACAACTAAGAATGAAGCACAAATTTTGCCCATGATAAATTCACACTCCCTCACCCACTCTCTCTCACTTGCTCTCTCCATGCCTTATTTCCTCCCCATTACACATTATACTCTCTCTCTTAAAGACACAGGCTGCCCGCTGCATTGCTACACGCCTAGGGCACATCTCATGATATGGTAATAAAGGGGAGTCCAGGGACACGGTCCTGTGTGGGGCTCAGCAGCTGAGCTAGCAGGGGGGCGGGTGGAGAAAATGCTTGAAGCATCTACTGTACCAGGAAAAGGGGGAGGATGGGGGAGGGTGGTGCTGGTGATGCAAGTAAGAGAGTGGAAGGGAGTGACAAGATTGAATGCTTGAAATATCCCCTAGTGACAAGAGCAGCTAATGATGAAGCTGTGTTGGACCCGAAGCAAGGTTGTAGCGGATTGGCATGGCAACCGGAATGCAGTGGAAGGTGATAATGACGAGAAGGACGCCACAGGAGGGCAACCTCAGCATCACTGTGGCCTGTGGCTCTTCCCTGCTGGATGTTTGTTTGCAAGCATAAATTATTACTCTTTTGAATCCTGGCAACTATCAACTCCAGTGACCAACAATCACAGTCCAGACGTAGCCCAGCATTATATCAGCAACTGACAGTGAGGAAAAATCCAAACTGAAATCAATCATGTATTATACTGTATCTGATAGTAGACAAAGGACAAAAAATGAGCCACAAGTGGCTGAGAAAAGCAAACAGATGGGTTGAAATCAAGGACAAATAGAGAGGCCAGTGGAAACTGCCAGGTGTCGTGGATGAGAGAGAGGTGCAGAAGGTTGTTGTCAAACAGAGTGAGGCTATTCTTATAATAATAATAATAATAATAATACATTTTATTTAAAGGCGCCTTTCTTGGCACTCAAGGACACCGATAGTAGCTAATGGCTGTTGATGAATTAAGTAAGTGGGGGGAAGAGAGGGAGACAAAGTAAAATGCCAGGAGATGGAGAGATAAAAGAGGATACAGGGCCTCTTCATGATGAGAGCGATGAATAATGTATGGGCAGGCTGCTCATGACTTACACAGCACACTGGCCTGTCCGTCATGTCCAGCTGGTTCACAGTTTCCGGGTGGGAATACATTCGCCTGTCAGCCAGCACCTCACCACCTGAGCTAAAAACAAGCCGACAAATCCCTGCAACAGCACAAAGTTATTGCCTTTTTCCTGAAGTGAAAGGTGAGGGAAGTTTACAAGACTCCTTTTATGAGGTCAGTGTCTACTTTATGGTACAAACAGAAACAACCTTTATAAATGTCATGAAAGCATCCTTGGTGATCAAAATGTCACTACATTTGGCAAATCCAGGTGAAACTGCACAAAAAACATGACCTTATATGCCACAATAACTGCATTTAAATTCAACAAATTTTTAAGGAAATAAACGGTGATTCTGATTTACTGTCAATAATACAAGTAATAATACAATAATAATATAAGTAATACAAGTAGATAGGTTTTGCTGATCAGTAAAACACACCTGTGATAAAACCACAGGTGTGTTTTAGCAGATTATACACTATGGCATCAATGAAGCACAGCTGGTACAGTCTGTGATAGAGACAGACTCCTTTTTAAAAGTTATCATTTCAAACATATTTATAGGTATTTGATTTATCCCACACGTAAAATGAAATCACAACTTGTATTATCTTATACGAACATTCATGCACACTTGGAATATAGGACTCAACCTCAGTCACAGCTGAAGGACCTTTGTCTTGGGGCTGCCTCGTTTACACTTTTAAAGAATATCCTTTGAAAGATGCTTCCCAAGCGAGCCATGTCCAACCTCACAGAGACCAAAACCAGTGGTGCATTGATGTGATCATGGTCATCGCAAAAGAGGCATACAACAATATAAATTTCTTTCGTCTGCAGTGTGCTGTTATTATTAACATAACCAGGCTGCTACCAAGAACAGATTTTATTTGTTATGTCCCTAGCTTCCATTAATTACGTCCTGCTGTGCCTTCTTCCATGGATTATTTGATGTGATATTCACCTCACACTTGACAGGCATTATATATGCAGATTGTAAATGTAATAACTCCTTTACACCACTGCTCTGTGGCTATATCTCATGTTGTATGTCTGCGTACTGCAAGTAAACAAACAAATATAAAACTTCTGCAGTAGGTCTCATAGATTATCAGTCCAAGGGTGCTGTAGTTGTCATATTGAGATAATTGCTATGATTTGTGAAACAGCTTACCATAGCACTGAAACACTGTCTAAGAAAACAATAGTGGAGTTTAGGAAGGGCTAATGGCATGTTTTGCCTCAGGGTTTATATATTTTCCAGAGAAGGAAGCTGATCGTTGCAGAAGTGCAATTTGCTGAGTAAGTAGCTTCGTGGAGTTGATGAGCACACTTTGCCACTGTTTTCTAATAAAATGACATCTTGCTGCCTTATTGTTGGTTCTGAAACTGTCATATTTCAGAGCGATTTATCAGGATGCTGATTTGTTTTTTTTAGATGTCATTTTACAAGATTTAAAGTCATGGTCTTGAAAGAAATTTCTGGTTATCCCTAAGGAGTTAAAGGAACCCAGTTTGTCCTTGTTGTCCTCCTTCCCTCTCCCCATCTCAGCTGTGCGAGCTCATCGACCCAGAAACCCTTCAGCACATTCAGTGGCACAATAGATCTGCCCTCGCTTCAGTGGAAACTAGCCATCTGAGGTTATTAGAGGGGGGCTGGGGAGGAATGTCAATGACAGTGTGACTTGGATGCAGGAAGACAAGACACCATGGCCAGGCAGGGGCAGAGGTGCTCATACTGTATGTGAGGTAACTGTCATGACACATCCATCATCTCTCAACCTTCCTTTCACAGCATGCATAAACACCGTATGCATACATGGGCTAATGCACACAGTTGCATATGTCTTGTAACCTTCAGAGCGCTACCCAATGTCACTGCTTATTCAGAGCAGCGCAGTAGAGTATGTAGAATCCTCTGAATACAGAGAGAAGAGGTAAGAGGAAAAGTATGGGCCTTAATGTCCACAATGATTGATACCTCTACTCTTTATGTCCACTAAGCCTGCATGACACAGTGAACCAAGACTGTTCGAGTTATATGACAAACATTTATCATCATAACCATTTTAAACTTCAGCAGTGTCACTGTTGCTAATGTACTTATGACCCTATTTCTACTGGCAAGAATAGAGAAAAATTTTTATTGGAGCCAATGAGCCACATTCGGTCCGCCAACTCACAGCGAACAATTATAAATGTCTGCCAAAAACTGGATTAGATACACAGTCTGACACAAGCTATTATGCGGAATCTACTATGTGTGGGCCAGGCAGTAACTATCATGTGGCAATTCCTTTGAAGACACCTCTTACCAAGAGGGGGACACACTGTAAGCATCTTGTACTGTATGTGAGCAGTGGGTATGAGCTGCCCACTGAGATGGATAGAAAGTTGGCAATCAGACCTGAGATACAGCAGCTGACCACGACACCATAGCACAAAACTAAGGAATCTAAGATTCACAAACATTCATGGCTAGTAGTAGACGGCCTCTACCACCAATGTATTGATCAGCAGCAGATGACCATCAGTACATGGATAAGCTTAAAGCTAGCAAAGAGTGCAACCAACTGTAGCAGCATGTAAACAGGGAAAAAAGGAAACACAATTATAGAGACCACGGACTCAGCTGTGCATAAGACAACAGACATGTTTATATCTCTAAAGCCAATATATATTATTACTTGCTACTAGAGACTGAAGTTTGCAGTGAGCTTTGGAGCAACCCAAACAGAACAAATGCACTAAGCTACAAGGGAAAATGCTGCAATTAAGCCTGTAAACCTGTCTCAGCGTACACATCCATTCCAAATACAACTCACAATACAGAAGTCTACTCTATACACCATATTACATTGGTGTATAGATTGGCAATACTGAGTATTCATATAACTGCCCAAAAGTTGAGCAGAGTAATTGTCAGTTGATACTAATGCACCTGTGTCCACTTAATTAGGTACACCTGTGCAATCTCATGCAGCTCTGCCATAATTTGTTAATTTACGAGATTTATAATGTTCAGTTGTGAATTCAATTATACGTCTATTGTTTGAGTCAGAGCTGACGGTGATGTTGTACAGGCCTACGTTAGCCTAGGCTATACTCAGAGGTGTTTTGTCCTACCCGTACAACTATGGCACAGCACCACCTATGACCTCAATGCTAACCTCTATGATGCTAACACATCAGATAGTACAGGTGTAACTAATAATATGGCCACTCACTGAAAAAAAAGAGAGAGCAAAGACAGACAGTAAGCTAAATAGCAAATACTTACCTTAGGTCGTGAGTACTTCGCCATTTGGCTTGGAGTAGCGTTTGGTACAGACAGGTGACACGAAGGACGACCAGGGAAACGACCCAGGAAACGGGGCATCTCTTAAACACTAAGTTCTCTTGAAACAAGCGTGAGCAGAGTGCTGCTTGGAAAAACCGCCTGATCCTAAAAGGTGGGCTTGATGTATGTCACGGCGTGTACCGAATGCCAGTTCAAGTGTGACAATTTCTTCTTCGCTTAATCAAATTGATAATTCAACCTTCACACCACACTTAGCATTTGTTAAAGAACACGTGTTTATTTTCTTCTGTATAGATTTCAGCCAGTGTAAATTCACCAATAGTTTGGAAGCGTATGCTATACTTTCAGAAACTATTGCTGTGTTGTTATATTTTGCTAGCTTGATTACTATAATAAATGGATGGCATATATATAGCCTTTTTCAGTTGGAGCAGGAAAGATAAAAGTAGCATTTCCACCCTGTAGAAATAGAAATATGGTTAAGTAAAAAATTATTTGCATTCAATCAGCGTTCTCCAAATGCCATAATTATGCAGAATCCATTTCAGGATCATATTTTTTATATTAATGGATCATAACAATGGATGCATTAATGTATAATCATTACTTAAATGTTGCAGCTGGTAAAGGTGGGGCTTATTGTAACTACTGTAGCTTAACCTATAATATTACATCATAATTTGTTAGCTGAATTTATATTGTATTAATAATTTGAATCTATGTAAATGATAAATGTAGTGAAGTGTATTTAAGTAAAGTACAACGCAGTTTGGGGTTGAGTCTTGCTCAAGGACACATCTGTCTCCGCAGATCGAACCACCAACACTACGATTAATGAGCCTCTCTCCCAAGTAAAATCAATATGGCTGTTCATATATTGAAACCTCAACAAGAGGGTTATGGGAAAAAATAAAGTAAAATGGCAATTAAGTGTTATAAACATGAGTCATAAGCATTGACTGTAGTGCAATAATGACTACATTTAATGATAAGGCTTTATTCGTATTAAAGGATCTAGTTTTTTCTTTCTTCATATACAGCAAACATTTGTCTTCAACTGGGGACTATTTTAACTATTATGAAATCAAATAGTTCCTGGCCTCAGCATTAGTCTGTTGCCAATCAACTGGACAAATCCGGTGTTTCCATGGAGATGTGAAAGGTTAGAGAAGACTTGTCTTTATAAAAAGGTGTAGTCAGTAGTGAACTCTGTTTCCTTTGGCGTGTGTGTGGGTGGATGGCCAGAATTTAAAATATCACCCCAGCTACAGGAACACTGCTGAGCACCTTCTGTGACTTCTGCACGCCAAGAAATGCAAGTGGCCATTAATTTTACATATACACCATATAAGCACATAGATAGAAAATGTTGTAATGGAATATTTAACTGCACTGTCAAATGACTTAATCACTGCAGTACACAGGACCGTGTCAGCAAATGACATGTAAGCAAAGATGTACTACAACCTTTTAAACCCTTTTTTGTTTATTGCTGCTAAACATTCCCACCAGGCAAAATTAAAACAAATATGAGATACTGGATGTACATGTGATCATGGCTTCATCTACTCCTCCTCCCCTTTACCAATTTATTACAAAAACCATTTGATTGATCTTCAGAGGTTGCAAATACAGCTACAGCTGGTCAATGCCAAACAATGGTGCAGTGCCACAACTCCCATGGGATGGAAGTCATCAGTGGCGGAAGAAATATTCAGATGCTTTATCTCAGCTTTTTGTGAAACAATGGAGTATTTTACCCCCTTTGAGTATCAAATGCTTATTTAAATGACACCATCTCAGAAGGCTGGAGGGAAAGTCAAAGAGTACTCCACCAGTTTAGTGTTCCTCCATTCAATCTTATAACATTGTCAGATTCATGGTGGACAGTTTAAAAAATGATCAGAATTGATGCAGCAGAACCAGAAATATCGTCTTTTTTATTCCATGCATTTTTCTTCCATGTCAAAATCTGGCGTTTGCATTACCCCACAGTACAACTTGACTGCCAACAGTTCAGCTAGAGATTCATTAGCGGCTGATGTTGATTCAAGCCACCAGCCTCAAGCGGAGATGAGGACCAAACTATTGAGGTCTGGTAAGTTCACTTCTTTCTAACTGTTCTTTCTAACTCTGCACCCCCAGATTTTTATTTTAGTGGGATTCCCTTTCACTTTTGGCTGGAACTGCTAATAAATCATTTACCTATGAAACATGGCAATGGTCCCCAAGTAGATAGTGATTTTTACCATGGGTCACAAGCTAAAAAGGTTGGGCACCACTGGTTTAACCTTTAATAAAGTAACTAAAGCTGTCAAATAAATACAGTGGCGTATAAAGTAAAATATTTCTTTAAAATATTAAGTATAAATTAGCATTAAAATTGAATTACTCAAGAAAATTGCAAAATGTGCTTTGTTTCTACAGGAGGTCAGAGAGAACGAGGGATGCTGAAAAGTAGACATCATGTTGGGTTGAACGAAGGGTTAATGTGCTGTGAAAGAGAGTGATGTCACACATCAGGGTGCGATTTAGTGAATCCACAGAGAGCACCCACCAAAGGTCAAGAGCAGCACAGTGTGGAAGGAGTGTGATTCTACATATCTTATTAGAATTATTTCAGGTCATTTCAGCTTTATTTGCTAGTCAGGGTGAGTGAGAGACTGGGCTAGATTATGGCAGGAAAGACGGGATATATTTGAGGGCAAATTGCAAATGAGTTGAAGCAGTGAAAATGATTCAGATCCACAGCGCTGGGATAATAACCTGAGCTCAAGCTAAATTACAAAGCAGCATCTTTCAAAATAAAAATATGACCAGATTACTTCATCAAGCACCTTGTAAATCCAGCACCCCAGCATGTGCTCTCCAAGCTAAATGAAAACCTTCATCACAGTCCCTAACTTGTTTCTTTGCTCTCCCGTCTCCATGTCTACTCAGTCCCTCTCTATAAATACATAAGGTGCTGTTTCCAAGGTAACAACTCTATGGAGAATTGGCCACCTGAAATCTAGATGGAGTGAAAAAGGAGGGTGAACAGTGGTCCGCAGGCTCCCTGATTGCCAGGAAAATACCCTCATCCTCACTGTCGATCTCTGTCCTGCACAGTGACCCCTGGGACCATCAGTCATCATTAACCCATTGTCTAAAAATGATTCCCAGTATTGTCAGCTTATTCGGTTGCTATCTGATCTGTAGCTGAGTGGATCATTTGTATATCAATCTCATCTTAACTCTCTGCCCAAAATGTTGGCATATTCCTTTCTACATCTCTTGTGATAGATCTCAAGATCTTGCTTATACTGTGGAGACTTACTTATTAGCAGATTTGAACTCCAGACACATTGCTGAACTGCATATTGTACCCAACTCATTAGTTGTTCTCAGTTACTGATTTATACTATTCCATTACATTTCAGAGGGAAGTATTGTACTTTTTACGATGCTACATTTATGTGGTACCTGTAGTTACTTTGCAGATGAAGATTTTAAAAAGGTATATGAGCATGTAAAATATAGTGTATTGTTACACAGTGAATTAAACCAGTCAACTGCATAAAAATTAGTAAAATTAGCTCTACATTAAAATGGGTACAACATTAAAATGCTTCTCACATGTTACTGCATCAATAAATGTAAATGTAATAATAATAATAATAATCTAATACATAATAATGTATCAATGCAAAGTGTGGTACACCAAGCATATTTTTTGATAATAGTTACTTTTACCTGAGCTCCTTTTTCTTAAGAGATCTAAATACTTATTGCACCACTGATATATAATATCAGTAACATTATAATAAGTAATAACAGAAGTATAGTATAAAATAATTATTAAGGGCTGTTTCAATAAAATGTATTTGGTTTCTGACTGCTAGAAATGTTCATAGCAGCATCAAGGCAGATTAAATAGCATACTAACACTAACAAAAAGAGTCCAACTCTTTTGGGTGCTTTATTGTGAAGGTTCTATAGGAAGTATGTTGTGAGTGTATTCGGTATCAAAGGTTTTTACAGCCCTCTAGTCATCACAGTGAGAAACTGCAAGACTAAATTAAATTCTAATCTAACTAACAGTTTTAATATCAGTATTGAATCATTATTATGCTTAATATGTACAAGTGTGATCGTTATAATTAACAGCGGTGACATTCAGACTGATAATAATTGCTATAATAACTGTTTTCTGGGGTGGAGACCAGCCTAATCATGCAATCTGCACGATATTGTATCACTTCTGGTGAATGCCCAAACATACTTATCATGAATGATGTATTGTTCATCAGTGGACACAGTGATCTTCTCCACATTCTTCAGTGGCATTAATATTTATAGTGAATATTATCATTATTTAGATGCATTAGGAAGGATATTCATAATCATGTTAGTAGTTGTATATTTTATTTATATATCCAAATATCACTTATGTGCCTCAAGAAGTATTTTACAATGTGTACTGCATGTCCATAGACTCTCCATTTAGATAAGGAAAAACTCCCCAATAAGCCTTTACTTGAGACAGACATGCAGCGATGACCTGTGCACAGAATAGACCAAAACAGCAGAATTACAATATGGAAAATCAAGATGACATTATAGATGGATAGTATACTTATGACATATGATTTAGTACTGTGTTAATAGAATCTATATCATTATACACATAAAATACTTAACAGTGGGAAGAATATTAGTTGTACATGCTAGGTATTCATTAACAGTTGATCTGAGTGTATTCATAATCATGCATGTTTGCTGCCCTCCAGTGGTCCCATTCAGGAACTGCAATGCCATACTATCAGCTTTATTAAGTTTTCTAGTGTGGAAACAACTCTAAGGATGTTCCCAGTGCCAAGGCCGGCATAATAGCATGCTAACACTTAGAATTAATGTAACCATTTAGGGCTGCAACTAATGATTATTTTCGTTATCAATCAATCAAGAAAGCAAGTGGTGGATTAATCTATAATGAAAGTAAGTCATTTAGTAAATAAAGCAGCAAGCAAATTAGTTGTCTTGTCTATGAATCATAGATTGGAGAAGTTGGAACTAGAAATTATTTGGTAATTTTTGCTTGAAAAATAACTCAAATGTTTAAATTTATTAAATTTCAGCTCATACTCAGCTCTACAACCTTAATATATTTCATTTAGACATGTCTGCTTCTCCAGATTCACCCCAATCAGATTCAAAGTCTTGCTTACGCAAATACCTGAGGGGATCTGATATTGAGCTACACACAGTATTTGATTTGTCTGAGCAAAGCTGTTGGTAACATCCGTGTATGCACAAGTAAAGGGTGTGTCAGCAAATGCAACTCAACATGGTGTGAAAAGATCCACTGGTACAGTCTAGTGTTTAGCTGGTTGGAAGCTCATTGTATATTTCCTAAAAAGGCAGAATAATTATTCATTTGAAGCTTTAATACTGCAATTAACCTTAAAGAAGTTAATTAAATCATCACATCAGTAGTCATTATCATATTTTTTTCCCCTGATAGCACACTGGAAGGAAATTGAAATTAAGAGTGAAAGGAGGAGCTGGCAGAGAATTGCTATTAAAACTACAGATGCTGCCAGATGTTCTTCATATCTTCAATCTGATAGAAAAAAAAAAAAATCTTCTCATTAACATCTGCAAAGACCTGAAGAGCTGATGCACAGAACTTTACCATGATTGTGGATTTACCTAACAAATGTCTCAACTGTCAAGAAAAATTAATTGGAACAATTTTTGCTGAACAAACATCATATGGCCTGTAAAAAAAAAAAAAAATCATCTCTGAGGACAGATCCGCATGGTTCTGAGCCTGCTGACTGACAGGTAACACACTGAGGAAGGTGAAAGTGTCATGTTTACACATTTGACTGAGCAGGAAAATAAGATCCGAAAGGCAACTCACATTCTTGACACCTGTCAGGTCTTTGATAAGCATTAAATATATGTGGATTTCTGACAGGAAATGGCTGATATGATCCACACTCAAACAGAAAACATGCTATCAGGTTAAGAAAATAAAGTGACGAATGAATATCATTTTTAGTTAATCAGAGCTTTTATGGTGTATGGTATGACTGCACACTGTGACTCAAATCCATTTACATTAACCATCAGTCATTTTCTTTCTTTTGAATATTTAGTTTCTATGTGATGTTTGCTACCTAAAATGTATTTTATTCATTACTTTAATTAATGCATTTCTGATATGAACACCCTGAAATTCATTTTTAAGTTATGCAAATGAGAAGGGCAATAATGCAGATGTATAATAGAGATCTCTTTATTATAGTGCATTTATCAGATGTTACAAGATGAGTTTAAAAAAGCATAAAAGGTACTTAAGAAATACATATGCACATACCTTGTTATTTGTACAGAAACGGTCTTGAAAATTAAAGCTTCACATCTGAACAAGGGTAGGTGGACGATGTCAAGTTAAAATACATTTTCTTACAGAATATTATATACATTTGTATTTCTTTCTGCATACCAGATTATGTAATGCATCTATGAAATCTACGGATGTTTAAGGAAATACCATAACGTAAGGGCGGAGAATGCCCAAAAGATTAGTCATTCAGTTACTCAAACTTTCCAAGAAAACATCTAAATGTCCAGTTATAGAAAAACAAAAGAGGGAAAGTGAATTTCCCTTTAGAGGTCAGTGTGATATTGTGACCTTAAAGTCATCTTCACTCAGTAATGGGTGTGCACTGTTCAAGATTTTTTCTTATTAATTGCAGGAGCATTTGGGATCAATGCATGTGTGGGAAACTATTCTATTACTGGCTGATCTAGGGTAACATTCTCACGTGCACATTTTAACTGTCTGCTGGTGTAGAGCAATGGGGAGAGTTATTGTCTATGGGTTCATTGCAAAGGCTGATGGATAAACTGCTTTCTTAACACAGGCCTGTGTTGTGCAAGCTGATGAGGTTATGCAAATGGCATCACAGGGACACGATGTAAATAACACCAGGAGAAGCACCCTGGATACATGCAGGGAAAACACCATACAGCCTGAAGCATTGAGGAGGCATTTACAGTGCTGATTCATACAGCAGGCCAGAGCAAACACTTACAGATCAACTGTACCGTCTATCACAACACTGACAATTTGGTCAAGAGCGTGTGTGCCCTCCGAAAAAACAACAGAGGAGGCGACTTCACGCTCTGCGGGCGAATCCATAGCTGAACCAAACACAATGAGCCATTCCTGAATCCAACCAATTGGTCCCGAGAGCATTTTACTCGAAACACTGCACACCTGGCATGTCAGCTCATGCTGAAGTAAACCAGGTCATGCATGCATCAACAGTAACATAAAAAAACTATAAAATAAAATAGAGTACAGACCCTAAACCAAAAGAACTACATACAAGCGAAAATAAGACTATCAGTAAATAAAAAGCCAGAGTGGGAGCAACTCTTTAAAAAAAAAAAAAAAAAAAAAAAAAAAGGCCTCATCGTTCCAATGGACTGGATGTAGCTGAAACCCACACAGCACCCAGAGGATACACACATCCACCAATGATGCTGTAGCTACACTCAACACACCTCTGTATATGTAAACATGCGCTGACTACATTTATTGCCTTTTCCAGACACAGCTGTGACAGATCTTCTTAAGCCTGTGTGTGTAAAATAAGAGACCTAATGAAAGGGTCAGGGAGGAGGGACTGATGCTGATGCAGGATATGGACTTGAGAGTTCAAATAACTATAAGAGAATCAACAAAACATCCAGTGTTTGCTGTAGGAGTTGAAACTTAAATCTGCAAAATCTCAATTTTCAAAATAATCTGAACTGATCTTAGATGTCAGGTATTTTATTTTATCAAATATCACGGGTGAATAAACAGTTATCATAAAGGCCTTCATGCCGCTAAAAGATGCAAATCATATTTATCTTTTTAACAAAAATTCTTGACAGATGACTTGTCTCGTGTTGTCTTTTGCTTTATGGAAACCAGTACCTTTGGGTGTGCCGACATTGGAAGTGGGAGGAGGTGTTTAGGAGTTAACTGTGGTCAAGGCACAGCAGGGCTGCTCCCACTCGGCTCACACATACATTCATTCTTCCAAAAAAAATACTCATCCAAACATACATACAGTACACAGATGCAGTGAGCGGGGAGCACTGGCCAATGGTCCAACTCTTCAGAGGAAAGAGAGGAGAAGAGGAGTGAGCGAGACCAGGACCAGTGCAGTCTCCCATTACACTGCAGACAGAGATGACAGACAGGAGGGGGAGTGATGGATCATTTTGCGTTTTTCAGCTGGCTTGAAAGCCAGTCCAGACCCTCATAGAGACCATCTCCACTGGTGGCGCATGTGGCCTGGATATACCAGTTACGTTGGCGCAGGGAGTGCAGGGTCAGCTTGTCTGTGATCTCAGCTGCATTCATGGCGTTGGGCAGGTCCTGAAAGCAGAAAACATGCAATAGTAAATAAACAAGAAGAGAAAAATTCCCTGTTAAGGTTTGCATAGATCACTTGCAATCACCAACTGCTTAATAATATCAGAAGCAGGTGACTGATTCAATATACTGGATCTATATCAGTGTTATTAATCACCATTTTAAAAATGTAATAATGCAGCTTTATAAAATTCACAACAGTCATGACTTATAACGACAATATAACTGAAATTTGCACAAGCCTGTAAAGTTTCTGAATGAGCGTCTCACCAGAGTTAAGTAGTTCCAGCTAGAGCCGCAACAATTAGTTGATTAATCCATCAAAATAAAGTTAAAGTTAATATTTTCATCATAGATTAGTTGTTTAGTTTCAAATGTGAATATTTTATTCTATGACCGTAACCTGAATATCTCTGAGTATTTTGCATGTTTTGCTCAGATAAAACAACACTTTTTTTTGGACCAAACGATTATTTGAGAAAATAATCATTGTGGCACAGTGAGATATATCGAGTTCATACTGAGGAAGGAGCACTGGCATAGGTTGATTACTCACTATTGGCTCATTATAACTTTTTAGAATTATAAAGGTAAAAAGTAAAACTGTAATATCAGCTCATTTGGTTCTTTTGAGAACTTGTGTGACTGCAGTTACATGAGCTGGGTGTGTTGGTACGCATCCCAGTGTGACACTGGGAGCCCGGATTCATGCATAAATGTCTTATTTTATGTGTCTCCCTGCATTGTTACTGTTGCTACTGGTGTCATTTTATTCCACACTGTGCTCCACCATGTCTCCAGTTTCCACTCTTCCATAGTTGTTATACAACTAGTTATTATGAGTAAATGCAATTAGACTGAGTGATGATGTAAGTGCAATTAAGCAGATTTAATTTACTTTTAGCTTCTAAACTTATTCTAAATTAAAATTAATTGAGTGTTTCAACTCACATAAATATAATCTCTGCTTATGACACAATTATAGTTCATAAATTTCACAGCTAAAATGAAAAAAAAAAAAAGAATCATAATAATTATATGACTGTTTTCTGGTCATCTTTTAAGAGATATGACCACTTGGGTTGTTTTTTTTAATTATTATGTTGTGTTATCATATATAGATATTTAACTCTTTACTGTGAAAATTAAATTGCAACTCAAACAACAGATCTCAATCTGCATGTTCTCTTGGGATAATGTACAGATAAGATCAATTTAATTGAATTAAATTCTCATCTACAATTATCATACCTACTGAGAAAAGAAATAATTTGTATTTACAAATGGGTTCATAAATGGGGGTTTTCTTTGATCATAACCATCAAATGGCAATGGGCCAATCTCCTGTTTAGTAAATTGTCTGGTTGACTAAGATCAGCTGATTGGTGCCAAGTTATCCGTCTAATGATTTTGTTTTTTTCTTTTCTGATTTAAGAGCAGTGACACAAATGTACCTGTTTGTTGGCAAACACGAGCAACACGGCATCCCTCAGCTCGTCCTCAGCCAGCATTCGCATCAGCTCCTCCTTTGCCTCACCGACTCGTTCCCTGTCATTACTGTCTACTACGAAGATAAGGCCTGAAAATGGAAAAAAGGCATGGTTTACTGTATAGAAATGGATAAAGGTCTACAAGTGTAATGCAGGATTCAACCAACAATGGGCTAATCCTTGTGCAACAGACTTTGAGAGATGTGGAAACATCAGGAAGCCTATTACCTTGTGTGTTTTGGAAGTAATGCCTCCAGAGTGGCCTGATCTTGTCCTGACCACCGACATCCCACACTGTAAAACTGATGTTCTTGAATTCTACCGTCTCTACATTAAAACCTGTGGATGAGGGGAAAAAAACAAAGAGAGACACAAGTTAAAAATGTCTGAGTTCTCACATCAGTACCAAGGTACCAGTCACTCAGGGTTAAGCTCATGAAGATGCAAGACAGGGCTCACCAATGGTAGGGATTGTGGTAACAATTTCTCCCAGTTTGAGCTTGTACAGGATGGTGGTCTTTCCCGCAGCATCCAGTCCTACCATCAGGATCCTCATCTCTTTCTTGCCAAACAACCCTTTAAACAGGCTAGCAATATTCCCCATCTTGGCTCACCCGCAGAAGGACAAAAGGATATCGAGCAGTCACGTCTCTAAAAAAGTTGCACCACACTGTAATGACAGAGAGATTATCAAAGAGTTAATGTTCCACCTTTCAAAGCTGATGCTGTCTGTCTGTTAGATATACTGTCGCTAGCAATGTTGCCACAGAAAGCTTAAGTGCTGTCAACACCTCCTCAACACCGCCCCTTCAAAACCAAATTCAAATGTGTATGCACATTTTAATGACTGTAAAAAGCTCTTCTGCTATCTCTCAAGTTCCTCTTCACCCTTTTATGAAAAAAAATAAAAAAGGCAAGTAACAGATGGTAACAAGCTGGTGATGGTAACTGCTGAGGTAAACAAGATAAACCAACAATATGATATTGATATTAATCAAACAGAAAAGTAGAGGTGAGTCAGCCACTCAGGCAGTGTAAAGTTGCTTCATTTATGACTTCAGTTTGCCAAGCCTCTGTCACAGGTCAGCGGAATAAGCACAATTGTGAAAAAGAGCACAACCTGCATTTGACCCCATTCATGTGAGACTATTGTCACATGACATCGCCAGACTCCTGCCTGTAGTTCTAATTTCATAAACATAACTGAAATACCAAAAAACAGCATTCACATACATGTAATTATATTACAGAAATGAATGACCTAATACAATTAAGTTTGTCTTTGCTGTGTGCTCACTCTCTACCTCTTATTTTATATGTTGGCAGTGACACAGAAAAGCAGTCATTTGAATGTCAATATATTAAAGTGAAATTCCCATTTATGACTGACATGTCATCACAGGCAGGAGGTCATGAACCAGGGCTAGATGTTGCACAAATATTTAATTTACAAAGATGTGAAACTTAAATTAATGCAATTCTTTTCATTGGAGAATTTGTGTTTTGGTAAATTACTTCAGGGCTGCAACTGACAGTTTCTTAATTTGCTGATTATTTGCTCAATAAAGTAATTAATTGCATGATAACTGTATGATCTATGACAGTGAACAATGGCAATCAAGATTTACTTGTGACCAGTGTGATGTTTGGTCTGGCAGTCCAAAATCCAAAGAGAATCCATTTATTATAATTTAAGGCAAACAGCAAATTCTCACATTCTCACATGATTCATTGACTTAATGTTACAGCTCTATTTGAACAATAATCACATTATATGTCTATTCACCCAAACATGCTGCA
Organism: Seriola aureovittata; assembly: GCF_021018895.1. NCBI lineage: Eukaryota > Metazoa > Chordata > Actinopteri > Carangiformes > Carangidae > Seriola > Seriola aureovittata. The sequence continues at coordinate 10,434,370 of NC_079380.1, forward strand.
AATCCTGCAACCTTACTAGTAATATTAAACTTCATGACAGGAAAATTACTGCAGACATAAACAATCAATGAGGTCCAGGAGTAATTCAGTGATCAAGTGCTGTAAATCATATATCTGTTATGTTTTCTTCAGCCTTTACCCAATAATTTTAAGGTTTTTATACACTGTCTGTTGACAACTAGAGGCAAAGTGCCTCAGCTTCTTCTGCTCAGCTGTGTATTATACAGTCTTTACAGGTGGCGAGCACAGTAGAGATAAGCACCAGTAAATAAAAAAGAAAGCACATTCCTCCAGCTCAGGAACAGCAAGAGTTAGAAACTAAGAAAACAACATGTCCTCTAGTAGTGTTGGATTGTGGACAACTGCATCTTTTGTCAGAAAAGAAACTGATATCGCTGATGATTGTTGGCTGACAATGCAAAATGTCCAGTCTAGAGAAAAGCCCTTTTGTTTGGTTTCAGTTCTGAGGAACTGGCACCAAGATCTGCTGCTCACTATTCATGTTTTAGACGGTTACAAATTCTCATGCTACAATAGGAATATTGACATCACATCACTTTGTCTGCTATAGGGCTGCAACTTATAATTAGTTTAATTCATCTTCTAATTATTTTCACTATTTTTACGCATATATTTGGTACTGGACATGATTAGTTCAACCAAAAAGTTAGTGTTTTCCTCATTTTATATGACAATTTTTTTGGAAACCTGAAGATCTAAAATATCTTGCAAAGCTTAAAGAGAAGATTGAAAAAAATGTTCAGATCTTTTTTTTTCTGCTTTCCTATCCTGAAAATCATTTTGTAATCCCTCAGATTTATCTTGCCACCGTTTGTGGGGGTCAAAACCCAAAAGCTGAGAACCACTGAATCAAACTATTTATCAAAATTGTTTCAAATACATTCAAAAAATCCATGAATCGACTGATCGTTTCTAGTCCGCTGTAGGTAATGGCAACCATGTTGTTAAATCTTCAGGGATAAAACAAGAAAAGCAGCTTTAATCCAGCTATACAGCTGCTGAAGAGCTGGTTGTGTGAATACTGACTGTTAGTGTGAACTCCATTATGCAGCATTTCAAAATACCTTCACAGCTACAGTATGTACTTGTGACCAGCAGCTGAGGCTGATCATATGGCAGGCATGCTGCAAAGCCAATAAACACAAATCCTAACCAGTGCACAAATCCTAACCAATAATGTTTCCATTAAACAACCAGACATGAGTAAAGACTGTTTTTATTTTTTATAATTGTGACTGCAGGCAGCAGCAAGTTACCATTTTAACAGTCCATCCACAGTTTTAATAGGTGGATAAACAAAATTATAGTCAGTGGGCCTCATAATCTTGATCGATTTGAGAATTTTGAAGAGAACCAAATCAGTCATGTACCAAAAACAAGAAGCACTAATGTAGTTTCTACTTCTTAAACAGCACTTCATAATAATATAGTATAGTAAGATAGTAATATGACCAAATTTGTGCAATCACTTCAACTCAGATTCAACTTATAACTTCCATGTTCAGAAAAACATATTTTTCAGTGACGCACTCTATAAAAGTATTTTGTTTTATCAGCTAATAAAAATCTCACCAACTCTAACTCTAAGACCTTGGATACAACACTATGTTTTAAGATAGCCAAAATATTCCCAAGCAAAAGTTAACATCTGTGGGCAGGTAGCAAGATACAAGTATGGATTACAGAGTTTTCTCAAAAACTATAAACCTCTAATAAGGTCTAATAAGGCAACACCAATTATGTATCAGCTGACACAAATACAACACTGTGTATTTGACATTACAGACATGAAGCACTATGAGGTTTGTCACACCCGAGACTAAAGAACAAACCTATGACAGTGAGAAGAGCTGCCATTGATCCTTAACTCTTTGAGAAGTACATTAAAGACCACCGATAGAAGAAAACAAAGTGACAAAACAAGACACAAGACAAGTCACTCAACACTTGTTAGCATTAACAAAGAAAAGATTTCCATCGGTCCACATGATAAACAACAACTCAGAAGCAGAAAAATCTGAGAAGCAGAATTATATAGTGCTGAAATGATTAGCCAATGAATCAAGAAAAAAACATGCTGGTTGTTCCTGCTTTATTTTGTTTTACATAAATGTAAAAAAAAAAAAAACTTTGGTTTTTGGACTGATTGGACAAAGCAAGCAATTTGAAGACATCACCTTGAACTCTGGGAAAACATGATGGGGTATTTTTCAGTATTTTGACATTTTTATAATTAAGTGATTAACTGCCTAATCAAACTAAATTTATATATATATATATATATATATATATATATATATATATTCCGTGCATCCCTGGAAGCATGCAAAGTATAAAATAAAATCGTTTTTGGTTTTGCTTATTTTTTACCAGTATCGATGCAAGAATTAATTTCGGTACTGATAAAATTCAATTCAAAAAGACATACGTCATTCTACTATCTATATCTAGGGTTGGGGCTATCGTCCAGTCTCAGATGAACAAGGAAGTCCTGTTAAGTAAATGCTTCTTTAAGTAAACAGGAATGACTGGTTTATGTGCACTCAACAGCAAGAGGAATTCGACTTGGACTGGAGAATTAGTATTAGAATAAGTCAGGGGTATTATTCTGACGGACAACTTAAACCAGACAGGATCTTTTTTCTTTTTTTTCTTAAGTACTACATGTAAAGTTAAAAGTAATGAGCTATTGGAGCATCTCTTTTTAGCATCATCAGCATCTCTCTGTCTTTGTATAGACGTATGTGATGCTAATTTACACATATTTTTGTGTATTTAATTTAAAAAGAATGCATCTTCTATTTCGCACTGCCTTCAGTTAAGGTTGCACTTGACTTGTGTAGTTAATTCCAGCGACCATAAAACAAAATGTTAGGTGTTTAATATAGCTTTAATCTTAATTCTTACAACACTTCTGTGTTGTAAATGCTGTTGTAAGTGATAATAATTTTCGGTTAGCATGCAGCAGGAAATCTAGCATAGCCTAGCTTTGTTTTGGAAGTCACTAACGATATTAGATTATCAAAGCTTATAAGTAACTCCATACGTAAAAGGCTTACAACGGTTGATAAATCTACTGATAGTTTAAGAGCAGATTTAGCGAGCTAATGTTAAAACTAATAGTGCTAAAGTTAAACTGCTAAGGAAACAGCTAACGAACTGAACTGCAAGCTTATACGACTTACAGCCATCTGTAACCACGCAGACGTTAACTTATTCACGCTTGTCTCTTCCCTTATTCAAAATGTAAATTGCATCTATGACACTCTGGATAGTAAATGTTTTTAAATAATGTTTGTACCTTTACTAATGCTTCTCGATCCTTCTTCGCTTCTCCTGCTCAACAACAAAATGGCGTTTTCCGGCGTCGTCGTATTCTTCTTCTTCGTCATCGTCAGCCTCTTCGTCTTCTTCCTGGTGTTTTTTTTTTTTTTTTTTTTTAAAGACGGTTGCAAACATCGAAACGGTGCATTACTGCCAGCAAGTGGTATGGAGTGTGGCTTAAGAAATAATATTGAGATACGGTGACATTATTAACACCTGCATTTTTAATACTATTTGAGAAAAATGTAACTATACAGTATCATACGGAGTATTTATACTTGTGATTTAATGTGGTGTGTTTTCAGTCTTCAACAACACCTCTTTACAAGCAACATTCAGTTTTTCTTTTCTTATTGCAGATGTTTCATTTAGGCCAAATGATTTCTAGAAGGCCGGGCCAAATTTGGCCCAGAGCACAGCCAAATCTATTGTTCAAGGGTAGATTAATTGTATCTGTGTACATGTGGAAAACAATAATGCCATTGTAGAAAAACTCACGGGCACCAAATGGAATTAAGAAGATTCAAGCTTGATATTTATTTGATACCCAGACGTAACTAATACAGTAACCCATCTCAAAAATGAACCTCTCCAAATTTGCTGTTTGTTCAGCTAAATACATACAAAGCAGATGGTGTCACAGATTCCACTTTCCAACCTACCACTCAGCAGTATGAACACTGAGATATTTCCTCTACAGTAAAACCATGAAGAGCCATGCAGACCTGAAATCACGTTGTTTAAATTACACAGTGAAGAGTAGAAAACCACTGAAGGTGTTGTAGTTCATGCTATCATCATAGACAATCCTGTTTGCCTGGAGCTCTACATACACGTTATCTCCCAGCTCGAGGGGGATGACCACAGCATTGCTGCCCATGTCGTTGATGTCAGAACCTGAGGTGTCCCAGACAGAGACCAGCCGCTGACCGTTCTTCATGAGGCTTACAACAGAGTTGGGAACAGGACTTAAGTTGTTGAACATTGAGAATCGAAAGAAGTACATTCCTTTGACCATTGCTGTGAAAATGCCTGCCAAAATAAGGGGAATAAAAAGAGGATTTAAATTTCATGGGTTCTTCACTCATTTGGGTTCTCTCTCTCCCCCTGAAATACACTACCTGTTGAAGGATTGTAGCAACTGCCAGTGTTTGAGAAGACCCTCTTGTACTGCAGAGCGATAGCAGTATTGAAAGGTCCAATGTCTCCAGAGCCAGAATCCCTGAGAGCTACAGAAAAGGCCACCTGAGGTGTGCCTGAGAACATAAAAATTACCACAAACACACGAGAGGTAAGAATTTATACACGGAGGAATTACATCCCATTATTGTGTTCCATAAAACCATTTGTTCTATATCACCTCCAGTAAGGCTCCGCAGCTCCACGACTTCTTTTTCAGTGTTTTGCAACTTGGCCTCCAGGAGTGTTATTTTTTCTGCCATGTTTGTGATTTTCTCTTCCACTGCTCCCAGGTGGGTTATGGAAGTGAGGGAATAGATTTTACAGCAGCTGGATGATCCTCCGCACTGATGGACTTTATCATTGTTTTCATTAACCTGAACGTCACATAGACTGCAGGTGAGCGCAACAAACAGGACTACAATCTTCTTCATCCTCGTGGTTGTGAATCTCAGTCTCTGTACAATCTTTCTCTGCTCTCACTCCCCTTTTATACTCTATCTGACCTTCTGTAAACCAGGAATTCCAGTTTAGGGAAATAACCTTGCTCCTCCCTCTTTATTGATGTCTTAGTTGGTGGAAAAACACACATATTTCCAAACAACGAACCAGAGTGTGTTTGAGAAATTTCTGCAACAACACCACTGGGCCGGACTTAATTCGTATTTTCAGGCACATTTACCAGGATTCCAGACATGAGGAGCACTTTTGCTCCTCCAGTAAATTTTTTCTGCTTCTTATGGGGAAGCAGAAAAGCAAACCAGAAGCAACTTTGTGGCAAAGGCAATTGATTTTGTACTTGTAGTTTGTATTCTGTGCTGCTAAAATGGTCAAGCACAAGCAAAATCATCCCATTTCCTTTTAGAGGTTTCTCAACATGTAACAGACCATGACGTACATTAAATGCTGTAAATAAAAATAAAGAAAACTGTGTTAACCTCTAAACACACAAGACATTGATCAATAAATAGGTCTAATGATTTTTCAACATCTTTTGAGGGTGATTGTAATGCAGCTGAAAAGAACATTTTAAAACTGGACTAAATGTAGTTTAAATGAAGTTTTTGAATATAGGCTGCATATAGCCACATCATTTCAGTTTTAACAGGGACCTGGTTAGGAAGGAAGTATTGACTGAGGTCAGTGGTACTTCCCTTTATACAACTGGTCCTGAAAGCACATGCTTTTTTTCCCACACCTTTGGCCAGACATAACAAGGAGTAAGCAGTTTCACCATCATCAGTTTACCACACAACAAGAGCTTTTTTCTGAACCCTTTTAGATGTTTCAGCACTGAGCAGCAGTCACTTGACTGTACATTATCCCAGAATTAAAAAACAAAACAAAATGATAATTGAAAACAATGCATTTATTCCTAACTGTAAAATAAATATATAAGTACAAGAAAATAAATAAATTAGTTTGTGGCTTATAAATAAATAGTTTTAAGTATATTTCCTGTGCATGTCAACTCAATAATAGGATATGAGTTAGTGCAAAAAGAATCTGAAAAGATCCCGTCTCCTGTGTAAAACAAGTGTTGACCGTAGGTATGAGCAGCAGGCTGGCAGGGTTTGTTTAAAGGTCCGAGTGGATGTGGATAGAGGGTAGGGTCGCCTCATGTAGACCGCCTCCTCAGTGACACCTGCTGGTTCCTGTAAAGTGTTGCCGCCCGTGACTCAAAGGCACTGACCATCTGCTTCACCACTTCGTCAAAGAACACGCTGGCCAGCTGAGAGTGCAGAATGGACCTGAACTCAAATGACACCTGTAGGGGATACAGGAGGGGGAAAAATATGTTAGCTTACTGTTTAATAGACTGTTGTTAATTCACCTATGAGTTAAATTGATTGCTTGCAAGTATCTAGACACATCACTGTCAGTTCTCTGGTTGTTGTCTGAGGTGAAAATCACAACCCAAAACATCTTTGTCTGATTTAAAAGTTGTTTTTTAACAGTCAGACTTTACTTTCTTTAAATGTTCACTGATAATCATTCCCACAGCATCCTTTATCTAATGTTGTGTTCCATTGAAATTTAACTACTTCCTGACTGATCCTGAGGTAATCTGAGCCAACATTAGGGTTTAACTCCTGTCATTGGCTCTTTAACACTGTTCCCTGCCCTGACAGCTATTTCAGCCCTCCAGGAACACCAGCATGCTACTCAAGGCTAAATTTAGACTATAATGAGATTTTACTCAACACTTCCTTTCAGTTGGTAATCCACTCTCAACAGTACAGAAGCGAAGACTTGGAATTAGTCTGTCCTTAAACATGCGACCTGATCTGGGTTGTTCATTTCATGGATTTGCTGTCACTGTTTTCTTCCCTGCCATTCTTTACATTATTCTACTTTTCCCCATGTCTCAATATCTCAGACTACTGTGGGTGCTGCAAAGACCTGATGTCCTTGTGGCTCTCAGGGTCAGATATTAATTTAATCATAATATCACATAATATAATCTTATACACTTACATAGAAATCCACTTTGCATGAGTCTGGTAGGTCTTTGGCTCCAGGGGCAAACCTCCATGTTGTTTCAAGGTGGCTGAATAGGGATCCATCAGTGCACACAGCCTGTTTCAAAACAAATGAACATTTACTTATCATTGATTGCTAAAAGGCAGTGAGCATACCCTGTCTCAAAGTCCAGACAAAGCGGTTTTCATCTCTGCTCTCTGGAGGAGCCCAGAATCAAGATTAAAGACATCTGTTGATAAAAACTGACATTATATCTACAATCCTGTGCATGATGCAAAGATAAGAAGGAACCGATAGGAAGCCACTGCAGCTGAGAGATGTAAATGTGAAAGCTGCACTTCCCCTAATGCCTGCTCATGCTGGTCCAGAGAAAACTTCCACTGCATTGATGTCACTTTTCTATTCAACACAAATTACAGCTACCTTTTTTTAAGCATTTCACTTCTAATATGTGTCTTGTTGATGATCCAAATCCAAATTCCCAGCTGTGATTTGCAGAATTATGGGAAGTAATTCACGTAAATCCAGGTGCCAAAAATGGCACAAACATTGGGAAGAGAAGAGACTTTGCAGCACGAGGGGGCTGCTCACTGTTCAAAAATGTGAAAACCTAAAGCCTTAAATGTCGATTTTCTGTGTTTGAGGAAATAAGAATGTATTTGTAATGATTATTTTCTGGATCTACCAGGACCAGGACTTACTCTGACTTGATGGTTTGGGACAACTGTGACCTCAGAGGTGTAGCGCTCCACGATGGGGGGAAAACCTATTTCGAGCTCCGCCCGGACGTCACCATTTTGTCCCTTCACCACCTGAGACTTCTTGCACCAGGGAACAAAGTGGTGGTACTGGTCCACACTGGCCACCACCTTGTACATCTGCTCTGGAGTATACCTGAGCACACAGTGACAAGCAGACAAAGGCACATCCAATGAGATGATGTTGCTACGGTGATATAGAGTTGTGAGTTTAAAGTTGTTTTTCATTTCTATTTAATATATATATATAGTTTTGCATATTCTGGTACCATTTTTAAGGTTTATATTTACATGTTTTTTAGTTTAATATTTATCAAAGCTCTATTTTCAGTGTTTTTTTTAATTAATATATAATGCTCTCAACTGGGGCTGCAACTAGAAATTGTTTTCATTAAAATGAATCTTCAAAATATTCTCAATTAATTGATTAATCATTCTGTCTATAAATCCTAAGGATAGTAATAGTAATAGTGAAAAATTATATTCATCATTTCCCAGAGCCCAAGGCTATGTCTTCAAATTGCTCAGTTTGTCAAACTAAATTCTTTTTTTTGTGAGTTACTGTTTTCTTGTTCCAGTTGTTTTATCACATATTACATCAGGGCACTCACCCTAATGTCCGGCACTCGGTGTACTCCATCCTGCGGGTGCTGATAGGAAGAGCCAGGTTGATGAAGCTGCGGCTGGGGATGCAGATGGAGGTGGCGGGGCTGAGGGGCAGGCTGCTCCTCCTCACTGCCAGGGCCCCACAGGATCCCAAGTGTCTGAGGAGGAGGAAGTTGTATGCATGAGAAGACATTGATGAATTGTGCCCTGGTTCACTTAGGAGGACCTGTACCAGCCACCAGACTGATCAGTTCAGCATTTTCCTGTGCATTCAGTCTATGAGCTTACCCCGTATGTAATTTATGTTAAGTGTGTAAGTGTTGCACCTTTCTCAAAAAACTGTGTTGAGTCTACCATTCTGAGTAATAAAATAACTCAATTTAAAGAATATGAAGAATATGAACTTAACTTAGCATTCCGTCTACCTGTACACATCTCTGCGGGAAAGTCCTAATGTGACTCACCTGAAATTTGCTCCTTTAGTGTTTCCTCGCACAACTTTCGAGGAGTGGACTTCAGACATGTCCAGCAGCGCCTTGAAGAGAATAGGTGTCGTTTTGTTCGCCATTGTGAAGTTTACACACACACACAAAAAAAGAAGCTAATACAAGTTCTTTAGAGAGACGACGGTGTTTTTAACCGCAGCAGCAACAACAGCACTCAACGATGTCCAGACTGAACAAGTCGCTGCACTTGACCATTAAGGACAGTAGTGACGTAACGGGAGGCGCTATTGGCTCTGGCCAATCAGAGAGAAAGGTCGAAAAAGTTTAAAAAATGAGATTGACCAGTTATAGGTGAACACGTGATTCAGGACTTATATGAGTCATGCACTGACTTGATTAAATGGTTCACTTTTGCCACCCAGATATTAATGAAAAGAAAATACACATTTGTTTCCTCATGTGAAGTGGACACACACAGTATTGAACATGTTTGACAGTTGGGTACACAGGGTTTGAGATGTTTCTGTGAGCAAACCAAAGTCTACATGATAGTGTGTGGTTGAGGTAGTGAGCGATGAGTCCAACAAGCACACGCTATGCACATGATCAACCTGGACTTTGGTGCTACACTGGAATGAAGTCATCACCTGCACAGAAAAAATTTACTGTAGCAATGTTCAATGGAGGATCACCTATCTGAAACACTTTAAAGCATAGACTGATAGTAGGAGAAAGGTTTAGGAAAACTAAGTTTCATATAAGTATGTTTTACAACAGCTTTTACTTAACTCTCATTATATTGATCTGCATAATACTACAGGCTCTAAGAGGCTGACACCTCTCATTGCTGCTGTACTAAGTGGCTGTGTGGTAACACAGTAAGAACTGGAAGTGCAGGATCCATTTCAGGATCTTCAGACTGGAATTAGGGCACTTGTTCATGGGGGATTTTAGAACCTCAGTTAATCCTATCAAAGATTGGCCAGAAGCGTAACACTTCGATGTGCAGACAAGATAACCTGTCTCAGGTTGTAAGAGAACATACTCGAGGGCTTAACGGCCCAGCCAAGAGTTACACAGCTACTGTTCCAGCTGGCGCTTGATCAAGCTTTGATCTTTAAACTTTGAACAGATCAGTGATTCAGTGGAAAGCCTAACTGAAGCTGGTTAAAATCCTCCTTACAACTTACTTACAACAATTCAGAAAGTTTTAAAAGACATTTCCTAATGGTCCATAGACTTTAAATGACCTCTTTTAGATTTCTAATGAAAAGGAAGGCTAGTAGAGGTCATTCTAAATTTCATACATCTTGAATTGCAGTGTTTCTATTTGATTTTTTTGTTTGTTTATGCTTATTTGTATTTGTGGGATTCACTTAACTATCCTACACGTTTGATGAAGTCACTCTATTGATGTCACTGGTTTGTGAGGACGTCAAAGTCTACGTCTCTAGCTCACTTGCTTTTTAACAGATGTATTAATCATTGACAGGTCTTCATCCAAGCGATCAATGAACGTAATTGTATGTGTAGATTTAAAATATGTCTCCCAGTGTACAAAATATCACTTTTGATTACTTTTCTAAAAAACCTGTCTGACAAAGACCCATAAGGATTCCTTTCAAAGATTAAAAATACATATCAAGACATATCGAAATCTAATCACCATAGAATAAATGAGGCCATCTCTCTTTTTTGTTCCAGTATGTACGAAGGACCAGAGAACACAGAGAGAATCCATTTCTAGGTGAGAGGGCACTTTCAAACTAGACCAGCTGTTTGAAGGTTGCTAAAAAAAAAAGGGTTCAATCACATACTGCATTTCCTGATTATTATGTAGTTTCATAAATTTTTGACATACAATAAATACTTGTGACATATGCCTTGTGAGACCTACCTCGACTATTTAATATTTAGAGAAAGTTAAGACACAGGGGTGACAACAACATGAACACCTGCACAGTACAATCTGCAAGTTTAGTTCATTTGAAGCACTTTATTCATTTATGACTATATGGGAAATTTAAGATAAGAGGTAAAGCCAACAACAGAAAAGAAAGACAACTTTCAGTATCATTCATTCATACAAAAATCAAGCACATTGCTTTCAATGCTTTTGGGAGTTTGCTTAAAATGGCCAATTATAATTTACATAAGTAAATTCTTGTGAGTGTTTTCACTTAACAATGTGTCCAGAAACATCCCAAGGAAAATATGCCCCCCAGTGTGAGTGTGAGCGCACAATCAAATGTCTGGAATGCTAAAACTGCTGTATTACTCAAAATATAAAACATAATCTCCATTTTTATCCTTTTTTGTTATAAGGAATATAACTTTTGATAAGTGACATACAAAACATAGAAATGTTGAGTTACACCCTTGTGTGAACTCACTGACCTTTCGTGTTGAGCAACAACAGTCAGTCAGAGGGCATCAACTTTAACCCAGAAATCTAAACTAAAACAGCAAAATATCAACATCTACACATAAAATAAAGGAAGAGCAAGAGTGGAGGAAGTGCATGAAGTGGAGCTTTGCATGCGTAACAGTTATTGTTCCTCAACTGAGAAGATTATTTTGCTCATAGCACGGACGCACTGTGAGCCATCTGGCTCTGTTATCTTCAGTTGGGTTAGAGGTGGAACACCACCACTGGTGAAATATCTGAACGTGGGGCTGGGTGACTGGATGGCATCTAGAAATACCTTGCACACAAAAACAAACAAAACAGTGAGATGTAGAGCTGTTCTCATCTTGACACTGAATTTGACATATTTGTTGTGATAAACCTGTTCTACATATACTGTATATCTATATTCTTAGCCTTCTACTTAAGTAAAAGTAGCAGTACAAAAATATATAACTACAAAAGTCCATTATTCAAAAAAAAATTAAAGTAAATATTTACATAAACATTAACATAAGATATGAAAGTATTTGCAGAAAAAAATTAAGTAAGCATTTCAAGTATAGAAAGTAAGAACTTAATACACAGAATAGCTCCCATTGGTGATTTATTCTTGCATTATTGAATGATTATTATTAATGCATTTAAATGATGTATTTTAATGTTATAGCTGGATGAAGTGGATTATAAATATATATATACATATATATCTATACTAATATATACTAATTAATAAAATCTTGAACTAAAACTAACTGTACTATCAACCTCTTTTCCAGCCCATCAATTGATTTAAAATACAGATTTTGCTTTTAATCTATGGATTTTTTTATTTATTGAAAATAAAAAGTCAAAAGCTATAGATACAGGATTATGTGCCAGCCTGCAGACAAAACTGTGCATAAGTAACTAAAACTGCATTTCAGAAATTAACTGTTCTTCATCAATACATTTTACTAATGCAGTTATGACCTGCTGTAATCGTTCAACATACCTTTACAATGTCCTCAGTGTCCTGTGCTGCGTTTTGGAAAACAGAGTCACAGTGCTGCAGGTATTTTTCATAGAGGCTGACTGTCTTGGTATCAACCTGTTGGAGAGAAGTATTCCCAAGCTCCGCCTTCTGCATGTTGACCAGGAAGTCTGTGTTGACTGGACCACACTCAATGAGACTGACACTGCAGGATGAAGGATGAAGTCACTAATCTCTCCTTGTCATCAATAATAACGGTTCAAAAACTATATACACTCAACAGTCTCTAAACTCAGGGTGCAAGATGCAGCGAACTTTAAAACTCACTGGATATTGAAGTTTTGCAGGAGGACGGCCAAACTCTCACATGCTCCCTCTATTGCAAATTTACTGGCACAGTACACCTCATTAAAAGGGAGACCTGTGAGAGTGCATTAAGCTTCAAGATGGGTTATTTTGGCAATGTCATGCATGGCATCAAGTCTTAACTTGGTTTGTTTACATGATTTCTATCAAATCATTACAGAAACTGCACACGTGGAACTCTGTTGACATTCAGTGACTCCTCAACCATTTGCTTGTCTCACCGTGAAGCCCTTCGGTGCTGCCCGTGACCAGAATGCGGCCCTGGCTCTGAGCCTTCATCTCTGGTAGGAAAGCCTGGATGGTCTGGATGGTACCTAAGATGTTGACCTCCAAAATTTGCCTCATCGTGTCCGAGGACTGCAGCTCCAGGGGCCCCATCAAACCCACACCAGCATTACACACTGTAAGTAGTAAGGATAAAGCTCATTAACACACACAAATTGCAATCCTAATCACAACACACGGACACTATGTCGTACCCAGAATGTCCAGTCGTTTCTCCACAACCCTGTCCCTCGCATCCAGAATTGACTGCCGGTCCGTCACATCCATTTGGAGAATGTCCAAGGTGTCTTTGTGCAGGCCTTTCACACACTCTAAAAGACGCTCTTTCTTGGCCAGGTTCCTCATTGTGGCATAGACTACAGAACCAATCAACAGAATCAATCATGTCAACATGGACGAGAATCTCAAAGGAATGTTTCCAACATCATGTGGACTCCACGCATGCACAAAGAACTGAAACTATTTTGAGAGCAAAGAAAGGCTCTACCCGGTGTTGTGGAAACCTTACAAAAGGTAAAGACTCAGACCTGTCTTTGTGGTTTTAATTCAACTTAGCATATGCAAATGGCTGAGTACAGAGATCAATGGTCCCCACAAAGTCTGAAATGAGAACAATCCCAGTCTTTTCTAAATGTGGGAGTATCCGCCTCTAGCTGAGAGTTGGGAGTATCCGGCATCTAGCTGTAAATTCTCAGGAGACAAAACCCGAATGCAGATGAAGAACTACTCCTTTACCTTGAACTACAAAGAGGTTAAAATGAGGTTACATGAGAGCACACATATGATGGATAAAATTTTTCCCATTACAATAAGAAGACAACTTACAAATACAATCACACTAAGATATTCCACAACACTCAGTATTGGTATGGAGTTCCTAATAAAGTGCTTCATGAGTGTATGGCACAATATTACATACTATAGAGTGTCTCAGTGGGGTTTAAAGGTCCTTAACATCAACCCAGTGCAAGCTCTCTTGGAAATACATAAAAAACACCATGGTGGGTAGATGTCAGCTCTTGTTACCTTTGAATGTTTTTTCAGGGTCAGATGCCAGACGGACAGCCAGGCTGAGGCCGATTCCCGAAGAGCAGCCTGTGATCAGCACCACCTTCTTGTCCATGGAGCCTGACTCACCAATACTCTGCTTCAGTAGAGAGCAGCAGGAGCAAAGTGAGGAAGACACCTTTGAATTGGGCCAGACAATGGGATGGGTTGGCGGCATGTGAAAATCTGTCTGTTATCAGCCAGATGGTCTCCTCCCGTTTTTCTCATGACCTTGTATAGTTGTTTTTTTTTATCTATGTATGTGTGGGAAACATTGTGTGCATGCACCACTCACATGAGCACCAGGTGGCAACAAAACATCAAGATATCAGTCCTGTACTCGGTCATGAATAAAGCCATACTGACCTCTGAGTGCTCCACTGATAACATCCAGAGAGTGAGGCTGAGAGCGGCCACCAAGGAGCACAGTTAAAGGGATCGAGGAGGGAAATCCCTATGTTGCTCACAAACAATTTCTGATTTGAAAAACTTTTCCCAGGCTTGAGTTGAGTGAAAATATTTCAGGCAACAGAGGCTCAGAACAGTTGACGGCAGTGAGTTTTCAATTGCATGTCACAGCCTTTATTGGCCGATGAAAGCGCTGATAAAGCTGGTAAGTGGGCAAACTGTGTTAAAATAGAGTCTTTGAGACAGGAGAGAAAGGGCGGGGAGGTCAATGGTTTCAAGATGAGGAGACTAAACTAAACTAAGATCTGCTTCGGTATCTAAATGAATCTTAATAGGTCTTGTCAACTGCGATCACATGGTTTAAGGAGTTAGACATTTCAAACAAAGGCTTTGCAAATCTGCAAATCTGCAAATCAAATGTAGTTGCACAGAATGGGAACTAAGAGGAAACTTGGCCCATTGTAAAGAGATTCCAACCAAAGCCCAGGTCCAGAAGTGTCTATTATGCAGTTCAAGTAATCCATCATTCAAGTTCATAGGAGCAACTGGAAAATTTGTGGTGCAATTACAGGGCACTAACATCATGTGCATGTGAGTGAGATTTCACTAGGTGGCGCCAAAGCCTCAGGTACAGTTGGCCTTTCTTTTGACCACAGCTTAGTCTTTTGTTCTTTGGTACAGATGTCTTTTGTGTAAATTTGTGTAAAAGTAGTAATCATGAACGTAGCATCTTTGTATTATGAGCTGTCAAAAAACACTTGACATTCTGCTGGGTTTGGATGAATTATTGTGTAAAAGTCTCTGTGAAGATGCTTCTTGCATGAAAGTTCAGCTCAGCTTCAATTTAGAGGCAATATTTATGTGGTGAACATGCCTCATATACAGTAAATTGTCCTCTCCTGTTGCCTTGTTGTCATCTTGTTTCTGCATTTAACTGGTTACCATCCCATGTGCACTACAGCTAAGATTCTGACCAGTAAAAAAAAACACTTGCATCTTTATGCATTTCAGAGGCCTGATTTGAAAGAGTTTGTTCTGCAGATGGAAGCAAACCAAGTAGGAATTTCCTGCCATTTTGTTGCATTCCTCCCCTTGAGATGGCATCAGCTTGGCTGGGCTCCCAGAGTCTGTGGGACAGATAACAGCAGGCCTTGAACCTCTTTCAAATATCTACAACTCCCAAGCATTGTTACAAATCTTGAACTTAGTTGACCTAAGATGTTGCCAAGTTTTCAGTGTTTTATGGCATAGAGTGTTTCGTTCATTTGATTCTATATTGAGCTTTCTGTCTCTAAATTCCTCTTTCTCACCTATAAACAGTAAAACATCTGCACTTCATCTATTAATTTTCTCTGAGTCTGTCCTGACAGCATGGTCTAGTCTATGCTCCATGGTCTTGTGCGCTTGGGCTGCTTTCTGCTACAGGTGGCCTTCCTTGTCCCTGTGGCCCAGTAATTAGCAAGTGAAGGTCGAGTGGAGGTGCACAGTGGTCTGGAAAAGCCTTTAAAACACCTCCTGAGCAAGCTTGGCCCACAGCACTGAGTGTAAACAGACTTTATGAAGACCTTACAGCTGCTCAGGGGAAAGAGCAAGGACATCCCACGTGCACAGCTGTGTGTCTTTGTGGCATTTCTAGGGAGAAAAGTAAAGTGTTTGTTGGAGCTGGTGGAGGCAGCAGGCAAGCCTCGTGCTCAAAGGGGAAATGCATGAAATGGAGCAGTCATGGATTCTGCACTGTGACAGCAGTGCAAACAATGAAAAGGGTATCTGCTACTGCTTCAGGAGGAAAAAAGCATGAGAGCTTTCTGGTGTGAGTCTGTTCATGTGCTCACCCTGTGGAGGACCAGGCCAAGGCAGTCACATTGTGCTGTGCTACTCCAGGACAGACACATGTAATAAGTGCATGGTGTAGACACAATGCAAGGTTTGTAATAACACTGAAGAAGCAGATGTACTCGACAGGATGTCCCATGTGAGACTGATGAGCAGAAGTGAAACAGCTGAAGTCGTGTTGTGGTATATATGATGAGCCTGAAATGTCACGCTATACCTGGCAACAAAGTCATATGAGGCTAATTTTACTGGAGGCATTTCAACTGAACTGACTTATGTCAGATCTTACATTTATCGGAGATGTTTGCCTGACTCAGTTTATTTGGCCTTTTGAATCTGGTAGACTCAAACTTGTTGCTCATCTAAAAAAAAAAAATGAGAGTATAATAACAAGATACTCTACATCACTTACCAAGGCTGCTTTCTTTGGCAGATACCAGGGATTGTGGAGTAGCTCAGTCATACGTATTTACATACTGAGTTACAACTGGCATGCATGAAAAATAGTTACTAAACAAGTAAAAATACGTTAGTTAGCTAAAAGTAATGGATATATCGTTGAAATAGTTAGTAGTGTAGTTAAAATAACAGATAGATGGTTGGAAGTAGTTAGCTAATGCTAAAATAAATTGATAAATGGTTGAAATAGTTAGCTAATGCTAAAAAAAATGGTTGAAGTTGTTTGCTAATGTTAACAATAATGGATATGGTAGTAAGTGTAATGGACTGGTTGAAGCAAATTAAGGATAAATGGGTAGCTAAAAGTAATGAATAAATGGTTGAAATAGCTATTTGGTTGAAATATCCAGCTTCCTCCACGCCAAGTGGTATATATGGAGCCTTAACCAGCCAAAGACATTCTCATATCACTGATAGTTCAATAATATTCAACTTAACATATTTGGGACACGACTCTGATGTCGATGAAAGGATACTGGATGGCTGTGGGGGTATGTCTGGCAAAAGTTTGGAAACCACCTGATCACTCACATTATGAAATGATACACCAAATTACTCTCATTTTTCATACATCTATTGGACAAGTAACCCAATTTTGAGATCCTGTGACTTTGTGTGTTAAGCAGGTCACATTATCCTTCGTCATTTTGTTCAGTGAAACCACTCTTGCCAATTTCTAAAGTCACAGAATAAATGCTGATGAATGCTACAATAACAATAAGGCTAGTGTCTCTTAGAAGACAGAAATTTGACATAAACTTAATATTTTTACTGGTGTTTTTGTCTCATGTTGTCCCCATGCCAATTGGTTCATGTTGCTGCAGATTTCCCATCTGATATCAAATTGATTCCCCTCTACCTGTCTGAGAGGTTGTGTTTCACTTTGTAAAACCACTGTTTGACTGCTCTGGTCTAGACTTGATGGATTTTGTGATTATGACTATGTGTCTGCATCTGATGAGGTAGAGTTACAGTCTGTGACCTTTTTCTGCCTCTCTTCTCATCACGCAGTAGATACATTTAATCCATATCCCTTTCCTCAGCTATGGCTGTAATAATTCATGCAAGTCTGTAGTCTCTCAACTCTTCTACTTAGAAAATGATTTGCCTGGAGACATGTTATTTCTGGTGTCTTCCCAGAATTTTTTCTTTTTCACTATTATATGTATGCATATCTGCTACGTAAATTTCCAAAGTAAACTGTCAACGTTTGAGAGAGGTTTTGTGCTGATGTGTGTTGCCGTTAGACACAGGACTCTTATATTAAATGTTGCAGGGATATATGGTAAGGAGAAAGTATCCCCTGTTCTGTGAAACCCATCCAGCATACAGGACAACTGGGACTGGAGTGAGAGATTGAAAGAATTCCCTCCTCTGAGAATCTAATCCAGGATGATAAAAACCCAAACCAAGGAGCTATAACTTTATATGTTTGATTATAAACCACCTACCGATGAGAGATGTGGCTCTGACAAATCGTTCTGTTGTGACAACCATGGATTGTATATGGCAGGTTTACTTCAATAAAGTGTAAAGAGAGAGCCTGAGAAATGCACAGTGTATCTTTCACAAGGTAACATAGAGGGACTAGGGCTCGCTTCTCTCTGGTAAAATCATCATGGCTGAAACAGGAGAAGATGTGTGGAAAGTATGAATGGTTCTGAACAGCCATACAGTGTACAGAGGCAGAATCAGCACATTTTCAATTTCTGATCTACAAAATAGAATTCCTTGAAACCACCAAGCATCATAGCTGAAAGATTCATTCCTACATTAAAAAAAAATTAGAACTGCACTTACATGCAAGTTTTATTCTTAGGGAAGAGAGAAATGGTGCAATCTGTCTGAAAGCATTATTAAGTCTGTGATTCATCTGTGCAAAGTCAGGACAGAGAGACACAAATATATAGTCATCAATATTTCAAAGTGCAATAACATTACAATATTGCTGTGGGCACAAGGGAGGGGTCTGGCCAAACATCTATTGCAGAGCAAAGTCACGCAGGTCCTGTCATGGGAGGGGATTAGTGCATCATATTTTATACATGTATATTTTCCCAGAGCTTTTGATATACAGTATGAGGTTGTGCAGGGTTTATAGCACTCTGCTGGATGCGAGGCTTTACGTCAGCTGTAACCCTGAGGGCCACTGCCTGACCTGCCGGTTTAGCATTCCTCAGGACCCGTTTGTATACAAAACCTCAGAGCTCCAGGAAATAGCAGGGATTGTGTCATGGGAAATGTCCCCTCTGTTTTGAATCCACCGGTCAAGGCATTCTTTCTCGCTGTTATACTGGGGGAACGTCCTGTCCCTGTTCCTATCTGGGCCTTCAGGCACTCAAGTCTGTCAGGGGACTAGACCTGACCTGTATTTAGCTCAGAGCGTTGATATCTTAGTCATAACTTTAGCTGGAGGTCAAAGGAGGGCAATTTCAATGTCTGTACACAGCTCCTGCAGCTGCACCATCATGGGTACCTTTGTTTGTTCGACAGGCACAAGCATATCTGAACTTTGTATCGGAGGCTTGTTTTGTTGCGAGATACAGCTCATTAGATAACATACACAAGAACATTTTGACTGTCTGAGTGCAGATCTCATCAGTGGAGGTTTGCTGGGTCAAATCCATGGTGTGGCTGGGAAACAACAGTCAGAGACAGCAGACTATTGTACATTATATTCCTTAAATATTCTGTGGATGTTTCTTCTATTTTGTTTCTTGGCTCTCCGTCTTTTAGCTCCAGGTGCAGCAGGCGGAGAATGCCAGGCACTCCATGCATCAGTTCCTCACCTGTGATGTGGTGAAATCAAGTGATGGGTTGTGTGTTGGGGCACACCAAGTGACTCAGCCACGCTGGTATGTACCCAATTTTGCATGAAAAAAACTTCTCGGCAGTAAATGCAGTCATACTTTAGCACTACCTCTCTCTCTTTGCACAGTTCTCATGTTAACAGGTATATTTTTGCCCTTACAGTTAGCACTTCCTTTCTCTTTCTTCCTCTTTCTGTCTATGCCCCAAAGTCTCTGCCTTTCTCTCTCTCTTTGGTCTGAATCATTTCTAAATAATGCTTCTCCATGTGCATTCTTGCCTTCCCGCAGACACTGATGAAATCAGCGGCGCACTCCACCCACCACCTGGTTACCTGGTTACCCTCTGTTTACAGCTGGGTTTGGACACACTGTAACTAAGTGTGTTGATGTAACACGATGCATTGTGTCAGCATACATGAGAGTAAGGGGCAAGACTTCCTTCTCAGATCTTCCCACACACATGCTGTAAACAACCACCACACATTAAACACCTTTAAAAAAAAAAAACCACTGCAACATTTTCATTTGCATTTTGTGCTCACACGTGCTACAGCCTCTATTTTTCCGAAGCGCTTTCATCTGTTCACATGTGCAGATGTTTACAAAACCCACTTCCCCTGACTCTCAAATGCATACAGTTGACCCAAAAGGAAAGTAGCATGCTCTGCAGTTAACATATTCAGTCCTCAGACCTGATGATAATGACATCTTGCCCCGATGTTTGTCTTGGTGACTGTATTGTTTCTGTTTTCTTTCTTTTTACTCCTGGTCAAAGACACCCCACCTATTTTTCTAGCTTGCATAAGCTTGCTGCAGTGAAACCTTGGCAGTTACTCTGTTAATGACTGTTCCCTTCGAAAATTACAAGAACGCACCCCAGATTGCCAGCCAGTACCAGGGTTGCATAATCACTGCCTCGACTTGCAGTTCGCAAAGAACACACAGTGACACAAAGTTTTACACCTGTGGCATGCAAACCTGCTACGTGTTTATCACTGTGAGCTGTATTTTTTTTTCTCCCACGTTCTGTAATTGACGCTTTCGGAGGCTCATATTTCCTCAGCGTCCTTTGTCATCTGCTCTTGGCACAAGCTGAGTATGCCCCGCACTCTCACAGTGGAGAGCTAATCCTTGTTATTACCTCGACAAACAACTGAATGGAGAGAAATGTTGTCCGTCTTCATTTCTAACATGACTGTCTACTTTTTTCAGATACTGTGGTGGTGTTCTCATTGGTTGAGGCCTCAACGGTTTGGTTCATGCTACATGTGAGAGAAAGCTGCAGTGAAACAAAGATAGCCTTGCCCTGCATTAAAAGCTAAAGATAAAACTCCACCTAGTATCTGTCACATACTGTAAATCCACCTGCTTAGAGTATTTGGGTTACATGCTGTATGCGTTGTTTGCTTTTCTCTTTCACTTCCTGCTGTGGTTCCTATCAATTACAATTTACAACAGATGGTGAAAGTAAACTCACTAAGGGAAATTTTTAAGAGGTTTAAAGTGACATTTGAGGTTATTAAAATGCACAGATATATGTAGCAATATTTCATATGACAACACGATACTGTGCATTGGTTAATATTTCTGTTTTTTAATGTATGAAGGCCAATAGTTTATTCTGGTAACCATGCCAGCAAAGTCTGACAACCACATATATTTTAAACAACAGTAAGCCTATTATTTCTAATCAGAATGAATATCACACAGATTTTTTTTTTTATAAAGGATTATAGGCAACAATATGCTTATCATTACCTGGATTGATTTCTCTTCTTTTCTGAACTTAAAGCAGCTGGAGGTTATTCAGTGTCTTGCTCAAATGCTTGCTGACAGGCTGACTTTAATCTGGGACTTTGAAGGCTCCTTGTGGTTATCCCATACATTATCCCACCCTGCTGTGTAAAATATGATGCTGTTAATGTGGTAGAGCTAGTAAAAGTCAAAAAGCATAATTGCTCAAAAGAATAGCAAATTAAAGAAAAGTAGTATGCCTCTTAAAATCTAACAATACACAGAGAGTTTTATATTTGCACAGAGTTTTGATCTTAAATAAACAGTGGATTATGTGAATTCACTTTTTCTACACAGCCTCCCAGTCTGAGCTGAGGATGCATGTGCAAAACATTCCCAAGGACCATCTGGCTCTTATCACCTCTCAACATAATTTCCTTCATAAAAAAAATGACCACGATCGGGAGCCAAGTCCCTTAAGTGTGCTGGGGCTTGCTGTAAATGGTGGTACGTGCTTATCACACATCACTCCATATTTTGTAATTTCAGTGGCCTTTCATTTTTATTGCTAATGCGGTTCAGAGCTTCTCCTGTCTTCCTCCTCTTGTATTAACAGTCCCCCCACGCTCTAATGCTGCTGTCTTTTAAAGTGATTAGAGGGAGAGTTAAAGGCTAAGGTACATTTCGACAGAGATAGAAAGGGTCACTGTGACATGCTGGTGACTTTGTCAGACATCCCTCTGGTAGACAGCATTATGTGGTTATGAGATGAAAGAACAAAGGTCAGAAGAAAGCTATGGGAAACGTGCTGTGCTCAATGGTCCTCCATGAACTGTAGAAGTCCTCCAACATAAGCAGGTCACTCAGCTGTATCTGGGGCGAACACTTTTGCTGACAGTTTATCATACTTAGTAATTATTACATAAGGACTTTTTGGCCTATAATTTAGGTTGAGAAAGCTGACTTCTGTGGAAGCAGCAGATGACGTAGCAGGAGGAGGAGCGGAGCCCAAACACATGATTATTAGCTGCTGGTTATGTAAGATGGGTTTTTTTTGTGACTTTGCCAAGCCAAGAAATCAAGTAGATTTCTGGGAGTGACAAGAATGACGATCTTCAAGACAGGCATGTTGGGAACGCCACATGGCATTTCGGCCTAATATGGGCATTAAAACTGAGCTGATGGGCCAGTTTGACTCTCAGTAATGCTTCCCTTAGTTTCTGTTCATCAAGCTGGTATGAACTCACCTTCACATTCCTTCCTTGTTTAGGGCTCATTCTTGTGTTTGGATTTGTCTGTCTGACAGTATGGGTGGTACGATTAGCCTTCACGCCCTGATACTCAAAATAAACTGAAGCCGTTCTGCCAATTAATGCTGTTGTTTGATTCTGACTCATGACATGTCCATGACCTTTTGTGGAAAGAGTAGGAATCACTTTTCTCATAAGTTGCAAAGTTAATATTCTATCTAATGGCTTTCTCAATGTTGACAGATCACTGATGTGTCATAGACTGATAATTATTAGTCTTTATTCAAATTTGGGTGTTGCCAGGTTATTGAAAACCCTCCAGCATTTTGATGTACCTTTTAACTTGTTGTTTATTGCATCACAAATGCTCCTTTGTTGCATAATTTTGATTACCAACATGTAAAAAGACTCCACATTCAAACTTTCAATTGTATTATCAGCTAAAAGTATTTAAAAGTATATAAAATAAAAGTTCTGCCCCTTCCAAAATGTAGAAGACGGTTGATTATGCATTTGTACTCATCTTTTAAAAACATTTTCTCTAATCTTTGCTTATATTGTGAAATATTGGATATTTATAAATTTCGTCTGCCGCCGAACATGATTTCTTGCCAGGAGCGGGTGGTGGTGGTTTTTGCTTGACAAGAGCTTCGGCCTTTACAAGACAATAGGTTATAATACGCCCTCTGAGCAGCGCTACGTCTTGAGGGGCATGTTGGAGGCTACAGTGAGTCGCTATCAGAAAGTGGCAAGATGGGCTGATAACTATAGTAGAGTAAAAAAATATTTCCCTCTGAAATGTTCTAGAGCAGAAGTATGAATTGGCAGAAAATGGAAATGGAAAAAGGCATGATGGCTCATTAGCAGCTGAGTAAAATGTTAAAATAAGTTTTCAAATCTGAAGTTGCAAATAAGACAAAGGAAGTCATGGATGACTAAAACATGAGTCTACTTCAGCTGATCATATCAGGATCTACTTGCACTTACAAACACTGTCTGAGAAAATCATTAGTAGATAAAAAGAGATAAATTTAGTTTTGAATACATGTGCACATTTTAATTTTCTGGGAGTTTACATTCATAAACGAGGAGACACTCTTCTGGGCCTCATCCATGTGATCTTTGAATCTATTTAATTCATGACTGTCCTGGCTGTCTGAGTCTCACAGTAAACTCCGCCAGATCTCATGACTGATCTGTCTCTGGGGTCTTTGATCAGTGCTTTGGATCACGTACTGCAGTGGACATATGCTGTTCTCCTCGTTAACATTACACTCCAGACAAAGGTGAAGCGACATCAAAGGTGCTGGAAAACTCTTAGATGAGAGAGATGTCAGACTAGATTTAGGGAAGGTTGTTTTTCATAGTAATTGCTGCAAACATGTATATATCATAATATCTGAAATGTTTATACAAAGACATGATATAATGTGATATGAAACAGTAGATGATGTCCTGAAGTTGTTTTTCAGTAAACCGATAAGTGGACCTGCAGTTTGCAAATAATTCATCTGACTCAGTGCTGGAGTCTGAGTCTTGCCTCTGGTTTAACAGGGATGTGGCAGCAGATTCCTCTGGCCTGGCCTTCCATCAGCGGGGGGATTCCTCGAGGTCCTGCATCTGGGTGCTGCATGCTTGGCGACCCTACGCATTGCCATCGCGACGCTCACGAGACACAACAGCTCAGCAGCCTCAGTGGCAGACAGAGTTGCTTCCTGTCCCCCCCAGCTGGAGTGAGGGGTGTGAGAAACATGTTCACTGAGCTCAGAGTTATGGCCAGAGAGGCGAATAGTCGCACTGAACCAAATAACCCCATCCCACAGTGATGATGGTCCCCTCTCCAGCAGACACTTCACTCAATAGACGAGGAAGAGAGACAAAGGGGCAATTCAGTGTCTGTCAACACAAGAGGCACTGTCTATAATAAAAACAAGGCTATGAATGAAGATAAAGATGAGTAAGATTTGTGACCAAATGTGAAAATCCAACTTCACCAGACAAAACGTGCAAAGATCATCAGCGCCACACATACATTATATTCAAATTCCCAGACAAATGACTGGAATTGATTAGGAAGATTGTGTTAAAACCTGACAGATGGTGCTAACCCTTGCTTTTATTTGTGGGGTTTCAGGGTTTAGGATTAGAGGAGAGCCGGTCAGGGGTGGGTGTCCCATCAAAGTGGGGACACGCCCTCAGCGTGGCCACAGACATTGGGCTGGAAGGTGGCTAACTGAATCTGAATGCCTGCCAGAGTGTTTTATGTTCCCATTCAGTGTGAGGAAGGAGCTGCAGACCACTGAAAGATGGACACTCTCCAACTCTTTACATATTATTTAAAGGGCAATTTATTTTACATTTACATCTTCTGTTGCCAGCTGTACGTGTACACTTAAAAATCCTTCACCGGGTTGTAAAACAGGAGTGTAAAATGTTCATTTCTGTTAAAAGGCAGAACAAATCCTGTCCTGGGGAAAATTAGATTGTAAGAGAAAAGCATGTTTAGAAATGTTTAATTCATTGCTGGCTTTGAGTCACTTGTCTGATTTGTGATGTGATCGGCTGAAAAGCTGAGGTGGGCAATAAATAAAGCAGTTTTAACACAGAGGCCTAGTGACACGCATGAATAACTGGCTGTCAACGCGAGCTATAAGTCATAGCTGCGATTGCTACACTGGTGGAAACACACATGTACACACACATGTGAGTTTACACACTTTAGTTGAGGTGTCTCTCTGGGAGGTCTTGTTGGGGCAAAGAACTAAAGAAAGTGGGAACAGAATACAAAATTATGGGAGCGGATGAGCAGCCGGATTCTCGTTTAGGATTCAAGCTGCTCTCTGGATTTAGTGAGGCTGTAGCATGAGTATTTATTTTTGTGAATGAGATCAAAACACAGGAAAACAGTAGCAGGATACAGGGCCACAGCCAGTGCAACAAAATGGAATGGATGATTTCTGTGGAAGAGGAGGGCAGGAGCCTCTTCATCATTATTTCACCTCTCTGAGGCTTTGCGGGGAGTTGAGAAGATAGATTTCTCAGTAGTGGATCAGGTAAATAAACAAAGGTCATTGTTTAACCTCCTAGGACCTGGCGTCCACATATGTGGACCTCACATTTTGGGTTCTCTAGACCACAATACTAACTTTTTCTCAACAAGGGCCTGGTGACCACATATGAGGATATTATACTGCCACTCAGTAATCGAAATTTAAAACTAATGTCCTCATATGTGGACATCATTTTTCTCAGGTCCCAATCAGCCTAAATAGCAAAGAATAGAGTTCGGGTCTTAGGAGGATAATGCAAGTTTGTGTTTTGTGTTTTTTTTGCTTTCTGTTCAGGCCATGATTTCCATGAAATCGGGTTTGGCTATTCATGGTCCCTGCATGATTCCTATAACCTGTTGATCCCCTCACCTCCTGCCACCACAGTCAAGGTATATCAAAATCTTATGGCTGGATTTGCCGTATATATTGTTCATTCCAACAGTTTGATTCTGAGTGAAGAAGAAGAAATATCATAATCTTAAGGGCAGAGTCCCATAAAATTTATTCAACAAATGAATTCTCCCCAGAGGTTGAACCATTTACATTTTAGACACTTGTTGAGTTTCCTCACACTCATAAATACTTTTGAATTTATACCAATGGCATTTCTATCACCACCTTCAGGACAGTGAATTTTAACCAGAAGTTGGTATGTTGTTTGTGAAGTCCATCTTTGTCATGTTGTGGAAAGAAATCTTTTTGGTTGAACCACCTTCAATGGAGTTCGTTTCTTATTTGATCACTAGCAACCTCAAAAAGAGAAACAATCAAACAAACAAGGCTGAATAATGACAATATGACACGCAGGATACTAATAACATAACATAATAAAATGCAAAACTTCCTGTTTTGGAAAGGAAGTAGATGGAAAGACTGATACCACTGTCATATCTGCCTGTTAAATATAAAGCTGCAGTTTTTTTCATGCAGAGCCAGGCTGTTTCCCCCTGTTTTCAGCTTTTTCTGCTAAGCAAAGCTAAGCTAAGCAGCTACAGTTCTTTTTAGCACATAACAAATTATATTGTTTCCTGAATTACACAGTGCACCTGTTCACAGTATTAATACAAGAGTGGCCACAAAGTGTGACATTTGCAGCAAAGGAGAAGATCATCCATTTTGTCCGACCTTTGACCCAAACCTCCCCCTGCCCCCTTCCTCGTGCACGTCACAGAAGGCCACACAGCGACAAAGCAAGCTGCCTGCTGATTACATGTGGACAAACACAAAACACCAACACGAGCACACTCGGAAACAGGCAAACACAAATCACACGTATATGCACAGCCGAACACACACCGGTGCACAAACCTCTGGCTTTACTCGGCGCAGTGTGAACTGGTAGAGTAAGCATTAATTAATACACAGTGGAGTGCTGGGTGATCTCATACAAAGCTGTGACCTTTCAGCTCATGAGATTTTGTGCGGTTTTCACTTCACAAAATCGTTACCGTTGTGTGTTTTATGAGGTCTGGTATGATTTCTGCCCGTCTTTCACCTCATTTGAAGTTGAGACCTTCCCATAAACCAAAACCACAAAGCTCTCCCTGATGGCTTTGTGGTGAGATGAATATAAGGACAAGACTTGCCTCTTTAAAAAATCTGCTTGGCCTGGTTTAAAGCAAACTCCTTCTCCCACTCACAGAGAATAACATGAGGAAAATTTTTGAAGTAAGGAAACTCCTGAGCCAACAGTGTGTTTTATTTGATAAGAGTTTAGCAAGAGTTTATATTGTTTCACATAGAATTTTATTTATTTATTTATTTCTGACCTCTTATAGCAGCTGGCATGGTGTTGATGGGAGGTGTGTGTGCGTGTGTGTGCTTGTGTGTATTTTCAATGCCCTGGCTTGTTGCACTGTCACCACGGCTACGCAAACAAACACAGGACAACTGAAGCGGCACGGTTCAGCAGGTAATCATTAGTAGCAAGCTGACCTTTGGCCCCTGCCATGCCTCAGATGACATATGGTTGCGTCTACCTGCTGCTACTGGAGTCGCTGGGCCGTGGGTTGTACCCAGTGCGGCGTAAATGCAGCACCAGTTAGATTTGTTTCATTCAGACTGGAGGCTCACTGACAGAGGCTGCAGGTTTAAGTGCAAAGCATGGTTTTCAAGTCGAAGGAGCACATATTGTACTTTTAATACAAATTTCCCAGAGGTATCATGTGTCCATCTGCCATGTCCGATAACTGTGTGGGGAAATATTTCCCTTTAAACAAACCCACTATTAAAAAAATAATCAGGAAATTCCCTTGGCAAGACTTTGCCACAACAAAATAGCACATAAATGTTATCGAATGACCGTTGCTGATTTCCTTGCAGACAATCATTTTCTTTGTGCATGTTCAAATACTTGTTTACAATTCTTAATTTAAGGGTTTACAAAAGGATTTCCTATAAAGCATCATAAGTGTTCCATTGTCTTCATTCTCCCCTTCAATTTTTCTTTGTTTCTTGACATGTTTTTTCTATCTGTTATTTCTGTCTGACAGCTGAAGACAACCTTATTTCTTAATACCTCTCCCCACTTCACATGTTCACTTTCCAATTAAAATACATTTTTTCCATTTCTCTCCTGAGTCAGACATTCCTGAAGGATTTCTCTGCTTCCCCCTTTCCTCTGTTTCCTTCTCTCATCTTCTCTTCTACCAGCTGGCATGTCTTCTATCACTCTCCTTCACGTTTGAGCAGTTTTAATATTCTCCCAGACCCCTGCTTACTAATTTTAGGTTTATCTTAGAATCTCAGAAAGGAGTAAAACCGTTTTTATCTCGAGTTGCAGGGAAATCATGTTCATTATGGTCAGACTGCAGTTGCAAATTTTTTTTTTTTACAACTTTATTTTTCCCATGTCATCAAGCCCCAACTGAGACAACAGTAATTTGTTTTGGCAACCGACCTGCACAGATAAGCGTCTGATGGATGGCGACGGGTGCAGGGCCACGCTGGCCAGTGTTTTTTTCATCTGTTCCAAGAAGGTGCCGGGTATTCGATTACCAAAGTGGTGTTTAATCCCTTTTGATACTATTTGAATAATGCAAGCATTGTTTGGCATAAAGCATGTACAGTGAATTGAGCTGTGAAAGATTTTATGTGCCTGTTGTTGGATGGATTAATGAGACAATGATGTGGCTGTGAGGGGGTGGGGGGAGTAGGAGGCTAGAGACAGAAGCAACAGCTGAGAAAGCCCTTTCAGTTTCTAAGTTGGTCTGTCCGTGCTGTGTGTCTGTCCATGCATGAGACTGGCTGCATCTGTTAATGCCCACACCCACCCTTTACAGCCTTTAGGGTGGTGTTATATCTAAATATGCATGCAGCTATTTTGGCCAAAGCTTTGTTAAGCTGTTTGCATGTTGAATCAGCCAGACAGAGCTCAACAACATGCTTCTTCTATTCTATACTTTGTTGTTGTGACAAAGAGGATTTAATACCTTTTATCCCATGTGATTGCTTTGTGCTTTTGTCACACTATCACTTATGCTATAGTCTTACTAATTCATCTGCCAGTGTCGTACATGTTTACTCTCTTTTTGTGTATTTTTTGCCCGAGGGAAATAAGCTCTTCACCACAATCACTGCCTTTCCGTGCAAACCATGTCTAGCAGACATGTGCACAGCTGTAGTTATGAATTCCTGCCAGAAAGTAAGGGCAGGATGTGGCAAAACGTCTCCTCTGCCTCTACCTGAGAACAGCTTTCATCTTCTCTCTGCCTCATCCCTCTCTTCCTGTGCTGCTGCTGTTTTGCACCAGCGCACACAGCGTGGGCTGAGAGAGATCAAATCAGTTGCTGCAATGAAAAAAATGTCATATTTGCGGGCAAAAAAAAAAAAGATGTGTAGTTCACACTCAAGCTTTCCACTGCAATCAGTGGGCCTGCAATTTAAACACAAGTGCTCCCAGTGCCCTACTTTGTCTTTCCTCAGTGTTTCCCATCTGCTGCATTTATCCTGAGCACTGTGTCAATTTTTCCCCATTGGTTTCCTGGTCAGGAGAGATGAACCAAAACCAGCTGCTCGCATTTGATTAACATCCATAAGTGTCGCCCCTTTGAAAATATTAGTACACTGAAGAGGTAGCTGACTTCACTCCTGTTGCTCATTTTAACACCAATGCTGTCAAATAGGCCTGTTGTTTTTTTTTGGCTAATTTGTAACAGAGATGCAATCAGAGCATGCATCATGCATGCATGTGAGCCTGGAGGGAGGCATTTGACAAGTGATGCTCCGCTGGGATCCGGAGGAGTTGAAAAACATGTTCACTTGCTCACATGAGACATCATGGTGCAGGTTTCCTTCTGGAACAGAGGTTTAAAGTAGAGGCAGGGTCATGTGAGGCGCGAGAAACCTGGAGAGAACTTATTAAGTATAGAAATATTGACTGTTTCTCAGCTGAGCCAAACATGTCAATTTGAAACTGAACACACGCTATAACTCAATGAAGCCATACAGCCTACTGTACGTTCTGCAAAGTTCTTACATGGTTGCAGTGGTCAAGAAAAAGTCATATTATAGGATGTCTGTTCCAGCCAGTCCATTGCTACTTGTTAGTGTTAGTATTATTTATAAATGCATTCATTATCATTTTTTTCATTGTTTGATTTGTATAAATGAAAACATGTGAGAGACAGTTCTCATCTTCTTTCTTTTCTTTAAACATAAAAACATAAAGAAGAAATACAAGTCATAACGTGCCCTGCATCCAAATAAACAAAATATGATGACTCTTTATGCAGAAGATTGAAAACACCATTTGAAAACACACTTTACTTCTTAGATTAAAAAAAAAAAATCTTGTTATCTTTATTCACAAACATTATAAACAACCATTGACTTCACATCATGGAGGACTTTTAAAAGCTCTGACTCTAAAGCTCCAACCTCCAATTATAAAATAGCATGACAACCGACGACAACAGCGAGGCCACACATCGCTTCCCCTCTGAGGTCTCTTTGCCATTTGTTGCCTTTAGATTACAAACAAGGCAAAGAGATCTCGAGCCTATTCTCATGTCTTATTTTTATCCCTCCTTCAATGAGTTTCTCTGTTGCCAAAAGGATTAGGAACTGATCTTCTAATACTGTTCGGGCATCAGCTCTGCACGTCATCCTGAAGTCTCGAGGGTGAATGACTTCCAGCACCAGTGTTTGGGAACCCACTGATCCTCCCATCAGGCCACAGAGGGGATGTTTGTCCTTTTTCTGTAAACCACAGTGGTTGTTGTGGCAGGAGTACCAGCAGCAGTTGTAGTAGTAGTAGGAGGGGGAAAGAAGGGGTTAAGACTTGGGTGGTGTGTTAAGCATCTAAATCAACTGGAGCTATCGGGCTGTTTAGTTTTATGAGGTGTGGGACCTTTGCCGCTCCATTCAGACTGCTTTACACTGAGGTCACTGCAAACGGATTAGAGATCACACCAGTGTGTGACCTAGGCTCACCACCATTACACCACTGCACAGATGATTTATAGAGCTAATGAACGCATGACATCATATATTAAATCGCCATGTTGTTAGCTTTCCCTAACCCTGTAAGTGGTAACACACACGCTATCCACCCGGGCAAATTAGAGTTTGCCAGTGGTGCAGAAGAGACTTGGAGCTTTTTTTTTTCTTTCTTTTTTTTTGCCAGCACATCAGCTGCTTGTTAATTACAAATTGCACAACACATGACAAATAAGATATGTACTCATACCCTGCATGAGCAGCCAAAGAAGACAAGGAACGCTTATCGACTGAGGTGAGATTACCTAGTATAGGTCTCCTGAATCTGAACCTATTCATTAAATGAAATCCTCTCTCTGCGTAAACAATGGTTTATAACTAAGAACCATAAACAGAGACAGCTAGTAATCATGCTCTGTAAGGATTCAGCATTTTGCAGATGTTGTCTTTCAGGCCTTGTTAACAAGGCAAATTTCCAACGAGAGGTTGATGGCTTTTTCATTCTCACAAAATGCTGCTTGTGTGAGAGTGACTATCAGCAGCCATCAGGTGCTCTCACTCAGAAATGGAGCAAAGCGGGGCGTCGTGTAGCGTAGTGGTTTAAGCAGGCGCCCCATGTGTAGAGGCTACAGTCCTCGCTGCAGTTGGCCCCGGCTCGAATCCCGCATCGGACGGCCTTTCGCTGCATGTCATTCCCCCTCTCTCTGCCTCCCTGTTTCCTGTCACTCTCCACTGTGCTGTCCATTAAAGGCATAAAAAGCCCAAAAAAAAAAATATTAAAAAAAAAAAAAGAAATGGAGCAAAGCAAGGGAAATAAGGGAAAGAAAGCGATGAAAGAGACTCAGAAGCATTTTTATCAGTGAGAGCTGATTCACCCTCATCTGCAAAACTCATGTCTCACAAGGACACCTCATCACTCAGACATTTGTTGGTGCTGGATGATGGCAGACTTTCTTCTCTGGGTTATAAGCAAAGGGTGGAAACAGAAAGGAGAAGTCTGGGATGTTATCAAAGTCGGAGATCTTAACATAACTGCAGAGGCCTCCAAGCAGCCTCATAAATGAACAGCAGCAAACATTTAACAGCACGGTATCACAGAGACACAGGAGAAGAACTTACATAATGAGACCCCCCCCCCCTCTCTTTTTAACACTCCCTTGGGCAACATAAACGATAGGAGAGATAGGATATCTCTGAAACTGCGGACAAGAGACTGTCTGTCTCTCTAACACATTTACCTAAGGGAGTCATAAGAGAGTTTAATAGTGTACTTTTACCCTGATCCTGCAATCGTCACTTCTTTAACACCGGATTGCCTCCCTCTGCTCCTCGACCTTTCACCTTCTCCGGCACTTCAGCGGCTCTCTGTCATGATGGCAGCTCCTCTGATTATGCAGCCTGTGTAAGGATGAGATGCCTGCTGGACCACAATGAATGTCATCTAATTCCATTACTGGATAGGCCAAAGATAATTTTTCACTATATGCAATTCAGGCAAAAGTTGAAATATTATCACATACCCTTCTACCCTACTTAAAGGCATTAAACCCCCTCGTTCACATCAATCAGATCCATATCTTGGACACTTTTTTGGAACAGACCCAGGCTTTAGCTGCAGCTGAGGTCTTGTTAAAAAAAAACAAAAAATAAATAAATAAATAAGAACCATGTTTTCTGACCCAGTCATGACTAGGCCTATTTGTTCTAGTGGCTCGGAAAGTGTTCGCGTTCCCCAGGTCATGGCTGAACTTCTCATATTTATGTTAGCTTAACTGCAGGCTGGCAGCCTAATTCACTGGTATGTGTTTTCATTAAGTCTCCGGGGGCCCGGTAGCGCTCCCTCACTAACATGGCTCCTCTGAACTCTGACCCCCGGTTTTAATGGGAAGGCTGGCAGAGAAAGAGGGTCAAGGCTTCAAGAGAGGGCTCGCTTAGACTTAAGGTAACAATTTGAGGAGGTGTAACAGGTTATGTAACCTTGTCGCTGGACGCTAATGACTCAGTATGGCCTGAGGAATGTCCACTCTCAATAGGTCTCTTTTACATCAGTTGCTGTTTGTGGCAACAAAATTAGCTTTGGTGTGGTAAGATCGGACAAATCCTGCTCTGTGCGATAGATAACAGCTATGTAGGGCATGTGACTGAACATTTGCAATGTGCCCAGCCATGGGACATAAAACCAGTGCATGAGCAACGTGCCATTCTGTCATCCCGGCACAAATACTCATCTCCTCATTTAGGAACATGAAGAACACAGGCTGGTATGAGTCTCTCCCTTCTTTAGTATGTGCCTGCCATTATGATGACGAGATTGCTGAAAAAATGTCTGAAGACATTTTCTCAAATCTTTTACGATCTAAACGATCAATCTAAAGAATAATCCATAATGGAAATAATTGTTAGTTGTAGCTCTATAGATGGCAATGACATCCTGCATGAGTCAGGCTGTATTACCTACTGCTAGTAGTCACAACAATGCTTTTGAGGAAGACAAGTGTCTCACATGTCTCACATGTCTTCTCTACACGAGGTGTAAATTGGGGGCCAAAACCACAGACTCCACCACTAGTTCCTTTAGTGTGTTGGATTGACTTTCAGCAGCGGACGGTTTGCTGTATTTGTGTGTGTGTGTGTGTGTGTGTGTGTGTGTGTGTGTGTATGTGTCTGTGTGTGTGTGAGGATGGCGGGGTGCTGTTCTGTTTGCTTGGGGTCATTCCAGGCCTCGGCCTTTCTAACATCTTCACGTTTTTTTTTTTAGCTTCGCAAGCCCCTGGAGCTTAGGTGACACATTTCCCATGGAGTCCAGGTCAACGTCACACTGGTCCCTCTCTGCGGGCCATAAATACCAGCACATTTCCTCATTGGCTTGTTTTTATATTGACCAGAAAAAGAAATTGTAGCACCCGTACATCAAAAAGCACAGGACGTTCCAAGTGACAAGTTATCTAATGGCATGCTTTGAATTCTTCCTTAATGGCACGCAGGTTCAGTAAGTTGACAAACCTCTCATAACCCAAGGGCATCTTCACATTCATGGGCGTCGTGTGAGAAAAACAGTTGAGCCTCACCTGCAGCACAGCCAAGCCCAGTACAAGCAGCAGGAAAACACATACCAGCGATCACGTCAGAAATGCCTAAACTGATTGTAAGGGTATGTTTGTGCACGCGAATGAGAACACTATGTTTTGCTGACACTTTATGTTTCTTCTCTGAGTAAGATTGGGTTGAATAAGTAGAACATGGGTTTAGGAAAAAGGTTAATATATGTAGTCAAGGACGAGGATAGGTCACCATTAAGTGCTTTAAGGTTGACAAATGTGTACAAATCTAAACTGACACTTTACAACTAATAGACTGTTTGACCATGTTTAATCATTATCACAATTTTATTAAATCA
The DNA here is from genome assembly GCF_021018895.1 of Seriola aureovittata. Classification (NCBI taxonomy): domain Eukaryota; kingdom Metazoa; phylum Chordata; class Actinopteri; order Carangiformes; family Carangidae; genus Seriola; species Seriola aureovittata. The sequence continues at coordinate 10,468,646 of NC_079380.1, forward strand.
TCCGAATAACTATCAAGCTAATGATAAAGGTGTTTGTTTATGTTTTTGTACCTGCACTAGTAAGCCCTTCGCTGTCACTAGAGCGCACCACTTGCCAGCTGGCTCGCACCTCGGTTCCGTCCTCTTCAGCAAACTCATTGGCTTCCACAGCTGAGCGTCATCGCAGGGGGCCGGGCCTGACAAGGAGTTTATTGTCAGGAATGTGTAGTAGCACTCAAACTAATTCACCGCACCGACTGTGTCACGCTCCTGCAGGGCATCATCCTCCCGTTTCGGGACGCGCTCAGACTGGATTATCTCCCGGTGGTTTGACACACAGCTGCTGTTGGCTCTAATCGACTCTTTTTTTCTTTTCTTTTTTTCCATATCATGCGAGTTTTGACTTGATCGGATCAGAAAGTCGTCCTTGTTGTATATTGGGTTGTTTTGTTCTTTCGGTGGAGGAAGATTGTTTTACTTCAAGGCGAGACTTCAATGCCAGATCCAGCAACGATGAGTAAAAAAGGAATGGTGACAAAGATCCACACGAGGATAAGAGCTGACCCGTTCACTGCCAGCTACGACTTGGTCGGAAAAGAACTGGGCAGGTGAGTGTGTTAATCGCATGAGCGGTTTCCAGCGTTCATTGATGAGAAAACTAATGTGTGTGCTGCGTTTGTTCGTGTGATGACTGGCTGCATTTTTCCCCTTACAATATCTTGATAATCTTATGTCAAATCGAGTTAATCGTGTTAGATTTGTTCCCTGCACGTGTTAATAGGAAGCGTGTTAATTGAACATTTCCAGTCCCGCATTCCATCCCGGGGTAAATGCGCTGATGGAAACGCACTCTGGCACCCGGAATGCGCAATGTTTTATGCGCTCTTGTGCGTCTTGGCTGAAAGAAGCTGAGAAGTGTTGGGACATTCTGATCCAAACTGCGGTACTGTCTCTGTTGATGCTCACCTCTAATAGGTCCTGGCGCATGTGGTGGTGAAAATTACATCCAAATTTAAGTTTTAGTCTGGGGTCATATTCTGAATGTGATGTTAAGTGAGAAAATATGCAAGAGGACAAATGAGAGAGCTATATATATATATTATTATATAATGTTAACACTAACACCTATGATTTATAGACTCAAAGGATTCACTTTCCTGACAGTTTTCTGTCCCATACTTGTTTGCCCGGGAGATGCAGCATGAAATATGCACAGTCAGACACTTCTCTGTCTCTCTCTTTAACCTAATGCATTTTGGGTGTCATGCTGATTGATATGTAGATTTGAGACATTCAGGGCCATGAAAGCTGGGATTCCCCAGCATGCCAGACATTAATGACTTTTTCCCCCAGAAAGCATTTTTTCGAATTAAGGCGAGTAACCACAGTGGACGTCTTGGGTTCCATTAAATGCAACAGCTGTTTGATCATGACTCCGGCCAGTTCTGCATCTGTCTCTGTAATTCCCCATTTTCACTGTAAATTTGCTGCGCTTTGGTGGGAGACAGGCTAAATAAAGAGTCCGCTGGGTTGAGTTTTCTTGTAGGACACCATAGGATATCGTGGGACAGCAGCCACAACCCATGGTGACGCTGCCTATGCAGTTTAGGCCACAGCAGCTTCTAAACACCCCCTCACCCTCATACCTCAACCCTTCATCCGTCTTCCCTCCTGTTCTCATGACTCCGACCCAACAACATCTTGAGATCAGGCCTCATAATCGCATTAAGGGGAGGAATGTACATAGCGCTGCATGCCAGGAGATCAGCTATACACTCTGTACATTAGGAGGGTTGTTGATCATATTAGAATTACTTGTTGAATTCTTCCGCCCACTGCTTCTTTCAGCTCTCTTGAAGTTGGCAGAAACAATAAGGCTCATCGACCTCATTTTCAAAAGCCCTGTCATTGTCAAGTTTTGCATCATGAGCTGTGATCCCCTGCAGAACTGTATACAATAAAATGTTGTGGCAAGCTTGAAAGCAGGAAGAGGAACTCATGTTGCGTGTCAGGCCGTCTGTGAAGCAGGCAAATGAGAGTTGTCATTTTTCACTGCACTTCAGACATGAGTCAGTGCCCCACTGAGAGAGCAAAAAAAAAAAAAAAAAACGCAGACACCACAGGAAACCGGTTTCTCAATCAAATTATCACCATCTCCACCTCTGGGGAGGAATTAGTTTGTTACAGTAAAGTTGATGGTGATGATGATGATCACAGGCTAGTTTCAGACTGATTCAATTGAGGATAAGCCTGCAAATGAGCTGTTTGATCTGCATAACTGTATTTGTGGAGCTAGACAGGATGCTTGAGAAAGCATCCATCAGTGTTAGTCAGAGTTTAGTTGAGAGCTTTTCTACTGTTACCGTGTGTTTTAACTCCAAAAATAAAACAGATATATAAAGTATAAAATACTTTAAAGTCCTATGATGTTTTAACCAGGACGCTCTGTGCATCTTTCTAGTAACATAGCAGAGTGTGAACATAGCTGGCTGGAAGGTGGCCGTGTTAAGTAACCTCTGACCTGTTGTCAGCCTTTGAAAGGCCTCCTGTTGCTCCTTTCCGTGGCCAGCGGTCATTCCTTTTCACTCCATATGTAGTTCCCAGCCCACAGTGAGTTGCTCTGAACTTGGCTAATTAAGGATAAAAAGGCTCTGACGGGTTTTGCCTTTTCATTCTGCACAATGAGTCGTCACCATTCTGCAAGACTGGGAAAAGGCAAAAGAGAAGGAACAGGCCCCCACAGCAGCCGGGGCGGTAGCCAAAACAGAACCAGGCTCTGGCCAGAACAGTTGCTGTTTTTGGTCCGCAAGCACAGTGGGCTTGGAGTAACACTGTGTGGGAAAATGACTGGCACCATGCTGACTGGACCGTTCTGACTTCATTTAGATTCTGCACAGTTCACAGTCATCTTTTCACATCCTGTGTTCACTGCTCCTAAGACTGTTGCAGTGTATCTGTGTTGTGCAGCTCATTAAAACACTGAGATGTAAGTTGGATATAGATGTTGAGGTTGCAATATCCATTCTGGCATGCTGCTCAGGCTCCAACCTGACTGTAACAGCAGTTACACCCCCCCCCCCCCCCCCCCACCGCTTGGCCTACCCTGCTGTGGTCAGGTTGGGTGGTCCTGGTCTCGGGGCTGCTGTGTTAACCGACTGGTCAGCTTTTGTACGACTGTCAAAGGAGAAGCACTGGCTCTGGCCAAGGGTCTGGGCGGAGGCGTCAACACAATTCCATTTGTCCCTGCTGCTGTCAGCTGTGAAGAAAGGGAAATGGACAAGGCCTCATTATCAGCCTGGGAGGGGACGGCTGGTGATTATGGTCTGCTTGACACAGAGAGGCAATTCTGCACACATCGGACATCCTGCCCACACCCACGGCTGACCCTTAACACCTGCTGTGAATCTAGTGTATACATCAGTGTATTTGCAGAAAAATGAAGGGTAGTGATGTGGTTGTAAAAGTGGATGTTGTTTTTTATTTTCCATCTCATGCTTTACCAGCGACATTGAGCAACGACGCTGTTGCATCTCTTTGTTTTTTGCTTGACCTGTGAAGTTGTATTAGCCTTATCAGGTCCCTGCCCACTATTCAGCAGCTCTTGCCAAAACTGTCAGCCTTATCTGCCTCCTGTCAGACCCTCCTGAAGGCTAAAGGAAAAGGAGGAGAAGTGGGGGAAATCGTTACCGAATGTCTAATGACGCCTCCTCAGCTGAGCATATCAGTGGTCAATAGCAGTGTCTGTATTTTTTCAAACGATGCCACTTAAACTCCTTATCTCTGAACTGTTCTTTAACCTCGCCTACAGTGTTGCACTCGTGGCTTGTCGGTGGGCATTTCCAAAACGTCTCGCTCTGTAATCTGGGTTTCACCTCATAGCAGTGTAACTGTGATGAGTGTGTCCAGTAATTTTAGCCTTTCATTTGCTGCAGTTTTAAATGATCTAAATACGATCCAGTGGTCCCATTGGACCACTTGGATACAGAATAGAACCATCTCTGACCAGATCTATTTGAAAAAGCCAGTAATGTGGTTGCGATTACTCCGTCTCCTCACTAATCGCTCTCTCGCTCTCTCTCCCCTCTTTGTTTCCCAGGGGAAAGTTTGCGGTAGTGAAGACGTGCATTGAGAAGGCATCGGGGAAGCAGTACGCTGCCAAGTTCCTGCGAAAGCGACGGAAGGGCGCGGACTGCCGCATGGACATCTTGAACGAGATTGCTGTGCTGGAGTCGGCCAAGGCAAACCCCTATGTGGTGGCACTGCATGAGGTCTACGAAACCAACACTGAAATCATCCTTGTTCTTGAGTGGTAAGACATTAAGCATTACAGAAAACAAACAAACAAAAAAAACTAAACATGAAAGTCTTTTTAAAAGTTCACAAAAAAAAAAACACATTTGAACAGTCCTGCCTGTCAGACTCCAAAATTTGTTTGTGTTCAGACCCTCATGCACACGCCCAGCCCTGGCTTGCACCGCCACTGATATGAGAAGAAAATGATTATGGACATTTAATGGCCTTTTAAACTTTCCTCACTTTCCTGGCGTTTGGTCCATGCCAGGAAAACTGGAATAAAAATGATTAGGTTCTTAATCATTAGGGAGATGAATATCCTTTTTATTGCTCACCATAAACACCATAAACTTTTCTCTCATGCAGAGTGTCTGAGGGACTCCAACCCACCGATCTGGCTTCCAAAGAACTTTCCTTGACATTCATTCATTTCTAATTGATAAGCAACTTTGATGTTTTTTTTTTTTTTTTTTTTTAAGAAGTCTTTGACTGGGGAAACCCACGCATCAAATCACATCATGCAACATCCTGCATTTTGCATGATGAGAATGTCACTGCTTACGTCTTTTCATGTGAATCGTCAGCTTTTATCTGATCTGAGAACAACGGCAAAAAAAAAAAACAAAAAAAAAACTTCTAATTACTTCCCGGCTTAGAGTTATGTGCTAGTTGCTGAGAATGTCACTGCATGTCACTCACTGACTCTGTCTCACCTCAAAAAGAAAAAAAAAAAACATACATGTGTGAAATGCGGAGCCTCTCGCTATTGTGACCTAAACGCTGCCTTAAATGGAAACTGTCTCTTTGTGGTTCGTTGCTCGTCTCAAAACAGGCTCCGCTCAACACCTCAGCTCAATGCAGGAAGTGTCACTTTAAATACCGATGTGGCATAACTGCACTGTGTGAAAATGACAATATAGAGCCATAAATGAGTCAGTTAAACCCTACTGTGAGAACTTATTGCTCAGTACTCTGGAGGGTTTGTTTGACTGTTGCGATTTTGAAAATGCAGGCGAACTGGCTGAGACGAGCTGCTCGTTCAGTGACGCTGTTAGGTCATCCTGGCCGTCTGGTTCTGGTCTGTCGTGGGTTGGGTGTTAAATGACATGATGCGTCTAGTGATGGCCTTTAATTAGGATTTGGAAGGGACACTTAGCATCTTAATTACCTCGCTCGCCTCATTACAGGGAGATTACACCGGGCAAATACACTTGAACCACGTTACCATGACCCTCGGTCGCTGCTCAGGCAGGAAACCCTCTCCTTGCCCGCTCCTCACTAGTCATCCTCACCCCAGACGTGGAATGCCTCTGCAGAACAAAAGCCTTTCTGTGGAGCTGTGTTTGACCTCTGACTGAAGTGTGAAAGGGGAAGTAGCACCACAGTTCACCCCTGCATGCCTGCAGAGAAAACATAGCAGGAGGTCAGTCACCACTGGTCCACGGTTCCTCTCCAGCTGCCAAATGGAGCTGCAGTCTTTGAGCGTCAAATCAGGCAGCCTGCATGTGCACAATATTTTAGCATTCAAAAGAGCTTGGTTTTAAAATACCAGCTCATGCTTTTGTCAGTTATTATATATTGTACTGTATTTGCCCTTAAAGGCTACTCATAGCAAGACCCTTGGCCACTGAAGGGCTGCATCTCAAAAACCGTCTGACCTCAGCATGAGTTTCAAGAAATTGCAAACCATTTTCCATTTCCTGTGGGTTTAAATGTGAGCAGCCAGCAAAGCTCCCAAAAGTAGCACACCACCACGCTGGTATAAAGTGTTGCAAACACACACACACACACACACACACACACACACACACACACACACACACACACACACACACACACACACACACACTTCTTGTAGCCACAACCACATCCTTGGTAATGTCAGAGAAATGGAAGCGAGAAGTGAATTCTAATCATCTTTTAAAGTGAAGCTCCGGCGTGCGTCAGTACCACAGAACAGCCCAGCATAATGACTAGTTTGAGAGATGGCCACTTTGATGAAAAATGAACATGCATCACCTCTGAGCCTCTGAAACTTTTTTTTTTTTGTGCACAGTAGCTAAAAACGATGAGTTCACCATGAGGCATAGTCCTTTTTGTACTGCAGGAAAGTGATGAATCTTATTCAGCTGCCTAAAAGGTTTAATATGAAGTCAGCTGTGTGGCTAAAGGAATTGAAACTCACAAAATCACAAACCCCAGCTCTTTAAATGTCAGGTGTTCTGTAAAGCTAAAGGGTTTCACAATCATAAAATCTGTGTTCAGTTTTTACCACATTTGCGTCTTTTAAGTTGCATGATTCTCCTTAACATTGAATTTCATTTAATTTCCTCTTTTAAATTTCTTTAGAGAGCCATGTTTCATGTAAATTTTTGTTTCAATATCCCTTCTCGCGTGTGCTTTAACCCAGAGCACTAATGTCCTCAGTGGACTATAATTGGACTAGTACACTGGAGCAGAAGTGCTGTCCAGAAAATTCAGCCAACAGACAGGTTAGGCTTGCGGAAGCTGGTTGACAGGTTGCTGTTAAGGTGACGTCAATGAGTACCTAAGCTTGGTGGATAGCCAAGAATAGCTTGGACCAGATAAAATAACTAAAAGGAGGTTGATTGTAAGATATAGAAAACAATTGTTCCCAGGTAATAGATCGAGGTAAGAGATCGAGGTTCATCTGTTCTTGAATCTTTATGCCCCCGCTCATGTTGGTTACAGTGGGTTCATTCTTGTGGTGCTGGTGCAGAGGAGGATGTCTGTCTACACACTGAAATAGTGAGTACATTAACTCTCCTGGAGGGAGGGAGGGTGAGTGCAGAGACAATATTTAGAGTTCAGGGAAGTATCGGATCATTCTTAAGTGCTTGGCCAGAATGTGTGCAGTCTGTGTGAACTTAAACAAGATGGTCTTTATCGAGATTTTCAATCCTTTCAGACACTCTGCTGACAGCTTAATGAAGCTATTAAAATACTCCGTCACGTCAAGTCTTTAATTGCTCAGACAGGTACGCTAAATGCTTACAGGTCAGGTCCATGTTAAGTTCATTCTGGATATAACACAGACTCAATATGAGGCATTAAAGGTTAACATCAATAAAATCAAAAGCGTCCATCAAACCTCTTTCATTTCCTCTCCCAAATGAAAACACTAACACCCGGCTTGCTTGCATTTGGTATACATGAGCAGATCAATGTAAACAGATTAAGTGCAGAGTTTCACTGTAAGTCTCCGCTGCTCTGGGACTCTCTGGGGGTTGTTAGGTGGGATTGAGCAAGTTTGTTACAAGTGGGGTAGGTGGCAGGTCAAGTATTTGGTGCTGCGAGCAAAATAAAGATTATAAGGACCATTGACGGATATCCTCAAAATCCAACAAAACATGTGCTATTTTCACAGCTGAGGATAGTAAAGAGCACAGGGTTAGGAGGCTAACGGGGGGGGGGGGGGGCTGCTGGTTATGTAACATACATGCCTAGGGCCTGGTCACAAAAAGTTTTCTTCTGAAGATAAAAAGCATGTGCGCCATCTAAATCCCCCACACATGGTTCTAGTTTTTTTTTTTTTTAGCGAACTGTCAGCTTCAGGCATCGATCTGACTGATGGAGTATCTAACGTAAATCCACCATGTCTCCACTTAACCTAACGTTGTTACACAAGCGCAGCAAGACCGGGCGGGATGAATCTGACTATTTGATTCGCAAAAATGTGAGAAGTCACCACTGAGACTAAATTCCAAAAAAAGGATAATCCCTGATGCGTAATTTATTTTGTGCAAACAAGCAGAAAAATATGCAGGCTGAGGCTCATACGGTACAGTATCTAGTTGCCAACATGACACTATTTTCCTGCCGCCCTTTATGCACCTTCTCCGGCATCTTTATTACTTATGTCGTCTCTGATTAGTTGTTTCCCCTGTTTTGATTTAGTAAGTTAACTGGCAATACATCAGGATATATAAGCTGTTATCAGAATGTGCTGAAAGTTGATATGGCCGTTGTTATCGCCAGTAATATTCCTGAGGAGGGGAAAGTACATGCAAAGGCGGAGTACCAAAAATGATATTGATTCATGTTGGACTCACATGCAGTTTGTAGATGTGGACAGACTTTGTTCCTCCAAGCCAAAGTACACTAATGAGGAGACGGGCAGTTCTGTAATTATAAAGAAACTGGAAATGATTTTGAGGCTTGTTCACTAAAATTGTACTTATGGGATGGGTTTGAATTTACCATTGTCAACTTTCAAACTGAAAGGAAGGGCGTATATGTACAGTTTAAGGTGCAATTTATTATGACAAGTTAAAATTTATAATCAAAAATGAAAGCGATCCAAACTAAACTCCACTTGGTGGCTATCCATGTACACTTGTTTTCTTCACATCTTATCCGTGTTTTGTTTTCTCAGTTTCCCTTCCTGTGCTTTCCTTCCAGCGCCGCCGGTGGTGAAATCTTCGACCAGTGTGTTGCTGATAACGATGACGCCTTCACGGAGAAAGATGTGATCCGGCTGGCCAAGCAGATCCTCAACGGAGTGGCCTTCCTGCACCGAAACAATGTGGTGCATCTGGATCTGAAAGTAAGCACACCGAAACATTATATGACAATATAGGGCAACGTATTCCCTCGCGGGGGGAGACTGAGGGAGATATGATTTCTGTTATGCAAGAACGGCTCATTCAGTGTGTTACGACCCTGTTCCCACAAGGAATCATTCGTCAAAGGAATGTCACTGACCTATCGTGTTTTCTTAAATAGACCCTGAGGTAAAAAGGAAGTCATCATGGAGGCTTTCAGTCTACGGAAGTGTGTTGAAAAATTAACCAAGCGTCTGGTTTCTCATTACACGTTACACAATTCTTTTAAAAGTGAATGAGCGACTAAAAAAAACTGCATTTGCTCTAGATGAAATGATCAGGGTAGGTGTATAATGACATGCTGTAGTGTGAGGTAGCGTTTTCAAGAGGTGAATCTCATGTTCTCTTCAGTCGCTCTTGTGGTTTGATAGACTTAAGTGGCCCAGGCTTGTTTTCTCCTCTTGTGTTTATCTCAAATGCTTCAACCAGCTCTGGCATTAAGCCAGTCTAACCCAGAATTAACACAGTTGTACGTACACTAGAGTATTTGCACACTCAAACCAAGTGGTTGGCAGGACTACCCTACCTGTTTTCAGTCTCGTCTGATAGGCTTAATGGATGATCTTAGCTCAGAGGAGCAACTAGTACGCTCACTGACAAACCAGAGCCCGGATCCTCTTGGGACCAGTTACCTCAAATGCTTTGACTCAGTCACAGTAACATATAATTATAGACCTCAGACATCTTGAATAATCATCAGTCCTTATGTAACGTACCTGTGTCTAACCTGTGTTTTCGTCATCTCCAGCCCCAGAACATCTTGCTGACCAGCGCCAGGCCTATCGGTGACATTCGTATCGTGGACTTTGGCTTGTCCAGATGCATGGACAACATCACAGAGGTCAGGGAGATCCTGGGTACCCCAGAGTACGTGGGTGAGTCCTGGTTTTAAGTCCTTAAAAAACAGAGAATCACCTGTTTCTTTTCAATCTGAGTCTCATTTATCGTGACTAATTGCAGCCATGTGTTTGTGTTGCAGCTCCAGAGATCCTGAGCTATGAACCCATCAGCACTGCTACAGACATGTGGTAAGTGTGCTACTGTAGTTAATGAGACTATTTCCACCCATTTTCATGGATGCCATGCAGAAGTCATTTAGTTTGTGCTTTGTTACCCGGAATAAAGACATATTCAGCACAGTGACATCACCTCCCACGCATGCAGACAACAGTTTTATGTCTAGACCTTTGACCATTAGATCGTCTTTGCTTCATACTTCCAGTTGATTAATGACGGGAGCATAGTGTAAGACAGCCAGATCTGTTGTGCCACAGCGTGTCGCAAAACAAATTCTGTAACCATCAAATATGACAGATTACCTCATTACCTCTCTCCTCTTTCTCCCTCCCTCTCTGCCAGGAGTATCGGGGTACTGACCTATGTCATGCTGACAGGCGAGTCTCCCTTCCAGGGTGACAGCAAGCAGGAGACATTCCTCAACATCTCCCAAGTCAACGTGGACTACTCGCAAGACACGTTTGAAGGAATCTCTTCCCTGGCTGTTGACTTCATCAAGTCCTTGTTAGTTAAAAACCCCAGGTGAGGCTGTTTTACCTTAGTAATGAAAATGATCAGATGCTCTGATTATAGCTAAAACTGCCCAAAATTTCCATCAGCATTACTTCGAGCTGATTTACACACCAAGGATGTGAGTCAGGTTGATACAGCACGGAAATACATCTGTGTGCGTCTAAATGAGTGTGTGTGTGGTAAGAAGATTTGCGTCACTTAGGCAACAGAACATTTCCTTTGTTTTGCAAATGGTGGTTGTAAGCTCACCTCGTTACAAAAATGATGCCTGTGTGTTCATTTTAATGTTACACCAAACACTGACGCATCAGCTTTAAGTGTCACCATGTTAAAAAAAAACAAAAAAACATTGTTAAACTAAAGTGATTTCCATGGGAAGCTATATAACACTACTTCTAATGAACTCTAACCCTAATTCTGATTGAGAGCTCCAACACTGAGTCCTTAATTCATCAGCACAATTTGTTGATGTAAAGTAGCAGCAGCCTCCGTCTCACATCCAGAGCCATAATCTCAAGTCGGTATCATTTAACTGCAGCAGATTAGTGGTGGCATTGGAAAAAGTGGAAGATTCCTGAGTGTTTGAGTAATCGGCGAGAGATGGAGGGGGGAAAAATCTTGAGAGCAAAAAAAAGTGCTTTTTTTTTTTTTTTTTTGTGGTTTTCCAAACCAAATGTTGAAAAGGAATATGGCCGACATCTGCAAGAGAATGGATTGAGTGAATCAGAAGATCCAGGCAATCCATTGGTTATGTAAACTCTTTGGGAATTTCCACTCATCCAGTGTTATTGTGTTTGTGTGTACAGGAAGAGAGCCACGGCAGAAGAATGCCTCAACCACCCCTGGCTGAACCCGCTCCCCCACTCCCACTCCCACTCCCACTCCCACCCGCACCTCCACACCAGGCCGGCATCCTCCTTGGACGAGCCAGAGACGAGCCAGTCCGAGTCGGAGCCCGAGAGCCCGGCTCCCTCCCCTGAGCTGGGCTTGATCGGGTCATACCTCACCCAGGGTGGGCTGAAGACGGGCCGTGACGCCTTCTCCTTCAGCGATCCCCCCTTCCCCACGCTGCCTGAAATACAGCAGGAGCTGATCTGCTGAATGACGCTTCACAGGTGGAAAGAAACTGAACAAATTCAAACTGAACGGAGCAGACGCTGAGAGCCAGTGAGCCTGCAGCTTCTTGGTCTGGATCGGACACAGGGCCATGCTATATGGATGCTGTATGCCTGCTGATGGCTGCTTCTACTGCTGTGATGTCTGTGAGCTGGGCTGTGTGTAGTTTGATACCTCTGCGTGTGTGTGTGTGTGTGTGTGTGTGTGTGTGTGTGTGTGTGTGTGTGTGTGTGTGTGTATGTGTATGTGTAAGAGAGAAATAATACATGCTACTCCATGCTGATTTATGATTGCACGGCGGGAATGTGAGAGGAATGAGGATGCAGGGGAAAAGAGTGGGAGAAGACACACAAGGGCTGTGTCGCAGGACTGCACTGCTGCCTTAAAAAGTGACAGAACTGAACCAGACTCAGCTTGATACTGTGACTAGTTCAACCCTGCACGCACACTGGTTTCTCTTTCTTACCAATTAGCCTTTTAAGGAGGACAGGCAGCCTCTTGCTTCCTTGGGAAATGACTTCACTCACTGTGTGCTCTCATCAAAACAAGTTATGCTTCAGCTGACCCAGACATACCTTCTGTGATGAGTTTTCTTGAAGGAAGTAAAGGGTTTTGACAGATGGTTCTACTTAACAAAGGAATTAAAGCGATGGACAGCATCTACGCTGAAGTCGGACGTTAACTGTCCCACTCTTTTGTGTGTTTATTTATGTGTGTTTGTTCTACCACTTCAGCTCCTTACATACACAAAGCCACATCAGTGCCTGAGTTTGAGGTGGACATGGTAGCATACTTATTTTTTTAAGGACAATCTTGAGCACTTTTTTTTTTTTTTACTTTGTTATTGGAACTTCCGTGTAATCGTAAGAAACCAAAGGCTCATTAAGCACAGTCAGCTGTCACAATGTACTGTACATATTAACCACCATTCTCCACCATCCACTGTTTTTTGTCACATGACCTTTTTGTTTTTTCACAAAGTGCCACTTTTTCAACCTCACTTCTGTGATCATATTGGAGTTAAAAGTTTGACTTGGATCTTTTTTGGTTTTTTTTTTGTTGGCTATTGCACAAGTTGCACAATTTTATTTTTTTTTGTACTTAACTGCGATGTTGCCATTAGATTACATGCTCTTTTTAAATATTGTGAAAACATCAGTCATGGAAAGAGGGAACAGTCTGGGCTGAAAGTTCAGAACAGTTCACTTTTGTTATTTGAACTGTAACAGATGAACAATGACATGGTCAACTGAAGAGCCCAGAGTTGTATAAATATGTGATATTTGCCTTCAGATACTCGGGAGCAGAGAAATAAGAATTTCTCAAAAGTACTGAAATGTATATTGTGAGTTAGTATTAAAATTAATCTGTAAAGATAACTTGGGGTTTTTTTTTTTTTTTTTTTTTTTTTACCATTGTATGAATGTTAACAGCATTATATCCTGTCTTATTTTGTACGTTAAATTTTACTTATTCTTGTTGTTTTCTGCTTATGAATTTCAGGCCGGTTTGCACTTGTCCTTTTTGGACGTTATGTTAAAATGAATAAATGATGATGGCATGCATTGCAAAATGTAACTAAGAAAAAAAATACATGTGCATTTTGTATCAAACTCTAATGTCTGTGTGATTCTTTTTAAAGCAGCAAATTAATGTCGTCTGTCACTTTGTGTGTCACTTGTCAACCATTCTGGTTCAGATTATATGTCAACAACGGATAGATGGATTGTGATGAGCATTTACACATGTATACATGACCCTCAAAGGATGAATCGTAATGACTTTCCTCTGGTGGGACCATCATCAGATCAAAAATTTAACATCCCAACATTCCCATCACCATCAGCCAAGTTTGGTGCTTATTAGCAAATGTTAACATGCTAAACTAAACTATAAAAAACATTAGGCTATACCTGCTTAGCAACAGTGTATTAGCATAGCTGATGTTAGCATTTAGCTCAAAACTCAGTTATGCCGTAAGTGCAGCTTCAAAACTGCTTGGCTGTGCAAAATCCATGCATGAGCTTTGCAGACTGAAATATATACACACATAGTGGTTCGCAACCTTTCAGGCTTGTGATCAAAGTGAAGCAATGTATTCACACGCGTGGTGGGCTTTTTAAACAAAGATCAATATTCTTAGCTCAGATTGCTTTATTTGAATAGTTTTCAGAAGTCTGACTTGGTAAATCTTTTATAATAAAAAGCAACAGCAGAGAAAAAAAAAGCTCTTTCTTGTCAATCACTTGAGATCCCTCAGATTGATCTGACGACCCTTTGGAGGATCCCTGGAAACCATTACTCGCATTTTTGTATCACCCCACTTTATGCTTTCATCCCTCTATAAACCCTGTGTCTCGTGATCCCATTTCTCATTGCGCCCAGTGCTGATGATGTTTGTTTGCTTGACTTTGATAGTTCACCTTTGTGTGCGTAGTCAGTTGAAAAGCAGACCTCATACCAAAACAGATTACCCATGCCATCATATTGCTGCTGAAGCATCTGCTTTTCCTCTCAGTGTATCTATTTACAGAAACAGTGTGTCACAAAGAAAATAAAAAGTATTCTCTTGAGCCAGTCCTCCACAAATATCCAGCAGTCTCTCAGAACAGGAAATGCCAGCATCCTGTGAAGAGGAACACAGAGTAATGTTTTCCACTGTCGTAAAGTTTGTCTCTTTCTGTCTTTTCTCGCTCATGCTCACACTCTTGTGCTTGTTTACTTGTGTCAGGTTAAACAACATCCCTGCCTGCCAATATCCTAAATTCTTGCTTTAATGTGCTCTTCCTCTCGAGGTCGGCAGCGAGCCAGTAAGGAGAGAGCGAGGCTCCCCGCAGGGTCCTGCTCTGGTGGCTCTTGGCTGGACTTACCGTTTCCCCTAAAGAAAATCCTGGAGCCAAGGAATGCCAGAAATGTTCATAACTGGCCTCCTTTCTTTCTTCAAACCTTGTCCTTTATGCCTCTCTTCCCTCTTATCCTCCTTATGTTTTTTTTTTTTTTTTCCTCAGTGGGAGGTGGTATCGTTTCCACACTGCAGCACACACACATAGTCACATATAAACATATGCGGTTATTGAAGTGGTTGATTACGTGGTTGTTTCTTAAAAGGACTCTCTGGATCAGTTCATATTTAAGGTGACCATTAGAGGATGATTTAAGACAGATGTGGAGACAGTTTACGCTCTCTCCTGAACGGTGAGTGCGCTGCAAAATCTGGCTTTGTAGCAAAAAGAGGACTTGACTCCTCCAGATCCAAACAAACACAAAGAGCCCACCGAAGCTTATCGTGACATCCAGATAACCTGCTCTCAACAATCCATGTGGATTGGAACTAAGGTCTGGCTAAATGGTTTTTGAAGGCAACAAATATTACTTTGACACACCACAATGAGGCGCATTATGTTGCAAAACCCATCTGTCTCTCTTGAGTCTGTGTAACAACAATAAAAGAAAAAAGATAACAGTATTACAAACACTGATTTTCTTTGCTCTATAAATTTTTTTTTTTGCTGTAGGCACTCAACAGTTGTTTCATCTCACGCTAACCAGCCGCACATCCTAAAGCCAAGTCCGTCATCGCTTCCAGCTGCCACACTTTGATCCCTTGAGGTTCGTGAAAATCCAGACCTTGGATTTCAAAATGTAAACCTCTTGGGAAGCTGGAAAGGCTACATTCTGAACCGTAAAAGGTCAAGACTATCAGTTATATAACCTAAGATTGTTTGACAGCAGGGTGATATTTTGACTGTGGCTTTTCCATCTATGTGCCGCTGAGCATGCTGCAAAAACTGTGCCATGACATGTACTGAAATATTTACTTATGTAAAGATATTTTCTTCACCACAGTCAAATATTTGTTGTTATTTGGGTGGACGAGGAGTAAATCCAATGGAGCTCCCTAAAATAGCTCATCCAAACTTCAAGATTATCTAAGGCCTTTAAGTCACATAAAGTACCACACGGAGCCAGATAGTACTAAAAAATACCACTAACAAACAGAAAGTACAACAGCAGCAGCGCAAAGAGCTACAAATGAGGATTTTGTCTAACACTAACCCTATTAGTAAGAGAACTTCCAACAACTTTTTAAAATCCTTTTTTGTTAATCAACTGGTTCAAAGCATGTTGGGTACAATTTGTTAAATGTATGGTGCTTTGTGGTGCTCTGAGATATTTTGTGCCCTGTTCTTCTTTATTTACCTGACCTGGAAAAGTTTCTTTGTATCCTCACCAGTTACACATATGTATATGATAAGATATGATACTGCAAAGACAGGCAAAAAAGCAGTTTGGGGTCTTGCTCAAAAGCACTTCTAGAGAGCATACAGTCCTCTTGGTTAGACCAATGGATATCAATTAGAAGCCTCCACGAATGGCCTATTTCCATCACGAGTGAGACATGAAGGGAGCGTTCCCAGCTCCTCATAGCGTTCCACTCTCTCTCTCTCCGTCCGCCTGACCTCCTGCTCCAGTTGTCTCCCTCCGTCTCCTCTAACTGTCGTGTTTTTCTCTCCCCCTGTCTATCTCAATCTCACTATCTCTAGATCTCTCTCAATGCACCAGTTTTCTCAGAAGTATGGTTCCACTCGCACCTTACATAATGGGGAAATTCCTTTACGCTCATGTTCCTGATTATACTGCCGTTATGGAGAGAGTACACTAATGTCAGAGACCTCAATACAGCGTAAGGGGGGGGGAATCAGAAAAACAAAATCTATTCTCCTCAGGGGTTGGAAAATCCGCAACCTCCGGCAGCCTGCCTCTGTCATGAACGTAACCTCAGCTCACCTTTACATCATAACCACACAGGCCGAAGAGCTCGTTGATTATACAGTGTATGGCTAACCAAATGATTTTCACTTCATCCTTTTAGGAATGTGCTCAATTGACGTCCGCAACACTCTGACCTCTCAGTCACTCCCTCCAAATGAGTTCACTCCTGCTGCATTCCAGGGTTAGGGTCCGGGTTAGGGTTAACCTGCAAACCTTTGCAAGGATCTTTAAGAGCCTGTTGATGCTGATGGATATTGGTGTCTAGTATTGAAGTGGACCTTAAAAGGATGAAAAATCCTCACAGTTACATTGGATTCTGTCTCTTAGTCCCAACATGCTGTAGTATTTCATACAGATAAAACCTACCATGAGAAATCGAAGCTGGAAGAAATCCCTCATGTTTCATGCTCACTAAATGTTGACCGGGACAACGATGGAGAACATTTCTTTCATGTGTCCCAGAAATGCTTGCAAAAAGAAAAACAAAGAGAGAGAGAGAGAGAGACAAATTTCCAGAGGAGGCAAAACACTCGCAACCACAGGTAATATGTTTCTCATGGTAGTGCATTCATGGCAGTGAGAGAGGCAAATGCCTTTGGTTAAGCAGAGCTATTTATTCTGTCCCTGGAAACGGCTGAAGAACAACAAAAGCCTTCTCAACAAAGAGCAGCGCGATCTGATGCTGCTGCCTATTTTCCTCTGTCTGCGGCGACCATATCCTCCCTCAACATGGGGGCACTACTGGCACACATCGTACTCAAAGAGCCACACAATAGGCACACTCAGCCCAGGGAGAACTTTTCAACTCAAACGCTGTGTAAGAAACCCAACCAAAACAAGGGACACAGCTAAGTTAATCCTTTAAAGTTTCAATTTCACTGTGGGTAAGCTCATGGAAAGAAACAAAAACACTGCCAGTTCTGTTGTTTGGATTTGCAGGACGTGGTGCACACGAATGCCCACTCACATGTACTTAAACTGTACTTTATAGACACACACACACACACTTGCCAGAGTACCCACAGTGAACTCTGTCCGCTGACTCGCTACAAGCTTGGGAGGGAGTCCAGCTTTTCAGACTGACAGGGAACAGATTGTGGTGGTCTGGATCTTCTCGAGCTCTTGATTTTCAACCCACAGCACTCTCCTTGTTTACTATGGTGCTGGATTAGGGAATTATTTAGAGCGCACACGCGCACACACACACACACACACACACCACACACACACACACACACACACACACACAATCAATTCAGACATACTCAATTCTAGGGATAGAATTTAGTCTACCTTATTTTCCCCTATAAATATATACATGTATATACATATATTAGCTTTGCAGCATTCAAACGCAAACACAAAGTACAGATAAGGCTCATAAGTTTTGGAAGGAATTTGGTCATAAATCAAAATATTGGACATCAGAGGATCACCAAGGTTATTAAATGCATCTTGAAGAAAACATGAACGTCAGTACCAAATTTCATGGCCATGGCCAATCCATCAAATAGCTGCCAAGAAATCACACAATACCCCATGGTGGCACCAAAGTCAGTAGGACTCATCCTCTCAATTTGTGTACATTTTCTAGCAATTCATCCCACAGTTGTTGAGATATTTCAGTCTGGACTGAAGCATCACTCCCACTGGCAAAGTACTTGTATTTGTGATAAAGACTTTGTCTGGCAGACCCTGTTTTTTTTTTAAGTGTTGGCAGTGTGAGCTGACACTTTAATTTGTCAGTATTATGAGTTCTGTGGGAGTGACTGAGGATTTTGAATGAAGAGAGAGGCAAAAATCTTTTTTTGGAACTTGCTGACTTTTCAGTGGAACTTGTTGCCTCCAGGAATATTTTCCAGGGTTTCCTGGAGCCTGGAACAATTAATTAGCCAAAAAGTCAGCTGTCATATCTTTTTATGTGACTGTTGCTTGTTTTTCTCTTTCTCCTCCTGTTCTATCTCTCCTGGCTTTCTGTGTTATGCAACTTTCCTTCTCAGAGGTATGGAGATGTGTGCATGTTTTTGTGCGTGTGTGTGTGTGTGTGTGTGTGTATGTGTGAGAGAGAGTGCGTGTGTGTGTGTCCATGTGTGTTCAACATTGTCATTGCTGTCAGATTTTCATATTGTCTGAAGCTTCCTGATGTAATCGGCCAAATCGTTGTGTGAAAAAAGAGCCTGGAAACAATAGCTGGGGGTCAAACTGGTCGTGGTAAACTGTTTGAAGAACAATGTTATCAGGAGACTTGGTAATAAAATCCCAGTGGTGTGGAAAGGTACAAGCCCTTTGAGTAAAGAGAGGCTTCCGCTATCCCAGACTCACCTGGGCTTTCTATTAGAAGAATGGACCAGCTTGTCACTCATGTCTGCATGAACAATTTTACCTTTGCCATCTGTCAGCGATGATATTCCCTGATGTGACAATTTGTGGCAATCTCTTGACAGCATAACAGGTTTTATTTTTTCTGCTGCGTTGCAGGTGGATGTCAAGAGGGATCAAGACCTGGAAATATCAGCGAGGATAGATCATGTCTCATGACTATTTTTCTTACCCTGAAAAGCAAAGAAAGTGCAGGTTAGAAAGTCTTATTCTTAAGGCAATGGTCGGCCCCCGACTTCTGGACTGGACTGAAATATCTGAAAAACTGTTGGCAGGGTTCACATGAAACTTTGTACAGACATTAATCCTGTCTACAGGATGAATCCTATAGTTTTTGCTCTCTGGGCCAACCAAGGGAAAATGGGTCCTCCTATAATCCATTTGATACACTTTCCATATATACTTTCAGGTATTCACACTCACTGGACAGAAATGATGTTCCTTGTGTTCTAAGATTCTGATCCAAAAACAATTTTGTTTAGTTTTCACTAAAGATGTGGCAATAATGTCCAAAAGATGCAGTATTCACGATTTCTTCCGTAACATTCATGAGCTATGTGAGATAGCTTACTTTTACATTTTTATCATTTGTTTGTCTGGAAGTCTCACACTGAGTGTGAAAGTGTGTCTGTGGGTGGAAAACAGGAGAAGAAAAGAGAACACCAATATTATTCCACAGCTGCGGAGTGCACAGTACCTTAGAAAGGAAAAAATCCTTCTCATGGCTATGTCATCCCACAAAGATGCACAAGATGTTAAAATAGAGCCAGCAAGAATACAGCAAACCCATATTTAATGCAGACTCACAAAACACACTGCAATTTGAGCTCTGGTCTGACACAGTGATATATACACAGCATTGCTATTTCACATACAGTAAGGTATGGATTGCTCTTTGCAGACCATGATACAGATCATTGACTTTTGTACACCATGATCTTTAGTTGCCACTGGTGTAGCTGTTTCGGCTTATACAACATCATGAAGCCTGTTTTCTGTGGCTGGATCGAGAAAACACTGAGGCCTGCAGCACCAGAACAGCTGCAAAAGCATCTCTGTTATCCCAAAGAAAAATCTACTGTAACCTTACGAGAAACACAACATTCCTCGAGATGCGTTTCTGCCAAAATAAAGTGCACTTAATGTTTGACTTAGATAAAGGAGCAAAATAATAAATCCAATCTCATTGGGGTTTGCGCTTTGAAACTGCTTAGTAAAAGTCCATGCGAGTGTAAACACAGCAGGATTTCTGGGGCTCTTATGCAAGCTCACACTCACCCCCGGTTATACATGACACGCTGGGAAATATCAAATTAAATGAGCTTTTTCAAAAAAAAAAAAATTGTAAGATAAATAAAGAGTTCTATTATTACTCTGGGATGTTGTGTCTAACAGCAGACACCCCCCCCCCCCCTTCCTCAAAAAAATACACAGGATAGAGAACATGATGTTCCTCCGCGTAGAGTGGCTGAAGGTTTTCAGCCTCCCATGGTGCCAGTAGGACAGACACTGTTTTAGACTTTGTGTTGGCAGTGATGCCTCAATAACACCTCCCCTTACATGTCAAACATATTTTTTTTCATGAGGGGAATAACAGTGGCGGACGTTAACTAAAAGTACATTTACTGAACTACTGTACAATTTTGAGGTACTTAACTTGTGTATGTATATTTTCTGCTACTTCTACTCCACTACATTTATTTCATAACTTTACCTGTTACTTTGTAGATTCAGATTATGTATTAAAAAACATATATATACATATATATAATCAACAAAGAAACAAACAATGCATCAGTAATTCGATAATTCAATAATATAATATACATTATTCAGAAATAGGCCTCTCTACATAAAGAGTACTTTTGATACTTATGCCAATGACTTTTCCTTGAAACTGAGTATTTCTATGCAGCAGTTTCTGAGTAATTCTTCCATCACTGCTTAATTATAAAAATGTGATACTGTGTAAAGATGATTGTTTCCTGCTGAGTTTGACAGGACTGAGAAATTCAAACAAACCCCTTCAAAACGGGTGGAGATGCAAATGTACACTTCTGTTTGGACATTATAACATAATTGCTTGGAGACGGCTGGACGGAGGCAATTACACAATAAGTGACATGTTAAAGAAAAGGACCATTATGCGCAAAATACATAACTGTACATGTATTTCCAATGTAGTCAGTGTGCTTATGGGCAATTTCCTTTTAGTTTGCCAAATAAATTTCCAATATCCCATTTCAGGCACAAGGTTCAGCTGCAGAGCAGGTAATCAGAACAATCCAGTTGTCAAAGACGACTGTAGGTGCTTTTATTACAACTTCCAACACGCAGGGGGAACTCTCATTTCTAATGGACCACTGCCGCACACAGCCTATTCAACAGCACCACCAAGAGGAGCAGTAACATAACTGATCCTGAACCCAGCATACAGAGTTACAGGAGCTGCCTCACTGTCATAGACACCTGCAGTATTTTTGATGGACCGTGTAAGAGAGGTGTTGATTAAACTGGGAGTATTTTTAATTTTATTTTGTTGCTTAATATAATGACTGTTAGCTTAAGAATAAATGCCACTGTATATACATTATAACATTTATCCTCTTGTTAATTCTTCTCCACATTTAGGAGGGAATTATTGTACTTTTACCACATTTATTTGACTCCTGAAGTTACTAGTTATTATATGGTAGATATCAAATAATAAATCTGCTTTTCAAATAACCTGTCTTTAATTGAGTACTTACTTTGATTTGTGAAAAAAAAAGAAAACTGCCAGCATTGTAAGGATATTCCAACCTTTTTTTTTCCTTCCTAAAATAAAGTTGAATTTTTGCTTCTATTTTTGATACTTAAAGTTCAAGTTCTGCTGCTTCTGTTCTTTAGCTTTTGAAAGTAGTACTTTTATTTGGTCTTTTAGAGTGTGGTGCTACCTCTAACTAACATAAAGACTTCTTTACTTTAAAACTTAAAGCTTCCTTTACCACTGCTGCAGAAAAAAATAAAACCAAAACCACAACTTAAACCACCTCTTTCCACTTTATTGACAAAGAGATGCACATTTAATGCGAGTGCTCAACCATTTCCGAGGAATTTGTTCTATTTGAACATGTCTGCTGTATGCCGCTCTTACTCCCTTCTAAGTGTGAGGAAAACATTCGAAACTTTTCACATACAAATGAAATCAGTATAAGGAACAAAAAAAGAAAAAAAGAGCAATACTGACAGTGTCAAATCATTTTAGCGTGTTCGTTTGTTATACAACATCCACCTACTATCCACCCACAGATTCTCTCCGTTCTCTCCATGTGGATCGACAGAGAGAACGGCTCACTCAACACAAAGGGCATCAGAGCACAACGCGAGATCAGTCAGTTTATCTTGATTTTCAGAGAACGGACCGAAGTCCTGATGGAGGTTCAACTGTATTCCCTTTAGACCTTTATAGCTCTATGTGCGAGGTCAGTATGCAATGTAAAAGGAGGTGTCTGCGTGTGCAAAGTGGGTGTGTGTGTGTTTTTTTTGTTGTTTTTTTTAAATAAAACAGATGAGCTCTGTGCATAAGATGTTGATTGCTGCTGAAGAATAATGCCAATAACAAAGAGAAAGAGACAATCCAGATACAGCAATGTGGAAAAGACTTTCTGTCATTTTACGCTGACAAAGCATTTGTCAACGTCATCAGTCAAGAAATTTGCACATAATGATCTGTATTGCAACACTCCCACATAGGAAAAATGCAGGTTTTATAAAGAATTTTTGCATAAATAATATTAAACTAAATAAAACACAGGTAAAACAAAAGGACTTCACCAAGACAACACATATAACAGATTACAGTTAATGCTATTTTCTCTGGAATGAATGAATGAATGAATAATTAAATCTTTTCTGAGTCAATGTTCCAAATTTAGGTATTGATTCTGAAAATGATGAGAAGTTTGAACCAAATGGAGTCTGACAGATAATGTCATGAAGGTGTGATAACTCTCAGGATATTGGAAACTGCATCACTAAAAAAAAAAAAAAAAAAAAAAAAAAAAAAAAATCTCTACTCAACAACCACACAGATTCTCAAGAGATGAGTGACATTAATAGAAGAGGAGGAGTCAGAACTCAGTCTTCAAACCTCCCATCCAAGATGCTTTCGAAGGTGAAGGGGAGGAACTTGAAGCCCTGGCCTGAGTAAAACTTGTTTTGGAACTCCACCCTGCAAAAGAAAATAAAGATCCAATCAGAGAAACAATGACCAGGAAGCCTGGTACACGATAACACAGTTGGGCAAATGGTGATGGTGGGTGGGGGTAATGCTGAGCAGAGCAGTTTGGCTGATGACCTCTGCTCTTCATTTCACAGTCTGCACCCACCTCCACCCGCTTATGTCTATGTCTCTGCTCCTGCACCCCGGCCCTGAGGGCCAGTTACCTAAGCCTCTTCCCGTCTGGAAAATGATCAGGCTCTATTTTTAAAAAGGCCAATGCTAAGTAACGGCTGGATGACCTTTTAGCTGACGACCCACAGATACCTGCCATTCCATAAGTCTGTCTGTACTGGACATAACTTCCTACGCTTGTCCTTGCCAAAATGCTGAGACGGTGCCAGTGTTAAGAAAGAAATCAGAAAGGATACCAAGATATTAAGACTGAGTCATTCCTAAAATTTCTGGGCCTCATTTACTTTTTAATCCCATAGACACACTTGTATCCTTTTAAAATGATAAACTCCAGCTTACTACTGTGCATAACTGATGCATATACTGCAAGATAGTACATTTGATGGTTAAGGTCTCCATGATATCTCAGCAACTGCAAGAATCTCTACAGAGAGTTAGAGAGGTCAACAAGCACGTCCTTTGACTCCCGAAAAGTAAAGTGCTGTCCACCTCAACTTTGGCAAACAGACCAAGAGTCTGTGGAAATAAAATAATATGATTGTTGTTTTATTATAGGCTTCCGTGTGTGCAAAATTGCCCGATTGTCCCTGAAGGCCATTGAGTGAAAGTCACCCTGCATTACTGCATAAAGGACAATTATAGAGAAGAGTGGCTGCAGCACAGGCGTGCTCTGTAAATGTGCCAGTGGATTATGAAACCAGGATGACATTCAGCAAAGCCAGACAAAGGCAGTGATAAAGGGACAATAAAGGCTCGTCTGTGCCATACCAAGGAATCACAGACTGCTCTGCACATCACACACACGCAGCATAAAATGGAAAAACACAACACTGACGAGAGCTGGACATGTTCCAGGTCATGAGCCAGGAAAGTGAGTGAGTGATGGGGAATCACAATTTGTTGATTTTAATTAACACAGCCTAGACACAATGTGACACTGATGGTAACTGGCAGTAAAGCCCCCCCCCGCCCAGATGTTGGAACACTGAGGTACTATAGTTACATAATCTGTTTTGGTACCTCTTCCTTAAGTTGAGAGAAATAGACTGAACTATTGTATTAACTCACTCCCAAACAGAAGCAGTTGCCTCTCATCTGTTCATCCTTTTCTGTGCGCCCACTGAGAACCAGTAAAGTTAAATAAACCTCTAGCCTGCAGATGGAGCTATAGCTCTTTGGTTTGCAGTGCTTACAGTCATTTGACTGTAGAGTCCTCCTCTTTAACAGTTTTAACCCAATTTAAAACGCTTTAACATCAATATATACCAGCATCAATTAAAAAGAAAGAAAAAAAACTAAACTAAATGCAATATACACATAAATAAAAACTATTGCAACAAACAAATGCATACTCATCTTACCAGTGCAGTCGCAGTGCGTGCAGGAAGGCAGACAGGCCCTCCATAATAAGGAGAATGGCAACTGTGAGAACAGCAAAGAAATAAAAGACTATGGCCAGAAGGACAAAGCCTCCCAGACTGCTGCTAGAAAGGCCAATGTGCATCACCATGGACCACAGCACCTCCGACAGCTCTGTGTATGGGAAAAAGAAAAGCACACAGATTTCACTGCTGAGATGAACCTGAGCATGTATGTATTTCATCTGAATGTAAATGGAGTTTGTTTCTCTTTAATAAATGTGTGTGTCGCTGCTTTAATGTACTGATGTCAAACTCGGAGGATAAGAGGTGAGACTTACGTGCATGAGCCAGACTGAGGGCCCAAAGCCTCAGATAGGAAGCAGTGTTTGAGATACAGCCCAGGCAGTACTCTATGGTATGGATTGCCTGATGCACTGCCACATCCGCAAAGTTAAACTGTGGGACACATAACATCAAAACACACACGTCAGTGTGACACTCTAGAAAACATCACAACATCTCTACGACAGGTCCCGAGGTCTGGATAGAAGGTTCATTGTGTGTGCATATTTATTCAGGTAAGTGACAGGAAAGCCATTTGCCCCTGTAGATCAGCAAGCCCCCCCCCCCAAATTAAAAGAGGCAACATCATCTTAGGACCTTGTGAACCCATAGTATCAACCGCCCTCTGCTGATGCCTCATGCACACCACCAAGACTGTAAGGGAAGCACCGGCCTACTGTCGCACACCGCTTGAGGAATCCCTGCAACCCGTGTTTTCCGACAAGAAACTCCTGGAACACGCTGACCACACACACCGACTAACACGGACACGGCTAAGAGCAGCAGGCAATGGTTGACAGCATACGTAGACAACAAAGCGAGGGGCGGAAAGAGACAGAAAAGCTAGACATGCAGTTTGACAGGAGGGGGGGACAGTTTAGAGGGTGGAGGTGTAGCATGAGCTCCTGTCCTACCTCTTCTTCCTCGCGGGCCTTGAGAGCAGGTGACAAAAGGCAATGCTTGGTTATTGACAGCACGCACACACAGACGGACAGACAGACGGTAAACAGTAAACAGGAAAGTAATGAGAAACAAGAAGAATCCAACATTAGAAAATGGCAACACTCTGCTCACATGTACTGTCACTGCAGGTTAGAATGAAATGGATTTGCAGTTTAATGGCTAAGCCTTAAATAATAACTAAAAAAAAAAACTGACACAGTGGAGCTTTTTGCCAAACCGGACCTTAATCCATAATTGATGTTTTTCATTATCACAGTGGAAGTGGAAACATGAGGTATCCGTTTCTCTTTCCAACTGTGTCTGAGCGACTGAATTATTCAAAGTTGTGGGTAGATCCGATAACCTGTGTAACCGTTGGCCTGCCGTTACTCCAGCTTTGTGGGCAAGTGGGAGCGAATGCCGTCGACTAGAAGACGGCGTTGCTTGGTGAGGACGTGTCTCTTTTACCTCGGGTTCTTCCTCCGAGTGCTGCGAGAGCTGGTCATGCTGGATGATTTCAGCCTCATCCTCGGTGGGCCCGTTGCCCACCCTGATCCCTCCAAAGTTCTGTGTACCCTGTCACACGAAGCAGGTAAAGAAATAACAAAATTAGAAAAGGATTTATTATCAAGTGCTATGTTTATAACTGTATTAGAATACTTTATTCCATAGAGTGTTAGCAGGCTGCTTACCAAATGTTTCCGCCACAAGTACTGTCTCCGCAGAACCAGAGTTTTCACTATTAACATACAGGGAACACATGCCAAGGCGATGACCACCAAGAGTGATTGTACAGCCGCCTACATATCCAGGGGAAAGATAAAAGCACAAAAAGGACAATTTATCTTCCTGTGGTTGACTTGAGGACCAAAGGATGGATGGATGTAACCGACGAAGTGTATCTGACCTGTCCTCTGTAGAGAGGTTTGTTACTGGGGTCGTTGTAGTTGAAGAGGAACATGTTGATAAAGGCAATGAGGAGACTGGGAGCATCCCTGGAGGTGCGCGCATCGTACGCGACCCACTTATAGAAGACCAGGATGACGAGGTAGCCAAACAAACTGGCCATGAAGACAATCTCTGGGATAAATCCCAAGTAGATATTCAGTGGCTTCTGGAAATACCTGCAGAGAACCACAAACAGCCCATTTGTCTCCAGAGCAATTATGCACAAATTCAAAGAGGAACGAAAAGCAATGGGGATGAAAATCTCACAGGTGGTTGAAGAGACTGAGAGTGACTCCGAACAGCATGTGGATGACTCCCAGGACAACAGACATCTTCATCTTGAAGGAGTTCAGAAATGTCAGCTTGTTGGTCGCAATGTTCCATATCTGAGAGACAATAAGGGCAAGTTTATGCAACAAATCTTAACACCTTAACTGATGTTTAACTAATATATACTCATTTGCACACATGACATTATATAACTGTATCATTAGAATTAATGGAATACAGATCACAAAGAAAAATATTCACCGGATCGATGCCGATGGGGTATGGCCCTTTAAACACTCCATCTATTGCTGGGTCCAACTGCAAAACTTTATTGCCTTCAAGTGTTTCAAACCTGAACAGATGACCACAGAAATCAGTTTTCTGACTTGAATTACTGCACAGCTCCAACAGGCCATGGTTAAGGCTCCAGCAGTCATTACCAACAGTGACACTCACGTCCAGTTGCCTCCTGCTCGAGAGTCGAACATCGGCCTGACACTCCAGGCAGAGCCAAACACGTTGAGGGACTTTGAGAAGCAGTCGTTGTAAATGATGCCCGTGTAGACCGAGAAGATTCCCATCAGCAGAATGATGTAGCGCCCCGCAAACACCATACTGAACATCTGCCGCAGAATGATTAATACATTTAGATCTCAGGAAGAATCTCTGAGCAGGATAAACTGAAATCAAATGGGTTTCTAAATAGCTTCATCTCTCAGATCAGGGGCTGGTGGTTTTATCACCAGTAAGGATGGTGTAGGACTGATGAGATGGCAATGATGGGATCAATACCTCATTATCGTTCTTCTGGGCCATCAGCCTGCTCTCTCTCAATACAAGGTACAGGGCAGCACAGGTCATGAGAACGCCGTGGCCCAGGTCGCCGAACATGACCGCAAATAGGAAAGGGAAGGTGATGATGGTGTATGGTGCTGGAGACAAGAAGGTAGGGAGGCAGGCAGGCATCACATGAGAGGAAGGTGGCGGGGCAAGTGAAACAACAAATGAGGGACGCGTCATGAACCGCAGCATGTCCCAACAAGGTGATAATGGGTGATGCGGCAGTGACTATGGTTCAATACTACAGTCAGCTGGGTAAACAGACTTTCTGATAAACAAAAAGCTCAACTGGCTTAAAAGATGAAGGATAAGACTGATTGTCTAAGTAAAGACAGACAGAGATCTAGGAATGAACACAGAAAGGTTTGGCACATTCTTACCAGGGTTAATCTCACGGTAGCTGCCAATTCCATAGGCATCCACAATGTTTTGAAAGCCTGAGGTGAACTTGTTTGTCTTGTTATACGTGGGCGGGGTCTGCTTGGTCTGCATCCTATTGAGGATGGAAGGCACAGTGGAGCCGCTCTTTTCCTACAACGCAGAAAACAATGTCATGCATGACATGATAATGTCAGACATTAGCTTTATTTTCACAGACATGAACTACTAGAGCATTTCAGAGATGAACTTCTTTCCTTCTTTCTAACTTTCTAATCTTTCCAAAAATTGGATCATTTTCTGAGGATGCTGAAAGCTAACTGTACAGAAAAGAGAGTTATCCTGCTGCTGTCTCAGTTTATATGATACTCCCTAATTTCCCTGAAGAGACACTACTTACTGCTTTAGAAATTTCATATCAATAAACTGATTAAAGATCATGAAATGTATCTATCTTGGCTGAGGCTACACAGCCTGCCAGGACAGCTTTGGAGAGAGGTGGAAGATGTTGAAGACGTGACGGTAGCATTTAACTTTGCTCACTGCAGGAGAGCTTTTGCAGTGTCTCGTTGGTCCTACCCGACATTAACATGTGTTTTAGATGATCCAATCACAAGTGGACAGCTCTAAGTACAGATGTGAATGCTCCCAAGATGCAGTGAGGACACGATGAGATGTATTTGTTGAAGGCTGTATATATTATGAGTGATCCTTTACAGGTGGGATTTGGTTTGCCTGTAACACACTAGGGGAATAGACCCAGTCTGTACTGTTAAGATATTTCTTCTTATTTTAATTATTTTAATTTTTGGCAGATTATGTTAAAAACAACAATGAATTTAGTCTTTGCAAACGGAACTGATGTCTGTGTTTATCTCCATATAGAGCAGGGAAGTATCTCCACATGTGGAGATGCATTCTAATGCCAGGTGTGAACTCGTGTGCTTAGAGATGTCCACCTGTGATCGGATCACCTGAGATGCCCGACATGAATGGGGCCATTCACACCTCCAGTTGGTGGAGATTAATAAACCTTCATTTGTAGTGGATAAACTGATATTTGAGTGCACACAGAAGCTGGAGTGGACTGCTGGCTGAAAAAACTGTTTGTACTGACGTAGTTTAGACCTGCTGTTTTCAGACCGGTTCTGCTTCATTCAACATATGACCAGGTAAACATGAACCAGACTCTAGAAGCTATCTAGAAAAAGCAGGTCTTTGCGTGACTGTGTCTAGAAAATATAAATTAAACCTACTAAATGGTGGATAGGTTTTTATTAAAAAGGTAAAATGCCTGTGGCTCAGTTACTCACCGTCCCCCTGCGCAGGGCAAACTGGATGGAATCCAGGTCAGAGACGGGACACCACACCTCAGCGATCAGACACTTCTGGGTGACATCAATGTTGCAGAGGTTGAGGGTGTGGTAGATGGCCTTCATTTTCCTCACCTTGATGAACCACACTCTGACTGTCTTGGCTGCAGCCTGCAGGACCCTCTGCCTGTGATCCTCGGTCTGGTTCAACACCTTTGGGGGCAGACGAGAGTGGAGGTGGTTGAGGTCAGGACGAAATCTTTTATATGATTGTATCATAAGTGGTATTCAGGCTTTTTCTGATTTTGTGGCACATTTTGTTATCCATCTAATGTGGTTCTATCTTGGCCAGGACAAGAAAAGAGATTTTGAATTATTACAAAACATCAACACCAATAAATCTATCAAAATAAAGTTGCAGCTGTGTGGTATATAATGTGTACTACAACCAGAAAAGGCTATCATAACAAGAAAACTAACAACAGCAGCAATGAATCACATACTCCTTCATATTCATAGAAAGGGTTTACATTTACTGGCACTAACTCATACGTGTAGTGGCTGACTGGTGTATGTTAAAACAGGCTGTCTAATCCATTAGGTTTTTCCCATGTGAGATATAGGATGTTCTCAGGTATGCTGCTGTATGACTCACATTGTAAGCCAAGTCCCATGATCAGCAAATGGCAGGATATTTAAACTCTGCCTACAGGCACAGTCTCGCCTGCTGTCGAGGGGCTTAATGGCCCACACATAGCTGATTGCTGGCCAAATAGCTTGACATTCTTCATCATCCACGCTGTTCGGTCATTCAGCTCTCACGCCCTCGTAGCGACAGGCATAACACTGCATCCACAAACACCAAGACACACATTCCCCCGAACCATACAAGTATCAGGTATCTGTCTAATATGAGCCGTTACCGTGGCTGCAACGATCAGTCATCTTACAATATTTGAGTCACACAAAATCGACACAGCTGGCTCACTGAGTCAAATAGCATGTGGGACTGTACCCCAGGCTGCAGTGAGTACAACAAATGGGAAGGAATTCAACACTGCAGGCAATACTAAGTGTAGTTTTTGTGGCGAGATCCTGCCTGAGGACATTTCTCTCTGTAAATATCCAACTGCAATTAAACTAAACTCTGTATCCTGCGTGGGTTGGAGCTGGACAGCTGACATGTTGATCAACAGCTGTAAAGGTTTACTGAGCCATTATTTCCCTCACAAACAAGAGCAGGGTGGCAACAAGAGAGGGCTGCGAGGCGGTATCTGTTGGTGGTGTTGATAGGCGCATTTGTCATGGAGGATGTGGTGATTTCCAAAGCCATAACGGTATGAAAAAAAGAAAAATGGAAAGGAAGTGAACTTATCACACTTAAAAGGCCCACAAATCGTATTTTCTATTTCATTTGCGCAACCTAAATCACATTAATTTACTGCTTATGAGAAGCCTACCAGTCTCAGAAGCTGGGCTGAGAACAAACTGCAAAGAGCAGATGTCTTCCTGTCTTCATGCTTTATGAAATTTCCTCTATGGTCACTTTCCAATGAAGAAAAACTTGCTGACCAGACAGAAGCAAAAAAAAAAAAAAAAAAAAAAAAAAAAAAAAAAGAGAGAACTAACCAGTTCTCTCTGTTTTTGTGCAAGTTGGTGTTTATGAGTCAATGGTGCATGGGTGTTTTCCCTGCCAGTGAATTTACCATTTGCAGGTCCTCAATGCGAGCATTCACTCCTGCTAGCATCTCCTTCCTCTCCTGGGGTGTTTCTGGACACGGGTACAAAGTTGCTCTGAACCTGAGGACAGATGAGGAAGTCCAGATAAGGACCCGTTGGCCAAGAACACTTGAGTAATTGTACATATGTTGCTGATTCGCTTACCCCTCACAGATCTTCTTGACTCTATTCTTCAGCTGGTCTCCCTGGAAGAAGATGATGAAGACAGACTTGTGCACCTGGTCGCCCTGTGGAAATGTCATATAGTTAGGAGAACACTGAAGCATGCATTATATCTGACCAGACTTAAAAGACTACGACACATTTTAGCATATTAACAGTACTGACCGTGGTCGGGTCTTCCAGAGGATCTTCTATGTCTGCCTGCCTCAGAAACACATTTCCTCTGCAAACTCTCCACAGCATCCTCTCAAATGTGGGGATACGTTCTCTGCCAATGACTCCAGCTACAAATCTATAACAAATGGAATTACTCCGTCACTATTGTTACTAGTTACCTACACTCGTACAGATAAAAAGCACTATATAGAAGCTAAAAGTAACTTTCAAAATAGTTGTAATTCTCAGATACTCACTGCACAGCCTTAACAACAGAACAGTTACTCCTCTTTAAATATTTAGTATGTAAAGCTCATGTCATTACTTCTGTCTGAACAATTGAGACGGGCCTTGACAACTTCAAAAAACCTTTATTAGTCATGTACACTCCATAATTAAAAAAAAACAAAAAAAAACAACTTACACATTTTTGTGTAATTAAGAAGAGCTGATCAGGGTAACAACATTTAGTGCAATGTCTACACTAGTAGGGACTGTGTTAGTGAATGCGAGTTCTGAATGGATTTGCGGTGACCTTTGTCACCTGTTTCAGCTTGGCAGCCTGAGCTGGTGTGTGGGAGATGATTGGCTAGTTGTAACTCTACAGTTTCAGGCACAGATGGCTCGAACCGCACAGACGGAACCGGAGATCTCCGAGAAAAGCTTTATCCTTTTAATATTAGGAAAAGACCACAAAAACTGACTCACCCCAGTCTGAGAGGAGCCCCTCTGCTGACCTCATTGGGGTCCAGCGGGGCGGACGAATCCTCCAGTAAACTGGGGTCCTCCATCTGGATGAGAGTCCATTAACAAAATCATCAGTTATAATGGCAACACATAAATTGCTGCCACAGCATTAGCAGACACATGCACTTGTGAGCAGTGCTGTTACAAAACCTGCAGGACATTTTATTTCAATGAATGTTATGAGATTTGAGCAGAAGAGAGATAAGGAAGCAGGGCCAGAGTTTGCTTCCAGCACAGACTGTGAACTTGAACCAGTTAATGGCAGAACACCTATGTGTTTGGCTAAATGATTCACCTCAATCAAAGCTCATAACATTGTAAAAGATCACTCAACGCTTGTGAGGGCTGTCAAGGGGAACTGATGTTGGGCAAAGGTGGAAAGGCGAGGATTTTGCTCTGGCAAATAAACAAAGTACACAGAAGCAAGTGAAGCAAAGTACTGTACAGCAGTGGGATTACAGTGAATTAAATGGTGTGAATAAATGGTGTGAATAGACCATGGTCATGTGAGCAACTATAAACGATCATGAGTGAAAACCCCCTTTGCCAAATCAAGCAGCAATAAGTGGTCCTTTGTGTGTGTGTGTGTGTGTGTGTGTGTGTGTGTGTGTGTAAAATCAGAGCATCTTATCAGCAGAATCTGTATCACACCAATGCAAAGCTGAGATGACTGAGTTCAGGCTGCAACTGTTTAAACTCAAAACCATAAGCAACTACCTACAAAAGTAAAAGTCTAATTTTTCTTTCAGGTCACCACAGTGTTACTTCAACGAAAGACCTAGCACACTGTTTTGCAATGCGTGTGTGGGTGCGCAGTGAAGCTGACCTCATCAAAAAACTGTTGCGTGCGACGCAGAATGTGCTTGAGCTCCGTGAGTTCCAGGAAGTTCTTCTTTAGGGCTTCTTGGTTAGTGTTTATTTCCTTCAGCTCATTCTCAAGCTTCTCAAATGTGGCCTGTGGGGAGACATACAGAGACGTCAGCCGAGGGAAGTGGCAGGTGATAGAGCTCAATGTTTATCTGTCAGAGAGAAAGAGAAAGAGAGAGCGAGAGAGAGAGAGCAGTCACCTCCAAGTCGATCATGTCTCTTGGGAAGGGGACTTCAGGGTTTTCTCCTGTGTCAACTATTGGGATGCTCGCCTTTTTTATTTCTTTCTCCACGAACCCTGCAAGTGAGAAGTGACGAGGTAAAAAGCAAGGCACATTTAGCTAATGTACATGTACTTGTTTTATGCTGGACAAAGAAGTGCCTCTCCTGTGGATATTAAATGAACAGCATTTGCTGTGGGTTAGGAAACATGAGTTGCAGCATTGTTCATTTCCAGCCAGGGCAGGGGCAGCTCTGGCAAGCTATACCTAAAGCTCACTTACTCAGTTTGCGATCCATCTCTTCACATCTTCGTACTTCATTGACAAACTTTCGTTGGAACACGTTCACATCAGGATTTAGCTGCAAGAAAAAAAAACAAAATCATAATTGAGGGTCAAGCTAAACAACGTGGACTGCGAGATGTATACCTATGGCTGCAATACTTATAATTTAATAACTTGCTCAAATTCTGCATTGCTATCCATTGACAAACCTTCCATTAATAATGTTTTTTTTGAGAGTCTATCAATAACTCTTTTCAGAATTGTAAAAACAAACATCAATTTCTTATCATCTTTATAGAAATAATTATTATTATTATAGAAATAATTATACTTTTTAAACTAATGGAGGATGTCGGAGTGTAATTTGATCAAATGAATAGGATAGCACTGTTGATGCACAGACCCACTCTGTTACAGCCCATCCAATACTCTAGCACAAAGCTTCCCTCTGGGCCCGGCAGCAACGGGCTTTCTCATGCGTGGAATGAGGGGTCAGCTGTGAGCACATGATGAACATGATGCAGAAGGCATGCACTTTCTCAACAGTTTTTTACTGATGGGATTGTTTGTTTGTTTTTGTTTTTTTTTATCACCATGAAAGATGGTAGTGATGACTGAGCCTTTACACTGTAGGTACCACTTTTGGAAAGCAAGATTTAGTTGGCAGAAAATGGCAAATCAAAGCAGAACCTGTAGTAAATAATGAATGAGTCATGAATTGATCCGGAGAGCAACAGGATGAGACACAGGTGGACTTACGTCACGAAACTGCACCATCCCAATCTCTCCCAGTTCACTAACACAACAGTAGGCAGCTTCTGACTGGAGGAAGAGCTGAGCCAGCGTCATCTCTTCACTCCTGAAGAGTTCCCCCATGTTGCTCAAGAAGGTGAGCTCTCTGCAGCCTTAAATCAATCAGAACCTCTAGAAATGGAATAAATAAAGATATTGTCCATTAGTGACAGTGAAATATAAATAAATTTGGCTTTCAGCTGTAGTTATAAAAACACCTGACACGCTAGTGTAAAGAATCACTAATGAAGGAGGCCTATATCAGGTCGGTGTTAGTTTAGCACAAGTGTGAGAAGTTGACATGTGACAAAAAGAGAAAAGAAAAAAAAAAAATCAGTTTGCCCCATGCTGATCCCATGATCAGTGCAGGAATGTTATGCTGAAGGGTTTGATCTGTAATAATGCAATATAACAACAACACTGTTAAATGGGCTGGATTTTAACTGAGGAAGTAAAGCACAGGTTAATGGTCTATGTGGGTAGAATGCAGTTTTTCATGTCTAAAGCTAAAAAGGTGAAGACTTTCTCAGAATATCTTGCAGCTAAGCAGCACAACCACCTACTGTAAAACGACCACACAGGGCTTATCTGTGGATTACAAGGTAGCATGTGACCTGTAGCTCTAGTAAGCCCCAATACATCAACGCGAGTGCACATTTACTGCCTTAACAGGTTTGTATAGTTACAGCACGAAATCTGACAAAACTACAGAGCTTGAATATGTTGTGTTTAGTTCATCGATAAGCCAACACATCAGACAGCTACTAGTAACTAGCTTAGCTCCCTGACCACAGCAGCTTCACCTGTCAAAGCTGGAAATGTTGGAGAGCTAACAGTTGACAAATACATCAAACTGTAACTGTTGTAGCTACATGGACGTAGATCAAACAAAACTATTAACATCGTATAATATAAATAATGCCGCAAAGTCAGACACTCAAAGCTAATTCAGCGTAAACGTTATTTAACCGTAGCAGAACAATTATTAGTTGACGGGTGCTAGTCAGATTAGCAAGCGTTAGCAAGTTAAACTTCATTATTAAGAACAATATAACGTCATACAACAGGATATTAACTGTTGTGTTATTAATATGAACTTTTCACGATATCAGAATGTTAGTTAGCTAACTCAGATGACAGTTAATAGCTCAGTTTGCAGTTAAACGAGTGTGGGGGGCTAACAAGATAGCTAATGCTATATTAGCGCACCTGCTGTTCAATATTTTAACTTAGCCCATTATAATAACATTAACGCTCAATCGTTTCTAGTCTCAGTAATCTTAATATAATTGTAATCAAGCAATATATTTTAAATGTGTCCTTACTGTATAGGTGGATACCCTGTTTCTCCTCTTAGTTTTCCGTCTTGGTTTCCTGTTCGTTGTTTGTTGTGGACTGATCGTTGGTTTGAAGCCGACAACTCAACCAGTATCGACCTTTCAAAGAGGAAGTGTTGCGGCAAGAAGAGTGGATGCCTCCCTCTATGAGGCCAAAATCACATGAACGTCACCAACCCTCGTAAACTTCGGGGGGCGCTGTGAAGTCGCAGCGCTAGCCTTTACTCCTGCCTAATTAATACGTTTTATTTTGAATGTCTTCACCGGAAGTGTTGTTGTGTTTCCTTCGTCCCCCTTGATGCCCCTGAGGTTGATTTGTAATCCTGAATGTTCAGTGCCTCCCAGTGGATACAACACGTAAACACAACCCAACATGTTGTAAAAGTATGTATGTACAATATATACAGTATGTATGTATTTATTTATTTATTTTTAAATTTTAGTTGTTTTGACAAGAATAATGCGCATTATTGCTTTAAATGGCACCCCAAAGAAATAATGAAACAACAACATTCATACACTCAACAGTATATATTCACTAACACTATAACACATGGTTGTTAAATTCAGTCCATAATGAAAATAGAGTGGAGCAAGGGAGGAATGGAATCGACCATCCGCTTAAGTCTGACGTGACGTGTCAAAAACGTTTGGTTTATACTGCATAATTTTCATAATTATTTCATTAAAGATAAGCTCGGTGTGCATAGAGCAACAAGTTACATAACACCAGCACAATATACAAAATGCAAGAATAAGTAAAAGTCAATAAAAGAAAATTAGTTTACGTTGTTCTGTAGTGGTCAGTGTTAATATATCTTTTTTAACTTTAATTTTGAATGCTGAAACCGGAAGTACTGCTATGCTATTGTGTCTACCTTGATACCAGTTGAATTCAGCTGTAGTTGCTCGCTGTGGCCACTAGAGGGCACGACAACTTCTGCGTAGTTAACTAATTGTCGTAACGCACATCGTAATTATTTCGGATAATTGGTCACTAACTTTGTGCTGTAGGAAAAGTTACGTATTGGTGAAGCTCGCAAGATATCGTGATAACGTTTGCTCGGTGAGTGAACCTTGACTTACTCGTGGTGGCGTCAATGGAGAGTTCCCTCAAAGCCCCTCACTACAACCTTCACCGCTGAGAAGGTAAATGGAGGTAAGCTAAATGTTTTTCAAAAACGTAGTATTTATTGCAGAGCGGTTCGGACCGGTAAGGCAAAGTAACAAACTATGAAATTAATCACATTAACAATATCTCTCACTGTAATTATTTTTTTATTTACAATTTTTTGGTTCATAAGTGTGGCAGATAAAGATTATTCATGAAATTATTCATTGTCTGAATTCCTCTGAATGCCAATAAACGTTAGCTAGCTGGGGTTGATATTATTAAATGAATATAACGATAGAATTCAACTGAATTTTTGGTTTGCAATATAATATTGCAAATGACATTCAAATCACAGTAGTGTGTAGATGTTGTCCAAAATTCATTCACAATTTGGTGTGATTCATGGAGTTGTGCAATCCAGTCAATTTAACCAAAAATATGACAGTGATGAGAATTACTATAATGAATTACAGTAGTTTATTTTTGGTTGCATAATTTGGTATTTTGAAGGTTTTTGTGTAACAATCATCGTAAATACATTGTGATCAACTATCACCCCCATATATACCAATAGAATATAAATAAGTATAATATCAATATATGCAGCTCTTGCTGAGTGTTTTTGTTAAAAATAACAGCAGGCTGAAAGATGGATTATAATGAATTAGTAGCTAAAACTTCAGAATTGTACACAGAGAGCTCAGCTGTTACACACACTGTCCAATGTACTTTTTCCATGGAAAACTTTAATGCCTTTAAAAACTGATGTTTTTTGTGGGACTGGATCTTGCCTCCGGTGGCCCTCACCTCTCCCTGTTAGGGAGGAGTGTCATGTCACCATAGGAGGTGGAGTCTGGAGATATGCTGCTCTGTGCTTGGGGACAGAATGGGGTGGAGCCCCAGCGGCAGGGGAAGCCAGGGGTGGGGGAATGGGGGGGTTTGTAGGAAGGGAAAAGTTTGATGGGGTGGTTTCACAGGGAGCAGAGGCATTTGAGTCAGGGCACACATGCCTCAGCTGTGAGAGGCCCTACTCCCCTTGGCTGGCTGGCATCCCAGAGCAGAGGCAGAGAGACACAGAGAGGATAGAGTGTGAGAGACTGAGGGTGAAGAGAAAGTTAAAGTGTAAAGTAGTTTAGGAAGAGGCAAACAAGTGGTAGAGAAAGTTGTCCGAAAGAAAAGGAAAAAGGATCAGGGACTGAATTCTGTGCAGTGTAGCTCCTGTAGGTTGTTTTTCAGTCGTGTATTTTTATCTGTAGTGAGTGAGCAAGTGGTTTGTATTTGGAGCTGACAGCCATGGCGGATACAGGTGTCAAGAAGGAGCACAAAGCCCTAGCAGAGGTGCCTTATGATGATGAAGAGGTCGCTCTGGTAGGTGCTGCCACCGAGCCGGCAGTAGATGATGATGATGATGACCCTGCTGAGGAGGTGGACCTGGTGCTGGCTGCTGGCTCTGGAGGCAAGAGTGAAGCCCAGATGAACGGGGTCATGGTTCTGTCCCTGCTAGACAAGATTATCGGGGTGGTAGACCAGATCCAGCAGACCCAGAATGGTCTCGAGGCCCGGCAGGAGGCCATGGAGAAGTCAGTGTCGACCATCCAAGGGGAGCTGTCTAAGTTGTCCAAGAACCACATTGGCACTGCCAACACTGTCAACAAAATGCTGGACAAGGTACGCAAAGTCAGTGTCAACGTCAAGACGGTGCGCAGCAACCTGGAGAAGCAGGCGGGCCAGATCAAAAAGCTGGAGAGCAACGAGAACGAGCTGCTCAAGAGACGCAACTTCAAAGTCCTCATCTACCAGGTGATGGGGTGGGGGGTATATGAGCTTGTTCTTTTGTTATTTTCATCATGTAATAGAAAGAAATATTTGAGAATGTGTTGATCAGAAAATCATTTAAAAAAAATAACATGATTAATAGTTCACATGTGACTATTAATGTGAATACGCTAAAATGACATGTTGGCCCAGAAAAGGGGTGTGTTGCATTCCCCATATCACAAAGGAAAGTTGGGAGGAAGTGTGAAATGCACCTGAAAAGCTACAAATGTTTGACATCATCTCATCAGAGAGAGTTAGAGTCACACTGTGGCACAAGATCACCCTTGTTAGTGCAAATGAAAAGGGGCCCTGAAATAAACCCTACCTTCATGTAATTGAGCTGTATTGCATTATTCAGAGAGGTGTTTCTGTTGGGGGTGGGTAAAAATACTAGAAACGTATTGTCCTTATAAATGGCCATAAAGTACAATTAGCACCTCTATAAAACTGTTTCAACACAAACTGAACATTAAAACTGCCATGGAGGTAGGATTTATGGCAGGACTGCTGGATTAGACTGCACCAGTATTCACTAGGTGTTCCTAATAAACTGCCAGCTGATTGCATGGTTTAACTTCTGTGGTTTCCATGACATAAATTTCAGAATCACTTTTTCCTTAAACGTACACAAGGCTGTAATATTTACGAAGTATCAGACACTGCACTCCTCTGTTTAGAAGCTGTTGTACAATTTGTGACCATGCTCAGTGAGAGGCGGGCTCCTCCTCTCTCTCCAGTGAAGGGAATACCAGTAGCTTCCAATGGAAAAATAAGGCAGGTAGTGACCTCTCCCACTCCACAGGACTTCATGATTACCCAACGAAACTATATAAAGACTAGTGGGTGTAAATAAAAATATAAGCCCTATAAACACTGGCATGAGGAGCCACTTGAGACAAAACCAACACCCAGCCTCTGAGTGCTCAGAGGACAGAAAGTTGGCAGGCTGCAGTAAGATGAAGATGTAGTTTTTATTATGAAGATTTCTCAGAAGTGGGATTCACAAGTGTTCATATTAGGGCATGGTCAGTTTTCTTAGGGAGCATGGTTGCTTCTCCTTCAGAACTACCGTTGTGCATTTGAGACTTGTTGAGCAACTCTTTTTTTAGCAGGACGTGCTGTCATGTCTGGCTGGTGACCCTGCAGCTTGCAGCTTACAGCATGCACAGCAGCAGCTTTTCATCTGGAATTTGTCATTACACCACAAATCACACGGCCGCATGAGAAACTGTAAGTGGTAGTCACCTCATGCACACCACTTCAAAGCTGGTACAGAGAGAAGACTGTCTTTAAAAAAACATTAGTAACAGTGAATTTGAGAGTTGTGGGCCTCTCGTGAGTGGAGCTTACTTCAGGATCTCCACTGGCAGGCACAGACTTTTTCACGTCCCCCTTCTGGGATGTCCACTGTGGGAGCATGTTACACTATCGGCATCTAGCAGAAATCCAATCATAGACACTAGGCCTTAATAAATTACTCTGCAAAGCAGGTGCCTCTTGCTGTTTGTGTCACTGTGTAGTCTACTAGCCTTTCCAATTGCAATTGCCAGTCAAGGATACTGTACATAAAAAGGGGTCGACAGTTTGCAAATGTGAAACTCATTTCAAGATCTTGCACTGTTTTATAGAGTTTGAAAATTTAATGTTTCTATTCTGAGTTTCTAGTTTGGCGTGTGCTTCGACAGACACAGCGCAAACCACTTCCTGTTGGTATTATAGCAAAAGTAATGCTCTTATCGCTTTCTAAACTTGGTGACTGTCACGTTAACAAAGCAGTTGTAAGAGCTGTAGCTTCCATGTTGCAGTAGCTGTTTTGGGCTCCCACGGTCTATTAACTGCCAAAGGATGGCTGCACCGTGTCTGGTTTATCTGACTGACCGACTGGCTGGTCAGATATTGGCAGCATTGCAAATCAACACTGGCTCTCAGTCAGGTTTCACCACTTTCCACTGTCTGTTTGTGTGTTAATGTATTAGGGTGGGATACATTTAGAATTAGAATTAATTGAAGGATGAGATCAGGGTCAGGCTTAGGCATGTAGAGGTTATGGTTAAGGTTACGGTAAACGTCCATGGAATTAATGTAAGGTAGTCCAGAGTCCTCACAAGTATAGTGATCCCAGCATGTGTGTGTAGGTGCGTGCGTGTGTGTGGCCATTCCTCACCAATATTGGCTTTCACCTACAGTGCCAATGTCAAGTGGGGCTAGAATTTGAGTAAGACAAGTGAAACATTTTCATAGCGTTACTTTTGCTGTGTTGGACCTCACACTCTGCTTTGTGAAGCTGATACTGACTCTTAACTGCAGGTGCTGTATTTTTCCCTCCTGTCATTCTGTCTGTGCACTCTGAGAATAGCCACATACTTCAGGATTTCTAGCCGGAAAGGCTTTGACAGTGATGCTTTATAATTAAACCTGCAATGATGGTGGCACGCAGGATCCCCGGCAACAGCAGGGTGTGGCAGTGAAGTCGTATCACCAGCGGTGGAGGAAGTATTCAGATTCTTGTACTTGTAACAGAGTATTTCTCCACTGTGCTGTTGCTACTTTTAGTTAAGTAAAAGTTCTCTATTCAAAATTTTACTAGCTGAAATATTAGCACATTAGTACAAAAAGTAAAAGTACTCATTATTCCAAATACCCCATTTCTGAATCATATTTAGCTATAACTTTTGATTTTGTCCACTGCATCACATATTTTGCAGATGGAAAAGATTAGGCTAATTTGAACAACTTGATGTACTATTGGGTAGCTTAATTCAATAATACAACATCATTTATTAGTTGATTATATTTTGTATCAATAAAATTAATCTTCAAAGTGACTAATGCTGTCAAATAAATGTAGTGAAGAGAAATCTACAATATTTGCCTCCAAAATTCCATGGAGTATAAAAGTATGAAGAAGCATAAAATAAGAATACTCAAATAAAATACAAAATAAATAATAATACACTCAAAATAAAATTTGACTTAATTACAGTAATTGAGTAAATGTACTTAGTTGCATTCCACCAGTACAAATCTGATGTGCATAAAAATATTCAGTCTATCTTTATACATTTGAGTAACACTGCAACAATGGTGTTCCTGTGGTTTCTCATGAGACTGAAATATGAACCAGTGTGGTACGTCTCTAATCCTGCGTCTTCATTCTAGTTAAAGGATTGCACTTACATTTTGGGCTGTGTGTTAGGTACAACTGTCGAACCTTTTCCCCTACTCCTGGTCGGTGTCTCTCTGGAGTTGTGAAGCTGGGCTTTTAGAATAACAAACCCCTGACTGAGAGTGCCCTGCAGCAGCTGAGGGTCTTCCTGCTGCACAAGGCGCAACCAGCCTGACATCAGAGCTCTGTGGAGTGCAAATGGCCAGTGATCTAGTCGAGCCCTGCTTTCACACCCTCCCTGCATGTTTCTTCCCCAGGCTTCAAGAGAAACTTAATCATTCTCATTGAGTCCAAGTTTATTTCCTTATTTCCTATTAGTCGCAAATTGCCATAGATTTAGTATTTTAGTCCAGCCTTGCAGGCCTAATTTCCTGTTGTAGTGTTTGCTAACAGCAAACTGTCAGGAAATAAACCTAGATGGAAGCTGTTAACAGCAATACAAGTCTGATGAAATGGTTTATAGATGATGTGGCCTTTATGATGCCTGATGATGGTAATATAATAATTGTGAATTTGTAAATGTCAGTCTGGGGGCTTTTCTGTTTCTGCAGCAGCTCCATTTTCCACTAATAAGGATGTTGTGCTTGTCTTTTTGAACAGATAAAAGTAACTAAAGATTATTTCCA
Organism: Seriola aureovittata; assembly: GCF_021018895.1. Classification (NCBI taxonomy): domain Eukaryota; kingdom Metazoa; phylum Chordata; class Actinopteri; order Carangiformes; family Carangidae; genus Seriola; species Seriola aureovittata. The sequence continues at coordinate 10,510,883 of NC_079380.1, forward strand.
TGCTTCTGTGGATTATTTTCTTAATTAATCGATCAATTGGTAGGTCTATGAAATGTTAGCACAGCCCTGCATATGATGATCCATATGGTCTGCCCAGGAACCAGTAGGAGACTTGTATGGTAGAGGTGCCCCAACATTTCTTTCCACAAATATTACAAATGACAACAGCGTGTGCCTGTTTCTAGGCAGATGGCTTTAGTTCTATTATCATACCTAGAGAGAACCAGCTGATCAGGAATGAAGTAATTATTCCCTGGAAACCAATCATACTTGAAAACCAGTGCTGTCCCAGCAGTGAAGTCTACTAATGTACTACAATTCTCCAAAATCCAACTGGGACGATCAAGCTCACTCTGAAACCATGAAACCATTAACAAATTATCTAGTAAGATATGCTTCGGCTAAGAATCAGAATCAGAAAAACTTTATTCATCCTGGCAGGTGAATTGTTTTGTTACAATTGCTCAACACACGGTTAGGAAAGGAAGAGGAGGAAGTAAAAAGTGATGATGTTGAATTTACAGTAAGTAAATAGAAAAATATACAAATGCAAATGTATAAAAAGTATTATGCGAGGTAGAATCTCTGTATGGACAAAAGTGCAAACATGGAAACGTGCAAAGTCATTCAACAGGAATTTTACAGTACATTAACTAATGTGAAAAAGTAAACTGAATGAAAAGTGCAACATGGGTCAATGATAAATTAACAGTGGTTTAACAGCAACTAATGGAGATGTGCAGGAGTAAGTGAAAACGTAAGTTATCAGTGGCTGTAGATTGCGGAAGATGTAAAAACTGTTCAACTTCAGCAGAAAGCAGAAACTCTACATCTGGATGGCCACAGGAAGGAAGTAGTTTTTTTCTTTTTGAGTTAAAAAAAAAAGCTTCCAGCTTCTAAGAAGTGACAATTTGCTGCTTTTCCTCATCTTAAAATTCTTATTCAAGTGAATTGACTGTCTCTGGGTGGCGGCGCAGTAGTGCAGTGGTTAACACCGTCACCTCACCGGTTGGAGCCTCTCTGTGTGGAGTTTGCATGTTCTCCCTGTGCCTGCGTGGCTTCTCTCCGGGTACTCCAGACAAACCGAGACATTTGATTACATCATCTTAGGCATTGAGAAATAATGATCTGCGTTCTTCACTGTTTTCTGATGTATTATAGAGTTAATGACTGATTGAGATTATAATCTGCAGATTAATCGATTATGAAAATAATTGTAATCGCAGCCATAATTGATCTGTTGTTAATAAGTACTAACAACATAGTTCATGAAACACAAATACCAGTGTGAGTTCTCATTTCAGTTAATTAGTAATTAGTAAATAAGAGGAAATGTTTGCTTTAATTTAAACTGTGACTCAGCCATCAGAACTAGAGGTGTGTGTGCTTCATAATGCACATTATCTGTTTGATTATGTGAATTAATCCAAGTCTATGCAATGTGATAGTGTGTATCTATCGGAGTGTGAGGTGGTGCTGCTGTGTGTCTCGAATCAGGGTGTTTGGCTGCAGTTCAAGGACAGTGATAGCCTTGTGGTCAACTCTATTAGGGCGATGTAAGACTTCTCAGTTACAGTCTACTTATTCCATGCCAACTTCACAGACCTTCCAGTGCTCAGATCCCAGCCAACAAGCCTTGCCACCCCATCGGCCCAGCCCACTTTTCTTTAATAGCCTTTAACTCAGCTCAGACTATGTAATAACTCAATTCCACTTACTGCAGACACAATGATTCAGCCAAAAGCTTTTGGCCTCTTCAGCTCTCTGAATCTTTGTTTCAAGACTTAAATCACACCTCAGCCTCATCACAGGGTAGTCATGAAGCACTTAGCCAACCTCTTGCAGGCAAGAGTAAGCAACTGAGGAGGACCAAAAGCACTCAACTAGCAGCACCAAGTTAGTGTTGTGATTCATCCTGCTGGCATCTCTGTGCTTCTCCTGCCAACATGCCCACTTGTTCTCCTCCCCTCTTCTCAGTTCTTTCCCCTGTCACTCCCACTATCGATTTAGCCCCTTTTATACCCACTCAGAATTCGAATCCTGAACTAAGGGCACGGCTCATTCACTATTTGCTACCATAGAATATGTTGTCCTCTTCCTGTCTCTCCTCTCTGTCTTTCTCTCCTGCTCCGCTCCTCTCTTACCGGGCGAGTGGAAAGATATCTGGAAGGCTCCACATTTCACTATTGCATGTCAGCTACTATGTTGAGCCAGTACTGAGTTCCAGTGCTCAGTGGCATGTGAGCAACTGCATGTAAAAGGTTGTCCAGTAGTGCATGTAGGTTGCTTATACTATGGCACAAATGATAAAGAAAAATATTTCAAATATAAAGTATCTTCTATTATATATATAAAAAAAACTTTTGTTGGAATTAAAGATAGCCTATAATCCACTATTACTGTAAGCCAGCAATGATTTCTGAGGACCAGGGATCAGAGAAAACAGTAATGAGATAGAGTATGGCCTGTTACAACCATTTGGGAAATATGCTTATTCGCTTTCTTCAATCTTCTTATCTAGCTATCAACAAGAAAGCATATAAGTGTATTTCCCAAAATGTTGAACTATTCTTTTTAAAGTCAAAGTCCCCTGCTTGTCTCTTCCTCTCATCTCATTTGTTTTAGCAGCAATCAGCGACATCATGGCGCCAGAACTACGTTTCTTTTGGCGTGTCTGACTAAAGCTGTGTGTCGTAACGCTCTGATCCTCTCTCTCTCTCTCTCATAAACACAAGTGAGTTTTTGAAAAGATCAAAACCATTGTTCTTGCTTGAAAAACCATTTTGTCATTCATGTCACTTCTGCACCGGCCAGCAACCATTTCAAACAGTTAAGACTCAGTAAGGACTACAAGTTGGTGTGGCGTAACTGGACTATCCTCACATGCATTTCATTTGCTGTGTGCCATGCAGATCGAGTGTGCAAGACTGTGTCTGAAATATAGGAGGTGGATATGCTGATAGTGTTACTGTAGCCTATCCTGTGCTCTTGTCATTAGGATATAGAATGTGTACAGCAGAAAGAGGATCCCTGCCAATCCAACACGTGGACATACTGCACATGTATGTATATAATTATTGTCGGCTATTAATAGATACACACGTCTAGTACATGTGTTTGTTTCTTGGTTCTGCAGTGCTGGAGTGCTGTGAGTTAGCTGTGAGCTGTAGTATACCACAGCACTTACAATGTGCGATTTACATTGTGTTGCTGGGAAACCGTTGGACCTGTTGCAAAAACTGCCACTTTTCGATCTCATCATCATGTTATGTCATTCCTACCGGTTTTCCATCATAGTTCATACTTTGGGTGGTATGACTGTGAAACAGATATTAAATTCCATTTTATGTGGTATTAAAAAGGTCTTTAAAAGTCTTTAATTTAACTTGGCAAACCCTGTAGAAACCCTGCTAGTGTATCTAATTGACTTTGGTTTATTAGTTTGTGTTGCACGTTGTGTTGCACTTAATCACCAAAAAATAGCTTCCAGTCAGCAAATTTGCATGAGTACGTCTTGCAGTCCAGTTGTTTTGCTGTGACCTGTTTCTCAAGGTCCGCAAGAAGATACCTAAACATTTTGACCTATCAAAATAACTGATTTTATCTTCCCTGATGCCTGATCTCAGGCCGCAGCTGCCTTCCCATCTCACTGAACATCCCCATCCCACAGTAGCAGACAGGATTTACCAGCTGGGACACCGATCAGGTCACCCCTCGATCTGAACAGTTGTAGTTGTCATCCAGCTTCTTGGCTGGCAAACAGAAATGTGTCCTAATACCACATCACTACTCCGTGTAGGCGGCTGATACCCTCCGTGCTGTTTATTCCAAGATTTGTAGGCATACCCGTCATCTACGAGGCCATTGCCAAAATTAAAAGTTGGCTAAATTATCTGAGTCAGTATATTAAAAGAAACCACTATGTTGCTTTTGATTATAAATACACCAGCAGCAATGCAATGGAATGGTGTAGTGTCCTGTTTCATTGAGTGGGTTTGGATTTAGAAATCACAAGCACCAATTGATTGATTAATTGTGTTATGTGTATGTTTGTGTGGATATATTTCCAAATGAGACAGGTGTGTGTTCATGTAGTCTCAGTTGCAGGGGTGCGTACTGTATGTTGAATGCTACGGGTGAACTAAACGTTTTATTTTTTATTTTTTTTAATTGAAGAAGATTTGTCAAGGATAGCTGTTCACAGCTCAGTCTTTGGACAACAGACAGATTGAACACCAGTACTAGAGGTGGATATCTTTTCTGCCAATAAAACTGTTGCCTGCATATCCAGGTACCACTGGGAATGTCTTTTAAAGCATTTGTTTATTTTATCTGTTCATTTATTATTAGTAACTGTTATTCCTGTAACCTAACACATTGCGTGTGAAGGTAAAGTCTGGTCTGTGCAAACCTTGAGTCTGAAGTACTACAGTCAGGTTACCCTGGTGGCATATTTACCCCAGCTGTGACGATGTGTGACTGATATTGTTTTCACCTTGTGAGTCTGTGTGTGTGTGTGTGTGTGTGTGTGTGTGTGTGTGTGTGTGTGTGTGTGTGTGTGTGTGTGTGTGTGTGTGTGTGTGTGTGTGTGTGTGTGTGTGCGTGCGTCATCATGTGGTCCTGTAGACACCTACTGTAGCGGAAACTATCACAGAGGTGGCTTTGAGTCCTTTGTCAGGTGTTTATATGTCTGTCTGTCTGTGGACAGATTTTGTCAACGCAAGAGTCTCACAACCGTGCAAGTTACAATCACGAAACTTTACAGGTGTGTAGTTGAGATCGAAATGAAGGCTGAGTTTGAAGATGGGTGTGGTCCGACCTTTAAGTACCGAATACTGATGTAATAATGTAGTAATGATGTAGTAATGGCTGCTGAGTACTCAAGGGTTGCAACGACAACATGTTGACGGGCATCGCAGCTGGTGTGATCCCATCGCAAGATGGTCTCTAGTTCCCACTGCTGCTGTGGCGGTTTGCTGTTATTGTCACTGGTATGTGAGTTATAGGCTGTCAGAGAGAGGCGTGCCGCCCTGTGGGTTTTGGGTACCCTTGGGATTAGATTTTGCATGCACATGGATGTTTAGGATGATTAATCTATAAATAATACAAATAGTACTTAAATGATGTTATCAGTGCAAGAGGCAAACTTTGAAGGTCAAATATCTGACTATATTTCAAAATTCTAATAATAATAATATTCTCATTTTATTCCTATATAGGTCTACTTAGGGTTTCTTTTATAGTATTCAGTTTTGTTTAAGGTATAATACACATTTTCTCATGGAAGGAAATAATGTATTCAAGGCTTTTCAGCAGTTCAGTATTTGATTGATTCCACAACAGATTTGTTAAATTAAAAAGGAGTTTTTTTTAACCAAGGCTGATGTGTTACGGTAGATTAGAAATAGCTGAACACCAGGTCAACAAAGACAGAAAAAAAGCTCTGTACAACCTGTCAGTTTTTCCATCTAAAATGGCCCTGCCACATTATTGAGTCTCACACAAACAATAGCTCAATTCAGAACCAAGCAAAGCACTGCGGGTGATTGGCTGGATGCCTTCCTTCCAGGTGTTATTTGGGAGGAGTAATTGGTCATTAATCATTATATTGGCCTAATGTAATTCAGTAGTTTCCTTAAGCTGAGCCCAGTACTATATTCACGTTGGCAAGTTTTTCATGCTCTCATTTGATCCACACATCAGCAGAGTGGTTTTCTATGTTCTGCACTGAAAATAATCATATAATAATAATAATAATAATAATCATAATGATTTTTTTTCAAATCTTCATGCTCAGAGCACTAGGCCTTAACTAGTGTCAATCTTTCAAGTACATAAATGAAAGATTTGAGAGTTTGATTTGGCTGAAACTTACTGTACCGCTTCAGTGTGGCTTCATATGAATGGCACCATTAGAAAGACAGGGACAGTTATATAATATATTCCAGCACTGTGGCTGCCAGTTCACACAGAGACGTAATTGGAAAAGTAAATTTTCTGCCTTTGCATGGGACTGACCCTGGGATTCCAGTGGTTTCAGAGTCATGGATGTGGCAAGGCTGAGCTGTGGAAAAGGGCTTCCCCCTTCAGGTTTCTGTGTGTGAAATCACAAATCACCGTAACAGAAAACCCAAAGAACTCCCTTCCTGTGGTGTGCACTAAACATGACGTCGCCATGGTGGCTATGGGGTGTATACAGAGGCCCTCTCTTTGAATGAATCTATCCATAGACAGTGCAGGATTGGTAGTTAATATTTCCATTACCCACACATTCTGCCACCAGAGTAGGTTGTTCTAAAAGGGATAAGAGCGCGTCATGAAACAGAGTTTGCATTGTGTAAAACCCCAATATGCTTGAGGTAGTGGGCAGCTGGTGCAGTCCTCTGTGAATTGTTTGAGCCTGATGAATGCGAGTGTGGGAGGCATCAATATTAATAACCAGAGCACATTAGCGTACTTATTTTAGCCCCCGACCACTCTTTAAGGATCAAAGCATCACGATTCTGGCCCACACAAGGCTCTTACACGCGAACCTCCACCTCTGCTTCATGTCAATCTCTCGTTTGGCCTTCTCCCACCCTGGACAGGCTCATGGGTCAGTGATATCACTCATTGTGAAAGCTAAGTGCACAGCTGCAAGGGCTGGACAGGATCAGACAGCTGCTCCTGTGATTCACCAGAGAGGCCTTTCATCACGCTACCTCAAAAGGAGTGGTGTGTGACTGGTCTGCATGCATGTTGGGATCGTGAATGTTATTGTGCATGGATTTGTTATCTAAACAATAATCAATCTTGCTACATTTCCTAATTGCTGGCAACATCAGTTTTGAATAAGCAGTAATGTTTGGAATAGTCTTCTGGTTATTATAAATACAAAAAAGGAAAGTAATGTTATCTAAAAGAAAACTTCTAAATGTTTGCAATCTCATCAAAAACATTATGCAATAAGATCACCATTGTAATAAATAGTTAATATTTATTTAACATAATATTAATATTTAACACACTTATGTAATATTTACACCAAATATATTTTATAATAATATTCATTTTTTAAATCTAATACATTATAACATTCATATATAGCATGTGTTTTTAGTTTGAACTGTATTAGGTGAACTGAATTTTATTTTAATGCACTAATAATTATCCATATTTATTTTCATGATTGCACATACAACAAAGTGTGACCCACACAACTGGCTTAAAATCAATAGTGATGAAAAAACATCCAGAGCAGAAAACATGGTCATTTTTGTGCACGTAAGAACCAATAGCTGTGATCACTCTGGATTATGATATTTAACTGAGCAAGAATATTGGAACAGGTGGATTAGTGAAGGCCTTGTAACAGCAGCTATACAGACGGAGAAAGATAAATGCCAGTGGCTCTAGTCAAAGCTGCTGTGCTCTCTATATAGTGCTGGTAGAGAACACTGTTTGCTCTGTTGTCCATGGTAACAGTCAGTGAGTTAAATTACCCCCTGGGCCCTTGTATGAGTCAGGGAGAGAACATTTTGCCGCTGTTAATATTTAGACAGTGAAAAAGCATTGCTGTTGTTACATGAAGGCTTTGAATTCAAGGTATTTAAGGATAGTTTTTCACTATAAATATAGTAATAGTCAATTGTCTTCTTGTCCTGTTGCTTTTCCTCCATACATTGTAATCATAGCTGTTGACTAGAGTCTTTTAGCTCAGTCTGCTGGGACTTTTTTTTATTGTGTCTCCTGTGTTGTGTGTCCTTCTGAAAGACAGCTCAGACAGTTGTTGGCTTGTCTGAGCAAATAAGAGAGAGAGAGTTCCCAAAAATTTAAGCCCACTTTTCCATGAGGTATGATTCACACTACTTGGAGGAAAGAAACATCAGCAACAGACCTCCTTCTCACTGAGGAGAGCATACATACCCTCAGTTACCTTTCCCCCAGCATCTGTCAGTAAACACACACACACACACACACACACACACACACACACACACACACACACACACAAACACACAAAGTTCTGACTTTTCCACTGCGGGTAGGTGGGCGGAGAGAGGAAGGTAACACAGGGACACTAATGGACTTACCGTCTCCTTCCTCAAGCTTCTCTTGGTTTGTAATCATGCAGTAAAACCCAAACAAGGTTTGCTGATATAATCACCATTTCCACAGATACAGTGGACTGAGTCAGATTTTAAGAATGTAAACAACAAAATGTTCCAACGAGCAATGTTGCATTCTTTGATTATAGGTTCCCATGAATCATGAAAGCCTAATAAAAGATTGAAACATTTTGAAAATGTTCATAAAAATGATACATTTCAGTCACTGCACAGCTCACTGCACATATTGGCATCAGTGTATGTTGGCATTACAAGAAATTGCAGTAGAGAAATGCCAAACAAGGTTTGAGGTCATTTAGAAGCAGTTTTCACCATTATATCAATATTGATATTGATATTGATATTGATATTGGCTTCAAATTATTTATCGAACATTATTTACTTTACATCCTTACTCCATTACTTTACATTACAATGAATGATCATGCACTGATGTAACAGCTGCTTTTACAATACATGACTGGAGCGCAAGGTTGCAGTTTGACACATTCGTGAGTGAAAGACATGGAATAATGTTAGGATTTGACCAAAATCTTGTGTAACCATACTAATCCACCAAAAAAATCAAGTCATTAGAAAACTCCTTGAGTACATATGGAAATCCTTCACCATATGTACTGTGCTTCGATTTCCATTAAGGTATAAGTTATAAGTATTTGCCTGTTACCAGAAAAACATGATCTTGCTTACATAGCTTTAGTGAGACACAGTATGAAATTGACATGATCCTTGTCCATGTCGTAATGTTTAACCTGTTTTGTATGACTTCACTGCTGTTTTTCCATTGGCTGTGGAACCTTCCTGCTCAGAGATCAGAGCTGCTACTTCTTATGAAAGTTGTTCACAGTTTGGCTTCATGGAAAAAACTGTCTGTGTCTCTGTGTGTGAGGGTGGCCGTACACGTGTTAGCATGAATACTCACACTCATGCATTTGTACATGTGTATTTTTACGTATTTACGTAGGTTGTCTTTCCTAAGGCTTACTTTCTACGGGAACACAAGAGATGCACTTGTATAAATATAAATATAGAGATATATTTTTAAAACGAAACCTTAGCATACTGGCTTTCAGTTTTAGCCCAGCAGCCAAATTTACCCCACAGCAGCAAACATGTTTTGCCAGGAATGTATGAAGTCAATTCTTACACAGCTATTCACAGTGTTTTTATGTACTTAATGTCTCTGTGAGTACATGTTTACTGTGCTTAGGTTTATCTTTAAAACCCATCATCAAGTTCTAGTAAAATATCTGGTCACTCTTCAGGGCTTTGTGTGTTCGTCCTATTCAGTGTGTTTCTTATGATATTACAATGCTCTGATGAAACCTGTGGAAAAACGTCACAGTGGGGTTACGTGCTCATGGATTGAAAAATATCTCTCATTAATGTTATTATTACAGATCGGCCTCACTTTCCTCGGTGTGAGTGTCTGCAAAGCAGGTGCAGTGTTTAATTTAAGTTTAATTGTAACAGGCTCACATCAACTGAAAACCTCATGTTGGTATATTGTTGTAGAGATGTCAGCTGTTTATCCAGCTAAACTTCGCTGCCCACCAGAGACAACATGAGGAGGTGGTTGCCATGGTGAGGGAGCGTTGTGTTTATCTGTTGCCGTGCAGGAGGGGAGGGGAGGGTGTTGTGCGGCGATGGTGGGGTGGGTCAGTAAGGCTGAATGCTGCAGTGGCTGGTTGCCAGAGAACGGTAGATGGAATCCAGAGAGAGGGAAAGGCCAGCCCAAAATAAACCTATACTGAGCGTGTCAGACAGGCCCACACCATACGCAGCACCAGTTAAGGAGGCAGGGTCCTTTTTATTTTTTTGATAGGATTATATGACAATATTTGAACTGGCCAGGGAGATGTGCCGCTCATGTGATCTGACAGGTGTCTGTCTTTCATGAATTTCCCATAGGGGATAAATAAAGTATCTATCTATCTATCTATCTATCTATCTATCTATCTATCTATCTATCTATCTATCTATCTATCTTCACAAGTCAGTTATCAGGATTAAAATCTTTTTTTCATAAAAACTGCAAGTTACTATTGATTTTACATTACAAAACACACCCTTGCAAGTTTTTTTATTACAGTCTAATTTTTTTTCAGTCTCATTTTTCCTGAAAACATGGATATTGTCATTGACAAACCAAGACTGTCTCTATCGTTTATGTTACAGAAGATATAGTCATAATAGGTGAAATTACATTGGAAACTATTTTTAAATTAATTGAGGACATCTATATTTTCTTTAAATTTGTAGTTTTATACGTTTTGGTATTCAGACTTACACAGACTACCGCTATGTGTTAGCTCTTGTTTCCTGTGTGCTACACTGTCTATGAGTAATGTGTGTCTAATCTGTCCCCACTGTCCTGCATGTTAAAATACGTTGGGATGTGCTATTTCAGGGACCATGTTTTCATGTATCATTAAAATGCGATACATGTAGGCTATAGGGGATATAGTCCAGATGAGGGTAGGCGAGGGGCAGGCTGGGGAAAAAAAAAAAAAAAGAAATACAGCCTATGGAAGTAGAACCAGAAGAAGCGATTAAATTTTAAAGTAACAGCTAGGCGGGGGGAAGGAAGAGTGGTTACACTTCAAATGAGATCAGATGATGAAGATCCTCCCTTGCATCAGGGCTGATGCATTAATTTAAGCCGTTGACATGGAGATGGTGATTAATTTGACAGGTTATTGCTGCCTTTATCTTAATCTGTTTGTTTTTAAATGGTTCTCAATGAATAGGTGTTGAGACAAACAGACATCTGCTATGCCCGTGTTCTGTAGGGGAATCAGTGTGTGTGAGGCAACAGGCTCACAGTAACCACATTCTTTGACCTCATCTCTCCAGCAGAGAGCAGAGATCAATAGCATTAATTAGTAACCACCATGGTAATTTAACCTCATATTTCTATTAAAATATTTATGGTTGACAGTGTACAAAGAGTGTATCTACATAGTCAGTGAAGATGGTTTTGGTACAAGGATGAAATCCAAAGAGAAGTCGTGAGATGTGTCACTGAGGTGCAGCAGGGTGGGACCACTAATCCCTCCAGGGGGTCACAGATATCCTGTTAGGACGATCACATTCTTTACGTAGTACTGCTTCTCCGTGTGTGAATATCTGGTACCTAATTGACAGTGTCCTGCCAAACAACACAGAAATATGGTTGCTAGAGTGATTGGCAGCTGTCAGCATTACAGCAGTATAGTTTGTTGCTTGAACAAGTGATGTTATGTAGTACATACATGAAAATGTCATGGATAACCTTGTAATAACTCTGTGTACATTATTGAATTGTATATTTTTTTGCCCTAGTCGTAAAGTAAAAGACTGGGAAGGAATGCAAATGTTAATTTAGGCCAGCTTTTCTGTATTGCTGTATGTAGAACACACAGTCTGTCACTACTTCCGGGTTTATACATATAGATACTGTTGACCAGGTGTGAAACTGCTTTATTGCTGAACTAACCACAAAGTCTTTCCTGTAAAATGAAAGCAGCATTAGAATTATAGAGCATGTGTAAGCTTTAGAGAATATATGTTTTATCCAAACATTTTTATCTGTAAAGTCTTATTTGTTTACTGTTAGAGACATGCGAAAATAAAGGCCTTTAAGTCACAACAAAGAATGTGTGTGAATTTACGATTTTATAGAAAAAATGATAGCACAGTATCAGGAAATCAGGCTGTGGTTAGATGTCAATGCCTGTTGGCTTTACTTTCAATATGACTGTAGAGCTGCAGATAGTATAGGTTTTCATTGTTTTCTCTGTAGTTTTATTATCATTCAGGATGTGTGTCATACAATACATGTCAGCACAAGTTCTTAAATTTCTAAGACTTGGAAGTGTAAAATAACTGGATGTAGCCTTGTTGGTGCATGATTTTTGGGATATGACTAAGACCACTAGATGGCACTCTACACTAGCTACAGGCACTGAACTGTTGTATGCACCAGCTGTGCAGATGACAAATCTCTGAAGTATCATGCTCATATTTTCAATTTCATTTCTCACCCAAAGGCTGTTAACTCTCAGGCTGATAATTTTCACATGACATATTAAATGAAATGCTATGATTTACATTAATCATAGAATACAATCTGTGTAGCACCACGTCTGCTAATTTTGTAGTAAATGTCATAGTGAAAATGTTATTCATTTCACAAATTGTGGTTCCTTGATATAATGAGGCTGAGGCTAAACAGTCTTCTGTTTTTCTTTTCTCATTCTATTTTGCTCCCTCAGGATCATGTGAAGGCACCAAAGGCATCCAAAGCCGAGACAGTAGCTGAAGGTAAAGCAGTGGAAGGCCTCGAGCAGATACCTGAGGAGGGACAAGAGGGACTCCAAGCTAATCTCAATTCAGATGAGGAGGTAGAAATTGAGGAGATTATTGAAGAGTCTCGTACCAAACGCCTCCAACGCAGCACTAAGCAGCAAGTGGACAACATAAAGAAAGCTTTCTCCAAAGAGAAGATGGAGAAGACCAAAATAAAGACCAGGGAGAACTTGGAGAAAACCAAGCAGAGAACCCGCGAGAACCTGGAGAAGACAAGACAAAGAACCCGTGACAATCTGGAGAAAACTAAGCACAGCCTGGAGAAGAAGATTGGCAAGCTTGGGACCCGCATGACCCCCAACCAGGAGCGCAGGGCGAAGATGAAGAGCTCCAAAGATAAGATGAAAAAGTCCCTAACCCCTGACCACACAGTCTATGCTCGCTCCAAGTCCACTGTGTACCGTGTGCCCCCCTTCACCTTCCATGTTAAGAAGATCAGAGAAGGGGAGGAAGAGATGATGCAGAACACAGAGATGGTGGAGGTGACCGAGGCCGAGGGCCATCCAGGGGGAGAGGAGAACGGGCTTGATGTGCATGTGGAGGTGGAGGAAGGGGAGCTGGTGAGTGTAGACAGCCCAGAGATGGCGGCTCTGTTGGAGGTGACTGAGGACACTCAGCTGGTCATGGTGGAGCCAGACCACCTAAAGAAGGCCCAAAGCGAGTAGAGCGTCCAAGCTCCGCAGAGAGAGATGAAAGGATGAAGAAGGGAACGAAGTCTTGACGAATAAGTCAAATCACAAGGACACAATATTAGTCGTAGGGACTTTCTAGATGTGATCACAATCTATGACATCTTCTTTGTTTTCTGTTCTCTTTTTATTATACCCAATAGGGATGACTTTCATATTTGCTCCTCTTTAGCATACAAATAAGAAAAACAAAATAAAAACAAAGCTAGCTTTTGAAACATGCTGCAGGCTGACTGGTTATCCTAGACTTGTATGTTTAGGATATTTGCTGTTTGTTGTTGGTTTGATAAATTGAGTGGGAAAAGGTATAAATAGTCTTTGCTATTGAAATGTACTGTATAATATAATATTTACCATGTATGATATGCATATTAATTGGTATGGTAACAGGAAGTTGTTGGCAAGATTTATGTTCCATTGGTTGATGGTTTTAGTGATGTAATGTGCACATGTGAAACCAAAAAAAATTGAACACAAAGGCAAGGATTAGGCCAAAGAAATAAGAAATAAAGATGGAGGAGGCAGGAGGAGAGGGAACGGACTTGATCCTTAATATGCACAGTGCCTTAGGGCATTGCTAATTTACTGCCAGTCACTCAGGCATTGTGTCAAATGTTACAACGCAATCATTTTCAATGTAAATTACAGATGTGAAGTACTGAAATAGAAGAGTGATGTCTGTTAAATTATATCTGGAATACTGAAACACTGAGAAAATTGTATCAAAATATTAAAACACTTACTGGTAACCCCTAAGTAAACGTCTAAAGTTCAGAAACTGTTATGAACTTGTGACAGTCATTGTAAAACCTTAAGTTTTATGTAAAACATAAAAAAAAGATTGTGGCAACTTATCATAAGGTATACTATATTATTTATGTAGGGAAATATCTCTTCATCCTGGTCACTCACATTTCAGCTATAATTTTATGAAATGCTATACATTTAGAATGTAACCTTTGCAGCAATGTGTCTTTACAATGCATGCTTGAAAACACTGTCTGATCATCATTTACTGTGATGTTTAAATTCACCATGTCATCTGGACATATTGTGCTCACCAAGTTTCACATAGCACACTGCTACACAGAGGAGAAGAAAAACAACTGTATCACCATGGTCACGGCTCACATTTGGACATCCCTATTAAATTTTCCCAAGGTAATTGCTGGCAGAAAAATGATGGTCTAAAGAGCAAGATGACAGCTTAATGACTGACTACGTAACACACGGAGATACAAATGTCATTCTAAATGCGGTTAGAGTGAGAGGCACACTGCCAGGTATTAATGAATGATCCACAAATGTTTTTACAGAGACCAGGTGCAATCTTGTGTACTTCCTCTGAATTATGAAAGGAATGTCCACTATGATAGAAGGCAAACTAGGTGACCATGAGTCCTTGAATGAGATTGTAGAGAAGATGGTGGTGGAGGATTAGAGGAAGCTGTGATAATTAAATTGTAATGATTCTCAACCTGATGTAAACAGACAATGGCGATGCTCAATTATTGCTACTTTTGATCATGTAAGGCAAGTGCACACGACTAGAGATGTAAAACAAAGTGACTGTACGGCTTTCATTTTCCAGTCTAGAGACTGTATATGACCTTGATGTGGTGTAGTCGTCCAGAAGCCCACTGTGTAGCATCCAACACCATTAAAATAATCAATGGGCTAGGGAATGCAATTAAGGAGAGTGCTCCCTCTGAGCACTGAGCAGGGTAGAGAACAGGGAGGAGGACAGAGAGAAAGGGTGTGTATATGTGTGTATGTGTGTGTGAGTGAGTGTGTGATTGTGAAGAATATGTGCATACCATATACCCACAGTGATATTTTCATGAGGTTCAATTTTTTTCAGTATTAAGTGGAAATTTCATAAGGGCTCATATAAATCAATTGCAGGCCTGTGACATTATATAGGATGATCACGATAAATCTTTTTTGATAGATTTCTTTGGGCAAAAATATGTACATTATCTTGCACATTGAACATTGAAACACTTGTAAGATATGGATCCCACTACAAGAAATTGTGTTTTTGCCACCATGTATATTTTTGCCTTGTTTTAAGCTACTGGTTATTACAAAACTGAACCAGCCTGCAATAAGCGTGGCGTAGGTTATGCACAATTTATATAGAAACACTGTCATTTTGACAAGACAGACAATGTCACACATGATTACTGTAGGTAGGTGTTATTAATTAATACTCAAATAATGAAGCTTGCCTTTTCTGTTGTGTTTAAGGCCTCTTTTGCCTAACCACTTCAATATAAATAAAATCATACTGAATAATAT
The DNA here is from genome assembly GCF_021018895.1 of Seriola aureovittata. NCBI lineage: Eukaryota > Metazoa > Chordata > Actinopteri > Carangiformes > Carangidae > Seriola > Seriola aureovittata. The sequence goes on from NC_079380.1 coordinate 10,526,331, forward strand.
ATACTGCCTACTATTTTTATTTTATGAACCTTTTAAATACCTGATTACACTACTTGTTTGTCGTCTTATTTATTTTATTACATTTGTTCTCCAACAGAGAGAAGAGGCTTGGGTAAATAAGGTACTGACTTGTGATTAGGAGAGGGCAATAATGAACATCGCTGGTGTTATTAAACTCTTGATGACGTCGGCACTGCCAGTAACTCAGATGACTTCCAGGCTGGCTGTTCTGTCGAAGTGCACGTCCTCCCTCCGAAGCAAATAAGCGCGTGGGCCTACTTTACGTTCCCCAAGTAGGGAGGGTATTGCGATGGGAACAGCGCAGTTGCGACAGCAGTAAACACGACGTTCTCAACCAACCCCACCGTAAAGTCCCGCCTCTCTTGCATGAAAACTGCAATCTGATTGGCTATATCAGGATTCCCGACTACTATTGGTTGTTAGAGGTGTCAATAATGGAGTTTATGGAGTTTGTCTGGCTGGAAAGACTGCAATGTAGGTGATGGGTTGGGTAATGAGGTTTATGCGTGTGTGAGAGAAGTGTTTCCCGAGTCGCTAGAAGAAACATTGAGTTGCGACTTTTTTCCGTGTCTCTTAGCTCAATTTTGTGTGTTCAGTTCTAGAAAAGTTGTCACTGACTGTTATTGTCAGTGTTTTTTAGTAGAAAGGGTTACATTTTTCTACGGAGAAACTTTCCAAGGGAGTGACAACGAGCTAGGTAAGCGACTACAACAACGACTTCTGCTTTTGGCATTTATTAAACATTTTTCTCAGTTCCGAGGTCAGATTTCGTCTTCATTATTATGTCATAGAAGACCACATTAATTGCATGGCTAGCTCTGTTATCCATAACACAACTAAACTACATTTGCATCGTTGTGACCACGTCATAAGTTATTCATGCTGGAGAAACCATTTTGTGACCACGGTGTTTTATAAGTAATAATAAAAGTGTTACTATGTTTTAACTGAAGCTAGTCAGTCCTGCTTGCTCCTCATGAAGCTGGTAATCTTACAACCAAAGCTCTCAGTATGGGTCTCGTGAATTTTTGTTTTCTGTTTTTCACATGTGGTCTGGATCATTTACTAGTAATAATGGCCATACATACCTTTATCGAGGTGCATATTTATTTTATTTAGTCTCAATGGAATTTAGGTAATTGTTTTGTGTTTGCCTTGAATTGTCACGCCCATCTCCCTCTCAGCTTCAGGCCAATATGACTGACACCTACAATAGGATTCATTTCCTCCATTCCACCAATTAGATTTTAGGGATCATACTGCTGTGCAAGCCCAGAATCTTAATTTGTGGGGTGTATGGCAGAGTTTGATTTGTCATTTACCATGTTTAGTGCAGCCAGTACAGCTGTCATAGTGATATTGTTTATCAGGTAAGCTACTACTCTATTGACAATGATCACTGTTTTTATGTGAAAGTATGGCTGTGCGACCTAATGACATACATATGAGTACTTTCATTCTCACCTGTGTTTACAGAAACCATTATGGTAACGGCTTCCTTTGTTTGTTCCAGGAAGTATTTCCTGGAATATCAGTGACATGATTTGAGGAATCAGTCATTGTGCTGTACAATTGTAATGATACTGACTATGTCTGCTTGCATACCATCAAATTGATTTTCAAACTCAGATACTTATGACAGATACATTTAAGATGTGGTGTTTGGTCAAAACCCTTACCTTGGCACATGGATCAATATTTGTGAAAAGGGCCCAGGGCCGTCATTTTATTTCTAACCCAAATTCACCAACAACAGGAAGTAGTAGACCTAATTCAGATGGTCTAAAAACTAAAGGAATCCCTACAGAGTTGACGATGACTCAGCTACCCTTTGATGTGATCCTCTGAGGGTTTTCACATGCCCAGAAATTCTCACCATGCAGATGCACCGTTTTCACGTTAGAGAAAGAGGAACATATTTCATTAGAAAACTGACATTTGTGGAACAGTTACGGGTCTTACATGCTAAAAAAAACTCTTACCTATGTGATGTCAGTGAGAATAATTGTTAACTGAACCGTTATCTGAATTCTTGTGGTTCCCTGGGACACTGACTTCATTTGAATGAAACTTTAAAGCCATATAGTTATGTTTCAGGTTGCCCTAAAGTAATTAAAAAATGAGTTGGAACCTTACACTGACTTACCAGTTCATTTGGTATACCTTTACAATCTTGTACAGTCCATTATGAAAGACATTTAGTTGTCAAACAAAGGTGTAACTAATAAGGTTAATTATAGCTTCATTTCATTTAGGTGGAGGGACAAAGCCATTATTAATATTATAAGTTACACCTGTGCTTTTTATTCTACAGTTTGTCGAAATGTCTGCAGTGAGTGAAAGGAAGGAAATGCATTATACAACCTTGCAATAAAAGCAGTATTTGTAGAGCCTATAACGTTCAGTTTTTGTTGACACTGTGTCAGATAAGACTTGATTAACTGTAGTACTACTCTAGTAGTACTCGTAGTAGTTGTAGTAGTAGTACTGTAGTAATCATTGAGGCTGTGGTTAATAGTGGTGTAATAGAGGATTACATCATACTGAGGAGTTTCTATTACTCTGACCCCCTTATGTATATGAATGGGATTGGGAAAAAGATCAAGTGTGCAAACTGAGTAATGAAGAGGTTTATCAATTACAGTGTGAGTGATGCAGAAACATGGACATGTATAGAATACTAATTTAGGTATTTAAAGTGTTTCAAATGTTAGCAGCACTATCTGTGTTATCTGTGCTTTCTATCATCTTAGCTCCTGGAAACAGAAAGCATAGTCTTGTTTCTTGTCAAGAACATTTGAGTCATCATTTACCAAGGTGAAGAACTTTGGTGAAATTCTGAGCCTATATTTAAATTCTCCCTAGTGCACTGCACAACTCAGTATTGTGCAATGACACTGTGCAACTGACTATTGACTACTCAGACCATGTATGATAGTGAAACAGTATCCAAAAGCTATGTAAGGGACTTAAACAAAGGCAGCAGTCTGTCATTTAAAACAGTACGGATGGCAGAGGAGACAACTTTCTGTTGGATCCACTGACTGTCTGGTTAATGTTAGTGCACAGTCTAGAGTCCTCTGGGGACAGTATAGCCTGCTGTTGGTAAGATGAGATGGTTAGCAGAACCTGCCATGTGAAGCTGATGGATAATAGTGGTCTATGCAAGCAGCTGAGTTAGGATTACTGACAGTATGTTGTTCAAATTGCATTGTGCTCATCGTAAAATTGATATGAAGGAAACGATAAAAAGCCAGCCTTTATATTGTCGAAGAATATATGTTTTTCTGGTTTCGACAGCTTAGAGAGGGAAATGTGGTTTTCATTCTTTCTAGCGAGTATGACTTGGGCACCTCGACCTAAGATCATTAACTATTCCTATCTGCTAAGGGAGTTGACAGCTGTTCATATCGGCCTATATTTCTCTGTGGAGGCGTAGCATTTCACTGAACAGGAAGTGACTTTGCTGAAAAGGAGGCCTCCTGAGTGCATGTCATCATTTTCAGAGAAAACCTGACATTTAGCTATTTCTCTCTGGTCAATTTTAGTGATACTCGGTTATATATATATATATATATATATATATATGTGTGTGTGTGTGTGTTTATATGTGATGACATATATTTATCAGAGAAGTTCTCTGGGTATCTTGCCTTATGTTGTTACTGCTATCTTTTTTTATGTAGGTTTGAGGAGGTGTATGTCAGGATGGCCCAGTGGAACCAGTTACAGCAGCTGGAGACCAGGTATCTGGAGCAGCTCTACCACTTGTACAGTGACAGCTTCCCCATGGAGCTACGGCAGTTTCTTGCCCCCTGGATTGAGAGCCAAGACTGGTGAGAAATAATTGAATTCCTATGCTCTGTGATGCAAGTACATTTTATTCCTCCTGCTTTTTTATCCTCCACTCCTTCTAAACTGGCACGTGGCCACTCACCATGACTTGCTAATAGTTTGCCACATGAAAAGCTATTGTGTTTTAGAATTCATCCCTCTTCCTTATCATGCTTTCTTCTTCCTCCATTTATTATAGGAATCTCATGCATATCATATGTCTGTGCACCTAAATGATTCCATGTTGAGTGACAAAGCTTTCTTCTGAGGTTTTTCTTCTTTTCTGGGGTTAAATTAATATAACCTAGTATCTACCAAAGATATTATATTTTCTGTCCCATTTGTCTATTTCATTCTTTGAAGAGATCCATTAACAGTGGATGGGGTTTCAGTGCTTCTTTTACCAGTTCTCAGAGGGAACTAGAAATGATCATACCCTGTTATTCTTTCTCCTCTCTCCTTTACTAGGGCTTATGCTGCCAATAAGGAGTCCCATGCCACACTGGTGTTCCACAACCTTTTGGGAGAGATAGATCAGCAGTATAGCCGTTTCCTGCAGGAGAACAATGTACTCTACCAGCATAACCTGCGCAGGATTAAACAGCATCTGCAGAGCAAGTACTTGGAGAAGCCGATGGATATTGCCCGCATTGTTGCCCGCTGCTTATGGGAGGAGCAAAGGCTCCTGCAGACTGCCACATCTGCTGCACAGGTTGAGAAAACAACACAAACTTAGCTTTAGATTTGAATGTTATTATTCAGTAATAAAGTCATTAATGGGTATGGGTTGGCGCAATGGTTTTACACATCAGTATCCCCCTTAATTATTGCAGGATGGCCAGGCAGCCCATCCCACTGGGACGGTAGTGACAGAGAAGCAGCAGATCCTGGAGCACAACCTTCAAGACATCAGGAAGCGGGTGCAGGTTAGTTTCCCTCAGAGACTCACTGATTTAAATATTTTAATATGCAATATAAAGAATACTAAACACTCTCTTGCCTTTGCACGATTAGTCTTGTTATAAATATGTATATAACTCATCATCTTTTTTTGACAGGATATGGAACAGAAGATGAAAATGCTTGAGAACTTGCAGGATGACTTTGATTTCAATTATAAGACATTGAAAAGCCAAGGAGGTATGTTTGATATTTTTTTTTAGCTTTTGGAGAATGACATTGATCTGTTAATGTATTAGCAATGCCTTAGACCAACATTTCTTAAAATGCTTTTATCAGCTTTCTAGTATAGAGTAAATACATCTTACTTTGTCACCTGACCTATGACATGTCTGCCCTCTATCCAGAGTTGTCCCAGGACCTTAATGGAAATAGCCAGGCAGCTGCTACAAGACAGAAGATGGCTCAGCTTGAACAGATGCTGAGCGCCTTGGACCAGCTCAGAAGGGTGGGTGTCTGAAACAAATGGCTGAAGATCTATTAAAGGGTTGTCTGCAGTTACTGCTGTGAAACCTGTGCCACTGCGTTTTAGATGCTAGATACACAGATCATATACGTGTTAACAGATTATGTCCACGCTTGACATATGCTGTGCTTCCTGTCTTCTAGCAAATCGTGACAGAGATGGGAGGCTTGCTGACAGCCATGGATTACGTGCAGAAGAACCTGACAGATGAAGAACTAGCTGACTGGAAGAGAAGACAGCAAATTGCCTGCATTGGAGGTCCACCTAACATCTGCCTGGATCGCCTCGAAACATGGTAAGGGTTAGGGTTAGGCTAACCCCCTTAAGTCATGTTAATTATCAGCAATCAATTCATATTGAAAGCTTAATCTTACATGGGTGGCTTTTGCAGAATTTCGATTAATTTGGTATTGGAGTCATAAATTAAATAAAAAGTTTAAGTTAATTATTTGAATCAGATTAAATAAAAAGCTGCCGTTTACATGTCTGCTCCTGCTCTGCTTGACCAGTGTCTGAAAACATGAGAGCAGACAGAATGATAATTCATTTTCTAAACAGGATCACATCCTTGGCTGAGTCACAGCTCCAGATTCGTCAGCAGATCAAAAAGTTGGAGGAGCTTCAGCAGAAGGTGTCCTACAAAGGAGACCCCATCATTCAGCACCGGCCCGCCCTGGAAGAGAAGATTGTGGACTTGTTCAGAAACTTGATGAAGAGGTACTGCATATGATGAATCTTCACTGTACATCTGCCCAGACAATTTTTACCAGTGTTACTATGAACTGCATAGATGTACCTTCTTGACCTTTGGGTACAATCTATGAAGAGAATCTAAGTTCAAGGTTCTACCTACTAATGATACAGAGCTTTCGGCAACATCTCGCAGTCTGCATTCTGCAAATGGACTGGTTCAGATCAAGTTTACATTGTTATCATGTGATAACATCTGAGGCAGCTCTCTTCACTGATAGTGAGATGCAGTTGAAAGCTCAGAATCATTAGTAAGTGGACCTTTGACCTTAGATTCTCTTTACCATATGTTCTAAAGTTTTCTGGACATTTTGTCTGAAACATGATCCCCTCTGTCTTCTAGTGCTTTTGTGGTGGAAAGACAGCCTTGTATGCCCATGCATCCAGACAGACCTCTGGTTATCAAAACAGGAGTGCAGTTCACAAATAAAGTCAGGTAAAGATGCATATGTTTTAATAGCAACATTTTATCTGTCCCATATAATGGAGACTGCAATTGTGACATTTCATATCCTAATGAATTTTGTGACTAAATCTTCTCTCATTTTGCAGGTTACTGGTTAAGTTTCCTGAACTCAATTACCAGCTGAAAATTAAAGTTTGCATTGACAAGTGAGTTTTTTAATTATTATTTATATTAAGTCTTGATCAGAAAGAGATTGATTTCTATTTTGATTGAAAAAGAGAAATCACTGTTTTGCTGATTTTCACTGTTTATTTTCCAGGGAATCTGGTGATGTGGCTGCAATTCGAGGGTAAGACTTTAAGAACACTTTTTTTTTTAGTATTTAGAGTATTTAGAGTATTTACTTTATATTATTTTACAAGTCTCACCTTCTGCTGTACTTGGATTTTCATAGGTCACGGAAGTTTAACATCCTTGGCACAAACACAAAAGTTATGAACATGGAGGAATCCAACAATGGCAGCCTGTCAGCAGAGTTTAAACACTTGGTGAGTTACAGAGGCAAAGCTTTTAACATTTGACGGTGATGACATTCTCCCATAAAAGCCCACCATGGCACACTCACTTCCTCTTTGTTACAGACCCTGAGAGAACAGAGGTGTGGAAATGGTGGCCGGACCAACAGTGATGTAAGTACTCGTCAACCCTTTGTTGGGTAGTGTAATTTGATGCGAAGATTGTTTAGTTTAGACTGCTGTATTGTCTGCATAAGGATGATAGGCTTTATTTTAACCTGTGATACATATAAACTTTTTTCAACAATAGAGTTTTAAATGATCTGTTTTTTCTAGGCCTCTCTGATTGTCACAGAGGAGCTGCATCTTATCACTTTCGAGACAGAAGTATATCACCAAGGCCTGAAGATAGATCTGGAGGTGAGTACCACCACTTTCGTTCATGAACTGGGTGACTTCTCTGTTTTCTCAGTTTGACTTTCACACAACACCAGCCGGCAACAAAATTAAACTCGAAAAACTCTCACGACATAATGCAGTGGTGTTCTTTGACACCCCATACAAAATAAGTAACCAGACAAATGAGTCATCAACAATGTCTCCTTCCTTTCCGGAAACACCAACCAAGCTTCTAAATGAGCTCATACTTTAAGTTAAACACCTTCCATCAGTCCAATTATTGACCTGCTCCCAGTGGTCATACTGGGGGAAGAGTAACTAGGACTGAATGTTCATGCTGAAGCAAAGTTGGATTTTTACAGCTTTCCCCTATCCTCTGTGGCTAATGCAATAGTAGTCACAGTCATAATATTATGTTATGACTAGGTTAACTTTCATGTCTAATGTATCATGTGTTTCCTCAAACCTCTGATGCACTACGGCGCTTCCATCCAAAGTAAAACTACAACAAGCCATGTGACAGCTCAGTGCAACATCCACAGCATCTGTAACACATCTGTTTTGTCTTCATGGCAAAACAAAAGTCTCCCACTGACAGATGGTATTTGTTGTGAAGACAGGCTAAACATTAAATTGTGCATTTTGTGTGGCCCTCACATAATGAAGTTGTCATTGTATTGTATTATTAGCATTGAATTTCAGTGCAATATGTTATTATATTTCTGTTCTTTCTTGAGTGACCCTCTCAGATCCGATCCCAGATCTTGGGATGCAGCGTCTGTGTGGGTCGCAGAACAAAGGACAGCCCTTTTACACCAAAATGTCTTGCTGCATTCCTTATACATCTAAGAGCAGTGTTAATGAGAGGATATCCTGAAGGATTCTTGTGCAGCAGGAGTAAATGTTGGCAAGCAAATAACAAGACTTTTTAGAAGAGAAGACACAAACATACTGAAATAAATGTATTCCTTCATTTGTGCAGACTCATTCCCTGCCTGTGGTAGTCATTTCGAACATCTGCCAGATGCCCAACGCCTGGGCTTCCATCCTGTGGTACAATATGCTCACTAACCACCCAAAGGTAAGACAGCACCCTCTGGTGGAAAGGGGCTGAACTCTTGGAGGAGAATGTTTACACATTACAGTTGTAGGTCAGTTTGTAGTAGAAAAAAAAAGATATGTTTTTAAATATGTTGGCATGAATGTCTCTGCACAGAATGTAAACTTCTTTACCAAGCCTCCAGTGGGGACATGGGACCAGGTGGCTGAGGTGCTAAGCTGGCAATTCTCCTCCACCACCAAGAGAGGCCTGACCATTGAACAGCTCACCACACTGGCTGAGAAATTACTAGGTGAGTTAACATGCCTGAAACTCTACAAAAACTTTCCACTCTCATATATATATATATATATATATATATATATGTAATGTTATTTTGAATTTGTCTATATAGGGCCTTGTGTCAACTACTCTGGCTGTCAGATCACCTGGGCCAAGTTCTGTAAGGTAATTCACCTACCGACCACATGTGTTTCAGTCCACGATGTTGCCATTGCATTGAGTCAGTGAGTTATTTTTTCCCTTCCTCTTCTCAGGAAAACATGGCTGGTAAGGGCTTCTCCTTCTGGGTGTGGCTGGACAACATTATTGACCTGGTGAAAAAGTATATCCTGGCACTGTGGAATGAAGGGTGAGAGGTCGTCCTTTGTTTACTGTCAAGTCCCCTGAGCACTCGCTAGAATTGACAATTAGCTGCTTTTCGTATTATAGAGAGTGTTTTGACGCAGTCAACAGATTTAAAATAGATTTTCTATTTTAAAATTCGGTGTGTATTTAAATGACTTCCTGTTGCCTCTCTACAGGTATATCATGGGCTTTATCAGTAAGGAGAGGGAGAGGGCCATTTTGAGTCCAAAACCTCCCGGCACTTTTCTGCTGCGCTTCAGTGAGAGCAGCAAGGAGGGGGGCATAACATTTACCTGGGTAGAAAAAGACATCAGTGGTGAGAATTTTAGCCCTTCTTTTACTATTTTATAATATTGTCTTGACTTTTTTTTTATTGTGACACTGTCGTGGTGTGGTTTGACTTCAGGAAAGACCCAAATCCAGTCAGTGGAGCCCTACACCAAGCAGCAGCTCAACAGTATGTCTTTCGCCGACATCATCATGGGCTACAAGATTATGGATGCCACAAACATCCTGGTTTCGCCTCTCGTCTACCTCTACCCTGATATCCCCAAAGAGGAAGCTTTCGGGAAATACTGCAGGCCAGAAGCGGCTCCTGAAACTGAGTTGGGAGACTCTACGAGCAGTAAGTCACTGCCTTGTCCTCTATGGTGTCTAAGAGGAACAATACACACTGCACTGCTTCGTATGCATGTTATTCCTTAATTTCTATTCCTATCGTGTGGACTTTTTACATTGTCTTTTCCCTCACAGTTACTCAGCCGTACTTGAAGACAAAGTTCATCTGCGTCACACCGTAAGTATATACAATACAATTTTTATGGAAATATCTCATGCCACCCAGTGACCTCCACTTATGTACTTATGTTAGCCCTTATTATTTGCTGTTGATGTTTCCTTTTATAAAGAATAGAATCTGAATGTTCCTGCTGAAGATCCGCTTTTCCTTTTCTTAAACTTCTTTTCCAAATGGCAAGGGTTGCCAAACGTTCAAAGAAAAGAGAACAAAGCAGTTTTCATTCTCACTGTGAGACACCACTGTCATTTGAGGAACCATCACCCTGTTCAGACTAAGTTTTGTGTGCCCAGATATGTGCAGATTCTCTACAGATTCAGTTAAGACAGACTGCAATTCACACATGGCATCAGGTGGTGTCTTCGTTGAGGGCTTATGATGGGAATTCATTTCCATGCTCAGTATGCAAATAACCGTGCACAAAGTTACATATCTGTGGATCCGGCCTGCAGCCTATTCTTAGTTTACTGTGTGCTTTATTGTTTGTTTTGGTTGTAATCACACTTATATTTAAATACTTTTTAGATGATCAGGGCCAATATGGCAAAAACAAGAAAAAGCAACAGACCTAACTTCTGAATTTAGTAAACATACCCATGAGCAGAGAAAAAAAACGAATGAAATTGCAATATTAGATATTTTTAACAAATATTTGTTAAGAAATGCAGACGTTTAGAACATTACAATGTAAGAGTTAATAAAACTTTGTGTTGCTTTTCTTAGCACCAAATATTTCTTATAGAGCATCTTCAAATGTATTTGCATCGAATATCTGAGATTAACTGAAAAATAAATGAGATGGAAGGAATAGAGGAGGGTCAAAGTTGGCTGCAGGTGAGTGCGATATTGTAAGGTTGACTGAGATCAGAGGAGTGTATACACAGGCCAGTCAGCTCTGTGTGCATTGGTTGGTAGTGGGTTTGATGGCGTGCTGGTGGGTTGTGAGGTTTGCTCAGTGAGATCCTGACCTGTCTCCGTAGGTGTCCCTCCGTGTTCATGGACTTGCCGGACAGTGAGCTGCTTGGGAACGGATTCCCAGGGTAGGCACTTGGGGGGGCGGGGGGGTGGCATGTAGGGCTGTGTGTTCATCTCCTCACTTTGTCTGTGTGTTTCATGGGTGGGTTTCGGGGATGATGGACCAGTACCCCCACCTTTTATAATTGCTGTTTGTGTCTCACAGCCACTTTTCCTGGTTCTAATTCAAGAACATCTCCCTACCATTCATCAATTTTTCATTTGCTTCAGGTCACACTCTTGTTTCCCAGACATCATTGTCATACTTCCTCAACCAAATCCACTTGTATGGATAAAACAGACCAAACTATTTTGCTATGATTGTCAGATATTCAGATAATACTCATATCTTAGATGAATAAAATTCCAAAACAGGATAGGCAAGGTGAAAGCCATGTCAGTTTGACAGAAGGCGGAAACAAAAAAAGGAAATTTTACTGAAGAAAAGACTTGAGTAGTGGCCTGTTCGATCCACCCAACCCACTGTGCTAATCAACAACTGTTGTGACAGTGACTGTAGAGTAGCTGTCATTAACATCAATGCAATGTTAAACATAAAAGCCTTTTGTGTCAGTGTGCTTAGCATTGCCTAAAATACAAGCAGGAAACAGCATATGGTATCCTTAACACCTGCCCAGTCTTTTGTGGTTTCACTTCACATGTATTTTGACATTTACAGCTAAATATTTCAGTATGGTACCAGAAAAACCAGCCAAGCTTTCATCAACCTCCTTCTTTGGTCATGACTTTGCATACTGACGCTGAATGCTGAATTATCTCAGAGTATGATGAGACTGATGGAGTGATTTTTTTTTTTTTTTTTTTTTTTTTTCTCACCAATTAACCACTGACATGTTTATTAAACAAAAAACAGCCTTTTTACTTGTGGCAGCCCTGCGGTCAGGGTGATGAATACAAATACTAACATGCACAAGGTAGTAGGTGGCTGTTTGCTTGTGTTAAAGTGGAATGACAAAGATATTTTCACAGCAGGTAATCTTGAAAGTATTTTGACTAACGCAAATACTATGGCAAGAATCCATGTGTAAGTGTGTGTGTGATCATGGTCATTTCAGTTTGTAATATACAATAAGTCCTTTTTTTTTGTTTGTATTTTTTTCACAGCACAAACTCTGGAAACACCAGTGACCTGTTCCCCATGTCGCCTCGCACCCTTGACTCTCTGATGCACAACGAAGCTGAAGCTAATCCAGGGCATTTGGGTGAGTCAGTAACACACATTCTCTAAATAAAGACACACTTTAACACTATAACCAAATAGCCCTTTGAAGACGTGCCTTGTGTTCAAAATTGCTGTCATTGTTACCTCAAATTGGTCCTCACAAAGAGCACGCTGTAGATTTTGATTTATAACTAGTATTAATAACTAGTATTTGTATTTCTTCCACAGATTCACTCACTTTGGACATGGATGTAGCATCACCAATGTGAAGAGATTTTTAAAGTTTCTTCAGTTTCTTTCTTTTTGTGTTGGGATTTGATGTTATGTTGTAATAGAGGATTTAATGATGACTTCTCATGGCCTCTGTACTCTCATCCAGCCTGTACAGTTTCTCTTTCTTGTTCCTGTTTAAATGATTTTTGAAAGATGTTCTTTTGAAAAGGCATAGCCACTTATTTAGCCTTTGACTGTACACCTGTACTTAGTGTGTGAATCTGTTGATTGATACTGACCTACTTACTGACCCTCCATTCAGTACTTCCCCAACTTCATATTTGTCTTCAAGTACCTATTACTATCGGGAATTGTATTTTTTGAGAACATTGTATTTTTTTGTGTTATTGACTCTTATGATGAATTAATAATTCATGTTATTTTCTTTGAATAAGAAAGTGTAATGAGAATAATTGTTGTATAAGCTATGTCGCTTTCGGAGAAGTATTTTTGACTATTTTATTTTCATGCATTGAATGGTCTTTTTCAGTGTGTTTTGTTGCATTTTTGATCCCTGCCAAATGTATTGTCACAGGTGTTCCAAAATACCTTGGTTGCATTTAAAATGGATTGTTTCGTGATGGTTTTTACACAAAATGGAATATTTCTTATATTTCTCACAGCCATTTGAAGCATTTTAAAATTGTACAGAGATGGAAAGACAAGGAGTTTCAGACACCTCTCGGTTTATTTTCCCATAAGCTTTCTTTCCCCTTATAATATTGTGAGAAATTACATGATATAACTTGTAGAAGTGGTGCTCTGAAAACAGTTTTGTGTCACTCCCACTTAAATACTGTAATTTGTGATCATGGGAATTGCACTTAGATTTTGACTTAGTTTTGCCTGAATTCACATTACACATTACATCAGATATGTGATGTAAATCATTTGAAGAACAATTTATTTTCGGGCAAACTTGTTCAATCAAAATAACCATGGATGTTTTAGAAAGATGTGTGTAGCAAGTGACTTTTAACCTTTCATACAGAGTAAACCATGCTAGTTGGGTTTAATGCAAGCCACACATTTGTCTGTCAAGCCAAGAAATGTCAAAAGGTTTTCTGTAAGATATGCTGTAACTATTCCTGATTTGACAGAAGGCAATAAAAATAAGTTGGCACTAAAAGCAGTCTAGTGATCTCTTGGTTTAATTATTGTCTTGCAAGTATAAAATGTAAACATGTCGAATGTGCTCAAGACTCCCCAGAAAATTGAAATCGTTTAACAGTATCCGACCAAAACGAATCAAATTAGTTTTCACTTGAGATGGAAGTGATTCATGTCCACACTAATACAGCTTAACCCTACCCTTTATGCTCCACAGTCGTGTGAATGACAAAGTAAGATTCAATGTGATAGAAGAACGTGAATCCAGCGAAGCAGAAAAGTTTCCTTTTGATTTGTAACTAGGTTGAAAAATGACTCAGTCTAATGTTTGTGCGGGAGGATGTAGAGCTTTGACAAGAAGCCTTTATTAATTGCATTTTTCATGAAATTAGTGGTGTTTGTTTTGTTTTTCATTGTTTCAACCCATCAGTGTTTGTTGAGGGCATCTGAAGATTTACCCACTGAGCACACCAATGTGATTTTAATGGGATTTTTCCTCTCAAGACATTTTTGACATTTCACAGAAGGAAATGCACAGATGTAAATAATTCAATTAAAGTGATTAAATTAATCATGGCTGAATCCCATTTAGCTGACTCAGTTTCAGGGTCTTGGTATTGAACATGTTGGCTCACTTTCTAGGACACTTGAATACAGCCATTCTTGATATTTGTCAAGTCAAACTGTCTGCTGTGAAAAGGCTTATTTAAAGGGCTTTTAACATTCAACATGTTTCAGACTTATTACTCCTGTGATTGGCTGTTTATCATTTATGCATCATTTAGTAATTTGCGTATGCATCAATTGATGCGCAGTTAAAGCTGGTCCTGATGTTCCAGATATAAAGCAGAGAGAGATGTGTAAAGAATATACAGTAACAGATCAAATGATGCTGGATGTGGACAGCTCTGTTTCTGATTCAGAATCTGGACACTGTGATGCTGCTAAACTGAATGAGAAGTGGCAAGCTGAAGTAGTCAAACCCAGCTCGAAAAGATGAACAGACACCACAGTACTCCTCTGATCAAGCCAGAGGACGTCTAAAATGATTGGTAAAAAATAATGCAGGAAACATGTTTTATATCCACTGTAACACACACATAAAAAAAAACTGAGTTCATATGATGATATATGAGATGACATATTTTTCACATTCACATTGTGGAATTGATTCCATCTGACCCACCCACTGCAAAAATGAAATATAAATGAATCAGAAATGTCTACTATTGTGGGTAGAAACACCAATTCATTGTCACAGAAAAGCAACCACATGTTCTTTGTATTGATATTTTAACAAAATTAATAAATAAATTATTGAGAAAAAAAGTGTGTCAAATATGATGAAATCATAGGCAAGTGAGGCAGAATAACATTAATTATTTCTAACAAACTGCTGTTAGAGGTTGAGGACAGAAGTTAAATACACAGGACCCTGTGGAAGTATTGTGTTGTAGTTTCTGGGATTTGAATATTGCATATATACATAGATAAGAAATGACCTAAGAGATTACACTTTCTATTTTCTTGACACACTCACTGGACTTTCCTACCTGGAAACCCCATATTGAGTGTGTGCAGCTCCACTACATCCTCAGCTGTATTGTAGCACTGATGTGATCGGCAATGGCGTGACTGCTGGGATTCCCATGAGTTCATTTAGAGAATATGTGACAGCTGAAATGAAACAGCTAAACAAAGAGGAACAGTAAGGAAGCAGTTTCTGCATCACTGGTCTGCTTGCTCTGCTTGCTCACACTCTGTCTTGTGTGTGTGTGTGTGTGTGTATTTTGTCTCAGTGATAGGAAATGAACACAGACTGGTTAGAGGAGATGAGGGGGTGAGGAGATGTACATCTATTACCGTCAGCAGCTGCTGATTCAGCTGTCTGAGGAAGCAACAGTCACCTTTCACCTCTAGCCTGTGGCCAATCGATCTAGAGAATTGATGAAACTGTGTGCGTGTGTGTGTGTGTGTGTACTAAGATAAAAGATGACTTTTTGACATGGGTGTGGGAAAATGAAGTCACTTATTTCTGCAGCATGACTGGGGACTTTTCAGATCACAGTCAGCAGCAACATTCAAAACAAACTCTGGACTTTTACCCTTTTGTTTCTTGTTGATTGTGACATAACCAACTTACTGTATAGCCACAGGTGAGAGACGTAACAATGTGCCGTGTCTGCCCATGTTGTGAATTATATGTTTTTTGTGTAAAATTTCTTGAACACAGTAACATGTAAGATGCCACCACTGGCACATAGGACACATAAGAGTATGTGGATTCTGTGGATCCCTCTATGTGGTTCTTTGGGATAAATAAGGCAGCACAGATGCAGCAAAACAGAATAAACAGGCATCTTTTCCTCAACAATCAACAAGTGTTCACATGCTGGCTGTTGCCCTTTTATGTGGAGCCTATTTAGTTTTGTTTCAGGCAGCAATATGTGGCTCCCTATATGCTGGATGTGCCTCAGGCCCACATTGTCCTCTAATTAATTTAATTAATTTTGGCAGGTTTATCTTTGGTGCCTGCCACCTCATCCCTCTCTCTCTCCCTCTCCCTCTCTCTCTTTCTCCCCTTTTCATTCCACTGATAAAAGTGAGATAAGGTGGTGGTGGTGGGGGGGTCATTAATTACAACTCTATTGTGTATTGTGTATTTCATAAAAGCACACAATTATGAAAAAAATAACCCTTTCCTGAATCGATTATGCTTTTTGTTTTTCACCAGTAGGTGTCGATGTTCTCCAGCACTCCAGGGCGACGGATAAGGAAGCGAGTTTTACACTGAGTTGGATGGAAGATTTACTGCACAGTAGAATAGATTAAGTCTAATCATCTAATCTAATAACTGTGTGCAGCAGTGAACAGCTTTGATCAGAGCAAGTCAGAGAAGAGTGAGTGTGAATTTAATGACCTGCAGCAACAAGGGAACAATTTAAGTGCGATCTCTAATTTATTTATTTAATTAGTTATCAATGTACAATTATTGTAATTATTGACATTATTGACATTATTATTATTATTATTATTAATTAATTAATTTATTTATTGTAGCAGTGATAGTTATTTTTAGTGGTTTTGCTGAACGGTAATATAGTATTACTCAAGTCCTTCAAATTCGAAACATTGCAGATACCATAGGCCACAGCATAAAGACAATAAAATTAAATTAAAATTAAATAACATTGAATATATCATTCTGAACACACACACAAAGACGATCATATTGTTGCGTCTTGTTGCTGCATGAAAGAAGGCTTTCGGTTCCTTAAGCCTGTGTTGAACATGAGTCCAAATCAATCATCCCCAGGAGGGAAATCAGTAGAAACTGTTACTCCTGACAGAGTGCAAGAACCGCCGGAAGTGGGCGGTTTGTCAGAGAGAGAGAGAGAGAGAGAGAGAGAGAGAGAGAGAGAGAGAGAGACACACACACACCCACAGAGAGAGACATAGAGAGAGAGAGATTGGTGAACTGTGAAGCGAACTGCTGGAAACTAGCCGACTGACTGACTGACTGATTGAGAGATCCCCGTCGTAGGTTGCTATCGTCGCTGCAGCCTCTCCACGCATTTTATGAAAAAGGTCCAGCAGCTCCAGTCGCTCCACAGAGGTAAGTGTGACAGTTTAACGTCTTCTAACATGTTTCGCCTGTAGAAGGTGAAACGTCCTCGGCTCGTCCCGCTGACTGTCCCCGTTGCGAAAGAATATTCTCACAGCGCTTTGTAAACAAACTGCGAGTGGAGGAGGCAGCGGGCGGCAGACGCTGCTCACACAGACATGTTTGGATGCATATAATGTCACTTTCTGTCGAGTTTTGCGTGTGTGATACTTTTTCTTACTTCTCTTCTCTGTTCTTTTTTTTTTTTTTTAATTATTATTATTAACGCCGCTGAATCAACAGGCAGGTCTCCCTGCGCAGACGAAGGAATCCCTTTGGTATTTCTATAATAATCCTCACGGACTGACAGCGTGTCGGTGCCATTGAATTTACTGTCACCCGGTCGAAGGCTACTTGTTGGCGTTTTAATCTCATGTGTGGTCTCTTCGTTCCATTACTGCTATAGAAACAACATGTATATATTTAACCAAGCTTTATGGCATGTGACTGTGACATTCTCACTGCTGTAATGGTGCCACAAGGACTCACTGTTATAACGGCATCTCTCTACAATGTGAAGTTTTGCTATAGGGTTAAACCTTCCTACCAGCCTCCATTTACTGGCGAACCTATATGAGGCAATGATTTTTCGGCTGAGGTGAAATAGGACCATAAAGATAACCTGCAACACACACACGCACACAGTTTGCACAGGCTTTGGCTCTAGTGCAGCACCAAGCTTCAAAAGTTTGACAGGTGAAAGCCTGACCGAGAGACTGTCTTACTCCTTTGGCACCATGCTCAGTACTTATAGCCTCTGACCTGCTGTAATCTAATGCAGTTTGGAGCTACTTTAATAACTGGGGAGTTCCATTTTGTGGGAATAGGTTTTCGCTTCACACTTACAGTAAGAAGTCTTGTACTTTGTCCTCCATGACATTTGTCTGACTGCTGACGTTACTTTGAAGATAAAGACATTACATGCAAAACACAAAATTGATGAACCAAGTTCATGAAGTAACAGCAGTTACACCAGCTACAACCTAAAATACTGCTTATATCAACAATTAAAGACTCTGTAGAATGAGCGCTTTCACTTTTGGTATTTGAATTACAATTTACTGTTGATACTTCTTGAACTTCTGCTAGTAACAGTTTAGTTTTATTCAAGTAAAAGCTTGAGTGTAAGCTGTAAAAAGAAAAAAGCTGTAGTGATAACATGATACATTTTATGTGAATAATAAACTGATTTCTTAGAAAATGCATGAAGATCATTAGAATGTGGATATGATATTCAAATAAAACTAAAAACCACCTTAAAGTCACTCAGTTGTAGGCTCTATTACAGTATGGGAGATTTCCCAAAAAACGACAAAAAGGTCACCATAATCTAACCGTTACAACTCCACACCAGAACATGGTAAAAACCTTTATACTGTATAAATACAACAGTTTTTTTCTTACACTCTAAGAAAATGGCTAGAGAAGAAGCTCTGGACAATCTGAGGCTTGTATGCTGCCATAACCATAACTGGTCTGTGTCAACTCTCTTCACGTAGCCATTGTCATGTTCTCCCAAAAGGTGAATCATAAAGTTGAAAGGTGTTGAGTGTTAATACAACAGGAGTATCTTATAGCAGTCCCTCTAATCGTGCACTGCTGTGAATCAGAGGACTCATTGTTTCTCTGCATTTGCCTGTTGACGTGTGGTATGAAAACACATGAAAGGATGGTTCATAAAGGTCAATACGAAGCTGACTGTCAAAATTGGAACGCGCGACTCCAGAATTGAGACCCTGGTGTTTGTGCTTGCTTACAAACAGAATTAAAATGTCACAGACACTTTGAAGACTCTGTCATTTCCAAGAATATTGTGTGTGCGTGTGTGTGTGTGTGTGTGTGAGTATGCATTTGTCCCTGTGTATTTGTGAGTGTGCAGATGAGCTTACCTGCACTAACTGCACCCTCCAGATATGCATCCTTTGTCATTCTGTTATTGGCTGAATGCCTAGTTGCTCTGATAAGACTTTGGGTGTTTTCCTTTGGACTTACAGAAAGATTTCTTCTAGATGCCTGCCGTCAAGCTGAAATTGACTTTGTCCCCTGTTGCTCTTGGTAATTGAGAATTACATGTTGTGATAATAATGCCCTCTGCCCGCTGTGATAATGTCTCCCCTTGAGGCTGCTGTGTCAAAAGTTTGGATGCGGTCTATGACTACTGTAGGAGTCCTCTACTCTCAACGCAGCAATAGAAATGTTAGAAGGTGACACCTTCATGTTTGGCTTTTAGCAGTGCTGAAGTGAGTCAAAAATCAACAGCGATTTTGATAATTGATTCATCATTTTGTCATTTACGGTTACTGCATTTCTCTGTTTTATTACTCCAGATTCTTTCTTATCACTTGTCTTTTATTATCAGTAATCCCTGCATGTTTGCTCTCTCAATCTATAAAACATTCCAGAGAGAAAATAATGGCCTGTGACTTTCAGCATTTAACCCTGTTGGCAAGCACGGCGTTACCCTGCATGCTCCCTCTGTCATTGCTGTGCATGGTGCACGGGAAGGGAGGGTTTCCCCAGGTTTCTGTGAAAAGGAGGGTGTTTTGGACTGGCACGGGAACATGGCATGCTGGCCAGGCATGAATTGGCTGGCACATTGTGTCCCTGACAGAAAGACCCAGATGCAGCAGGAGCAGCAGCAGGGGAGACAGGGGAAACCAGTGTTTTATCCTACGAGCCCACTGTGCCATGTGCTCACAGCATGGCACTTGTCCTTAATCCTATCTCTGCTTCTCACTTTTTCACTCTCCACTGCCAGATGAGTGAAGGGTTCAGCACCCTGGAGATGCTGATGAGAAAATTTGAGTACAGTAAGTAGGGATGGGGTGGGGGGGTTAGTGTTAGTTAGGAAGGACAATACAGGAGGCATGTTCTCAGCATTGACATCATGAGTAGCTGGAAGTGAGCCGATTAGAGCAGTGGTTTTTGATGTGGTTGAGCTATGAGTCAAAGGTGTGAGAATCATCTAAGCACTAATGACTATGCTTAGCACAGGGCTTCCTGTCAGTGTCAACAGAGGAGGAGAAGATGGATGGATGAACGAGTTACATGGAAGAAGAATTTCCGTTGCTTGTGATCCTGTTCTGTGATGATACTTTTTTGGTGCAAATGATCGGTCATGTGAAGAATCTCACATTCATAAAACAGCGAAAGGCAAACAGGGGTGGGGGTGTGTTGGTGGTGAGGCAAGATTCAGAGTGACAGAAAAAGGGAAACAAATTCTAAGGGAAGTGATCAGGAAGCATGTGGTGACATGCACCCTAACCTCCTCCCCCTTTCAGTTGGGCTAACGCTAATCCACTGGTCACGTGACCATGAGCTTTTAGCCTGGTCTAGGCCAGTAGTGCTCTGATCCATCTGTCAAATAGCGTTGCTGATTGTTGGCATCCACAGCTCGTACTCCTGTCCCATGATCACTGCCTGCTCCACACAAGACTCAAATTTGATTGCCATCAGCTAGTTACTTCTGCAGGATTTTATCAGCAGTTTCATGGGATTTGCCCTCTCTGTGACAGCGTCTTTCCCATTATCCTTTATTCCACTTTCTCTTTGTCTGACTTCCATCGAATTTCTCCTCTCTTCAGCACTGTGAGTAAGTGGGAGGGGGGCATGGGTGGGTGGGTGGGTTTTGGGGGGGGGGACATCCTTGTGGACACTGAGAATGCATGATAAGGCCTTGGGTTATTATCTCAGTGACACAACAAGAATAGCCAGAACACTCGAAGGAAAGTTTGCGCTGAGCCATATGAAGGAAGTCACAAATCAAGAGAGGGAAAGTGTGTGCTTGAAATCCCATGAATGTCGCTATGGGTGCTTCCCTTTTCTCCTTGCTGTGATTTTAAATTGTGTAAGAAGACATCGGACAGAGGTCAGCCCAGAATAGACTTAGAATGGATATACGTGGTCCGGATTAATCATTTTCTCGTGTTTACACAATGCTCCTCTGCAAGCCTAAACACACAGGAGCAAAAATGCTGTTGCAATTTACTGCTGTGGGACCATAGCACCAAGCCTGGCCCATAAGGCTCCGAATACCATAGTTTCTTTCCTGTCTAGGGGCTACTTTGAATTAATTAACATAAGATGCATGATTCCAAATACTGGCTTAGGTTCACTGGTATGAATAATCTGCAGATCACTATCTTGTTTATTAAAAAAATGATTAAAGGAGCACACTTTGTTATTCACTTTACAGCAAATTATAATGCAACTTCTCAGCTTGAGCTCTCACCCTGTTGCTTGATCGAGGTTGTTTCGCTCTGTTAGGGACGCACACACACACACACACACACACACACACACACACACACACCCACCCAGCTGAGGGTTGGTAGCTGGAAGGTTAGTGAAAGCCAAGCTTGTGAACAACTGGCAAGTTGCCTTTTCTTTTGAATCCCCAGAGTAGCTAGGGAATCTGAGTGAGAAAGGAGAAGCAGTTTTTCTTCCTCCAGCGTCAGTTTGCTCTTTCAGCAAGAATCTTAGCCCCAGAATTACTCCAAGTGTAGCTCAGTGACCGACGGCACGCCAACTTCGGCTGTGCCTTAAAACTCAGGAATATGACAATATGTAGTTGTGCATTGCAGAATCTCCCCAGGGTGCTGCTACACAAGTATTTGAGTGCAATTGTTTCATTAAATGGAGAGTTCCCTGCAGAATCTGTAGATTTTTTCTTCGGTGGGTTATCGATCTCTGACGTTTTTCATAGTTGTGTTCGAAAGTTACACTGCACAACCTCTTTTGTGTTTTATTCATGCCTTGGGCCCTGAGTCATGCTTGATCTCTCATGCATTAATTATGTGAACGAATGGCTTGTTCTAGGCCCTAAAGGAAATCGTATCATGTGAAGTCGAATCTTAAAATGTGGGAAACATGTTTTGTTTGTTTAAACACAGAACATGTGGGGGGCATATCAGTTGCGTTATGGTGATGCAGTGATTTCCAAAGAAGTCATCTGTTTGCTGAAACTGAATGACCACATCAGAAGTATGCCTAATCATTCATTATAATTATATGTTCAACCTTACATTAGTTCTGGCAAGAGGTATACATTAAAATGTCTATAGACACAGGGGTATCTACAGTGACACTATGAAATTAGCCCAATTTGAATCAACAGGATCATACAGCACATTTCACAGCAATTCAGAAAAAGAGTCTTTTATCTTATATCTAATCTTAAAGCAGCAAAGTCTCAGGCTTCGTGACAGGAACAAAACACTTTTCACTTGTCCTTAAATGCTCCCTTGGAACCAACATAAGCTCTTATAATGAGTTAAGGAATGTGATACTGCTCATGCCAACATTACCTGGATAAAACCACTGTAAACTTCTTTACATTCCCATATGTAAGGTTTGCTGTTCTGATATTTGAAGCAAAGATATTACTGTGTATTATGAAGTATGTACGGTGCAAATGTGTATTTGGTTATATATTTACTATGATTTGACTGAACCTCACTCAGTAATTTACCACATGGCTCTTTGGGTGATCAGTGTTTGCAAAAATAATTTGCAAAACAAAGGGAAGA
Organism: Seriola aureovittata; assembly: GCF_021018895.1. Classification (NCBI taxonomy): domain Eukaryota; kingdom Metazoa; phylum Chordata; class Actinopteri; order Carangiformes; family Carangidae; genus Seriola; species Seriola aureovittata. Next base: position 10,548,937 of record NC_079380.1, read on the forward strand.
TGTAATTATTCAAGATGCAGTAAACAACAAAAGTGATCATTTCCTCTTTGTGTTTTGTCGGCATTGCTGTTGTGCATGGTGCACAGGTAGGGAAGGTTCGCCTGATTTTTGAGAAAATAAGGCTCTGGTTCCGTACCAGGCTTGACCCAGCATGACTGACACATTGTGTCTTGACAACCCAGATAAAGAGGAATCAGCAGCAGATAGACAGGGGAACCCGATGCTTTATTCTCTATCTGTTTGACATTCCACCTGTCTTATCTTTCTGTCACTATTTCAGGTTAGTTGCAGTCAATTTTAACGCTGCAATGTAAAACTTTACACGTTTGAGGTGAAAAGTGGAGCCTTCTGCATCTCATCGGCGGCCATTTTCACACACCAACACTTGTCACTTTAATGAGGTCTCCATCCATATCTGTCACCACAGGTCCAGAAAAAGCAGACAGGAAAGAAGTCTGCAAAAATGAGAGTTCTCCCTCTGCTGTCAAAAATGATTTTTTTTTAATGACATTTCTGTTTTTTCAGTCACACTTTTTGATCATAATGTTCCCTATAACTCCAGCTCATCATTTTTTATAACCTTTCATAGATTTTTTCAGACCCAAATTGTTGATTCCCAAGACTCAGCAGGAAGGGTTAAGACAATTCACAAGGTCGGGATTCAGATTTAAGAGTCAACAACAGACAGGTGGGTAGAATCAGGCAAACAGGTTATCAGACCAGGGAAACATTCAACTGGCAGGCAACCAGGAATAGCTTTAATGCTTTAGCGGCACACAGGTAGATAGCGTAAACAACCTGGCAAATTAGATGGGGAAACTGAATAATGGAATGAGAAGCAGGTGTGCAGGAAGGTGAAACATCACAAAAGCAATCAGGTGATCAGAGAAGCGGCAAAAGAATTGCCACCATGATGTAAGCTTACAACTGAAAAAATGAGTGGCGCTGCCTCTGTATCTTTGTTTCAGTACTGCAGGATCCCAAATGATGATGCAAACAAAAAATCAGCAGGTAGCATTAGCATGTTGACTTGTCCAAATAGTGAGTAAGAGGTTGCCAGATGGCCTCAAATAACTTAAACTGATCACTTTTAATATATTTAATATCTAATCCTCTCCACCACAAGAGTATTGACGAATCCATCAAGCCACATTTTAATATTACGAAAATCTGATATTACTCCAAACATATCTTTGGCATTTCAGCACTGCAGTTTCTTATAACCTGTTGGCTGACACATACACCGAGGCTGATATATTAGCTAAAATCGTAAATAATATCAGCCTTGCTAAAGCCGAATACAATCAGCTCTGAAGTCATTAAGGGGCACGGACTCATAAGCTAATCATGCTTAATAGGCTCTACTTATTGGTATTTACATGGGAAAAGGTTTCAATACAGTGAATGTAGATATAAGTTCAGTGTGTCAAGCTTTTTTTAAAAACACTAGTTCTGCTGTTATTTTTGCACAACAGTATTGCAACTTAAAGCATGCGGGTTTGCTGTGAGGTATGTTCAGAGATGCTTGTGTTTTAATTGAGCAGGATGAGAGGTAGCTGCTGCTGCTGCCGCTGCCACTGCTATGTTCAAGCCTATTACAGGCTTACAGCAAATGAGACAGACTGGGAAACCAATGGATAAATACCTATCTTTGTAGACAGATAGTGGGTAAAAGATAGAAACTCTGAAAACAGAAAACATGCTGTCAGTAAATGAAATAATGTCACCAAATGTACCTACACTAACATCACACAAGTGGCTCATGTAGGCACACGGGAGGAATGACATAAACAATTTAGCTCTATTTGTCTGTGCTGCCATTATTCATGATCCTTGTTGGAATGAAAAGTGTGTGTGTGTGTGTGTGTGTGTGTGTTGTGTGTGTGTGTGTGTGTGTGTGTGTGTGTGTGTTGAGTGTGGCATGTATGAATTTGTTTTGTTCAGATAGATTTAGGTCATGGATGCTCCTTTGTGTCTGGGGAGGGAGCTAACATCTGTGTAAGATTAATGTAAGGAGCATTTGATCAAAAAATGATTATGATGACTTACCATAGAAAAAAAAAAGTTCTCAATTATTGATGCATATATCTCATTTATGTTTGCTTGTACGCTGGATTAAAGTGTGCTGGATTAGAGAGGACATAGGGCTGAATGATCAAACAAATACTATTGTTGGTGAGTAAGTGTCTTCTGTATTGTTATTTCAGAAGTGAGTGACTCCTGCTTCATTTTCTCCTTTTTTTTCTCCACATGTACACCTCATTTCTTTTCTAAATCAACACCACTGAGACGTAAATGCTCTCTATCGGTCTCTTCCTCGCTTGTAGAGGCACTGGCGCAATATAATGCAAAGTCAGTGTTTGGATTTGTAGGGCTGTTATCCCGTATTGATCCTGTGAGCTCATCTGTGCCCACGGCAGCGTCTGCCTAACAAGGCTTGCAGATGAGCTCTGCACAACATCTTCAGCCAGCCTGCCACTCCCACAACAACAGTTTTTATTTGCTTTATAGAAAAATGCTTGCAAAAAAAAAAAAATTTTTTTAAGGAATCCACAGTCATATTCAAGACGGTATGTGGTCTTGCTGATGCTAGAACTTAATTTGACAGGTTCACTTCCCCTTTTACTCTGTTCTTGTGCACTTGTGGCATACAGTATGTGTGTTTGTTTAGTGTCTAGTTTCAGTCTGTATAATGAAGCATGTTACTGGTAAGATAAAGGGCTAAAAAAGGCCTGTAATGAGGTCATAGTTTCTCAGACGAAGCATCAGTGCTAGTTTTTTCTGTCTGTGCTTGTGAACTGTTTATGACTAACATGACTAATCCACACTTGCACATTTAAAGAAACATCAGAAAAACCAATCTGCTCCACACTTCGACAATTCGATCCCATCTGTTGCTCTCTTCACCGCTACCTCTTTGAGGCACTCAGCCATGTGAGTCAATCACATGTGCTGTTAAATGTATGCTGAGAGTTGGGGTGGGATGGGGTGGGGTTGGGGGGTGGAACAAGACGTTGTGTACATGTTGTGTCAATACATGGTGGAGCATCACCATGGCTCATGATGTTTGGGATTGCCATCAAACATCATTAAACACATTTTCCATTCTCACAAGATACGATTCCCCTGCTCTTTGTTTTGCAAAAAGCAAGGCATGAGGCAGCATGTGTATAGAATTATGAATTATAATTAGAATGGAATAGAAATAATACAAATAGCAAAAGGAGGGTTTGTATTGTCATTTTGTTTATCCCCCTTTTTAGTGTTAGTTTGAGAAAGACTGGCTGCTTTTAAACTGTAGAACATCTTTAATAGGAAGAAAATTTCTCTTACAATTATAAAATGGAATTAAGTTCCCCCATTAAGACAAGTGAACCACAGAAATGGCCTCTATAGTCACTGAATAGGCATTATTAACAATGAGAGAAAAATGAAAAGCTTCATTTGCAACAAAAAAGCTACCTTTATTCCCTAGGATTTCTATTTTTCTTTTAGTCCCATTCCTATCTCTTGGTTACATATAATTGAATGTCCTGCTTTCTATTCTATTCTATTCTATTCTATTCTTGTGGATAATATTACATTATCTGCATTTACAGGTCAAGTATTTCTAAAGTACAGTCATTCATTACAGCAATAAAGAATGGGGGAATGATTTTGCTAAAAAGAACAGGCTCTCACCTGCTTCACATACATCACCTGGATTTTATTGCTGTGATAGTGCAGTGGACGTTTTTGGTGAGGATACATGCTTTCAGGAAGGATGCCAGAAAAAGTACTTAAGACTTCTCATGAAACGTAATATGGGATTAGGTTGTGAGCGAGAAGGCATTTAGGAGGTCAGGCAAATTCAGGAGCGTGACTTTCATTATACGTTACCTGACCTTCAACCACAGTAACGACGCATAGATTTCACACGAATACACAGTGAATTAGAAAATCATCTCATGCAGGGGAATGGGGGTGAGGGACGTGGCTGTGGCACTCGTGTGTGTTACTTCAGTGTTCATGCTCAGCTTATCCAGATTATCCCTGTGCCACTACCATAATCACTCAGACGCTACCATGCATACAGCATCATAAGGTTGATGCCTTTGTTTTCCTTGTTTAATGTGAGAGAGATGAGTGCTCTGTCCCGTTTTTCTGTTTCAAGGATAGCCCTTCACCCGTGAGACGTGATAGCTTCAGGCCCAGCACCAGGTTAGCAAGGCAACATGGCAACAGTATGACATTTCAATCAATCAATCAGACTTTGTTTGTACAGTAATTTTCATACAATGTGAGTTAAAAGCATAAAAGCATATTATTTTCAGGATAAAAGCAACAAAACAACCCCCACCCCACTCCAGATACACACAATACCACCCCTATCCACACACAGAACAATAAATGACTAAGTTATAAATAAAAACAATAACAATAGGACAACTAGAAAATTCCAGGGAAATTTTGAGTGCCACGGGGGCTACTGCCGGGATGAGTACATGATTTATTTCCAGTGTTCAAAAGTCACCCTGATCATACTCTGGTTTTGAGAAATGTCTTGATATAAAAGACTCTGATATAAAACAATGTCACATCCCTCCATCATGTATTATGTGGGAAATATCTCATATTCTGTGTTGTTTTTTTAAAATAAAACAAGAGGCGACATGTCTTCAAACTGGCATTTAAAGGGTTAAAATCCCGAAAACTAATAAACATTTGGTAGGTTTGAGCAGAACTGAAGTGGTTTAAGAGATTTATGCAAAAAAAGCAGAAAAAAATATTGATATATATATTTTTTTTATAGCATTTTCTTTGTGTGTCCTTTTTTGGACGCGAGTAACCCCAGAGGGTACAAAATGTGTTACCAGTGTATAATACACCTGTAACAGTAACTGACATTAGATTTTAAAAATATGTCAAAAAAGACACTTTCTTGCAGAAATCCATACCTTCAGCTGTAACACAGCCAAAATGATCAGCAAATCAAAAAAGAAAAGTGAAGAAAATGTCCAAAAAAGGACAGAGGGACCCCTGAGGGTTAATAAATCCCATGAACCGCTATTTAAATTACCACTATTATGTTTCTTTCTGTGCTAAATTTAACATTACTGGGGAGGAGAGCAACGCGACTAGAAGTGACAGCGAGAGAGGGCTAGTAGCTTCTCCTCTCCTCTGTCTCAGCGGAGACCGTCACAACTTCATTGACTCTTTTAACAAAAAAAAAAAAAAAAGCAACGAAGGAAGCAGTAAATGGACTTACATATTTAAGACCTAACTAAATGTAATTTAAGACCTAACATGCGGCTAATGTAAAGCTAGCGGAGCTTGGAGAGTTGGTTATCTGGTTGCTAGGCGCACGCACGCACACAGGTCAGGAGCTGCCGTTGCCATGGCAATGTGAAAATCTGCCCAGAATTTGGCTTCTACATGGCTTCAAACAACTGCAAATTATGAGAAAACCGTTACTTCTTTTCATAAACCGAAAAGACCGTGCCAGACACTGAAGCCAGAAGTTTCTATAGTCTCTATTTTATTCAGATATTCCTTAAAATGAGTGAGTAAGCTCAGTGCGAAGACAGAGTGAGATTCTTTTGAAAAAAAAAGACGATTACATTAGGTGTCAATGAGAGTGAGACAGGTATTGCTGCCGGACTCGGCACCCCCGTTTAAATTTTGTGCAGACCCTGCCTGTCAAAGTTACATTTTATGAATCCCAACAACTATGTCTACATTTTCAGAAAGAATTATTGGTCTCCTTTTTACGGTTTGGCCGTGAGCTCGAGTTAAAAATAAAAATAAAGGTTATTTTTTACTGCTTCACGCACTCTAGCCAACTGACGCTTTCACTCTAACTTTGAAGAAAAAGTGATTTGCACTCCTCCTTTGAGTGCTCACAGTGTGAAAAGTTTACATGTTATGTAAAAACAGTTCCCGTCTTTTTGAGAGAGCAGAAGTTTTCCTCCGTTTTATAGTTTGAATCACATTTCTACGTGCAGGTATGAGAGAGCTGGGTGACTCAGAAAAAAGGTGCAATTTTGTCGAAAAAAGGTGGGTTTCTAAAGAAAATTCCAATGCATTTCTAATGCATTATTTATTTCCAGTTTTTTGGGAATAACTTTGGGAAAAATTGGAATTTTAACACCAAAAGTCATAGCACCCCTTGCGGGATCAAGACGCACGTTTTGATGTATATATTACCGGGGTTTTCTCAAAGCTGCGGGACGAGTTACGCGCCGAAATTTGGCGGAAGAATAATAAACCCGAAACAGAATATTAATAGATGCCTCGGGGCTCCGCCCCGAGGCACTCCTCTCAGCTATTCTAGCTGTAGAGGAGTGCCTCGGAGCTGAGCACCCGTGGCACTAATAATTACATGAACTGAGGAAATGCTATCATAAATCTTATAAATTTCTTCAGTTGGTAGTTTCTGGCGGTAAAAACACAACGCCAACGCATGTGCGCAAATGACACATTTTGATCATTGGTTAATCAGTTTTCAGTTTGTGAGGACCACGTGTGTGGGCCACTGTGCAGGAAATAGCCCCTGTGCCATGCTTTATGTCTAAAAGTAATATTATTGTTATTTAATCTGCACAGTGGATGAGCAGTGACTTGACACAAGTTGTCCTGTCAAGTTTTAAGTAAAGATGAAGAGAAATAAATGCACGCTTTGTTTCCCCCTGGGGAAGGAGACGGTTTTCTCCGAAACACATTGGCACAATAAGGTTTATTGAAGCAATCAAGTAGCCGTCTAGAAGCCTCTGTATTTCCTAAGAGGTAAATGAAAATTCAATCACGTTAACAAGTGGCTGTCTTCACTTGAGAGAGCTAAAGTGGGAATGTAGAACGGTGAGCGAGCCATAGGCAGGTTCCTTAAAGCTGTTTGCCTTTTTTGAATAATTTTTCTCTCTGAAGCAACTGGTTATGTCATGTAGATGGTTCTTGTTTCGTAGGCTTAAAGCTAAAATGGGGATTTTCTGAAATTCCTGTGAAGGAAATGAAAGAGAAACTTACTTGTGGGGCAGCAGCTGCATGGACGATCTCATTTTTAAGCCAAAGAAATGACTAAAAATAGTCAGATAGTTCAGTGTTACGTCAATCAGTGTCAAACTATGATGATATTATATTGTAACTTTGAGACTTCTTTGAGTCTAAAATAGTTATTCCCCCACTGTAACCAAATAAAATGAGAAATTGTTACAGTTTACAGACTTACCTGTTATGTTACTCAGGTTGTCAGTGATCAGCTCTGGATACTGTTAACGAAATCAGCCCCATCTGTCATAAAGTGGTACTGGTGCTGTTTTCGCTGTTGGGTAAAGACCTCGGTGGGGTAAAGGTGGAGTTGACCTTTAATGAAAGCACTCGGCTTGCCATAACAGGAGGGGAGACATGGTAAGGGGAGCGAGAGTGGGGGGTGGGGGGAAGTTGGGTTTGTGTGTGTGTGTGTGTGTGGGGGTGTGGGGGGGCTCCAGAGCTCTGGTGACTGGGTTAGATACCGTGTGTGAGAAACTGCAGCTTTCTGACCTCTGACACATGACAAGCTGGGAAGATCAAAGGGCATATCTCTCCAAAGCTGCCTGCATTGGTGTTTACAGGAGTACTGATGGAGGAGAGAGGAAAGGAGGGACAGGCAATACTAAAGTGAAAGCAGAGACTTGAACTTAGAGAAGAAGCACAGTAATATTAAATATAAATAAACAACAGTGGAGAAATAAATCTAAAATTAAATATTCAAGAAAAAAAATCCAGTGCTCCTTCATTCGGGTGCTGCTTGTCACTAATGTCATTAGACCAGTTTGAAGATGTTGAAACAATACATAACCCATATTTGCCTTACCGCTCTCTCTCCCCTTGTCTCATACGAAACATAAACACGCGGACTGTACATGCATGCACTCACACCCTCTCCTTGATTCTCCCAGCATGATGCGCCTCTCGGAGCTAGCACAGACGACACAAAGATTGAGTCTGCATGACTGAAGGAGGAGACGGACAAGAGCATGAGCCCTTTAGATAAGGGTTGATAGAGTTGGGGCATTCTAATACAGACAAATTAGATGTAACTTTGAATAGAGTCTCTCAGGATAACTTTGTTAAAGTTAGGCTAATTAATGTAATTGCATGTAAATGCCAAGTGCCTGGCTCTGCTAAACTAATTTAACAGCACATCCCTTTTTCTTCCAGCTGATGAAAAGCATTGATTTGACTGCCTGAATGTGATCATTCTCCTTATGGGTGTGAGCTCACACAGTGCATAGTCGTCTCCTCCAAACTCCTCACGCAGCAGGATGGCTACGTCCACACCAGCCAGGGTTATGCAGCAAGATCCTATTACCATACATCTGCAGCGCAACGACTGCTGGTAACTCACAGTTAGTCAGGATGGTTGCTCTCTGACAGTAAGATAGAAGTGTTATTCAGCGGAGCAGAAAGAATAGAAATGGCCTGCCAGATAAAGTATGTGAATGAGATTAGAAAGGAGCGACCTTGTCAGCATTAGAGAATGGACGGGCAATCAGCTGACCTCCTGATAAGTAATGTGTCAGTGGAAATACTCTAATATTGTATTCTGTCAGCTGGCAGATCAATAATGGTCTGTCTTTCATCCTAACAGACACCACAGACGGAGAACATAGCCAATGTTTTAGCAGTTGCACATTTGAGCAGTGGGACTGTTTTTTGTTTGTTTGTTTGTTTATTAGCTCCACCACAGGACAGGGAATGACTCTTTCTTTAGCCTCTGTCTCTACCGGCCGAGTCCTTTTGAAACTTGGTGAGCTAAGATTGAAGGCAGTTTGTTGCCATGTCTGTTCATGCTAAATTACTATTGGAAACTATTCAGGAAATACACTGCTGTGATTGGACAAGTCACAATAGTGAGAGAGAGTGTTGTAAACAGGTGTGCAGTATTTTAATGAAAATAATGAGAAAATGAAAAGAAAAAGGGTAAACTCAGAGCTGTCTGATAGATCTATTTTTATCTCTTGACCTACAAAATCCAACCTTGATGTGAGATTAACCCTTATGTCCATATGTAAAGATAGCTCATATCTATATACTATATATAAACTGCATTTGCATCTGTGAGTCATTGTCACTGAGTCAGACTTCATTCACCCTACCAGTCACCACTGATATAAACAGCAGCAGTTTGTCGTCTTGTCACTTTCCGATAGTGAGTCACCGTAGCCTCCAATCTGCCCTGAAGAGGTGTCACTGTTCAGAGTGCACATTATCACCTCTTGTATTGTAAACGCAACAATGGCCGAAGCGCCTGTCAAGCGACAATCGCCACCACCTGCTCCTGGCAAGAAACCACATTCGGCAGCAGAGAAAACTTACAAATAGCCCCTTTTAACATACACGTGTACTACTGAATACTGGAATTCCCCAGGCCCACCCATGTAGGTTCAAGGTTTTTTGTTTACTTTCCAGCTTGGTCCAGTGATGATAAAATGCCACTTTCCATTTTCAGAGATTTACCTCTTGCAGATGTGCCTCTCCTCCTCTGTCTTCTGATCAGGCATCAACTTTTGATAGTCCAGTTTTAGCATTCTGCAACGCCAGGGAATTTTTTGTGCCCCCTCATTTGTTCCACCACAGGAATATGTAAACAACACCCTCAACTAGGGCCTCATCACAAGTCTTCATTGACTGTCCCCAGAGACCCCCCACATCCCCTCCTACAGGTTCTGCCTGGGGTTTCCCCAGCCTCCCTTGTCACCAGTTAGAGATGTGGAGGGCCCCCATGGTGTTTGTTCACTTGTCAGATGCAATTTAACACGCTGTTTGGGAAGACAACAAAGATGATGTCAGAGGAAGGGGGTGGACTGACAGGGGTATGCAGGGAGGTGTGATGGGTAGGATCAGTAGGGGTAGGAGGATGTTTTCAAAATAAAATGAAACATGGTACCCTGGAAAGTCCATAGTCTTTTATTTTAAGGTGACTTTGTTTTTAGTATTTATATGATTTGTTGGTTTAAAAAAAAAAAAAACACAAATTGTCTCATCCGCTGTCCAGACTGTAATTTTTTATTTGATCACTATCACGTATAATAGATAGTAGTGAATAAGTGTTGTTTAACTGCATGAATAATGGAACATATAGAGTGTGTCAGCTTATATGAATACTTATGCTTACATACCATAGTTAGTGTATGAACCAGCAGGTAGATCAACAACAGACTGTGAGCCTGAGTTGCTCATGGACACTACTGTGTGTTCTCCGGTCATCATCTGACGCCTGACAGATGGCAACATGTGGCATTGATGTCGCACCAGAGGGGCAGGTGCTGCTCATGAAAGACATGTTTCGCAGGGACATTTGCTCTTACAAAGGAATGGGATGTTTATGCGCAAAACAGTTCTACAATGTTCCTGGAATCTAGCTTTTCAAATTTTTTTATTTGGTTGATGATGATCTATTCTGCACATTGTAGATAATACATACTACAGCATACAGATGTGATAATACTCAAATAAATTAAATACAAATATCAGGCAAACCTCGTATTATTGTATGAATTATTAGACATGGAACCTTTTTTAAAAGTGTTCCTTTTCACTATGTACTTAACTGAGAGCTGAACTGAACTGAAGAATAATAGTGTGTGTGTGTGTGCACCAGGTACTAATTTGGCTTGATTTTCTCTTCAGGGGCCCCTTTAACAGGCCTGGTGGCAAGGGGCAATGTGGTCCTTGCTGCAGGGCCTGACTCTGAACAATAGCCTCCCTGCTAATGCTTTGCTCTGCTCCACTAGCTCAGGAAAATAATTTCAGTCTAATTGGAGATAGACAATTGTGACCTGACATTAAATGTTATTGCTAAGGATTTCTGTTTTGTCTTCCTGTGTCAACTGTGTGTAGGTTCAACTATTATGAAGGCAAAAATTAACAAGCGTTTCCCACAGGTAATGATGAATGAATTTGCGGACTCCAGTCATGCGGTATGTCTGTGTAGAGGACACAGCAGTTGGGGTTTAAAACCGACATGTTGCCAAAGGTCTGTGTTAGCAGATTAGAGTTCCAACTGCATGTGTTTGGTTAAGAAGAGAAGGGGACGGAACGTTATGACAATTACCCCAAATGCCCTAAGCTAACACATGGACTGGTGAACTTATTTGTCTTGATCTGTTTCATGTTTTTTGTTTCCAATTCATGCTGTATGTAGGTTAAGCTTCTTGGTGGGTGATTATTTTGGAAAGGGTTTTTCTTTCTTACCAGTGAGCCTAAAGCCTTCTGCTCTGTGCGTGTTGTCATCGCAGAGTTTGTTATTCAGATGCAAAAGCTCCTCTGTTGGTTATTTATACTTTTCTTAATTGAAGGCTAACATTAACTTGAAGCCAACATATTAAGATGTTAGTCTGGAAAGCATTGATTGAGAATTGACTGAGCCCAAGAGCCAGATCAATCAGCGGTATTTGGATGATGTTTGGATGTGTTGATGATGTGATTTCTTCAGAAACAAATTGAATTCACTACTTGGGCAGAACAGCTTGTTTCTTGTTTCTCCTGTGTTGAAACTGGAAACAAGGACGATGACATCCAAATAAGTGGTGCATTCGTCAACTCATGTGTCAGATGGTTTCTTGATGATGTTTCTGTGAAGGAGCGTACTGCTACTCATCTGTCATGTGGGCAGCCCACATTACCAAATACCTCTCCAACCTTGCCAGACCACAATGAGTAGAAGAAAATTTGAGGGCTAGCTTAGTAAAGCTGATACATTTGTGTTGATGATCCTCTCAAGAGGATCATTGCAGTTTGTGAAAATGTGCAACCAGGATGTAAATATGAATATCTTAAGAGCAAGCCATTTTCACCTCTGCCAAGGAGGTCCCCCATGTTTGTTTGTTTTTTGCAGGATTATGCAAAAAGTACAGAACTGATTTGCACCAAACTTGGTGGAGGGATGGGGCATGGGCCAGCGACGAACCCATTAAATTTTGGTGCGGATCAGAATTCTTTAAATTACTTTCCTCAGTGTTGCAAGATAGGGCATTCTTTAACATTTTCATCAATATTTTGCCTTGGCGGATGTATACTCTTCACTGAGCGCCATTCTACTGTAGTATCCACAGTGCTGATGTGGATAAAAGCATCATTCTCATTATTTTCCATCACAGTTTGGTTGGATTGGTTTTGATTTACATCAAATCAAACTATAAGCCTTTTTATTTAGAGGATGAAAATGCATCCTGACTAAGCAGTGACTGTTGTTCAGAGGTTGGTAATAGGTGGATGTAAAAGGTAACAGGTCGGGCTTAGAGCTGATGTCTGTTTTTACAAGCGGACTAACACTATCTTGCTCTCATTATAGCAGACTGCTGGACAGTGACAACTGGCTGACTGGTCGTCCCTGCTGTCTCTGCTCAGTGGTTTTCTAGCTGCAGGGTTTTGCTCCAAAAGTGGCTCCACTCCAACAAGCTGGCATTCCTGCTGCCGCGTTCTTGAGCTGCAGGCCATGTCCACATTTAACGCTCCCTCTGGGCCCCAGATTATATAATGTCACCCACTGGTTCTCTGCAGTTGACACCAACACGGATGGATGCACATACATGTGCAGACACGCATAAACAAATACACACAGAGACTCAGACACACAGTGGCTTGCAGTGTAGTCCTCGTGCATGCATAAATACATAAATGTGACACGGTCCAAATTCTGTATCCGGGAGAGAAAAGAGAAGCTCAGTGCATTATCACTGCTGCATACAAGGCAGACACAGATAAGACAAACACAGAAGTAACTGCTTTTATAATTTTCAGTAAATCTAATAGTAATATGGTGTCATAATGAAATACTGAGATGTGACTGATAATTGAATGATAAAGGGGCCTTACATGTTTTATTTATCTTATTAAACATACACATAAATACATGATATTGGAAAATAATGACATTATGTTGCCGAATTTCACCAGATACAGGCAGCTTTTAATGTGTATAGCTCCAATTGTTAAAAAGAAGGAAGAAGTTGTGGTGAGCTGGTGTGTTTTTTTTGTATTGTTTTTTGTTGCTAAGAGGAAGGTGTGAACTTTAAAATATTGCAACAACTTTTCAAAGCAAGCCATTGGGCAGCCTTGTTTTTTCATTCAGGCCAATACAAAAAGGAAACCAACTAGCTGCAGATGCTGTAGATAATCAACATTTTCTCAGGTTTTGCCTAATTGCAACACATCTTCATGAGATAGTGCGTTTGGAGACATGGACTGATTCAAAGCACTTTTTGTGGAGTGTAAGTCGTTACTAGGCCTTAATTATGAAACTGTAAAGTAAGATTTATCAATAATTTTTATTGTCAAATTAGGAGGTGATTACAAACAAAATAGTGTGCGATGGTGTAAAAATGTAAGAAGGATATATTAAAAAGACCATTCATTACTTAAGTCATTGCTCACTGATATTGACATTTGAGAATTGATACTATTTCCCTTACGAGGTATTTTGTTTAAGAGGTTAAAAAGTCATTTGGTCTGCATGAGTTGGCCTAGTTGGCTAGCCTAATCCTGGGATAAGTGCTAATTTAGGATAACTTCTGACCACACACCATTGTCTACTTAAGTGGTGTTGGGTCATGCACTGTGAGTGACTGCTCTATTCATTTTTATTCTCTTCATACAAACAGTTCATACAATGACAAATTTTCTAAAACTTACCTGTTGGTCTCTGGGTCTTCTTTGCCTTTGCTGCTCAGGGCTTCCTGTTCAATACTCATTTCTCCTGTGAACAAACCTACAGTCTCTGATGCGCTGGTCCGTGCGGTTGCTGATTTATAGATGTAGAGATACATCGTCCGTGCCACCCAGGGTCTGCTGTAGTAAGTTAGAAGTAAGGCCGGTTACAGGTGCATTCTAGGACAGTCTATATTTGCGTTAAAAGAAGAAGCTTTTAGATTAACCAAAAATGACATTATCTGACAAAAATGTGTTACCTGTAATGTGAGTGCAGTGGAGAAAGAGGTGACAACACAACAGCTTTTTTCACCTGTTTTTGATACTATCTGCATCTGTTGCTTTATGGTAAACAAATGCGCACAAACTAACACAATGGATGCTTTCTGTTTTATTTCCATGTGCTCAGGGTTTATATCAGTACCTTTGCATGTACATAAAGGTCTGTGCGAGCTCTCATTGTGATATGAAGATTTTTGATATGTTTGGGCTTTCCAGCATATTATTTTGCCACAGTACAAATGGTGCACCTACTGTACAATATGAAGGTTGTGCTGCACTTGAACAAACAAGAGATTCAGTCCCACACTTGAAAGTATTCCAAAACTGCACAGTTTCCTTTTCACATATAGGCATCAGCCTTTCTCACCTCAAAAAGCCTGACTTTCTTTTAGGCGTCTGTCCAGATGGTTCGAGAGTGTGAGCCGGGACGGGGGGGGGGGGGGGTGGGGGGTGGGGGGTGGGAGGGCAAAGCAGATCATTGGCTGGTTGGGCTCTGGCTGTAAGGGGTTTAGGGTGGGGGTTTCAGAGGCTAGCAGGCCAGCTGAGCACAATGAGGTCACGCTGCCAGATACTCAGCGAGTACAGAGAGTACAGCGATATCGAGCAGCGAGATCTGCAAGAGGCATTCATTCCCTCCCTGTGAAGCACTGAAAGACACTGCACAATGTTTTTATCCGGCCATGTTGTGATTTTGTGAGTTTCACACTAATATCAGACGTCTGACATTTGAGAAAGTACATCTCACCTAGGATAATTACTATTGACTATCACTATTTATAGTATAGCCTCCTGCTTTATTCAAAATTACATACGCAAATGGGAGAAGAGGGCTAACAAAAAGTAACTTGCAACTGAATAGAATAACAAAATATTTCAGCCTATCTCTACCAGGCCAATTCCTAGTAGTCTGTTGCTCTCACAAGGTTGCAAAAGGCCACCATTGCAACATTGCTACTAGCAAGGCTTCTCTGTTACATAGATAATACTCAAATGTACTTCTGCATAAAGCTGCATGAATGGACAACCATGTGCTAAAATGCTTGACTTGCTGCATGTAGAAAAGTCCAGTTTGTTGAAAAGACCAGTTTGTTTGTCTGTGTAAAGTAAGTGTCTAGCTAGTGTTATACTTCCTGCATCCGTAATATGCAAGGGCTGTAGAGTCCACGTGATGTAAATTTCATCAGCGGAGGGTGTACACTAGGCTCTGTGCAGACGTCCCTGTACCCACCAATTTGTTGTGTCTGCGTGGTCATTACGCTACAAGCCCACCAACTGCAAATGCGCTCCTCTTAGTGGACTAGAAAGAGGTACAACAACAGCTACGTGTCCATAGGTGTTCGTACGCACGCCCCCATGGGGTATAATTGAGGCCTAAGGCAGGCTGATGACACACATTATTTTTCAGGCTGGGAAGCGGAGTCCGACAGGGTGCTGTCACCTGCAGTATATTATGACTCCCTGATTGATCCCACTTCATTCTGACTGCTGCTCCATCACTCAACCTGCAGGCTTTTCTGCTCAGTCACAACTCTAGCCAGTGCAACAGGAATAATAGATTGCTATGGTCTGGTGTTTCATCAGGGAAGCAGAGGAGGGACAAGTAGGAGAGAAACAGATGCACTGCAGTGGGTCCGATGGCTGAGACAGCTGGAGTTTAAAACATTTTTTTTTCCCAATTCAACCTAAATAACAATGCAGGCTGCAAATGCCTCCCTCATAGAAAGTGTTTGCACCAATTCATTTTGAAAGAGCAAAACACTCGGCCAGCTGATCAGTGGTGTAACTTCATCACTCAATTCTATCACTCACTCATTCAGTCAGTCATGGACATTTGTGTTTAAAGGGCCGGCCCCCCAGCCAAAAACCAAGTGCATAGAACATGCATAGTAGCACATAACACAATGACAATAAATCAAGAATATCATTATATGAACCATATAAGAGCATTCAAATACAATCCATTAGTAATGGCCTCTTCTCCTCTAGAGGTGAGGGGGTTAATGGACTAGCAGCCTGTTAGTCTGCGGTTTCGTCGTTTCAGGGGGAAGAGTATTCCTCTTATTGTGGAAGTTGGTGCGAAACCAATACTGGGCTGCACACTCAAAAGATAAACCAGTAATAATAATAATTTAATAGTAGCAAAAATATTTTTAAAATCATCTTTGATATTAATCATCATTCGTCTTGTCTCCTTATTTACTTTTTGTTAAGCATGAAAGCAAATCCATTTTTCAAAAGTGTGTATATCATATATTAGCATATATTATTTCTCCGCATATCCATTTCTTGCAGTAAGAAAATAAATGAAATGAAAGTTCAGTGTTTTGTTTTTTCTCCTGTCTGATCTTCTAGCTCAGACAGTTTTTGCAGTCACACCATAATAATGTGTGAGGCCTACAACCCCAGTGAAGTTACTGTAAGCTTGTGAATAATGCCTTTTCTCTCAGGAATGGGCTGCTAGCTTTGCTTTGACGACTAACTGTGCTTTTACAGTCCGTGAAAATCTGTTTACATGTGCATACACATGTGTGTACATCAGCATTTGGAGACATAACTCTGTCAAAAAGATATTTTCAGATAAAATGTAAACAAATAATCTACAGGCACCCGATTCTATGGCAGCAGTACACTTCCTGTTTACATCTCCCAAAGATGGTAGATGCAGTTGTCTCAATTTTTTTTCTGAGATCACAGGAGTCGTAGCTTCAGCCAATATCCATGCATCTATATCAACACCAGTAAATAACACACCACCTACCACCTGTAAAAAGCAAGATCCAAACTCCCCCTTTGAGCTTACCGTTCACAGCATGTTTGCCCTCACTGAGTGTCGTCTAAGGCAAATGAAACACTTAATTATTGGCGATTGTATTGGGACTTCCAGATGTTGAGTTGATGCCTCAGACAGTGTTGACAATATCCACACAACACCCCCACCACCCCCCCACCATCCCCCACTGGCCATAGTTCACCTGTGTGAAAGCGGCTATACAATGCCTGTCTGAGACTATCTTCCTCTTTTATTTGTAGTGGCTCATCATCACAGCCAGTGCATCCCCAGGCCTCCGCTGCAGCACTGTGGGGAACTGGCTAGCTGGCAGCATGTGCCTTTACCTCTTTACATTTGGTCTGTCAGTCTGAAGTGTTTGTGTGTCTGTTTGTGTGTCAAAGAGCACAATACAAACGGCTAAATTTCAGCTCTGGTACAGAAGTGCATCCACTGCTGTGTGAACATAATAACAGCAGGATGTTCACAGTGGCTGTTCAGCCTGATCCACGAATCAATGGGTGATTATTACTCAGTTAATTGTTTAGTTCTTTATAAAAAAAAAAAAAAAGAAAGAAAAAGATGCTGACATTTTCAAAAGCGTCAACAAATCATTAACAATTGCTGATGATGTTTATAATTTTTGGAACACAAACGTTTGAGTCACTTACCATTTGGACTGCTACCAATGCTTTTTTTTTTCATTTAGCTACCTAATGAGTGCAGCAAACACTGAAAATTAGAGTTGTCATATTTAAGTGTAAGGCGAGTGATTTATTTCAGGCTGTCAGTGGCCCTTATCCTTTATCTAATCATGCATAAGAACCAGGACTGATGTATGTTGCATTAAACTGACTCTATCCATTTACCCCCTCACCCCTCTGGCCCTTAACCATGAATTTTTAACACATTCTTTGTTTGGCATTCAGACATCATTAACAATATAAGGAAATACACTAACAAATTATACTGCGGCTGTAGATAGATGTTCTGTCTCTTAAAATTTGCATTTTTTCCCTTGAACTTCTTTAGAAATTACAAAATCAATATATGAAATACGGTGGCCCTGAGGGGGTCAATGTACTGCAACTTAAAAAAAAAAAAAAACACAAGCAAATCAACAAAGCTCAAGCAAATTGAGAAAACATCTTCATCAATTTGCCAATACATGCTGCAAATACTTACAACACAACCAAATACACAAATGCACTGCACATACAACACAACCAAATAACGCAACCAGCACAAAAAGTGCTGAACCCGACTGGGATGCACTTGTATGGATGAATTGTAATACATCCATCTGCACTTGTTCAATGCTTTTAATGTCAAAAGTCACTAAGCATTGAACAAGGGTGTCCCAGCCAGGTTCATCACTTGTTAGTGTCCCCTGGAGACACTTCCGTTGTTTTCTGTGCTACTTGCACTACCGTACCTGCTCCCCAACATATCGCCCACCCTCCCCAGCACTCTCCCAGGATAAATGTACTTTTTTAAATGGTTTATTTATAGTTATTTATGCCTATGTGTGTATGTCTATATGTGCACTATTCTTTTAGCTTTCCACAAGCATTTGGTGTCTTGTCTCATGTGAAAATAATACCCACTCTCGAGTCATCTCACCTTCATAACTTTGTATGGGCAATGGACTTTAGCAGTACCTCTGCGTGTCTAATTTAGTTTCGGTGCACAACCGTCCCCTGAATTTGATCTGTCAAGTTCTGCTTCAGTTAGAGATTTCTTAAAGTCAGAATTGCTCCACATAGTAGTGCAGAACCTGTTAGGTTGACACATCTACAAATCACAAACCTTTTAATATGTATAAAATGAGTCCAAAATGTGATTTAATTGATCAAAACTTATAACATTTGTGACACGTGACAATATTTGTCCTATAACAATGTTTAACTGTTGTGTGATGGACTTTTCCTTTAAAGAATCTCACTCTTAAACTATGTCACATGTTTGTCATGTCACTTTGCTTAAGAGCAGAGAAAATCAAGAGGCCAATAACTCCATTAGCTTACAAACTGTATCTAATATGACCACATACACACAGGCAGACACACAGAAGCACACAATTTACCTCTAACTGCCTCTGACTGGTGCACATTTTGTCTGATTATAGATGGTTGTCAGCACAGTCGTGATCCATATTGGCCTTTGTGTGACAGTGACAGCTCAAAAATGAGCTCATCTCTCTAATGTGGCGATGAGATGGTGGCAGCCATATTCCACACTGGTCCTTCTTTAGCCTGTTGCATGGAGAAATAGCAACTGGAGTTGACGCTGTGTCTGATAGGAGAGGGCCTGCAGGGCAGGGTTTAGCTCTCAATGTGATTTAGCCATCAAACATGTTCCCTCTTTAGTGTTAATTCAGTCTTGTGCTTGTGAGCCATATTTAATTAAAGTTTTTCCACATTCAAATGTGAGACAATAGACGAGCCCCGTGTCACCACCTGCACATGCCAACGCGTGCATGTGCACACACACACACACACACACACACACACACACACACACACACAAGCACATTACTGAGCTAATGAGTGATCTTCCTCACGTTGACAGCGTGATGGGATGTGGGTTGGAGCATAGCAACAGGACCTCAGGGCAGGTTGGACAGCACAAAGACCCTCTTGTAGCCGTCTGTCCCTCCCTTTCAGCTCCTGGCACATTTGCTTGTCATGTGTTCCTCTGTGGCAACAAGTCTCCCATGTCTTCTTCTTCTATCATTCTTTGATTATGTGTCTTCAACGTGAGTTGATCGTCACGTTTGCTTGACGCTTAGTCAATTATTTTAGTTTCAAGTTTTACATGTGTTTGATACATTTGTCTCCTCAGCCTCTCCTCTGCTCCAGCATGTCAACAGATGAGGCTAAGGAACGGGTCAATAAAGGCTCCAAGGTCAATTTCACTGACCTGTTCCGGCTGCTAATTTGGAATCGACGTACAGTCAGCTGTGAACATATTCCTTAAACTTTTCTGAAACTTAACTAAAATGTGGAGTTCAAATGGTCAGTCTGGAGATGATTCATTGCAGTGATTGTGTTTGTGCTGTCTCTGCTAAAAAAAAGTTGATGAGTTGACAAGATGTGTCCAGTCTGTAGTGTTTGCATGTAGGAGGGCAGTCGGCCAGATCTGTGCTGGTGATGTAATGGGTATGTTTGGGCTGGCTAGAATAGAGGGGTTGCATCCTAACTGTTGGTTGCTTTGCACTGTAGTGCATTTGAAGGATTGGTTGTTTCCAAAACCAGTATTCCTTGATGATTAGTGTATTTGGGACCTGCAGATGACATGTTCAAGCAGCCTTTAAAGGTGCTTTTCTTCCTCTCTTTTTTAAAGCTATCCCTGAATGGGCCACAGTTTGTGTGGAAAAAGCTGCCCCCATGTGCACTCTGCACAACACCGGAAGTAAGTTATGGGCTTAATTTTACACTTGGCAGCTTTACTCTGAGGTGTTATTTATAAATGCTGCCTCAGAGTGGGTGTAGTAATGCATAGCCTTTGCCATGGAGCAGCTGGGGGAGGACAGAGGATCATGGAAGTATAGCTGGGAGACAGGTGAGAGGCCAGACAGTGTTTATTTTAATGTGTCCTTTATTTATCTAGACAAATAAAGTTATGTGATAATTGGCAAAATTAGTTTTTCCCCTATACTTCCACCATCATTTTTTCATTTGGCTGCCAGTTCTGGACAGGGTCTCCTACAGCTGACATTGATAGTCCAATTCCAATCATACAATTTTCTCTCTTTTAACTATATCATTTTATCTCTTGACTGTCGACAGCAACTGGCTCAGACTAGAATAGACTCATGCAGCTAGATCTTATCAGGTGTAGTGTCTCAATAAAATAATATATTAATGATAACTGATTTAACTACTAAATAACTGGCTCCTGCAACTTTAAAGTGGAATGTAGATGTTTTAATACTGTGAATTGCTAGCAGCCATCGGTTTCACTTCATGTCAGTATAGTATGAAATTCAACTTGAGGTCGATGTTTTTTTTTTGTTTGTTTGTTTTTGAAATGAAGCTGATAGCTCTGAATCATCCAGATGGTTGGACGGTTGATGGGACGTTCCTGCATTTAAGATCTGAGAGCCAATCTCTGATCGGCATCACATTCACAAACTACTGTATAAAATGTGTAGGCCTATATGTAAAATCAAACCCAGAAAAATTAAGTTGACGTGAATGTTGGTAGATTTTTCAACAAAATGTCCACTGTGGTGAATTGAAAGTAAAATTCAACCTCCACTACCAAAATTCAAAACACATGATTTAAACCAGCTTTTACTATCAAAACGGTTGACAGATCTTTTGATACAATTTGATTTATTGTTGCTTTATTAAAGGTGTGTTTGCATCAGTAATGTTTTTTAAACACAGGATTAAAAATATTTTCACTTATGATCGGTTTAGAAATGCAGATGCTAATCTATAGATTAATGTTATGTACATGCTGTAGAAACTAGCTGCAGCATCATGTGGTATGTTGTTTGTGAGTGCCCTTTCGATTCTGCCGTTCACAGGCAGAGGAGCAGTGAGCTCGCTTTGAATGGTGGGTGGCACTTGAGTTTCCTAACAGGAAGCGCTTACGTTGATGAATGGCAGTTTTTCCTCAAAGGAAATAGTGGGTGACACAAGTTCATGTTTAATTTTGCTTTGTTTGTGGTGGAGAACATGCTCGCATATTTTGAGATGCTAGGGTATTTAAAAAAAGAAAAAAAAAAGAAAAAAGAACTCTCAGCTGGGGTTTAAAACACTCTTGTCACAGGCTGCTAATACTGTGCTGTGATTGTTGCAAGTTAGACAACAAAGTATCGGATGATGATGATGAAGATGATGACGATGATGATGATTCAGGGCCCGTACAAAAGGGATGTCTGAGTTGTTCCTCCTGCCTGGATAGTTGTGATATAATGAGCACTGGCTCACAAGTGAAGATCATCGGAACATGTCAGTCAGCAGAGGAGGATGTCTGTTACTTAGATTGTTCGGTCTTTCCTCACACACACACACACACACATACACACACGCACACACAGCTTCTCCCTGTCTCATACTCTACTGAGTCCTCTGTATCTTTGGCAGAACAGATCAGTGAGCACTTGGCTAAATTGATTGATAGCTTGATTCATAGATAAAGCTTTTTAGGTTTCCTCTGCTTGGTATTTGGTCTGCTCCAGGATGAAAAATGTATCCAGGGTAGAATCACACTTTGCGAGCTAATTTGCCTCTGAGGCAACAAGTGTCGAATGATCAAAGTTGCTCAACAGTTGCGAAATATGAATTTTTTTGGGCAACAGCAACAACAGCTAGTTAACCACTCATTCCAGATGGAGGTTGCATATTGTAGTTCCACATCCCAAGAGTATGAGGCTGTCATCACACATGCCCCCCCCCCCCCCCCCCAACCTGCACATGTTATAGATATGCTGCAGTTTTGAGGCTGCGTGTTTGTTTCTTGAGCTGCATTCACATTGTAGGAATTGAGTTTACAGATTGGTCTGTACTGGATCAGTCTGAGCTTTGAAGGCAAAATATAAGAGGGGGCTGTAAAAGCAATTGTGTTCATTTAATAGTTTCATATGGAATAAATAAATGGATAAATAATCATACAAGGTGAAAACGAAGCAAGGCTCCTTTACTTCCACCCTCTCTGGGATGGTATGGAGAGCCCTGTGCAGCTGCATTAACACAGAGTTTTGGTTTGTTTGTTTTTAGCAGTTGTGTAATGCTACCCTGGAACCCATTCTCCTGCTTTCTCATCCAGGCGTTCTCAACTCATAAATATGCCACAATTCTGCACAGTGGGTGAAAAAGAAAACCAGTGTATTTCATTACTTGCATCTTCGCCAGCGTTGTGTGAAGGGAAAGAGGGAGACAACTGATTTTGCTTTAACCTGTGTGTTGTTTGGCATTGGAGAGAGTGGAATCAAACTCTGGCAGCCCAACGGTGGGATTAATTTATTTAACTGACAATTCATCAGTTGAGCAAAATGACTGTCTGTTGTTACCATGGTGTTCAGTTGGTTTAGCCACAGCATTCAGTGTTTGTGTGTGTCTGAGAGAGAGAGAGCGGGAGAGAGACGGGGAAAAATATGTTGGCAGTGCAGTGAATTCAAACTGGACAACAAAAGTATGAGTGAGTGTGAGAACAGCTTTGGAGATGGAGCCAAGGTCTTTCTCACTCTTTTTGGGAAAGAATGGCAATAAAGATAAAAGAGAACGACACCTGATCATCTTTGAAAAGTGTGTGTGTATGTGTGGGCATATGCTCATAAATACAGGACAAATATACTGCCACTTGTATTTAATTGCGTAAATTTTTTTTGGCCCGTCTTTGTCTCGTGGGATGATGTGAAGATGTGTGAGTGTGTGTCCATCTGAAATAATAACGTCTTGTGTGGAGTCAGGAGGCTTTTCATTTCCAGTAGCATCACTCTCGTTTCCTGAAAGCCGAGCCAAACAATCTTCACAGTTTCTGTTATGGGAAGAGAAACACATTAGTGAGCATTAATATGAGGCCCACAATAAACATCTGTGATAACTGCTGCAGTAAACCTCTCCAGTGAGTATGGCACTGCACTTTACCCTTTTTTTGGGTGTTATTTGACTGTGCAGGTCACAGCTTTGGGTAATTCATAGATGCTTGTTGTCACTGCTGGTATCAACATACATGACTCATTAATCAGTGATCATAGATATCAATATATAACGATCATTAGCCACTTTTCCATCTACTCATTTATTAAATAATGGTCCGGCCAGTATTTTGGCTTGAGATGAGACATGGGCTGATGTGGGCTCTAGATAGATGCAGTGTGAGCAGAGCTCTCAGCTCTTAGGTAGAGTCACATGGCATGTAGGCTACCTTCCTTTGTACAGTGAGATACACATGGGACCTTGACAAATTCTAGACACAACTTTTAAACTTTTAGATTACTTTGTTTATCTGTTGGGAATTGCTGCTGAAAAGGAAGCAATGCTAAGCTTATCAGTCTCAGCTGGAAGGGAGTTTCTAGGTAGCGAAAGAGTTAAACTGAACAAACAAGCAGGACGACAGAGAAGCTAAGAAAGATTGAGCCAAGGAAGGCAGATCCAGACAGTAAAATAAAGATACTCACATATTTGTCTGGAGATATCTGCCAGCATGTGTGTTCCTGATGTTCTGCCTCTTCAGGGTCCAGCCAGGAATGAGAACTGTCTCAATCACTATAAGCCCAAACTTCAGAGGTCTCAGGCTTTGTCTGCCTTAAGATGACAGGCACGGCCTTCTGTCAGGCTGTAGTTCAAACCTTAATGCAGCTGCCGTGACACTTTACAGCCTCTTGATCCGGCCAGAAAAATCTCTGTCTCAACAAGCATGGGAACAGAAGAAAAAGAATTAGTACAGCAAATCAAATATTTGCCATTTATTATTATGTGTATTTGTATATTTTATGTAGATTTCTACTTTCAGTTGGACATTCCTTTTACTCCATAGATTTGTCAGTCTGGTGTTTCTAAGATGCATTCTGAGGAAGAGACAAAAAAGGCTCAAGGGAAAACATACATTGCAAGGTTATTTAGGGTTTTTCTTTTTCTGTATGTTGCCATTGGTTCATTGGTTGTGCCAACACTGTACCCACCATGTACACACCACTGAGCATGGCCTAAAAATAGGTCAAGTGGGGCAAGAAACCAACTAGCCAACTAGATCATCAGACTCTTCTGTCAAACATATTTGAAAGAGAAAATGAAAGTGCCTGTTAACATTACTATTATTATATGTTTGTTATAAACACCTCTCAGTTTACAGACCAACTTCCTGGTTCATCTTTGGTTCTGTCTACATAAAAATGCTATTTTGTTGTGTGAAAATCCCCTCCTGCTCTCTGTGATGATCAATGACTGTATTTTAATGCAGCCGAACTCACAATGTAGTTGTTTGCATTGACATATTTTTCTGTTTCTGTTGTCAAACAATGAAACAAGTATGAAACATAGACTGTATATAAAGATGGACGTGGCCTCAGATAAGAGTGGTTTTGAAGCTCTGAGTGGCATTGGCATCTTGGCAGTGCCTGACTCCGCCTAATGCCCAGCTAATCTGGGGCGTGTGTGCAGGTGAGATGTTGGTACATGCCGGTTTGTGGCAAGCATACACTCACCCACCTGTCACTCAAAGTTGACACGTCCTCAATTATGCATAACTTATACATAACTAATACATTTTAAATGGTTAAGTTATGTAAAAATTCACTCTCTGTGCAGTTGTCATGAAAGAGGAAATTAGCTACAGAGACCAAAAACGTTGTTTGTACCAGGCTGTAAACATGTTTATTTCTGCTGTAAAGTTGGGCATTTTAACATGGGAGTCTATGGGGAGTGACTCGCTTTTGGACTCAGACTCAAGTTGCCGTTTGAGGGACTGCAGTTTTTGGCATTGGTGTGAAAGTGAAACAGTGGTTTAATCAAAGTGGTGCATGCTACCTTTTAATCATGAGTAATTTCCACATTTCTGCAATGTGGTGCCGTGTTTATAAATTCATTATTTTATGTTTCCGACGAATTCACATAAATACAGGTTGATGATAACAACTGGGCTATGTGATCAGCTGTACTGACATTTAAAGTGATTGATTACAGGGAGGGTCGGAGATGACAACTCTTATAACTTTACTCCCATGCAGCCTCTGACCCTAGCTGGGCAGCATTATTTTACAGCGATTTTTCAGTTTTTTCCATTCACACTAAAATAGCAAGCCAGTATTTTAAGAATTATCCACTCTGGAGACAATTTTGGATAAGCTTTGTGTTATTTTGGTGAGGACAACGCCAGCTTAGCGAGCACAGAGGGCTGAAAATGAGACAAAAATGTGGATGGACCCTTTGACCTACTGTACTTGCTGTAGTTTTACACACTAACAGCTTCGATCTTTAGAGAGAAAGTTCTTTGGATAATATATGTTATTATAACTGATAGCCAGAGGTAAGAAAATCAAACTGAAGTTGTAATAAAGCTTAGTTTTCCTTTTGCTTTTTAAATAGTAATTAAAGAGTTTGAAGAATACCTGTTTCTGGCCATATCCCTAACATCTGTAAGGGTTCTGTCATTTGCCCACAAATGTCTTTAATTGCAGCAGTTCCAAGATCCTTCCATATTCACCGCTAAATGAGCTTTGCATGTTTACTTCTCAGAGAGGGCAGAATGGGAAGTTTGCCCATTTTCAATAGCAATGTTATTACATTGACGTCTTCCAAGACAAGTGGAATAAAGGGAAATCTGTTCAGTGGACTTTCCCTATCACTCTTTCAGCTCTCCCTCAATCTCTCATGGTTTTTGTTAATGCACCGGTCCTTGAAAAAAGATAGCTTCCTCAGAAGCACCTAGGGTTGACTCACTTCCTCCTTTTGCTTTCTCTCATGCTCTCTCTCTCTCTCTGTCTCTGTCTTTTTCAGGTTTGTGGTGCTCCTCTTTAGAGTTTCCTGTTGTTACATGGTAACACAAAGCTGAAGGCAAGAGGTAAGATGGATTTTTATTTATTTATTTATTTTTTAAATCTGCAGTAAAGTTGGTGGTAATATGGATCAAGTGTTACACAACTGAAAGTTTTAAGTTAAAGAGAGGAAAGTGACAAAGGAAGAGAGTTTTTAGTCTTCACAGCGTACAGGTTCATGCCGGGGCACTTGGATGTTGCGGTTAGTCAGAGTGAAACAGCTGCTGGGAAGCATCTCATTCTCCTGTTTGAGGTGAGAATGGAGGTGCTAATGGTGGGCAAACAGCGCCTGAAGCCTTCACCTTAAAGAGCTGTGAAAGACACAGACTATAGTAAACACCAGTTTCTCTCTTCCCTCTGTCTTTTGGCAGCACAACAAACTATAGGGCTTTGGCTCCCAGAATGCTCTGTGTGCTGTATGTTTGTGTGTCTGTGTAACAGAGGATGGCACAGAAAGACAGTCCTGTGGCCACAATTGGTGACACAGAAAGAGGTGATAGAAAAGGTTTCATGCTCTTCCTGTTCAGCTCCTCCAATCAGCTGATAGTTCGAGCGCTGATGCCCTCATAGATAAAGCATGTGCAGGTTAGTCATTTGAAAAGCACTTTAATTGTGTTCTGAAAATACATGTCCTCTTACAGCTGCAATTCGCCTTCATACACACAATTGGAAAACAATGTGCACGTTCAGGATACAACAAAGATAACGGAGCATTTAGTGTTCTCATAGGCTTTTATCTTGGGTTTAAGTGTGTGTGTATGTGTGTGTGTGTGTGTGTGTGTGTGTGTGTGTGTGTGTGTGTGTGTGTGGTGTGTGTGTGTGTGTGTGTGTGTGTGTGTGTGTGTGTGTGAATTTCAGCTTATCAACCAACTAGGTAACCAATTTACTGATTTGATAAAATTATACACAAACTGGTATTGTCAACCAGGCTAAGTGTAACACAAGATGAACATTTCTTAGTTACAGAGGATTAAGAGCATCTCCAATCACTTTCACTTTTTAACCACACAGATAAATACAATAAGCATATATTATTTCTTTTAAATTACAATTGTAACTTTAAAGCTATGGAGTAATTAAAGGTCCTATATAGTATAAATGTAGATTTCCATGTTTTGTTTTTTTTTATCATTAAGCAGGTCCACAAATGTATCTTCTCACGGACCAACACTTGAAATAAAACACTGGAAAAGTGTAAAATATGGGACCTTTAAGTCTAGTTTTTGATTGCTGTGGCTAAATCTTTGAAAGCCTTTTTCATTTATCATATTATGAATTAAGCCATTTGTGTGTTTATTTGATTAGTACAGACAATGTCTCTTTTACTGTGACATTTACATGTCCCTTAAACTCTCTACTGAAGCTGTCTGTCAGGATTTATGGATCAAGGCTTTTGCTCCATGGATAGATGAGCTGCTCATAGAACTACTAACCATTTACTATCAAAGTCTGTGCTCTAATCTGAAGTCTTCAGGAGATAAGAACAAGCTGAAAGGTCAAAAGTTGAAGTTCAGGACATATTCAGAGTGATAATAAGCACCGAAGCATTAAGCATAGGGCAACAGGATTAGGGTCTACAGGCCATAAGGAGTGGAATTATCTTTCTGAGCTCATCTCACCTAGACACACCTATAGTAGGTGAACACGCACATACGTGAGTGCATCTATGAGGGGTGATTTTTGCCGTCACACACACACACTTGCGCATGCACATTTCTTTGCCTGGTGATCAGATGAGAAGAAATATTTGTGACAAGGTTTTTGAGTTTTTCATTAAATTAATTTATTATCCAGCCGGCTCATGGCGTCATTAAACGGATGACTTAAGGTCATTTGTGCAAGTCATGGGATCGTCTTCAATTTGATGCACTTTCTTTTTGTGCAAGGAAGTGGCCTCTTTTTTTTCTTTCTTTTTATGCAATACCAATGAAAATGTGTACAGTCCCAAATTACTGTAAGCTTCAGTTACTGACTTTCGTCTGTTCTAATAGAGGAAATAAACGTTTAAAATAGGAAAAGGAAACCCCTCTCCAACGCTGTGGGTATTGTGGATATTGTAGATTAGAGGTATGATGAGCAAATTAAATGAGCCAGTGAGAGAAAGAGATAAAGTAGAGCAACTTTCTTTTCTGCCTCATAGCTTTGGATATGACGCGATGTGTTGGTCTGTTTATTACGTATACACTGACACACAAAAGATGCACACGCTGTCAAGCAGAACCCTAACCCTAACCACACACACACACACACACACACACACACACACACGCACGCACCTACACCACAAACTTCCCGCGTACTCACACCAATCAGTCTTTTACTGACAGTGACTGTGCCACTTTTGAGAAGGGTGAGTGGGTGTGTTGACTGGAAATAGGTAGCAATGATCCAATACGATGTCCTATCAACCAAGACACAGTAACACTCACTGCGGGGTGCTGCTGTTTAAGCTCTCAGCGTGTTCAGAGTGAAGATGAACGGCAGGCTCAACCGCTATGACTTGGAGCTGTAGTTGTGGAGCAAAAGCAAAAACATATGATTACTATAAGTAGGAGTTTGGCTCAGTTAATTGTGGATTAAGTAAATTCACAAAGTGGATTTCCTTAAAAATGTAAATAGTTATTTCTTTTCTGAATAACATTACCTTCAGCCCCGCTCTCCATGCTCACGCAAAGGGAGTCTGCAATCATAAGGTGGCAGATTTACCACTTAAAATGCTTAGTAATTTTTTTAAATAATGGCTCCTTGATTTCACACAGAAAAAGACAAAATAAGTCTTTTGATTTCAAGCTGGCACCGGCTGAAATGAAAACTGCCGCTGACAGATTGTATTGTATTGTATTGCGAGCTAACTAACCTTCACTCCATGAGAATCTTGTAAAAGGGGTCTTAAAAACTGTTTATACGTGACGGCTACACACATGATGTAATTCTAAAAAGCTGAGACTAATAGACTGCATTTAAACTGTGTTTTACCATTCATATGTTTGTTGCTTGTTGTTTCCGTTTTCAAACAGTATGTTTGACTTTGAAGGTTACAGGTGAAAAGAGTAGGGTGAGGACTAACCGATGTTTTTTGTAAGGTGTGAGTAAGGCAATGCATTTGCAGCCTAAACGTTGGCGGGGGTTGCTGGAGTGTAAACTTACTCCAGTCTAATAAAGATCAGGACAGAGCTGCTAATGTTACCATAAACTCTCACAGCATCCAGGACTGGACTCCGTACAGTGCACGTCATGAACAAGGTTTTTTTATGCCTCTGTGGTGGTGACAGCCATGGCCCGAGGCAATAGTCCATCCGTCCCATTCTCGTGAATGTGATATCTCAGCAATGCCTTGAGGGGACTTCTCTGAATTTGGCACAAATGTTTGCACTGAAGGATGAACTGATTAGAATTTGGTGGTCAAAGGTCAAGGTCACTGTGACCTCACGTCTGTCCCATTCTTGTGAATGCAATATATCAGGAACTGGAAGGAATTTGATTACATTTACCACAACTGTTCACTTGGACTCAAGGATGAACTGATAAGAATTTGTTGGTCAAATGTCGCCGTGACTTCACAAAACACGTTGTCACACGTTGCCACTACCTGGCGGAGGCAGTAATTTGTAGTTTTGACATCACCTGTTATTCCACAAGTTATTGTAGCAAGTCAATCATTGGCCTGAGAATAAATGCACAATTTCTACTGTCGGTAGGGAGCTGCTTAGCCCACTCACTTTTTTAAACCATTCCTCATACTATTGCTTTTGTAATTTTTTTTTTTGGAGAGGCTAAGAAAGTCACCACCAGTGATGCCAAGTGTCATTCTTACCACAGCTCCGTGCATACAACCTCAATAGGTGGAGAGCAGGAGAGCTTTAGCTTCAACTGTCAATTGACAGTTAAAGTTTCATAATTACTTCACGTTCTGTGACCTTAATTGTCCTTTTGCTTATCACCCTACATTGCGTCATTTCTTTCCTCTTTTCTTTAAGCGTTATCCCCTTCGCCATAATTCATAACCGACCCACCCCCTCCCCCCCTTTCCCATTTTATCATCTTCAGGGTGTTGAAGATGGCAGTGTGGATCCAGGCCCAGCAGCTCCAGGGAGATGCTCTGCACCAGATGCAGTCTCTGTATGGTCAGCACTTCCCCATTGAGGTGCGACATTATCTGTCCCAGTGGATAGAGGGCCAGCTCTGGTGAGTTGCTCCTCAGGCCAAACAGAATTAGTGTGTGTGTACAGTTATGCCCACATGCCTGAACAAATGTTTGCCTTGCATATTTGTACATGAGAGCAAATTTGGACAACTCCTCTTCTCTTGTCTGTTTTTTGTTTGTTCTTTTCAACACCTTAGAGTTCATTCATTAACCATGTGCGTGCATTTATACATGTGTCCGTGTTTCTTGTATGTGTTTTATGTGCATGTATTTATGTGTGTGCGTGCGTGTGTGTGTGTGTGTGTGTGTGTGTTTAGGGATGTCATAGACCTGGAGAACCCGCAGGAGGAGTTCAAGGCCAAACGCCTTCTGGACAGTCTGATTCAGGAGCTGCAGAACAAGGCTGAGCACCAGGTGGGAGAAGATGGCTTCCTCCTCAAAATCAAACTGGGACACTACGCCAGCCAGCTCAAGGTAAGTCTTTTGGAAATACACCTCACCAGCCACGAGAACAGGACTGCATACTCAGAAATATATAGCACCTCACTGGTTTTATCTTTAGGCTCAACTGCCTGTGGCCGGCAAGCTGAAATTAAGGCCAACTTGTCTTATTCATACAATCTGTTTCATTGAGAGACCTATTGGATTTGGTTTGTAGTCAGAGAGGGAAACTGAACTTGGGGGCAGTATGTCCAAAGTTTGAGAACTCAGAAAGAACAAAAGTATGTACCAAATAAATGTGGTTTCAGTTATTTGTCAGATTTATCAGTGAAGGAGAAATTTCCCTGGGACTTGAAAATGTCTGACCTTGATTTGTTTTGTCGTAAAAATGTCTTTGATCTGTGATACTTTATGTATTGCTAAGCAGAAGACTGGAACAAGAAGTGCCTCCTGTTCGTGCAGTCAAATAAGCCAAAAAACAATTCCAGGGGAATATTTTCACATTAAACTCTGAATTCCACCTGCTCAGGCCGTAGCTTCGTTTTCAGCCAATTGTTTTAAATTGTTTACAATGTGACGAGATGATAAGCAAGCGGTTGGTAGGCACAACTGTTCAGCTCAGGCGCCTCCCTCGCCGTATTTCTTAGAAGGAGCGCACAATGCACAAAATGTTTTAAGAACAGGTTGTATCCCACCATGAGAAAAACAAGAGGACAGCCCAAGCGAGGGCCTTGGTAGCCAGCCAGCGCTGCTATTTATGATCTGAGCTCCCTGCTCACAGATCCGTTCTTCTGTTTGTCTTCTCCCCTCCCCGACAGCAGGCAGAGAAACAGGGCGAGGGGGCTCAAGCTGCAATCCCGAATACTTACCAGACTGTTTGTTTTTTATCTGTCTGTGTGTGCTTACATACATACAAGTGGCTGAGTGTGATGCATACTTCTCTGTTATGCTTCAGATCCTATCTTAGCTTCCCCTCATAAACTCAGGATGGTGAAATCAATGAAACTTTGAATGCAACTTCATTCTTCCACTTAAAGCAGGAAACAACAAGAATATCACCAACTGACTCACAACAGTATCTTTTAAACTGAAAGTGAAACCTCAGTTTCTTACACTGCTCATCAAAAAAAAAAAAAAAAAATACTGTAACACATAAACCACTCAACTCTGGTGTGTGTGTGTGTGTGTTTGTGTGACAATATGTGTGTATGTTAATGAGTCATGTCTCTATATAGAGTGTGCTGAGCTTCAGAGATGAGTCTCATTAGGCTCATCTAATGGGTTTTAGTGTCTGTGGCGTTGGCTCCAGAACTTAGCGAGCTTCCTTGATGCGACTAAATTGGCGAGTCCTGTGTCCAGCGGCTGCTCCACTCGTCAGGGGCTAACAGGCCTTAACACAGCACATGTGCTCCTTGTCTTTCAGAGCACGTATGACCGCTGTCCTCTGGAGTTGGTCCGATGCATCAAACACATCCTCTACACAGAGCAGAGGCTCGTCAGAGAGGCTACGAATGTAAGTAGGGTGCATGTGTTTTTTGCTGTGAAATACATACACAGTCTGACACTTGAACGCGCTCCTCTGCTCATTTGCCTGCGCACCACACATCCTAACTGAAATACAACCTTGCAAACACCTGTGGCTTCTCCATGCATTATTCATTTCATAGCGTGTACAAATCCTGCAAACACAAACAGAGGCTCAACTACGTAATGGTGACTGATTCAAAGATTGAATAACTGGGTAACTACTCCCTGTTTCCAAAGTCTGCAGATTCCCTTGGATTATTATAAATGTGACACCTTCGGACACCGACAGCTTCTCAATCACGCCGTGAAATGGCCTCATAAAAGCAAACCTTTGTATTTCTCCACTGGCACACTGCAGTATGGAGGGAAGTCAAAACTGAAAGTCAAATATTTCACGCTTTATAACAAGCACTGAGTTATAAAACCATAAAGGCAGCAGTGCATAAAACATCTGACTCTCAGCAGCTCCTGGGGTGAATTGATTTCCAGTCACAACATGCCTTTTCTATTAGTGGAATGCATATTTAGGCTGATTGAATTCCACCCTGTTTAGCCTGAACCTTTAGGCACCATAGTGCTCTTGTTCAGAGCTTTAACTGACCATGCAGTCTTCCTGAGTATGATAAGCAAATCCATTTCCTCCCTCTCTGCATTTACAATGATCCCACTTTGATTGCCACATGCAGGGGTCAGTGCATCATGTCTAGCTTAAGTTTGTGTCCCTGCCCGATGCCCCAACCGATGGTCCCCCATAGCTCAGCTCTCAGCTCCACACTGGCCAGCCATTTCCCTTAATAACTATCATAAACAATCCGATGACAGACAATTCAGAGAATTTACAGGCCACGCTCCATCCAATGGAAAATCAACCTTACCAATTGCTGTTCCCAAACCCATAATTTCCCCTCTCTCCCTCTCTCTCTCTGTCTCTTTCTCTGTCTCTCTCTCTGTCTCTCTCTGCGCTTGTCTCTCAATCACATTTGTAATTGAAAGTCGAGCTCTCCGGTGGGCGGGATGATGGACAGCATGTCTCAGAAATACCAACAGATCAACCAAGCTTTTGAGGAGCTTCGTCTGATGACCCAGGACACTGAGAACGATCTGCGCAAACTCCAGCACAACCAGGAGTACTTCATCATCCAGTACCAGGAGAGCCTCCGCATCCAGGGTGAGACCAGAGGGCTCGCACCTAGTTAATGCTGCTCCAGAAAATAACACCAGAATGAGTGTTTTTACTGACTAGACTGTCGAGTGGATGAGCGGATGGTAGTTCTGAAACATTTAGCCTATTAACTGAGTAGTAAACTGTCATATTTAATTGTCATATTTAATTATTAAGTCATTTGTCATATATCCCAAGCAGTTACTGGTTCAAGCTTCTCAAATGTGCAGATTTCTTTTTATTGTTTTGTTTCATTTTAAGTTGAACAAATACCAGTGTTCTGAAGATATCATCTGGGCATTTTTCACTATTGTAAGCTAACTGATTAATTGATTTATAGAAAATATAATCAAGATATGAATATCAGAAAATACCTGTTAGTTGAAGTCCTAAGTGGTTTGTTGTACAGCTCGATGAAACTGAAGTGTGAAGTTGCGTAGCTGCATTGTGCAGGAAAAGAAAAAAGTTGGGAGTCTAGTATATGTCATAGCTTTGGAATATCAAGGTGTGAAATTGTATAAGAATCTTTCCACCCACATTTGACAGCTGTCTGAAATATTATACTGGATCCTGTAGATCAGCAATGGAAAACATGTACCTGGAGCTTCCATAACCCTTCAACCTCTGCGTATATGTTGCGTCATGCAGAAAACAACACCTCGCTTTAGTGACGTCTGCGTTATGTTCAATGTGTGTGCACAGGTTAGAGATTTTTTTTTTTTTTTTTGCCTCCTCTCTCTTTCTTCCTTCCTCCATCTCCATCTCATCCATACCCCTCCCCCCACCCCCTTTGGATGGCACGAAACTCCACCCTCCCGCCTCCCCCACCCCTCCCAGCTCAGCTGACCAGCCTGGCCACGCTGCCCCCTGCTGACCGACAGCTACGGGAGCCCGCCCTTCTCAGCAAGAGAGCCACTGTGGAGTCATGGCTGACCCGAGAGGCCAACACACTACAGAAATACAGACTGGTGAGACATGAACATACACTTTTGTATATCTTGTTCATATACGAAACATACAAATTTAGTTTGTTTCTTTAATGTGTGTGAGTGCCAAGTTTTTGATTGTAAGTAAGCCTCTCCATAAAGGAAAAATAATAAATATTTTTTTTTTAATGTGTTTGTTTGTTTGTTTGTTTTTTTGTGTACAGGACCTGGCGGAGAAGCACCAGAAAACACTGCAGCTGTTGAGGAAGCAGCAGACCATCATTCTGGATGACGAGCTGATCCAGTGGAAGAGACGGCAACAGCTGGCAGGCAACGGGGGCCCACCGGAGGGAGGCCTGGACATCCTGCAGTCCTGGTGAGTTCTTTTCTGCCTCCCACCAAGATCACAGCCACTAGACTCCCTTGCAAAACAAAAGGGTCACAGGTTTACAAGCTTGTAATTGACCATAACTGGGTTTATTTCCAAAGTTTATTGGCTCCTAACAAGAGAGACATCGGCAGACATACGCCGACATCCCTTATTTTCCACCCAACTTCGTTCTGTTTGCCATTTTTGGAGCATTTTGATATTGGTCCTCTGGACCTTCTGCAGTGCAAATTTTAATGTCTTTTCTGTGTTTAGGCCTAATTCTTACTTGTGTGTGTTTCTCTGTGTGTGTGTGTGTGTGTGTGTGTGTGTGTGTGTGTGTGTGTGTGTGTGTGCCAGGTGTGAGAAGCTGGCAGAAACTATCTGGCAGAACAGGCAGCAGATCCGGAGGGCAGAGCACCTTAGACAGCAGCTGCCCATCCCCGGCCCCATCGAAGAGCTTCTCAACGAACTCAACAGTACTATCACAGATATCATTTCAGCTTTGGTCACCAGGTGTGTGTGTGTGTGTGTGTGTGTGTGTGTGTGTTTAAGTTTAAGTTTATTTGTAATCATAACGACTGGATCATCTCTGAAAAAAGCTGATTTTAAGGGCATCAATGTAGGTTAGCATAGCTTCAACATAAGGATGAGGTTAAGTGAGTGGGTGTGTTATGTACCTGAGGCCTTGCCCTTTCCTGAACTCACTGTTGGCCCTCATGGAGGCAAATCCTGCTTACACAACCTCAGTTGCTTTTGTGGCCAACAGCAACGATATCATCTCTTACTAAAATTAAATTACTTAGGCATTCACTTTATCCATCTACTGATTCAATTCACATGAGCGAAGCTACTGCATATGACGGTAGAGAATGTGCGGATGTTTGGGAGCATGTTTGTGTTTGTTCTCTTGATTCATTACATGCTGGATGAGCATTATCTGCTAACGTGAGAACATTTAGCTTTTTCAAGATTTGTTGAAGTTAAGTTGTAAGATTATCTTCCTTAAGATTTCAGTTCCGGCTTTGACTTTTACGACACCTGTGGTTACCATGGTAATGGCAAGTGCAGCTTAATGATAGCTGAGCAGATAATTTGTCAGAAATACAACAGAAGAGTAACTGGTGTACAGTATCTGTTTACCGTGCAGCCAAACAAACTTATGTTGTTTTGATAGAAGTCAGTCAGAAATAATGGAAACCACAATCTGATTTCACAGTGTGAGTCATTCTCCGTGCAGCAGCAGAGCACAGTTAAGTTGGTTACCTATCTGCAGAGCTGGAGGTGTGCGTCCTGTTGCCTGTGGCTATTCATCTCACAGCTCTCTGTGGCTGATCTTTCTTGTTTCATTACTCCCTGTAACGTTTAAAACTGATCCATGTCAAAAAACGTGTCGTAAAGAAAGCCACCTGGTGTGTCATGTTGAACTCTTAATACAGCTCTGATACGGTGTGAAGAGAATAAACCGTGAACAGTGAGGCTGTTATTAATTAGATTAAATTACGCTGCATCACACGCTGCATCGTTTCTCATGAATCCCCTTGTGCGTGTCAAGGTAGTTTTCATCCAGCACAACAATTTCAGACTGAATACTGCTATTTAGAGACATATATTACATATTGTAAATACCTTGAGAATCTTAAAGGTGCTATATGTAAGTTTTCTCTGCCGCGGAACATGGTCTCTTGGTGTGAGCATGTGGTGATGGTTTTAATGGTCACTTGCCAAGAGCTTCAGCCATCATTGCGTTTACAAGACAAGAGGTTAGTACATGCCCTCTGGGCAGCGCTATTTCGTCATCCTCTCATGTTGGACAGAGCAGAGTGGAAACTACAGTGACTCACTATCACAAAATAGTATTGGTAGACGGACAGGCCGGTTGGCTGGTTAGCACTGCTGAAGTTGCAACATTTCTTCTAGACTGGTAAGTAAACAGCTGTTAATGCTGACCATAGCAATGTAGCAATAGTAAAAACTTACATACAGCACTTTTAAGGACATTAACCTTAAAGTTTGATTTCACTGGGGTTGGATTTATCTAGGCGCAGATTGTAGTGGTGATGGGATCCGTGGTTGGGGAAATAATGTATTGAAAGAAAATACAAAGCAAGTTTAGTCTCCATGTGTTACAGTGTGAGCCCTAGTGTTGAGCCAAAGCACCCCCCCTCCCTCCACTTGCTCTAACAGAGATGACATTGAGACATGGGCTGAGGAGGAGTCCTGACACAGAGGAGGAGGGTTAATGCATAGGTGCCCAGAGGCAAAGTATGGTAGTTGAAGGCACCTAAAGAAATCTGCAGAGACACAGAGCATGCAATGTTAAAGAGATTAAAACTAAGGACGAGTACATACTGCTTGTTTTAGTACATTCTTTTTTGCCCCAACAGCACATCTGCCAGGATCTTTTAGCCTTCTAGCATCTCTGAACACAAAGTAATCTGAAGTATTTGACAGCATCCTCTCCCACTTTCTTAGAAGATTGTCCCTGCAGGGACCCATAACACATTGAAAAGGCATGTCACTGTCACAGCGATTTCTGACTGACCACAGACAAGCCTGTGACCAGCCAGTAATGCACTGCTCTCACGCATCGTACAAACACTGGTTATGTTCCTTCAACAACATCCTCTATATATGCCCATGAAGCCTCAGGAGGTTTCAGGCTGGAAATGAGCTGTGATGAGCGTTATCTTCTCATCACCATGTAGTTCAGCTACAGACCAAAGGGCTAAAAGGCTCATAACATCAGTATGTGTTTGTTTCCAAGCTCTGTCTGAGTCCTCCAGGTTTAATTATTAGGTTGTGTTATGTGGACATCAGCAGACAGCTATGCAGAAAAGCAGACCAACACTGTCAGAGAAAAAAGTAATTGTTAACCCTGTTGGTTTACTGAACAGCGATTGCTTTCGTGCCCCGCCATTAGTGCGCAGTTCATTACAATTAAGGTCTTTTTCAAAGGCTAATGTTCCTAAATCTGCAGGTGAGTGGAGCTTGAAGGAACCCTGTCGAATTTCCATTGTCAACAACTAGTCATTTTGCATTCAACAGTTCACATCAATACACACTGTATATGTTAAGTCTGATGAACACGTTGAAAGCATTTTCTACCTCATGAAACATTTGTGCAGTCTTTTGTACATTTTAAACATGCATTGTTTGCATTCTGTGGTTGCGTCAGTTTGCAGCCTTCTGCAGTCTTAATTTTCAGCCAGTTTGTTCTTATGGTAACTAGCTACAATATACAACGTAAATTCATCAAATAAGCTATTTAATCCTGTGAACTAATTAATTTAACATTTTGTTCACATATTTCTGGCTACATTTGATAAGTTTCTTCAAAAGAAAAATAAAAGGCAAGATAACATGCAGCAAATCTCTGTTTCATTAAGGGGACTTACACTAAATGAGCCTCCAAGGCACCTAATCAACAGGACTCTCTTCTGCCATTCAGTCCAACTCTCCTTTGTGTTTCCACAGCACCTTCATCATCGAGAAACAGCCTCCACAGGTGTTAAAAACCCAAACCAAGTTTGCCGCTACAGTGCGCCTCTTAGTAGGAGGGAAGTTGAACGTGCACATGAACCCCCCACAGGTCAAAGCCACCATCATTAGTGAGCAGCAAGCCAAGGCCCTGCTGAAGAACGAGAACACAAGAAAGTAAGTCCAGTGCTTTAAGCATGTCAGTGTGGATTTAAAAACGGACAACAACAGAGAACAGTGGAGTTTCAGCCTTCTGTTACTTGGTGACAATAACAACATGGCTTATTTTCAATTAATACAGCAAAGATGTTTCAAGAAGTGACACGTAGCACTTTTCCAGTCTTATCGCTCAATCAAAGCACTTTACACTATAAGCCGCGTCCACCCAATCATACAGCACTTTTTCTATGTATGCTTTTCTATCTCACACACACATCAGGGGAAATCAATTTGAGGTTCAGTATCTTGCCAGAGGACACTTAAACATCCAGACTGGAAGAGCCGGGAATCGAACCGCTGACCTTTCGATTGGTGGGCGACCTGCGCTACCTCCTGAACCACAGGGGCGGCTGTTGTGTAGTCACATGTTGTAGCAACAACATGTGATCCATCTGTTTTCCTTAATGTGTTTGCACATATTTTAGTATCCCCTCTTCCTTTAGTGGGGACACTGCAATGAGCTCCCACAACGCCATTAAGACAAGGAGTCTTAGGTTTCTTACAAGGATTACTTGATCCCAGGATGAACTCTAGCCTAGTGTATTTTTTAGACCTCACCACAGACATGGCTGGAACTTGAACAATGCCTCAAAGGAATCTATGGTGTGGATGCAGAATCCACATTTAGCTGGTTCCACAGCCTTAGTCCACATTCCTCCTGACTAATAGAGACCTTCTGACTGTAGGTCAGCCAGGCAGCCAGTGTGGTTAAATGGGTGAGCAGTTAGAGCCATAACCCCAATATGCAGCCCAGACAAATCTGCATACTGAGAAGATAGAGAGGGTGGTAGTTAAACTTTCAGTTATATATATATATATAAAGTATTAACATCATTCCTACACCCAGCATGCTTTTCACTCCACTCCTGCTGTCCAAACGAGCATCATTTTGTATTAATTTGCTCTGGGAAGAATGTAATTTTCAGCACTCGAGTGCATACAGCTAATTGACTCCTCGATGGTCTCTCTCCTGCAGTGACAGCAGTGGGGAAATTCTCAACAATAACTGTGTAATGGAGTACCACCAGACAACAGGCACTCTCAGTGCCCACTTCAGGAACATGGTAAGTATGGCCTTGTGGTGTACATGAGTTAACTCTGATGGCAGCAACAGGAAATGAAATGACTATCATGCCCTTCATATAGAAGCTGTCTGCAGAATTCATTTGAAATTATATCAAAGCATAAATATGCACATGTCCCTGATCTGTATATAATGTAAATATATAGAGAAACAGGTTCAATTTATACTTTATTATTATATATTATATAATGCCCTTAATTGAAGCAACTGCCAATAATTAAATCCATCAATATTATGGAAATATATGACAAAAATGTCATAGCTATGCTTTATATCTTTTTTTTCCTATAATAAATGAAAAAAATACCCTCCTGGGCTGAATAAGCATCACTTCATCCATCACCAATGCAGTTCCAATATTTTTGGGATTTCTAGAATAAAGTGAACTACTGAGCTGCACTTCACCAGCCAGTGTCATTGCCTGGTGTCTGTGCAGTGTGGGTATTACAGTACAGCATGTACCGCACATACCCATGGCAACTCAGCAATGCTTTGGAGGATCAGTGTGCAGCATTAGAAGAGCCCCCTCTCTACATCACACATGTTGTTAACAACAATCCCCCAGAGCCCTCCATGGATTATTTACATGTAGCGATACGCAAAGTGAATTATGCATGCATGAACTGTATATATGATGTGTGCATTGTCAGCCTAACCGCATAGGCAAGACATACAGTATGTCCAGTATTCCTCATTGTTACACGTGTCTTGTTTCATGTAGTCTTTGAAGAGGATCAAGCGATCGGACAGGCGAGGAGCAGAGTCCGTCACAGAGGAGAAGTTCACCATTCTGTTCGAGTCTCAGTTTAGTGTTGGAGGCAATGAGCTTGTTTTTCAAGTGAAGGTAAGATGGCGCAGATAGATAGGGTGGAACAAAACACTACACTGGCCTTGGCATACAAACATAGTATATCTTACTCCTGCAACATCAGAAATGTGTTTATTTTTATGCCCAATTCACAAGACCTTGAGCGTCCACTCCTACATACACTGTAACGCACAGTGCGCCTCGTACGCTCAGCCACTAGTGCTTGTTCCCGTGCTTCATCTGTCTTTTTGTAAAACAAGTGGTTTTATGATGATGTTTTAATGGTTCCTTCTATACTATTAAATCTGTAGAAGGTCGTGTTGTTTGACAGTAAGTTCAGCATTTATGAATGCTGCAGCATTCTTACACTGATGGCCTCCCTTCTCCCTCCCTCTCTCTCTCTCTCTCTCTCTCTCTCTGTCTCTCTCTCTCTCTCCAAACAGACGTTATCTCTACCTGTAGTGGTTATAGTTCACGGTAGCCAAGACAATAATGCCACAGCAACTGTGTTATGGGACAACGCTTTTGCAGAGCCGGTGAGCATCTGTGTGTGTGTGTGTGTGTGTGTGTGAGTGTGTCTGTGTTCAAACTTTTATTTAGAGATGGCTAAACATAAGCCTGTATACAAAAATCCTTGCAGAAGCAATGAAACGGTATATAAAAAAATATTACTGCTGTGGAAATAGCTGTGTGTGCACTTGTTTATGTGCTCATCTTTGCACATTTTATCTTTGGCTATGTTTTGCATTCTGCTGCTGCCTTGCTACCTTCCATAAAGCTCATGTTAATCCCCTGCTGTCTCCCGTGCACCTACAGGGACGGGTGCCTTTCCTCGTGCCAGATAAAGTGCTTTGGCCTCAGCTGTGCGATGCCATCAACATGAAGTACAAGGCTGAAGTGCAGAGTAACCGAGGCCTGTCTGAGGAAAACCTGGTCTTCCTTGCTCAAAAGGCTTTCAGCATCTCCAGCAACAACCCTGATGACTACCGCAACATGACTATGACCTGGTCACAGTTTAATAGGGTCAGTGACAGTTTCTTTCTCTCTCTCTTCTTCAGTGAATACAAAAACACAGTTTTTATAAAGAGTGCCCTAATTATCTGTTATCATCAGTTTTTATGTATGGATTTCTTATCGTGCTGCACTTTTCTCCTCATTGTATTTTTGAAATGCCCACAGGCCGGTTTCAATGAGTCATATCAGCCACATGCTTATTCGCCACAGAGTGATTTACTATTGGTTATCCATACATACAAATATTTCTTGCTCCATTTGCAGTGTCTCTACTGCCCTATTCTGTATGACAATTTGAATGAGAACGCCTCATTGGAAGCCAGGTCTTCATCTTAATGGGCCTGTTTGTCCACACAGTAAAAGGCTGGAGGCCTCATTTTCTGGCTCAAAGCAGCTGGCGGAAAACACACTCACATTCACCACACGCCATCAGTCTCATTAGATTACAGGAACATCAAGTTTCAGCCGCTTCACAGACCCGTGTGTAGGCTACACATAGACACCCTGTCGTCTTTTTGCTCTTTCTCAGATACACAACATGGACACATTCAGCCCTACACTTGGTTAAGTCATACACACAACTGGGATGAGGACGTGTTGTTCTTTGTGTTTATGGACTGGATGGACACTGAAAACCTTTTAAAAAAAAAAAAAAAAATGTGTGTGCTTGTGCTGTATGATTTCTAAAAATGTTTTCTCCAAAATCATTCACCTCTACAGGAAAGCTTGCCAGGGAGGAACTTCACATTTTGGCAATGGTTTGATGGTGTGATGGAACTCACAAAAAAGCATCTCAAACCACACTGGAATGACGGGTAAGGAAACTGCAGTGTTTTTTTTGTCTTTTTTTCTTCAGTTTCTGTCTTTGGCTGAAAAATACGTCAGAACGGACAAATAAAAGCACTACCTCTCTTTTTTCATTTTGACAGCTGGACTGTATGTTCTGTGAGAGTAAAATGTGTTTTCCTCTCCCTATTCTGTGAGTCTTGACAACTCAGGCAATGGTTCACTTTCATGATTTTCCATGGCAACCTGGGGAGTCAGACCTGCTCTCGCCACTAAACTAGAGTGAAGGAGAGCACATAATAGTTATTATGTCTTTTTCTATATATCTTTTTCTCTCTTTTTTTTTTTTTAGAGCCATCTTAGGTTTCGTGAACAAGCAGCAGGCCCAGGACATGCTGATGTCCAAACCCAACGGTACTTTCCTTCTGCGCTTTAGTGACTCTGAGATCGGAGGAATAACAATAGCCTGGGTGGCAGAAAATCCTAACAAAGCAGGTATGACATCAAAATTCACATAGCGTCATTTTCTGACTAAATCAACACAGCAGGAAAGCCAGTTAAATGTATGGCTTCCGTCATCTAAATTATGCTAAATTAAAAGCCGCATCAAGCATTTTTTTGGCCACTAGGGGCAGAGAGATAAACTGCAAATTGAGCATAGCAGATGTTTGGCTTAGTAAGTTCTCATTAATAAAATGACAGCAAATGTACTCAGACATACGGAAGACACAAAGTAATATGGGCATCCCATTCAACTCGTCTTTTTTTTCGCCTGATGAAGATAACTGTAATAACTTTTCAACTTTAGCCCTGATTTGTGTGGCCAAAAATAATGAAGTTCTTATTAGCATTCTATGATTTCAGGCTGTGCAAGAAGTGTCCAACCAGGTTGAGCTTGACAGGATTTATGTGCAAAATTCTTTTTATGTTTTTTGCTAAATTAAAGCGGCATTTCACCATTTTTTTTTTTAAACTTTTGACCCTCATTGCGCAGAGGGAGAAAGTCTAAACTACAAGTACGTATTACTAATATGTTAGCAAACAAAATTTACACAGAAAAATGTAAGAGACTCAGTAGAAACAGGAGCATCACATTCAACTCAATCTCTCTCACCATCTCACTTTGTGTGCTTTAAGAGCGAAGAGAAACAATGAAGCGACCTAACGGAGCTATACGTTAGATCAGTGTCATTGACCTCTGCTACCTGTCGTCTAGCTTACTGTGTGAGGAGGATATATGACTGGATTGCAGAGTGATGTAGATTTTAGATAATTCAAATGAAAACAACACTGTAGTACTGCTGAAATTACAATATATTGCTGCTCTTGCCAATGCTGTGGTTTGGGTGCCGTGTTTATCCAGGTGAGAGAATGGTATGGAACCTCATGCCCTACACAACCAAAGACTTCTCCATTCGCTCTCTGGCTGACCGCATCAGCGATCTCAATCACCTCCTCTTCCTCTACCCCGACAGACCCAAGGATGAGGTTTTCTCCAAATATTACACCCCACCACTCTGTAAGGGACCCTCTGTTTGCACTGCCTGTTTTTTACTTGAATGTCACAGCTGCGATGCCTCCGTAAGACCCGATCGCTGAGCTTTCAGTCATTCTCTCTCCCTGTGCTTGTTTGTTTTAAAGCCAAAGCAGTGGACGGCTACGTGAAGCCACAGATAAAGCAAGTGGTGCCCGAGTAAGTATCAAGCTTCCTGTTCGTCTGTCCTGCTGTTCTTTCGCTCCGGTTCTCTCTTCCCTCTCTCTCTACTCCACTGTCCACCCACCAGTTTTCCCTCTGTGGCAACATTTAGAGTTAATCACTAAATATTGGACCCTGAATTCAGATCAGTTATTAGTTTGCTGTTACAGTTGGAGGAGGCCAATTAAGGATGGCCAGGGTTCCTGAGTGAGCTTGTCTTCCACTCATCATTAGAGTTAGGCTTGTTAGTTAGCAAGCCCTGCTCTCTGCCTGTCTCTGTGGTTGGTTCATACGCAGTACAGAGAATCACCATAATGATGCAGCAAAGCCTGGAAAACACGCTGAGGGTAGTTGCTTAGGCAACTGCTGACCATAGACTCATAGGATTTTATCTTGGGTTTACGTGTGTGTGTGTGTGTGTGTGTGTGTGTGTGTGTGTGTGTGTGTGTGTGTGTGTGTGTGTGCGTGCGTGCGTGTGTGCTTGCGTGTGTGTGTGTGTAGGTTTGCTACAGCCAATCCAGACCCAGCAAGTGGGAACCCAACCTATATGGATCACGGCGCCTCCCCAGCACCTGTCAGTCATCCTCACACCTATGGCATATACCCGCCTATGTGAGTCAACAAGTCCTTAC
Source organism: Seriola aureovittata (assembly GCF_021018895.1). Taxonomy (NCBI): domain Eukaryota; kingdom Metazoa; phylum Chordata; class Actinopteri; order Carangiformes; family Carangidae; genus Seriola; species Seriola aureovittata. The sequence goes on from NC_079380.1 coordinate 10,593,427, forward strand.
ATATGAGCTGCTCTCTGTGAGAGTGTGTATGTGTGTGTACATTTTGAGTATCTGTTTCTCGGTGATGTGCTGCCAGCTTGTCTGAGTGCGGGTGGCTCCTCTCTGTGTCCCATGGCAGGAGCGACTCTATGTTGGACGCAGACGGAGACTTCGACCTGGATGACACCATGGACGTGGCGAGGCACGTAGAGGAGCTCCTCCGGCGGCCTGTAGAAAGCCAGTGGGGTGGCCAACAATCATGACCCTTGACCTTTTTAACCCGCAACAAAACCAAACGAAACCTGCCTCCCAACATGCCCCACTCGCATTGACATTTCTCATGGTTTAATTCCACTCATTTCTCTTCTGTTTCAGATGGCTATAATGTGAAATGTTAATAATGGTTGTGATTTTTTTTTTTCTTTTTCTTTTCAGCATGACAGCATGCACGTCAGTGACTTCTCATAGTTTTATTTGTGTCCATAAGTGTTTGTAAAACAGACTAGGTATAATGCAAAACCTACAATGTTACAGTATTGTGAAAAAGAGAAGAAGAAATGATGTTCATTCACACTGTGCATGCATTTCCAGTTGATTTTGAACAGATTTAAATATTATGCTACTGTATGAAGTCATTTTAACAGTTCAATGTTTTTATTTTGTTATATTTTTTTTTCTTTGTAAATGGGTTATCAGTATTTTGACAGTGACATTGAACTTGCCCTTTGACAAAAAAAAGAAACTTACTGAAGAGTTTTGCTTTTTGCTCTAAACACAACATAATCTGAGTCATTGCTCTGCAGAGTTAGTCTGTTTTTTTCAAATCCGTATACACTAACCTAAAGGCAGAGTGACTCTCTTTGCTCTCTGCAGCTGAAGGCACACACATCAGCACACGGTACACATGCGCAAGTGTACGATGTATTTGTTCTGATTTGTTCACCAGCTGAAACCCAGGAGAGGGGTTTATGCACCTCCCTCACTCTCACAGGGCTATTTGTCTTCTGTTTGTACACAGAAATGCAAATCTAAGCATTTACCCAGCGCTGCCTGCTTGTCCTCTCAGGTCCCTCTGTTCCCCTCATCAATGCTACCTCGCATTATTCTACTGACAGTCCTTGTTACTTTCTGTTGTCACATTCACACCAGTAGGTACAAACGTGGGGTTCCGCTCTTGTAATTTGTGTTATTATGGGTGGAGAAGATCCCCTTGCTGCCTGACTCTGTTGGCTGTTTCATGCTTGAAATCGCTCACCTGAAGAAAGTCACGTCTGGTCGGTGGTATGCCTGAATATTTGGGGGCAGTGCTGTTCCCTTCTGACTTTTTTCTGCCTGCCTGTCCGTCCACTTGTTCCTTTTGTCGTGTCATGTCACCGTGACATAACCGGGCATGCGCATGTCTCTATGGGACAGCCTGGCCACGCCAGCAGCTGAAGTCACCAGGCATAGATAGATAGGTGCAGGCTTTGAATGTTTGCACAGACTCACCGGCCGCTGGGCCACATATAGCACCTCAAGCATGTTGAGCCATGTCGGTCTGTTTCGTTGTCTGGCTTTTGTTTTTTGCTATACGTAAAAGACAAAAAACACATAAGTGTAGTAGAAAATGTTGAGACTATTACCCCACTGCCTCCACTTCATACAAAGACACATTCATACACACAACGCTTAATAGAAAATCTATCATTGACAACAGCCTTGCACCTCAGGAATGAATCGCTTTGCTTAGCTGATGTATAAGCCAAATAGAAAAATAATCTATGTATACAGAATATATGAATTTATTTTCTCTATCATAATTCTATTTTATTATTGTTTCTCTGGCACTCCCCCAATGAATGTAACCCCTGTGCATGACCCAGTCGAGGGTTTACATACAAACACCTCCCCAGTCTGAGCAGAAGTTTCAAGTCTCGTGTCACCAGAAGTACCAGTTGAAAAAGGACACAGAGCAACTGGAAATCAGAGAAGAGTTTATGATGTACTTTAGCGTCTTGTTCAACACACTTATAGTATTTAAAATATTCCCACATCTTTCTTTTCATTTCTTTTATTCTTTTGTATCTCTTTCTTTCTTTCCCGTCTTTGAAATCTCAACCTACACAGGCAGTCTTGTGATATATCCTTCATCACCATTATTCTCATAATTTTTTGAGCTTCGTTCCACCGTAGACTGTGTATTTTTTGATGATGTAGATGGCGCTGTGTGCTGTTCAATGTATGTACCATGTTTGTGCTTTTGGGTTTTATCACTTGGAGGTTTTCCAAGAGAAACAGTTGTTGAGTTGAAAAAAGAAGAAAATAAAGTTTTATAAATAATTTGAACTCAACCTGTAGAAGTACAGACGGTTTTCATGTCACTACAAAATAAATGCTTTTTTTTTTTTTCTTCTTCTTTATGTGTGCAGTCACCACCATTGATTTAACCGACCAGCCACAAGCTCATCTGGATGTGCAGAGTAAAATGTGTAACTGCATCATGTACAGAAAATGAGGGGAATCCATGCAGTTCAATTCTTTTAAATATATAAAATATTAGTAATATAAAATATTTTTTAAATTTATGTACACACATTATAAAGGGATATTTTGTCAGAGAGCTACTGTCCTCATCTGAAACGAGTTTCACAATAGACATGAACACAAAACAATTTAAAAAAAAAAAAACTTATTACTAACTATTTCACTATCCAATAGACTGTATGGGGCTTTCTGTTTGGTGAAACCTCAGGGCTTTGGGTGGAGGGAAATATCTTTTACGGGTGTGTCAGATTAAAAGTCCCTCATCTTGTAGAGAAACCTCTCAGATCGTCGCCTGAAGACCTCTCCAATAATGCTTGACATGGAATTAATGTGTTCCAATATAGCACAGGTGTTAATAGGGTTACCTTAAAGGGACATACCACCAGTCTTTTCACCACTGCAGTCTATTTTTTTTTTTTTTTTAAAGCGTGCCATTGTTGTTTAGGTTTGTCACTTATTTCCTACCATTTTTTGCACAGTATGAACATCAAATTGCAGACTGCAGATGATTCATAACCGGTTTTAGGTTGGAAATAATTTACCCGTCTAAATGAACTCAATTTTTCCCTGATATTGCAGCTATAAAAAGCTAGTATACAATGTGCAGGTGCAGGTGGAAACCTCTGACATTTTTAGACTTCACTCTATATAATAGTACATAGTAGTGACATTTCTCTCTGTGGAGCTTTTGAATGACAATCTCGAAGACTGAATTTCATTTTCATACGGCATTCAACTAAATGTAAAGCAATGTTTGCGCATGGGTGGTACTAAATTAACAATATCATGGTATATTTGATGTAACTGAAAGGAAGCAATGTTAAACCAGACATAGTAAATGGCGCAAGCTCAATATTCAAAACTGAATATTTCTTCAAATGTATAAGAGACGGTAAGTATGGGAAGCTAACTGCAAGAATAATAATACAGGTATTGTATGTACATACCTGTGTTTTACCACCTTATCCAACTGCACTGCCCTTTGGCAGCAACAGTTCTTCACAACCCTCAGTAGCAGCTCTCTTGTCTCTGCTCACAAATTGTCTTAATAGGCTCACATCTGCCATCTGGTGGAGATAAAGAAACGTGGCTTTTTTTGTGTGTGTGTGTTTATTTGAGCTGTAGCTTAAATATCAATTATCTGCCCTGGTGTCATGCCTGGGAAAGGTGATAAGAAAATCTAATTTATATGGAATTCAATAAAATGTGAGCAGTTATTGCTTAAATGATTTTCATTATCAGAATACACCTTTAGAAATTCTATGGCTGCTTCCTTCAGAGAAAAAACTAATTATTACGGTTGTGTATGTAATGTATGGCACACCAGTCATATTTTGATTATTTATACTTTATGCATAGGCTACTTTGTCAAATGTGCGTAGGTCACTGATTGTAATCCAGTGGAGAGGGCTCCTATAGGTCAGTGGTGGGTTGTTGCTCGGATACTAAACCTGCATTTACTACAAGGGCTTTAACACAGAGCTATAGCATGAGCACTGTGGTCTGCATCTAAAGCGATGACAGACTCACAGGAGGGCTTTCCTGTTTTTATATATACAGTGTACAGGCCAAGGTTTACAACTTAAATATAATGGTTGAGATGGTTTGTACATAAATCAACATAATGTAACAGTGAATGAAAAAATATAAGAATTGAGATGGAAAATTATATTTCACTATTTTTAATTTCTTAAAATATGACTTGGGAATGGTGAATGAATTGAAAATGTGAGAGCCATGGAAAAAATTCTAATAGAAAAGCTAGAAGAGGCTTGATTTTTTTGAGTTTTGTTGTAAATATCCAAGGTTTCACGTACATTTCCTTTTCTTCGGCTACAATTTGGTTGATCCATTATTATTGTGTAAAGGCTGCGTAGAGGCTTTGTGCTGCTTGAGCTCCACAGCTGCCTCATGACCACCTCAGTGAGGGATTCTTCCCCACCATCTCCTGACAGTAACACAGATCTTTTTTGATGGTTGGAGCTGGTCTCTAGTTTAAAAATGTTTTTTGCTCCTTATCAAATATAGAAATTGGCCTAATTTAAACATTACGTTTTGAGTTGTAATGATCCAAGACCCTTTTCTCCAGCTGTCAGGAGAATGCTCGACAATTAAGAGCAACAATGTTTTAATTATGTTGAAGGGGTCACTGGCTTTCCTTGGTTTGAATCTAATGGTCTGTAAAAGTTAATGTAATAATATTTTAAAATGGAATGTAATAGCTCAATGTAATAATTCTAACAACCTTATTTATCTAATCTACACAATGACAAACATTATTTCACTCAGTGCACATTGGTGTCAGACGTGTTCTTTTTTTGATCAAATTTTGATCAAATATTCTGTATATATTTACAAGGAAGCAAAGTTGTTTTTTTTCAACCATAATGTCATAGTTATGATTCATAAAATGATGGCCACAATTGCTAAGCATTACCTGAATGGATAGTAGCTGCAATTACATACCGAGACCATCTTTTAAACTGCTTTGTAGAGCTAATAAATACAAAATAGATCACCCACAGAGCTTTAGAATGACGCCAGCAGACACACAGGTATGAAAAATATGTCATCCATCATTGGATGTTTACACAGTTCGCAAAACAGTTTAAGAAATTCACAGTCAACTGATATAAACCAGATGAGAGAGACTATCTTTCTTTTTTTTTCTTTTAAAAAAAAAACCACGTCTACACTTTCTTTATCCTGCTTCATCTGAGCCACATCACCACCTGGTGTCAGTAAAGCCCAGTCGATCAGAGAGACTGGGCAGACTTAGGGGTGAAATCTCAGTAATGATGAACACATTGCGTGGTGTGAAACTGACTGAGAAAAAAAAAGAAGAAAATATACAGTGAGTTATTATAAGGTCTAAATATGATGTGATAGTTGCTCTAAATGAAGTGAATAAAAAGCATTAATGTTAAATACTGTTACCATGCACAGAATAGACGGCAGGGGTGCATTAATAATTCAGATATGCCTTTAGTGTGTGAGTGATTTTCTAATTGAAAAAATAGAGTGAACACCCCAATAAAATCAACAAGAATGGAAAGTTTCAGTTAAATGCGCTTAAGTGGAGTTAAAGGCACAATCAATAACTGTTTGAAGATACTGTAAATTGGAGTCTAATCACTTAAATAATTATAATTCAAAATGTAGGCCTTGTATGACAGTAGTTGGCCCTTGTATTAAACAGGAAGCCTGTCAGTCAGTAGAAGATTCCAGTCTTGTGTTTTCATTTTTGGTGGTGGTGGTGGGGGTGTCCTTTTGTTTAGATCATGGATTGTGACTTTAAAGAGCGACAATAAATGCAGAATTAGACTGTACATTAAAAAAGTGTTTGTCAGGAGGATTTTATACACAGTTTCTGTTCCTGTTGGGCGAACGAGAACATGGGCTGGCACAGGAAGTGCGGTGGCACAGCTCAGGAAGACACACCCTCTGCTCCCCAGCTGTGAGCAGCGGGAACTTCCTTTATAGATATCATCATTTAAATGTACAGTTTACACAGTATCATGTGTTTGTCAGAAGTGGATTTTTGTTCTTGTGGTTTTATTGTTATCTCAGTATCTCTGTTTGACGTAGGAGAAGGTAACTGTCACTGATGCTGTAGACACAGTAAATGAGAAATAATTAAAGGTGTGAGGGAACAGGTCGACAAACACGTGGCTCTCTACAAGGATCTTGTGTGGTCATAAATCCTGAACGTTTGACCGGGTGACCCTGGGATTAGGAGACTTGATCAATAGCCAGCTGTCTTCAATACGACCATCAACAGAGGCCTGGCTTCTGTTGATGGGCTCAGGTGGGAGGAGGAAACCGTTAGAGGCCTTAAAGTATGGCGATGCAGATCCATTGGTCTGAGCCTGACAGCGACAACAGCAGCAGGAGGGAGCGGCACCAGAGCCATGGCTTACATCCTGCCACAGGAAACTATTGCAAACCTCAATGAAAAACAACAAGGTTGTTATTTTAGAGTGACATTGCCTTTTCAGCGTTCAAGAATGCTGACACAGCGTTCTCTTGATTTCACTTTCTCTCTTGCTTGCTGTTTTATTTTAGCTTGTTTTTTTTTTGTTTACCCCCCCAGTTGAACAAAACTTATGTTTATATCCTTACATCATTCCTGGTTCTTTTTTTCTTCAATGCACAAAGCAACATACATACATGTTTGTGGGTGGATCATTGAGAGGCATCTTTAACAAGGCCAGCTGTGGTAACATCTTGTGGAGTCATGCGAACCCCCCCCCCCCAAGTCCACGTGGAGCTGATGTTTCAGAGAGTTCAGTTCAGAGACTGGTTGGTCGTCAGAGCCCTTTTCACATTGAAGTGAGACAGCTTGGCCAGGCGATGGAGGCTTTTAAAAGCAGAACTTTTGTTAAATTATTTCTGAGAATGCATAATACATGACCCTGAGAGAGAGAGAGTGAGGTGGGTGGGGGGGAGGGCAATGAGCGTGTATGTGAGGAAAAGAAGGGGGCATGTAATCTCTCCAGCCTCCTCTTCCTGGACATTTTACTGTCTCAGTCTAACAACAAGTAATCCATTCCTTCAATCGCCTTTTCACTCCCTTCCTCTGTCACTGCATGCGGTGACAGATTTCATTCACTTCTCCCTCTCACCGTTCTGCCTGTCCTTGAGAAGTAGCTGTGCTCCTCCAGCAGTATTCACATGTTTGTAAGTCATTTTCATTCATAAGACTGAATGCGATTAGAGAGGCTGTGTTTTGGCTGCAGATTAAGCCACTTACCACCACCAAGGTCTGTGAGAATGTCCACATAGAGACACTGGAACCCTTCAATGAGACTCTTTGTAATAAGTAAATTGTTGTGTGTTTCATGTGAGTGTTGCTATTTACCAGGAAGTTTAGATGAAGGACAACAATCCCAGGTCTGTGATGTAAAGACATTGCTTCGGCTCTGATGCGTCTGGCCATATATTCAAAAATCATGATCAGATGCTGAGCTCACTCTCTCTACTGCACATGACTCCTTTCATACAAATTGGCTGTGATTTGATTTGCCCCCTCATTGGGTTATGAATGGGGTTGCATTATCCCAGCTTATTGGCCATGTCTCGTCTGATGATGTGAGTTGGCCTGACTTTGAATGTTACACCCTCCATTGTTTTAGTTTATTTTAGCTTGTTCTCAGAGGCAGACACTTGGTTTTATGGTGTGTGAAACACTGGTGCCTAGGTTAGATGGCATGCACATCTGCAGTCTTTCCAATTTACCCCTAATGTGATTGTAAATATTCAGTCTCCTCTCTGTTTTAGTTGCTACTGCTCTTCTTAGCACATTTAACAAACACAGTTTAAAAACATATTCACTCTTCTAAAAGGGTGTTTCATATATGCTAAATTATAACCGTTATTATTATTTGTCTTCTTCTGTGCTCTTCTAGGTCAGACATAGATAATGTTACAACTGAATACAATACAAACTTGTATGTTACTGAAAACATGTAGGCCTACACATCTGATGTTTATTGGTTTCTTGGTCAGTCTGGACATGGGACCTTCTCTCAAGACTACTATTACCTCTTAAGCTTCCCTGTATGAGTGAAATGCTTAGTGTTGTGTCACAGATGTTTAGAAAGTGAAATTAAAGCTAGATTAATTTACACATCTTTATCTGTAACATTAAAATTACAGCAGCAATCACTTTACTTGCCTGTAGGTGGCTGCAGGATTAAACTACTGCTGCTGTTATTACTTTTTTTTATAGTGAATTCACTGATTTCATTTTTTGCCAATAGTTTAATTGAATTAGTGTTATTTAAACAGATTTTTTCAGAATTTTGACCAAAAGTGCTTGTTTTCTTTCCAACAGGGCACTATACTATAGCCCATCTTAACAGTAAAATTAGTTGAAAATTAATAAAACAACAGATTTGAATTTTTTTAATGTTATCATAATTTTTAGAATCAGATTTTCACACAAAATTCTGTTTTTAAATTTGAATTTCTACTCATTTTTAGAAAATCCTCTCTTGCGCGCCCTCTTGTGGAGAGCCTGCAGCCTGCTTAATGGCAGCGTGTGAAATGTGTGTGTTTGGCTTAAACTCTCTGAAACTTCCAATGTAGCCGGTTTGCTGGGGAGATGGTGCGCGCGCACGCCAGAAGAAATGAACTGTGATTGCGCGCGCTGGACCCTGGATTTGATTTTACGCGCACGCGCCGGTGGGTGCACACGTTTGCGGGCTTATTGTGATTGCGCCCTCTCAAGTCTTGAAATTGTCCCGCGGATGCATGTGAGAGGGTGGAAGCTATCCCGTTTGCAAGCACTGCAAAAGTGTAGAAGACGCGAGGCAATGCGCACGACGGAGAGAGTGTTCAGAAGCGGACGTGGTGAGCGAAACAGATTTTCTGAGGACAAGGAGACGCCAGAGCAAGCTGTAAACACAACGTGTAGCGGCAAACCCTCACCATAAGTCAGCATTTCCAGTGTTTTTGGAGCACACGCCTCCAGAAAGCTGATCGGAGAAGGTCGCGTGCGGGGTACGGCGTCTGCTCATTAATTCACCAGGACGGTTCAGTGTGACCATCCGGCTTCATACGTTTCCGTGCGCCCCAAGTGATGGACAGGCAGTGGTGATCGGGTGAAAGACCAGCCGACCTGGACGTCAACAAGTCCACTGTGCCGTGAGAAAAATGGGCTGTTTTTACATTGTGGAGGGGTGGGCTTTGCTGTAACACCGGTGGATCATGGCAGGGGTACACACTTCAGATGCTGTGTCGGGACAATTTCTGGATCCTGCAGTCGGCACCCCGACAGTCCAGGGCGCGACCAATGCAGCGGGAATCACCGGCGATGCGGCCGGTACCCGGGCGTACTTGGAGGTGTCGGCCGCTGCCCAGGGCTACGGGGCCGAGGGAGTTTACACCAATGGACGGTACAGGGAGCACGGCAGTCCAAGGATCGGGAGTGTCAGCCGTGATAATTCCGCCGAGAGATGTCAGGGAGCTGGAAACACGCCTTGCGGCATCATGAAGGTTGGTTGATTGAAACACTTAATTCTCCTTGTCAACGATTCTCAAGGTGACACAAGAGGGGATTTATGAAATGACTGTGCCACTGTATAACCCAACAAAGCAGGAATAAACTATAAAATGCGTGGTAAGCCCAGTTACCTAAACCGTGGTCCAGAGACTTTGAGGGGTCCTCAGAGTTCCACTGGGTAGACATGAGAATTAAGCCGCTTTTATTCTAGCAACTCTCCATAGAAGTTATAAAGGAATTACCACGAGTTAGACTTAATACCTTCATTTGTAGCAACAACTTAAACAGAAGTGTTAATGTCAGGGTTCCCCAGTGCATCTTCTGTATTTTGGCTTCGCATCTGGATGTCCTTGTGTCTTTGACAAACCCAACATATGTGTGTCAAACAGACACACTGTGCTGCAGTTATCATCTTTAAAAAACTATTGATATTATTAAAGTTCCTAAACTGTGCAGACATGTAGTTAGCACCTTTGATGCCCGTTTTAACAGCAGCATTGTTAACAGGAGCTTGACAGTTTGCATTCTTTGGAGTCAGTTGCTATTACTGCACTTATCCTATTACTCCTCCAACACAGCATACCATATAATAGAACAGTAGAGTAACACAGCAGAGAGTAGTTGTTTGTTCTGTGTGGGAGTTTACAGTGACCATGTCATGAGTTGTGGTATTTTTAGTTCTAGATTTAACATCACATTGCTCATCATCTGCTGCGTTATGTGATGAATCTTTATTGCAAAGATGAAAAAGTTTTCATGGGATGAGCTGCAGTGCAGCTAGAGTTAAATTTTTTACACTTAATGTAGATTTAAAGACAGGTCCTGGTGAAACAGAAGGTGAACAGATTTTGAAAACCTTAACTTAATATAAATTTGATTTGTGGGCCAGGGGAAGGTCGTCTCTCTCCATATTGCTCTCTCAGTAATGGATAGTGTGATTTTAATGTATCTAATGGTTGCCCAGCTCTAATTAGGACTCCCTTTACCGGAGGTTAATTAACTGATCTCCCACATACCCACATAAGCAAGATGACAAGTTTCCTTACAGTATTTATATTGTTACTCCATCTTGTGCTTTTACCACACAAGAACTCCTGCTTCTTGACTACACAGTGTAGACTCTATAGCATGGCAGGCTGCATCATGGGGTCCTTGGTGGAGAAAGAAGTATGGCGTAGGTGGGATACACTAGAGAGTTGCATTCTGTCATATCAGACCTTGTTTGCTTAGCAACTGACACAAATCACTGGCCAGTTCTTTGTTACCCCCCATTATTGGATTCCCTGTGGATGTGAGCAAATGCATTGCAATCCCCCACAAACAGCTTTTAGACATACAGATGGCTACAGACCATCACGTGCACACGTCTGATGGTTCACTGCTGTCAGATCAGTGGAATCCAAATAAAAGTGCATTTCTTTAATTTTTTCATCCTGAAGCTTTTCCTTGCTTTTTACTACTATTTATTACGACTACTAACATTTGTTCATTGGAGAGAAAAAAAAGACACAACTTTGAAATATCATAGGGCTGAAAAGCCCTAAATCCCCCCTCTCCCCACAAAACAATCAGTCCACCTCTGTGAGGCTCATGAGCAATACAAGACAGGAAAGCTGGAGGGGATTGTGCTGTCTAAATATGATTGATAACAAATCTTCAAAGGATGCTTCTCTGAATACTGTGTTCATACGGTGTTAAAGTGGCCCTGCTGAGCTTTGCTAGCATAGTGTGAGCAAATTCTTGTGCCTTGTCTCCTGAATAACCGCCGACAGCTGTGAAAATGAATTCATTAGTGTAGATCCACAAAATCCTGTATTATATCTGAGACTATATAGTTTCCATAAGTGACCCATGATCTCGGAAAGGAAAGGAAATCATCCGTGTGACATATCTTGAATTCAGACATATCAGCGTTCTGCAGTCTTCACAGATCAACGCCATGAGTGTGGCTTGCATGTAATGACCATAAGGGCCATCATTTTCTCTCTGAGAGGTGCGCTGGCATTGGTGGCCATGTGCACTAGACTTCAGCCATACATGTGCAGGCAGGGTGAAATAAAGTGAGAGCTCCATAGCTTGAAAGACAGAATTGACTAAACTGATAAAGCACAGGGAAGCTGTATGCTGTTACATTGTGCACTGCTTGTGGATTTCCCTCTTTTATATTTCACCTGCACTTCATACAGCACTCGGCGCTATAGAAAATACTTCTACACACAACAAACTATTATTGAACTTAGTTTTTTTGTTTGAATTTTAATAGATTGCAGTTTTCCACTTGCGTTGTCACTCTAATGTCCTTTCCTTCTCAGAGGCAATTTCAAATAGAGAAAAGTCCTTCGGTTTTATCCACTTAGCAAATGTAAATCCAGATCACGTGGTAGGCTTGTAGAACAGGTTTGAGCACTTAACATAAAGATATTCAAAGCACAGTGGTGAAACCATCTTGTCACAACTTGAAGTGTGCCTTGTAACTCTGATACTTTCTCGTATCATCGGGTGTGTTTAAGTAAGGTGGAATTTGTCTGAGCAGCATCTCTAGAAAGTTGCATCGCATATTACAGTCACGACATGGTACACACACACTGTTTGAGCAGAGCATGGTGGGGAAACTGGGTCAGCCTTTCTGTAGACTTCATGTATAGCTTCAGCGCACCCACCTACTTTTGAGCAGCACTTTGTAATGTTTGTGTGTGTGTTCGAGTGGAGCTTTAAAAGGTGAAGGGTCAACAGGTCCGTGGGAATGGGGAAGCAAATGAGCAATTACAGCTGTGCGTTACCTCATTAACTTGGCCCTCAACAAGCAAATCTTACAAGAAGAGAGGTTTGTCTGTCTGTCCCTTAAGCGGGCATCCAACTTTGTCCTCTTGTCATTTCCTCAGCGGGGTGACAGTGTCATGGTGGAGAGCCTGCAGAGTGGCTAGAGAGGGAGTTTGTGATGCAGCCTTGTTATGTAATGCTGGACTGTGGACAGCTGCAAGGCCGGCTCCAGCCTGGCTGCTGGGTGGAGGGAACTGACAACTAGCACAAGTAGAGAAGGAGCAAACAGTATTTTTTTATTTTTTTGCAAGAATCTAAGGGCAATGCTATTTAATCTGAACAGAATCTCCCAAGCATTTGCCATTTCTTTCATTTTTCCCTTTTCCCTCTCGGTTCTTTGCACTCTGCAGTTCTTAACCTTAGCAGCAGATGAAAGGTCAATGCTTTTATTTTCAGAGATCTGCAAGAAAAAAAAAAGAAAAAAAACCACAGTTCATGGATGGGTCAAAAGTAATCCAAAAAAAGTCATCATTAACAGTGATGTAACACTGGTACTGTCCATTGGGAATAAAGATCAATACAGATCACATGGTTCTCAGTCCGTCTTGCGTAAGGTCCTCCCTTCCATCCACCTCCACAATCTGCCTCCGTGAGTGGCAGGATATCAATTCACCGTCTCATTCATGACCTCATATAATAGATTTGAACCATACTGACCCAGTGTGACTCCTCATCAGCTCAAGAGCGTCCCGGGATGCTTAATAAGGGACCGACACGTATGATTGGCTTATAGAGGAGTCAATCCTGTCGGCTGAGAGCGAAAGCTTCTCTAAGCGGGTGAAGAAGTGAACATCCTAGAGGAGCAAATGTGAGGGTGATACTTTGATTTACAAGAGTTTTAAATGATGAATGATTCAAGTTTTGCTCTTGAAATTTTGCTAGTTCTATTTAGGTCAACTAAATCTGGTATCAGTAGTTTAAAGGAGAGTTTGTGAAACAGTGTTCCTGTTTCCTCAAGGACAGAAAATCCTCTGGGTTAAAATCAGGGGACTTCAGATGTAACTTTGGTACACTTGCATCTCCAAACCCGCCTCTGGTAAAGTGAAGCATTCTGCCACATACAAACGGGGCACAAAAAGTGTTGCCAGATAAGCGAAGGCACTGAAATGCTCCTTGCAATCTCAACGTCATCCTCCTCCACTCACGGACCATATAAATAGAAAAAGCAGTTCAGTACTGTGTTTGACCACCTCTGGCCCTGATAACAGCTGCCATGCACGCATCAGGCCTGTGACTCAACAGAGGACCTGTGGTGTCCCGCTGTTAGAGCTGACCATGCACACATCGGTGCCTTTGATGGGTGGATAGTCCTTTTTTAATGGTGCATTCAAGTTCATCCCACAGGGGTTAAGCATGATTGATATCGGGGATGGTCACCAGGTCATTAGTGTAATTTTATCTGAACGTTCCCAGGATCATTTCGGGATGATTCTTCCACTACGCCAGGGCACATTACCCTGTTCAAAATATCTATCTCCCCGGGGGGTTTATGGTGATGATAAATGGTGCAGCCTGTCATGATGTGAAGGTTCGCACTGGCATGAAGGCATTTAAACTACACATTTGATCACCATGCCACAAATGTGTATTGTGATGTTAACTGTCATGTATTTTTCTGTTAGTTTAAATTTTTCATAAAATTTTCAGTCGTTGCTTTACATGCAAAACACGTGTGGAAGCTGAGTTGCCGTTGCATCTACTCAAATACGGACCTATGAAAAATAGCAGAGGAGAGACCACTTCTTCTGCATGGCAAGTTGTTTGCCTATAAACCCTCCTCGATCAGCTCCCCAGTACCACCTTGGGTTTGCCTAGACCTCTCATAAACTGAATATTTGCAACCAAATGATGATGCTGTTTCCCCATTATCCCCCAAAGTGTTAAAACTCACTTGATGTGGGAATTATTTTGTCAGTAAGGAACATATTTGTCAATGATTTAATGATGTTTGCTTGGCAAGATCATATCCATCAGTTACAGCCTCTAAGTACTGTCCCATATATCGTGGCTCTGTATGCTCAAGACAGTTTTTGTTTTAAGGCTGCAACTAACGATTATTGATCATTTTCTCATTGATTTGTGGGCTCTATTAAACATGAAAAAAATGAAAAATACCTACCACAATATCCTGGAGCGCAGAGGGATACCATCATGTCTTGTTTTATCCGACAATCATATCGAACCTCGAAATATTCCATTTACTTTAATTTAAAACCAAGAAAAGCAGAAAAAAAAATTTTCCGTGAAAATTACTCATTTAACTAATTAACTAAAAAATAGTTGCCAGCTCTTTTTTTAGACCTTTATTATTTGGCCATCATTTACTAATTGGTACATTAATATAGTGCCAAGTCCATGTCTGTTTTTATCCTCAAACAACAAGAAATTCAGCATCAATAAACTGATTTAATATCAAAATGATTAGTATAATTATTAGTGAGTGCTGTGAAAAACAATGCACAACAGTAATTGATTTTTGAAAGACTAATTTTTTTCTTGTACATATGTTGGTTTTTCTATTTAACTACATTATTTCATTTTTCAGGAGGCCTCCTAATTCACAGTGTTTCTTTGTGGCATTTCCAAAGTGTACTTACTAACCTGTGTGACACCTAGATAGAAGCGTAGCCGTAGGGGATTTGTCAGACAGGAGCGCAGTGTCTTAAATTTCTGCCCCCTGATGGATCCCACTGTCAGGCTGCCTCTGCTCCTGACTATTGTTTCCCTAATGTGAGATTTGGCTGATCCCCCCCCGAGGACGGCGCCTCACTACAAGCCAGAACAAATAACACTGATTACATATAGTGGGATCATCTGAGATGATGATGATGATGATGATGATGAGAATTGGAATAAGAGCCTATCCACGCCTCACTGCTCTTATCGCAGGCTTTATGTAAAAATAAGAGCTCCCTCCAGAAAATTTAATTTAAAGTAATGGAATATGGGTAGAGATCCCCGAAGTTAGGGCACAATGAACGGCTCTTTTTAAGGATTTTAAAGAGCACAAGTAATTCCCATGTCTCCTGCAGCAGCACCCCATACGGAACGCTCGGATATTTTTGGAAAACAGAGATCTGCACTGCGTTGAAAAGGCAGCAGAAGATGTGAGGTGGTGATTACAGGCGTCTGGGGCTGCTGAATCATCGCTTGCTCTCTTGGCTGGTTCTCTCAAAGCAGCAATCTGCAAGATGCAAACATCTCAATAGGCCTCTTTTGTATTTGAATCCGCGGTTTTGCTTCGAACAGAACAACATCAACAGGTTTATAAAGGTCACTCACTCGCAGAGAAACGCTGAGCTCCAAGAGCCCCAAATGAATTCCTAGTTACAAGAGAGATTAACATCTCAATGGAGTGAATCTAAACAAAGACAGCTGTATTTATGTATGTTTTATGTTCTTACGCAGCTTTTTATTTTGTTGTTATTTGAAACTCTCTAGTCTCTCCACAATGTGTTATCACTTGAAGCTGCATGGAGTCATAGTTTGAGTGTTTGTTGGAGATATGGAGAATCCTTATCTGAGTCCTTATCTGAGGCTTGGTTTCAAACATTCTGCAACACTAGACTTGGAACAGATCCAGTCCCTTCCAGTCCCTACAATTTCAAAGCGCTAATGCTAATTAGCAAAGTCTATACTAAAGTAACTATTACAAGTCTGGCAAGGATCTGCTGTATTTGACTTTCCCTGGTGGCCATCTGCCTCCTGCTCCGTGGGGGTGAGCTTGTCCAAAGCTGCCTCCTAGTCCCTCATTCTCCTTTATTCCTTTAAAGGATAATGACTTGAGCTAGAACCTCAATTACAGCAAAGAGAGTTCTTTCAAACAAGAACAATTGATTTGATTGGACACCACAAGGGTGTGTTTGGGGTGACACCTTATCTTGATGATACTTGCGGGGATGTGCTCAGTAGTGATGACACCACAGGCGGGAGCAGGGCTCTGGTGTTTTACTGTGTGTGTGGTCCTCGTGACAGGGAAAAATCTTTGGTCAATACAGCCTTGGCAGGGCATGTTTTGATCAAGAGATGATGCCACGCAGTATTTAGAGTCTTGTAGAATGATATTTACTCTACCCGAAGAGCTATTGTCATTTCAAGGATATAAATAAGGATGAGTAATATTCAGATTTGTCAAGCTGGATGTTTCCCAGGTTCATCTCGGTGAAGGGAGAACAGGGGTCTGATGGATGAATAGGACAATATGTTTGTGAGGGCTGCTCCACCTGGTTTTGCTCTGACATGTTTTTTACTGCCTGTAGAACATACGGCACTTCCTCTCAATCACATTTTTTCTTCTTTACTAATGTGCAGTAAGACAGGAAAGGGATGTGACAGTACACTCAGAAGCTTACTGTGTGACTCAAGATGATGAAACTGTTTGCAATCATCAAACATATAATCCAGTTCACCAAAATAAAAATAAAAAAACTTGCATGTTCATTTTGTAACGTTGCCATTTGAAAGCAAATTGTACTGTGTGTAATAGCTCAATAAGACATTATGTAGCCTGGTGGAATTTGAATGACGCAAACTATATTCAGGGATCTTTATTTCTCGACTACCCCTCAAAATAGGAGAGTAGGATTAAATTAATTTGACACGACGTCTCACTTTGAAGTGTAGCTCATTATCCGAAACATCCAAAAGATTTCACAAATCTCGGTTAGTAATACACCCAGCTGAAGTTCCATCAATCCATCTAATAGAGTGACTTGAATCCTAGGAGAACATGAAGTGCCTGGAAACTGTACCTGAGTCATTAAATCAGCTGCATGAGCAACTGTAGTGGGAGCGTTTCTGTAAAAAACAAATTCAAGGTGGTGGCGTTGGTTCACTGAACATCTGATGTGGAGTGCACATTTAAACACAGGATCAGGATCCTTACAATTGAACACGCTCAGGTGGATGGATGGATGGATGGATGGATGATTTTTTTCTGTACATGAGAGATATCAAAATATGTAAAGACAAAATTACATATCAACTTAAAATTCCAGCACTAACAATAATAAAAATGTAAAAATAAAAACATTGCTTCCAATCAATTCACTTATGAATCTACTATCTCTGTATTTCTTCATCAGCAGGGTATTAAACATAGGAATCTAATGAAATGTAACTGAAATAAACATTCAAAAGCCAAGTAAAATGCGAACCAGCTAACTGCTATGATATTAACCAAGTAAATAACAGGATTTAAAAGTCCATTCTTTATCTCACATTGGTTCTGTTTGTGGTTTTATAGGGAAAGGGCTTCGCAGACCAGAAGGGTGGGGTTATATAACTTCCTGGGTGTGAGGTGATTTCAGGTCAGGCAGGAAAGTAAAAACCACATACAGTTGGTCCCAGTGGAACAGGAGACGTTTGGTACATTAATATTAAATGAATTGATAAATGCACGCGTGCAGAATCTGTAAACATCAGACCAACTAAATATCATTGTCAGCAAACATTACATTTTGGACTCGTATACAATCATATTAGTCAATCGATCGTCTTGTACAGAAATAATGGAAATAATGGAAAACGCCCATCATAAGAAAGCAGGTGAGTTGCTCAAAAGGATAGGCTCCCCACTTCCTGTTTTGCCTTCGTGTCATTTTCCCCTGGATCACCTCTCAACTTGAGGATATCCGAACAGGCCATCTAGCGACTTTGGCGTGACCACCATCGTATTTTCCACTAGGCTGCAATTGTTTCCGTGGATCCTATAAGGCGGGAACAATGTCATCATCTGAGGCTATTCAGCAGAGTCAGGATTGATTTTGTGCTGCTCCCACTCTCCCTCTCTCTCTGTGATGATGTGTAGCGCTCGTGCCTCGAGTTTTCGTATCCTGTCATATCACAGATGTGAAGTGTGAATCCGAAGGTTTTCCCCAAGTAATCCCACTGATGAGAGGTAAACATAGAAAATGGAGCTCGCTCTGTTTCTTCAAGCTTCTTTCATAGTGCAGCTGAATTAAAAAGAGCAGAAAAGGATGGGAAAAGCTAAGCCCGGCTCCAAGTCCTCAACGGCCTCGCTTTATTTCCTCAGACAGTCAATCTGTGAGGTTTGGCCTGCCGGAGGGAGCGCACTGTCTTCACGTCCGCACCATTTCATTCTTCTGTTCCCCCTCCCGCTGCCCAAGGTGGTCTGGTGGAGATATCTCTGTGTCTTAGATTAGAACAGGGAGAGAACGATTAGTGTAGGGAACAGTGTGATGGATGAATCGGGATGTGTGTGCGTGTGCATCTTTTTTTATGCATGTGTGTGAGGTCATTTTCAGTCGCAGGCACCCTGGTGTAGAAAGTGACAGTAGTGAATGTTAATGGTGAGTTTAGCAGCCTCCTTGCAACAAGCTTTTCTCACCGAAACGGAGGGAAGCTGAACGTGACAGAAGACCAAACTCGTGACAACTGCACCTTGAGAAAATACAATAAGATGAATGAAAACTAATAATGGAAGACATGGCGAGATAAGGCATAAGAGAATTACAGGAGGAAGGAAGCGATGCAACTTGTGACCATCTGACCTTGTGAGTGGATTTGCATGAAGGCATGTCCGAGCTGGCAAGATGTTGGGACATCATAGATATTATTAGGTGTCAGTACACTGTATTTATGTATGTGTGTGTGTACATATAGACCGAGAGCAGTCACATACTTTCAGGTTTTCTTATGCATTCTACTTTATTACATTACTTCTCCCTTGCCGGTGTGGATGCCAGTGTTATTCCAGGGCTCTGTGTCTGCTCCACTTTGCTATGTTTGCTTTCATTTCTTTTGATTGCATTCTTCTTTGGTTCTGTGTAACGTCGCACCATGTCAAGATCCAGTCCGCCACAGACCTCAGCTTATTTATAGATTTTATAATCGCGGGCTCGATCTTGTATTCACCCATTCTGAATGCTTTTTTTGAGAGCTACGAAGCAGAGCAGCCTGCTGTATTCTCAAGTTGCTGTTGACAGACATTGTGAAGAGATTATCTTTATGATCAAGTTCCAGCTTTCAATCACATTAGAAGCAGGGCTGGGTGTCAAACCTCAATATATATATATTTTTTTATCTGTAGCAGAGCAGGCCTATCAAAAACAGTCAAACGTTTGAAGCAGGCATTGAATATCCGGTCGGATCTGTTGTCTTGTTTTCTCACGATTTGATCACACAGTTTCAAATTGAAATAAAAACTTTCCGACTAGATTTTATTCATTGTTCTGGTTTTGAAATTCAGATATCTTATTGGCAGTTAAATCTAAACATTTAAAAAAAAAAAAAAAAAAAAAAAAAAAGAATAAGCTAACTATAACTGCTTTGCCTCATGAGAACTATTGTCAATGTGGCTGTAGCAAGTTAGCTGGCCTCAAGGCAGTGCTGGGCTGATCTCCAGCCTCACAGAGCCACGAGTCTTGTTTGATTGTGAAACTCAATGCAGAGCAAAAACCTGATGCAAAAAGCGCATGATGCATCATGTAAAAGTCAGACTGAAAAAACTTACTGCTGCTAAAATGTGATCATGTGATCGGGTTCCTTTCTACCAAATGTGCAACCGTAGCACTAAGGTAGTTACAGTTAACCCTGTTGGTGTTCAATTATATATTCTAGTCTTTGGACTTCATGGTGACTTGTTATCTTTTTGCCACTATGGTTGATATTAGCCAGCGGTATGCAGACATTTTTCGCCTGGCACAGATGGCACAAGATGAGGAAATTGTGGACTTTAAGCGCGTGAGCTGAGTATGTGTGTGTGATTGGAAGGGGATGTGACGTACTTTTTTGGCATTTTTGTTGTTCAAAATCAACTTCTCCATGTACTCAGAATAGTAAAATAAGTTTAGGTAAGTTAGGTGTTTCCATTCATGCAATTGATGTTGATGACAGCCATTAGTTTCAGTTTGTGCTTATACAGAATAAAATATAACTGGAAAATGCTGACTCCTGTTTTTGTCAAAGTGTGGTTTTCAGTTTGGTGTTTTTTTTTTTCTCTCTGAGTTTTTGTAATTTACCGGTAGTTGTCATGTGACTTTATTGATGAGCCATTCTTAAACTGCAACACCTACACAACCTGAACGTGAGATGGAACAAAATGTCAAATCTCTCCCATTAGTCTTTCCTCTTCTATAGGAGACATTGTTTTCAATTGTAATCTCAGAAGTAGTAGTAGATCTCAGAAGTAACTCTTCATCCTAAATATTGCACAGATGTTTCTGAGGCCATTTGCCAGTGGCTTGTTTTAAAGATGTTGAACTGGCTGTTTGTTGTGGCCCAGTGTCCTCATTCATGCCCCAGGGTGTCTTTCTACAGGTTACAGTGCAAGCAGGGGCATGTCACTCAAACATTCCACTGATGCTCCAAACAAACACACACACACACACACACACACACACACACACAGACAGACACACACACACTCCCCCTCTAAGCTGGAAACACACTTTTTGAGGATGGAACTGTCGATAATGTATTCTGTTTAAGCTGCAGAGACACAAATTGAAGCTGCATGGGAAATTCCAGTACTGTGTGTTCATCTGTTTTGCATGTTGCAATACATTTCAGTATGTGAGTTACTGACAGAGAAAGGCTTCACTCAGCTTTGAGAATATATAAGATATGAGTTTGGGGATTGGAGGAATTGGCGCAGGGGTCTCATGCGATCCCAGCCCTCTATCTGCTCTGGGCCTCCGGCCCGCCAGACCTCAGCTGGTGAATGTACTGTGTATCAGTTTGTATATTTATGTTTTTTCTGCAAGTATACAGTTTGTATGTGAAGGGGGAGCAGGCTGGGCTTTGCTGTGACTTTGAAATGAGGGATTTTATGTGTCGTCTTTGCTGTGCATGCGTAGGGGTCTTGAGAGAGATAGATCCGGACTTTACACTGTGGAATGTGATACTGTGCTGTCAGCTCTCCCCCGGAGCTAGGAAAATAAGAGGGGGAGAAAGTGAGAGGCCATGATGACAGAGAGAGAGTTCATTGATGTTGGTTTTCGAGATATGAAAGAAATATATTTAAAAGAAGGTTCAAATTCACATTTTAGATCCATTCCAAGTTTGAAAATACCCAGGGTCTGTCTTCCTTACCTTTTTAAGAGGATCGTGAAAAGACATTCATGTATCCATTTAGCTAAACAGAAAATATGTTAATAAAAAAACCAAGATTTAAATCCAAATACAAATGTTGCCCTCCATGCCTCTGCATCTGAATTTGATGATATAAAATCAGATATTTCAAAGTCTGGGTACATGTCACGGCAAATAACTGAAATGTTTTTTTTTGCAGCAAGGTACTGCAGTCAACATAAAAAAAACAAAAAAAACAAAACCTTTTGGACAACCTGCCAGTGCTACTGCAATCATATCATCTTTGTATAAATGCAGCCCGGCGTGACAGTTGAGGCTGGCTAAATGCTGAACTAAAGCGAATATTATTTCCACCACCTTGTGTTTGTTTCTGCTTGTGCAGCTGCTGCGGCTCCAGCTGAGTCTCTCAGCGAGGAGCAAACGCCTTTTTTCGCTCACAGCGAGAGGAAGAGTCAGCCGGAAGAGGGTCAATAAAAGTCACAGAGCAGTGACAAAGCACCTGGTAAAAAAAAAAAAACTACATCATTTCAGAACTGTAGAATAAAAACATGAGTTTTCCATATTTCCATATTTTAGCCCTCACCAGACTTTACTGCTAACCATATTTGATAGCACAGTGTAAGATGGATGTGCTACCTTCCAGAGAGCCAGGGAATATGCTGACTCAATGTTTTTGTCAAGTATGGTTGTCATTCTGAGCTAATAGAGCAGTGAGCAGGGACTGTTTGAAAACTGTCCGTTGAAGGACACTCTGACCTCTGACATTCCTGGAAAAAAAATCATTCATGAGCTATGTTGTGTGAAAATCACCCCAAGAACATGAACAATAAACAAATGGATGTTGTGAATAAGACAAAGAGGATTTTGTTAGTCCTAACAAAAAAATGTGGCTGTTTTTGTTTCAAACTTTGAAGCGTTGATGTAGGATTTGTGCCTCAGGTTCTTGAATGAATATCATCTGCAACTAATAATGTAACTGAATGAATTTGAATCATACAATCTGTAGTTGGTGGCCAAAAGAAATCATGCTAAAATAGTATGGCCCTTTAATAAATTCCTAGTGCCAAGACGTCCTTTCTATTTAGGCACCTTATTAATGCCATTGTATAATGTCAGATTCCAATTAGCCTGAACACAGCAGGTCAGTCTGAGTAAGTGGGTACAAATTCTCAGCACAGGGTGACCCAGTTGTCAACAGCCTTTACAAGGTGTGTGTGAGGAGCACTCGTTGTCATGAGCCATTTTTTTTTTTTTTTTTTAGATGGAAGCAAAGGTGTAGAGGAGGAAAGAGACTTTTCACTGTTCTGTATCTGGAATCCAATTTTATTTGTGTGTGTGTGCGTGTGCATGGCGGTCTTGGAGGAGTAGATGTATGCACATGAGTACTAGTAAATTCTGCATGATTGTATGATTGTGTTAAAAGGTCAGACACTCATGCAACAGGGAAGTCGGTTTGGTAATCAGGGAGAATTAAGGTCAGTGTGTGTGTGTGTGTGTGTGTGTGTGTGTGTGTAGTTCTGATTGTCAGTGGGCTGGTGGGTGCTGAGAGGTGTGGGTGGCACACAGCATGGGCCAAAAATAAACATAAGAATCTCAGTTAAACTCATTCAGTGCTCGTAACAGAGATCCTGACGGTGGATGCAACTGTTCTTAAAGCGTCGCATCTGAAACATTTATAACTGTTAACGTTGGATAGTGTTGAAGTGTTACACCAAAAAAACTGAAATGACAGTAATCAAGTTTGTTTATGGATATGCTTCATGAATTTGCTTGATTTGCCTTTGAAAGATTGAAATGTTGCCAGATCTTTTAAAAGTAGAAGATAGTTTTGAGTGGATTGGTTTTTCACTGGATTTAATGTTCCCTTGTTCGGAAGATTAAGCCTGTTAAAAAAACTTTAAAGTGTTTTTTCAAAGAACCAAGGTGAAAAAGAGAAATTCAGTAGGAAAGGTGTCTTTAAAGGAATAGTTATATAAAATTTTTGGAAACACTCTTATTTTTCTTTCTTGCTGCAAGTTAGGCTACATGACAAGATTTGACACCACTCATGTCTGTGTGCTAAATATGAAGCTACGGCCAGCAGCCAGTTAGCTTAGCTTGGCACAAAAACTCGAAACACTAAGAAACAGCTAGCCTGGTTGTGTCCAAAGCTAACACTTAGTTTTGGGGTTTTTTTCAGATTAAATAAACAGTAATGTGTTGATTAATGAGCTTTAGAGGTGCTGTCTCTGTTTCCAGTCTTTGTGCCGAATTAAGCTAACTTGCTGCTGGTGGTGGTAGCTTCATGTTTAGCATACAGACACGAGAGCGGTACCGATCGGCTTATCCAACTCTTGACGAGGTGTATTTCCAAAAATGTTAAACTAAATTAAAAAGACCAGTACAAAAAAACAGTCTACATATTTCAGGGATGTCTGCCAGTTAGTATTAAATGCATTAAATAAACACTGACTTTAAAATAAAAATCTTAAAATCTGATTGGCCCATGTCCATGAAAAGTTGTGCACTGGTCAAGTGACTTGTTGATTGTTTAGACCCCATGGGGAGTGAAGGGTGAAAGCCTTGACATACTTCTTACTACATAATGCTTCTTTGGCCTGGCCTGGATGTTAAATGCCCCATGCTGGACCAGCAGTGAGGGAATAACATCCAGATCAATGTCCTCGACTGCTCTGTTGATTGCTGCTCACCAATAAGAAAGATAATCAAAGGGAGTAGGAGGAGAGAGTCAGTCAGACAGCTGATTGGAAGTAGGAAAAGGCAGAGGGATGGATATGGAAAAATAGAGGAACTGAGAGGGCACTGTCTCTTCCACAGCTATAGGCCATTAGCACCTACAGTTGGCAGTAATCCTGAACCGTCTCCTCCCAACAGCCCAGTCACGAAGCAGAAGAACTGAGGCACAGATGAAGGCGAGGAAGTGAAGACGCCATACATTTTGCGTGCGCATGCTCCAGTGAAGCCACGAGGGTGCTTCTCTTCTCCTCCTGTCTTCCTGTCCTCATTTAACCTGAATAGAGTGAATACAGTTAAGGCCTCATCTCTCCATCCATCACAGGTTTGAAATGGCAAAAGCAGCCTTTTCACGACTGAAAAGAATTAGCAGTTGAGTGAGGAATGGGCAGATCCACAAATTATGTGCGCTTCTTGGCAGTTGTAATGTGCCATCTTGAAATGAAGCGTAAAAGCTGGTTTGTCAGACAAAACAAAACTGTGTAAGTGTGTGTCCATCAGAGAGAGAGCCTCAGTCACAGGGACTGTTTTTGTACCACACTTTTATGTGTATGCTTGTGTGTTCATAGTATGCTCAATTTAATGCATAAATTCAGATTTACAGTACATTTATTTTTTTTTTTTTTCTGAAAGAGATGACCCATAGTTGTGTATTTTATTTTAGTGACACCCAGTGCAACACATTAGTAATACAATGGATTTAGTCATATGAATCTGTGTTGAGCCTGTGTATATTCTCATTTGTCCAGGTCATAGTATCCTAAAGGAGTTTTTTTAAATCGAAAACAACTGGACTAGGTTATTTGTCTGGGAAGACGTTTCACCTCTCATCCAAGAGGCTTCATCAGTTCGTGTACGCATCTGACCAGGCTAGGACTAGTCCTGACCAGTCCTAGCCTGGTCAGATGTGTACTGAGACGTGAAACGTCTTCCCAGACAAATAACCTAGTCCAGTTGTTTTCGATTTAAAAAAAACTCCTTTAGGATGAATCTGTGTTGGGTTTAGAGCTGATTTTATGATTATTTTCATTATCAGTTAACCCGTCTGTTATCATCAGAAGTTCAAGTGTAACTGCTTGTTTTGTCCACCAACTGTCAAAGACCCAAACATGTTTAATTTACTGCAGGAAATCTTCATGTTTGAGAAACTATAATCAGACAATATTTTATTGCTTTACATTATTGCTTGAAAAATGACTTAAAATTATTCATTAATTATTGACTAAATATGTGAGGAGTCATTTCAGCTCTATTCGAATTTGAATTAGGAAACCAAAAAAAACCAAAAAAAACGGATATATGACATTGAATCTGCTGTGCAATAGTAGTTTCTTTTCCTTTTCTTTTTTGCATTTCTTAGTTTCTTAAGTGATGGACTCATTGATGAAAAAACAGGGTAGCGATTAACTGTCTGCTTGTCCTTTTTAGGAATTCTATTTCTGTGCCAAATCTCACTTCTCTTTTTTTTTCCCCTCATTTGATTTTCAGTTTTATTCAAGTCACACATTTCGACCTCATTGTTTACCCAACATGAAGAGTGAATGTCCACAAGCAATTAGAAGCCAAATCAGCAGAAGTCCCCTTCTGTCATTGGCCACTATAAACATGCATAACTGCTAAAGTAAGTGTTTTGTCCTCATGATAGGGGTTGTTATATTATAATCTTATTGTGCAGTTTACTGCAAACAGAAGGCGCAGCAGATTAAGAATGTAAATGTGCAATGCCACTTGTTCCCCATATGACAGTAAAGCTTTGAATCTAGAGTGACTCATTGAGGACATTAAAGGCAGGGAACTGGACAGAGGAAGCAAAGTAGGCCATGACTGTCTACTGGAGGCAAAGAGAGCACCCTCATCCCTCTAAATCAGCCTTTTTCTACGAATTCATCGCTGAAAGAAAAGATGCTCCACTTCATGTTTATCTGATAACGTTTGTTTATTCAGCTCTAGAGTGTGTGAACCTGCAGACGAGAGAGAGAAAAAAAAAAAAATCTGAATTGTTATCAACTGAAGTTCAGATTCTGAGAACAATAAGAAGTATTCCAGGAAACTGCCAAATCTACTAAATGAGAAAAACAGAGAAGACACATCTAATGCATGTCAGTCACCCCCGTCACCTCGGGTAATCAGTATTCACACTGTTTTCACAGACACCCCATCCTGAGACTAATAAAACTCCCTCAGGCCGTGCGCATGTGTGTGTGTGTTAGAGTGTGAGAAACAGGTGCGCATTTCCCCATTTGCCTGTCTTTGTTTACATTGCTTGCGGGTGTGGGGAGGGTATTTTGTGTGTATGTGTGTGTGTGTGTGTTATTGTTTATATTGTAGAAGAAGCATTCATGGTGCTGGAGACAATGCCAGCCTCTGTGGTGCAGCCTCAGCCTCTCTCCTACCTGCCACTTACACACTACACTGGACTCCAGAGACCCATAGACCCATAATGTGGGCATGCGTGTGTGTGCCTGTGTGTGCACTTGCGTGCGCTGCTTCATGGAGCCGCCTGCTATCACAGACAGAGCGGATGGAAGGGAGGAGAACAGTGGAGATGAAGGGATGAGAAAGGGAGGTCTGGCTATAGATGCAGGGAAAGCAAGGAAGGGGTGGGGATGCAGGTAATGGTGGAGATAGAGAGGCAAAGAGATAGTGATAGCTGACATTTTGCCTGGAGAGGTCAAGGTGAAAGCTGGAGGGAGTGAGAGGTGTTTACAAGGCAGAGAGAGCTATACATTTGGATGGTGAAGGAAGATATATGGGAAGGAGGAGGAGCAGAACATCGGGGTGGAGTAGGAGGGTTGACGTGATGGTCAGCTAAATCTTGAGGCTGGCCAGGCGCCATTAGATGAGCCGATAACTGCGCAGCAATCCGATTAGAGGCTAGTTTATCAAACAGTGATGCTTGGAGCACTGGAGTGGAACACAGGTGAAGGCCAAACCTGCACATCCCAGGACGATGTCAGACTACAAGCACAAGCGTACATTCAGCCACACGCACACACGCACACACGCGAGCGCACTGTTGGCTAATATTGTTAAATGCTTTCCTGTCTGCGCAGGAGTTTGTCCTTGTAAGAGCATGTGCTACTCCTCCCTCTCCTCCTGCTCCCGCCCCTCCATCCCATATCCCCACTCGCCGCCAGACAAGGGAGAGATAGAGGAAGGGAGAGGAAGGAGGATCACATTTCCCAGAGTCAACGCTGCATAGGTGATATAGGAACCTGGCAGGCAGCTATCAATCATAAGCATCTTGCCAAGCACCTCCACAATCTGCACCCCTACTTCAAGTATTGATTTCAGACTGACAGGAGTTGTGATCGCCAGCGGAGATGTAGTAGTGTGTGTGCCTGCCCTGCCTTGTGTTATACCTCTGTATGTTATGTCTGTCATGTATGTAGGGCCATTAGCATGCTTGTGGTATCAGGTCAATTGCTACATCCCTTATTGATGGAGCTCTTGACTGGAAATAAATTTAAATATAGGTCTGCACTGTGGAAATGTTATTGACTTGAGCTCAGGCTGTAAAGCAAAGTATATACCTGCAGCCTCTGCAAAGTGGAGGGGCCATGCACGCCTTCAGGGCCCCAGCTATCAGCAAGGTCCACAGCCCCTCTATGAGTTATATTAAAATTAAGTATTGTACACTTTATAATATTTAATTGAATTTAAGGAGAAAATGTGTGAAATATATTTATGTTTATTTTAAAATCTTTGTTGCGCACCTACGCTTTAGTGTATTTCAGTCCACTTGACACACCAAGCAGCAAATTTATAATGCACTGCTACAGATACCAGTGCAGAGACAACCACGGTGAAAAGAAAATGCTAGAGAGGTGCCCAGAAATGACACGAGAAAACAAGAAACAGTGGGATTTATTGCCAAACTTCCTAAATTAACATCAGTGTGTAGAATGGCGAGTCCTGTCAGCTGTGAAAATTGCCGTCCGTCACAGATAGCAGGTGACTATCAGCTGAATGGCCCACTGACGGATGAGCATAGCATCATTGTAGATCGGTATGTCAGTGCAGCATAGTGTTTTTATTGTGATCTGGATGCCTCCAAACAATTTCAGTTGCGTTTTTTGAGCTCATGTGAGAGAAAAGTGGATACTCACCATCTGCTGCACATGGCTTTCCATTCACCGTTCGTTAAGACCTGCTCCCCTTTGCCAACCTGTTTACAGTAATAACAGTGGCAGATTCACCACAAAATTCTTAGTAATTTTTGAAAGCAATGATTTCAGATGGTGGTAGACAAAAACCAGCGTCTCATTATTTTTGCCAGTAACTCTTTAGCAGCTGAAATGTTGGTGTTGGTGGCAGATTTTAATAGCTTGTTAGTTAAGCTAATGCTAGCTCTGTGTGTTTGTTAGCTGCTTCTGTCTGGCTTTTTAATGTTTCCTACTGACTTGTCTTAAAATGAGAATCTTCTAAAATGGGGTCTTTACACTGCAGTGATGTGAAAGCAGGTGGACATACTGTATTGTGCATGTGCAAGTCTGAATGACAACCCACAGGTAAAATTCTAAAACTATTCCGGTCATAGCCTTGCTCCCTGCTCTCTGACTGCAGCGCTGCTTGCATATCAATGAGAAATGTCTCTCCTGAATTTCTTCACGTTTGCAAGATGTTTGATGGAGGAGGCACATAATTTCATGCCTCTAGTCAAACATCCACTGTGTGTCAGTGTTCTCATCAATCCCCCCACCCCCACCCCCCTACAAAATCTGATTTATCCCTCGAAGGGAGACTGGCATCACCACCTGACTGGTTCACCCAGTGATTTTCCACTTTAGTCATCCATCAAAATTCATTCTGCTGTTGATTGAAGTTCATCTGCTTTAAGCAGGCTGCAGTGTGTGCTATTGTATCGTCAGTCATGTCTGTGGATGAAAAATTAACCCATAAGCCTCAGCCAGTCACATGTGTGGAACTACTCCTACATGCTCTTTATGACAGAGAGCAGGTCTTCAAATTAAAAAATAGCTATCCATGACTCCTAAATTGGAACTTTTCTAATCAGCCGGATGGGTGGCACCAGGTTTAAAAATGAGCAATCAAAACAACGATGATACTGGAATCTTTATTCAAGCTCCTTTGTTTTCAGTTCAGGCATATTTTTGTCTGTTTATTTGTGTAGTTACAGCATCACACCTTTGTGTCTGGTTTGAGAGCATGACAGAAAGTGAAAGAGGATGTGCAGCTGGAAGTTGTTTTTTCTCTTCAGTGTGAAAAAGCAGAAGCTGAGAGCTGAACAATCAGCCGGAAAAAGTGGTGAGTCGGCCGTATTTGTGTGCACATGTTTGTCTGAGAGAGAGACAGAGGGAGGGAGACATCTGTGAGATGATAAGGTTTTCTCCGTGCATCTGCAAGTGTACCTGGGTGTTGAAAGGACAAACGGTGACCCAAAGCCGAGGAAGATGCAAAACGCGCCTGCTCTGAGGCTGGTGGGTGGTCGATGTCTTTTTGACCAACTGACGTGATATTGTGCAGGCTTTGGTCAATATTTATACTTGGCATGCTTGCAACATGCTGACTCAGCACTCAGAGAGAGCGAGATAGAGAAACAAAGACAGAGTCTGTAAGTGCACTAATGGCAGCTCACTGATTTAATATGATGTGATAGAAATGTATGTGTGCAAACAGAAATGAATCCTGACAGACTGACAAGAACATCAAGCGAGTGAGGGGAAAAAAAGCGTGATCTTACTTTTTTTTATTATTATTCAAATGTTTGTGCTTTTTGTACCTCTGCTTCCAAACAGAGCTCCCTCTATGCCCCCTTTGCACTTTCATTATCTGCCCTTTCACACTGTCTGAATTATCCACTGTGCTAGAAAACACCCACAGCTTCACCTACCTTCTCTCACCCTCCCCATCAACCTGTGTATTGATTCCTCTCTGCATTTTCACACTGTTTGGGCAGAGTTAAAGCAGAATGACTCATTTCGCCGTGTCCATTGTTTTCCTCATGCACCGGCGGCACACACTGAGATTGGTGTCCTTCAGACCACCTCTGCACAGCTGAGGAACTGGATGTGCTAGATTCAGAGAGTGGTGCCGGGGACGTTATAAGGGAGGAGAAAATACACTTAAAATCTCCTGAATAAAATAGGCCTTATCGCCAAAGATGGCGTTTATATGTCATGCCCCTCCCCCGAAACAGCCAACCGTCTGCTTTGTAACAGTGGATATCAAGCCATTCATGTTGTTGCATTGGTGAAAGCGCAAAGGAAGTTGTTGTCATGAAACCTTGCGCATTTTTAGTAGAAGTATAAAATCAGTGGAAAAAACTGAATTTAACCTTATTTTGGTGCAAAGTCATAAATCTCTTAAGTGGTTTTACCACATTTGACTGGTGACAGTCTTTTGCTGTGTTCTTCCATATTTACACTTGCTATTTTGAGTGCATTAGTTCATTCACTTTGACAAGTACGGCAACATGCAGTGCACTGTAAGGACACGGATGGTGTGGACATTTCTCATCCTCAATGGTCACCATCTTGGCTGTGTAGTGGAAGGGGAGGGACCACCAACGTATTTTCAAACTTGTGAAAACAGCGCCCGAGGAAGGAGGACATGTCATCATTGGCGTGGGTGATGGTGTAATTTCCATGCTGCGTGACACAGGAAAGTAAAATGTTCAATTTAAGCCGAGTGAGCAAAGCAGCCGGCAGGCGGGCGACAAACGCGGTCATGTGTTGTGACCCTCATTTCTGGTAAGCGCAAAACGGCAGTGCCTGATTTGGGATGACACTAACTTGTTGAAATTCACGCACTACACCAGTAGGTATAGTGTGCACACAGTGTGCTATATGTGAGTGTGCTGACTGAAGTATCTGATTTGAGACACAGCAGTAGTGTCCTGGTGACCATTTGAAAGGGAAGTTATGACTCTCTCCCTATTCATTTAGATAGGGGCCTGGTCTTGTTAGCCTGAAGCTAAAAGTCAAGGTGGCTACTGAACGACTTGTCTATAATGACTTTGGCAGTTTTCGGCTCTCTTCCCCACTATCAGCAAGCCGGGCTTATGTCTCACCTAAAACATTTTCCTTCCTCATCCACAACTATATTCCCCTTTAGAATCAAATTTACCCCAGGTAATATAATGCTAATGCTCATAGAGAATGTAGAATAAATATTAAAGGCTAAATGAGCCAAAATGTGACTCAACCATCTAACAAAAGGTTTAAGGCTATTAATTTGTCATATAGATACAACACACACATTTCAAAATTGTAAATAGCATTTCTATGTTCTTGTTGTGAATAAAAGAGTTAATGGTGTGTATATGGTCTGTATTTTACTTAATGAGACTTTAACCTGCTTAAATTAAGGTGAAATATCAAATAATATAGCATTATGGTATATATATATATATTTGTATTATAATGTAAAGTACAAAGAGTTCACAACAGGTTGAGGTAGCTTTTGGGAGTCATCTTACTAACAGACTGTGTGTTTCCAAATTTCCAGCCAGTCCTTGTCCTTTTGTGTCAGATTGAAGTTGTTCCTTCTTCTGTTGGCTCTTGAATCGCTGACCTTCTTTGAGTGTAAATTAACAGATGAAAGGCACCGCTGAGTTGCTAGGCAGCCAGGCCACTCTGTTAACCTCTTTGTACATTTCTCTTTAGAGCTCAAATTAATGAATTACAGTACAAATGCTGGATGAAAACATAAACATAGCACAATTGCATATAGTCCATTGTACAGTGTAGTAGCCTATGATGAGAGCACTTACATTTACATTCAGGTGCCAGTTTATGATGTAGCTTAAACTAGATTTAATATGTAGCCTATGTTGATGTATATGAGTGAGCGTAGACTAAATAATGGAGAGACCTCTCAGTATCATGCAGTATAATTCATTAGCACCAGAAACCACAAACTGTTGTGTGTAGGTGCACAGCTATGCAACAAGCTAAACACACTTCCAGTAAAGGTTGAAGACATTATTTGGCCTTTGAAGTTTTTACAGGAAGCATCTGTGAACCTTTGAAAACAGTATTTGAGGGGAAATTAAATGAGAGTCATTACAATCAATAAACTGATCACAGGAAGAATTAAGTAAAACATTAAATGACAAATAAACAATTACAAAACATCAATCATCAATAAGGCTCCAAAAAGAGAGTACATCAGAGAACAAAACATTTAACAATGGCAGTTAACTCTAATGGACCTATGCCAGCAGTGGTTGCTACTAGCAACAGGATGATGAATTGACCCATCGGTCCCTCGGTCACTGCTCCTTTCATAATAAACACTCCTACCTCAGAAGTGAGAAGTAAATTACAAATTTAGACACTTACTGATCACCATCATTTTGTGTCATAACTGACAGTTCAATGGTGATTTTTGCATCTGTAAAATATGAAGCATTGCATTGTGGGATTGTTGCACCCTGGCTGTGTCTGAAATTTCTCCCTGTTGACTAGCTAGAGCTCTATATTTACTGTTCGCCATTTTATTTGTGTCCAAACTTTGTGAGTGTGTAGATGTATCCACTATATCCAAAATGCCAAGTTTCCATGGTTGCTTGCAAAAAGATGATGATAAGAAAATCTAAATTTGTGAACTAATATATAGTGTATATACAGTACATGCGCGTATATACAGCATAAACTGTTGGAGGCTGAAGTCCGTTCTGTGTCCTAAATTTAAACCAAACATGATTGATTTCATACAAAGGTTTATCAGTCTCTCACACAGCAACACTGTTTTGGTTCGATAATGACAATACTGTGTTCTTCTCACTAACAATGTGATATGATTATTTTTATTAGATCTGTTTTTAATTGTATCTCGGGGAGAGGCCACTTCCCATGTGCTCAGAGTTAGTGCGCAGCCTCTTCACTGCTGCTCAGTCAATTTGTTCTCTTTCCTTGGCAGAGAAGCCATCAGTTTGGACAACAAGTGTATTTAATTAAAACCTTGGGCTTAACTGTGATAATAGTGTCTTTTTAGATAAGTCGCTCTTTTGATGTTCTTTGTTCCGATTCATTGTTCCAGCAGACCACCCACTGCATTCTGCACGTGCTACAATCAATGTAACTGCTGCGACTGCTGCGGCAGTAACACTTTCAGATGGTAACACCACCACAGTCCTCAAGTAAATTGAATTAGCTGCTCTCCTAACCGAAGATACAGCTAATAAAATCATAAAGCAGCTGTATTGCAGGTATATTGAGCAAGTTCATGCCTCAGCTTTTATCACTTATCCTGATATGCTGTCTGATTAACTTTGTGGGAAAATCAAATGTAGGACTGTTAGCTCTATGTAGAATATGATTGATAGCAAAGTCTGTTCCCATATGAAATTGCTTTCACTTTTCTGGCTAAAACACATAAAATCTGTGCTGAGCCACTTCATTTTCTATCTGCTACTGTTGTTGTTGTTGTTGTTGTTGTTGTTGTTGTTGTTGTGCCTGACTGGTAAAATAAATGTATAATAATATAGAATGAACCTTTTTTTTTATAACTGTGTAAAATCAAAAGAAAAATGGACTGGAAGCTGTTTCAGATGATCACTGTGTCTAATGGTGGACAATTTGACTTCGGAAACAGGTTTAGCTCATAAAATTACAATTAATAACATTTAGCTATTGATTGAAATGATCATTATGATTGGTATCTGTTCCATCAGATGTATGACTGAAAAATGTAAATGAAGAAAGTGAAAACTGGTATAGACAGCAAGATTATATCTCTGTACCCAAAGCAGTCATTTTGTCACTATAAGTCATTACACCTGTTAGTCAAAATGTCTGATGATTGAAATGAGCAGGATTTTAGTTTAGTAAGAATCCATCATTGTTGTATGTCGTGCATGACATTAAAGGCTCAGAAGAGAAGAGCAAAGTATTTGATGTATAGGTGAAAAGGAGATATTGCGTCCAGTTTCACATCGTTTAGGAAGGATGGGGTGGGTGGGTATGCAGGCTTCTTTGTCAGCACAGAACATGTAAGCTCTTAAGCTGTTACAATGAATAGTTGTATGAACGTCAATAGGCTAAGCTTCTTCGAGAAAGAAACAACCAAAGCTTTATCTCAAAAGGCTTCTCTCCTCCCATGACAGAGGAAAGCAGATCAGGCCACTTTAGTGCTTTCTTCTTACCTTCTGTTGAGTAACTTGTTGTTTGGTTCGTGGGCACTTAGCATGTATTTTGGATTGGTCCTTGTGATTTCTAAATACGGGCTTTGATGGGTTTTTGCAAGTTGCAGGGATTCCCTGCAGTTTGTTTGACCTTGTGGTTTGTGGAAGAATGAAACAGCAGCAGCTAAAGCCAGAGAAGAGACACCCACCTCATCCCAGTTTTTCTCTTTTGCAAAATGTGTTTCAAAGGTCCCACGTTTTAAACTTTTCCAGTGTTTTATTTGAAGTGTTGAGCCACATGAAGATATATTTGTGATTTTAAGCACCAAAAACCAGCACAATGTAGTTTTACATCTCCTCTCTCAGGCTTCTCTCTGGAGCTCTAGCAACAACAGGTCAGTGAACCAATCAGAAGAGAGGCTCTGAGCCGCTCTTTTGATCAGCTGACTGTCTTGTGAGTGATCGAATAGAAATATAGCAGATTCCAGGTAAACACTCAGAGAAACCAAATCTTGCAAGGTTAAAACGTCCCAAATCCTACCTGATTTGGGACGTGGCTGAGAGTGATGACTGCTTTGTTGTTACATCACAAAGTCCTGACGGCGGGTTTTTAGGCACAGTTTCTGAATACGAGCCATATGCATTGCTCTGTGGAGTGTTTTGATACTTTCACAGTATTAATGTAGCATCTTGATCTGCTTTATAATCAGAAAAGACATGGAAATCACACTTTACTCTATTAGATTATTACTATTAGATTGAAACCAAAAGTGGCCATTCCAAAACACTGCCTGCCAGCATACCTGCATTATCATATGTAACAAAGCTCTTTCATTCATCACCTGATGAGCTCTGTTATCTGCTCTACCTTTTCTGACGTCCGTTAGCCCAGCAAATCATGTCAGAATCTCCTTCTATTTCTGACGTTATCATTTAATAAATGTGTTGACAATATGCAAAAAAAAAAAAAAAAAAAGAGGGAGAGTTTCCTTTTCCCACTCATAATTTCCCTGTTATCTGTCACAGACAGGTTTGTGAATGAAATAAAATGCTGAATGCAGCGATGCCCAGCTCCCCTGTAGAAAGGTTACTGCTGATGAATTTCAATTACACGTATACCAGAAATTGGCAGCTGATTGTAACCAAAAAACATCTGTATGTGAAGCACAGGATGCGGATGGAGCTAGTTAGGCCCTGGGCACTGTTCAAGACGCATTTGTGAAATCAATAGTATGCAGAGCAATGAGGGAAAGTGTTTTTTGAATAGGCACCCTCTGCTACTCTGTGGTGAAGATCTATATAAAATGAATGTAGATGTATGTGGTCTATTGCTTCCTGTTTTTCTTGAAAGTGATCAAATCCCTTGTCTCATCTTCCCTGAGTCCTGCTTTAACATAGTGTTTGCTCACTGATGACAATCTTATACAATTATGCAGATATGTTTTTTTTTTTTTTTCCATCTTCCATATGTTTGATCAGATTAGCTGCTGAGCAATTGCATTATGTTGTGTGTGCATGTGTGTAAAACTGTGTTTGTGTGTTTGACCTTGTCCTTTAGGTGCCCTCACAATGCAAACAGAGACCTAAAGGGAAAAGGAGAATTAAAAGAGATCGTGGCGATGGAAGAAGGTCTTTCACACTTCCTCCTAACGTCCACTATATCCATGTAGTGAAACTTCAGTGGTACATTGTTATCACCTTGCTGCAGTGTTACAATACTGTTAAATCCCTCCTGCACACTAAGCATGTACAGTGGAGCAGCAGTGCAGAGCTGGCGTTGCTGTTGTCCTTAATGAGTGTAGTAAATCAGCCAGGATGCTCTCGGATGCAGCATGTTAAATCACAATAAGCCCTTTGTACAGGAAGTGACAAAGGAGCTTCCACTTGCACAGTCCAGTAATTGAACAACTTCTAGTAAACAGTGCAGGTGGAGAAAAATAACAAAAAAACGAAAGATAAATGATGGTCATATTTAGCTCTGGTGAGGATGGAGTATTCTTCAGATGAGTCTATTTAGATCTGGAAAAGAAATGCCAATAGGAGGAAAGGGAGGAAAGAAGGGAGGGAGGGGTCATGGGTGAGTAGCAGATGGATGAAGAGAGGACTGCTCTGTAGGATTCCTACTGCATGTGACCGTCCAGTGGACTGGCCTCAAATCCTGCTGAGTTCACTGAGATGTCTCATTTCAGCAAAGCGACTGCACCTCAAAAACCCTCCGTATTATACCTGCACTCTACATACACAGCCTAGACTCTACATATACAGCACACACATCATTTTTTAAGTGCAGAAGAACTAGTAGGCCCTCCAGTGTTAAATGTAGAAACATCATGGTAAGCCACAGCTGAGCAGGATTTGTCACTACAGGGGGAAATAGTTTACTTGAATTAATGGAGCTTTGTGTTGTGTTCCTCTGTGCCGCTGCATCCTCCCCTAACCCCCCCCCCCCCCCCCCCCCCCGCAAGCCTTCATCAGCTGTTCTGACCCTGGTTTCCCCCCTCTATGCCCTTGTAACACCCACACACTTCAGCCTGGTATGTCAAACCAGCCACTCCGCAGTGGGATTTTTATTTTTCCCTTTTTTAAGAGCATCGAGTACCGTTTTCTACATGTTTTCTTTCTCTCTCTCTCTCTCTCTCTCTCTCTCTCTCTCTCTCTCTCTCCATAATTAAGCAAATGCTCAACAAAAGCCTTTGTTGTCCTTGGAGAGATGTGAGTAAGGCTGTGACTTTGGGCATAGTTTCTACCTTTTGAAATGAGGCCTCCATCTATGTTTATGTCCTACTTTGTTCTCCCATTTGCTCTCTAAAGGGACTCAACACAAATGTTGGTGGAGAATAAGGAAAAGGGTTTCAGGGAAGCAGGGAAGTGTTCACAGAAGTGGTGCTGGTTGGTGGAAGTCTTCAGGAAACAGGTCGTATAACTCCCCACAGAGAATGGTAATGATGGGGGTTGAGGGCCCAGCCCTGCCAGGTCTGCCCTTAAACACTGATGTGGTTCTGCTGCCAGAGGGCTTACCAGGTCTTTTGTGCTCCACAGGGAGCTGTAAAGTCAACCACATGAAGAGCGATAACACAGAGGACCAAAATAGCCTAACAGGGCTTCACTCACTTATCAAAGTCATTATAGGTGCTTCCTCACTTTGTTTCAGGTTTAACTTTCTCTGTGAAGCTGCATGGAGTTACATCTAGATCTATGACAGGTAACGTAGTAGTAAGATGATCCCTTTAATACGGTATTACAATGTAGAATGCATACAAACTAGGGCTGCACAATTATTCGAAAAAGCAACATGGCCAAGTGCAATATACAAATTGCAGGAGCTGCAAAATTTGATAAAGGTCAAATGAGGCACAACAGACCTTTAAATGAAGCGTTGTTGTGCTACAGATGTAAGGGAACATGCTCGTTTGGTACAAGGGCCAACAAAAATCACATCATCATCATTTTTAGATTTTTATTTCAATGAAAATGAAATTTTATCGCAATATGATTTTTTTTTTTTTTATTGCTCATCATTCAGCCCTGATACAAACATATAATGGTAACATATAACCTCAATGTGAATGAAGTTGACCTTACTTTAGCCAGCCAAAAAAAAGGAACTAAAAGTCAATGTCTCTCTTCCAAGCACAGAGAAAGGGACACGATGACTGAAGTGAAATAATCTTAGATAACATGTTTTTCTGGCTCTTTGAAGAGCACAGTGAGATGGTGGTCCCCATGGAGCCCAGTCCACATCCACTTAAACAGCAGTTTTTGTACCAAAGAACTCCCGAGGATCACGTTACGTAAGATTATATATATTAAATGTGTTGGTTGTTTTGTGCCTACTGCATCCCCACCGTGCTGAGAATAACAATCTGGCCTGAGAAAAAGGGAAAGCATGAGAAATGACACTGGTCACAGGTGTACAGAACTTGCTTTAGAACAAGATAGAAGAATACCGTAAGAGATGTAGGACCTGATCCTT
The DNA here is from genome assembly GCF_021018895.1 of Seriola aureovittata. Lineage (NCBI taxonomy): Eukaryota > Metazoa > Chordata > Actinopteri > Carangiformes > Carangidae > Seriola > Seriola aureovittata. The sequence continues at coordinate 10,631,605 of NC_079380.1, forward strand.
CGACTGGATCGTGATCTCCTTCTCTTTGTCACTTTCACATGACTTTGAGCAACAAGAACACATCCCTGCTGGGAGAGATGAGTTCACGTAAAAGATGGTGCCCTTGGTTTTTTGGTGGAACTGGGTCAGCTTGTATCAAGTCCCTGATATCAATGTGGTTTCCTTACGCATCCTCATCAGATTCACCTCCCCTCCTGCTGTTCACTTCTCTCCCAGGGAATCCTGAAAACCCCCCGCCCGCCCACCCCCCACTCCTTCTCAGTAAAGAAGTGAGGCCAGACCTAAAAATAGGAGCCGTTGTTCTCCCTGTTCTTCCCCTGCATACCAACCGCCTTCTGTCTTCCTGATGCAAGAGACCCACAGTTTTTCACCCATGCTATTCCTACTGCCAATCCATCATTAGTACCAGTCCACCAAGAATGGGGCCCGATTCTCCTCACTGCAGTCTCTGCCAGTTGGGCTTTCCGGGCAAACACAAAGGTCACCTTCACCCAGAGCTCTTCTGCAAAGTGGGCAAATTGAACCGCTCTGTCCCTTCTGTGTCCTCTACCCTCCTTTCACTGTGCATTTACACAAACACACCCACTTCCTCCCATGTCCTACATTTGTCTCCCACCACTGCAGGAAAAGGCTATTGAAACTGTTAGTCATAGCAGCAGCAGTTCAGCCTCGCTCGTTCCGCTCTCAGATCCCACTGGTTATCTCTAGTCAGCCTTAACCACTGCCACGAGAGGTGTTCAAATCCTCATTACACATCACAAAATTACATTATTAAAATCCTGCATTCCCAGTACTCATTGTGCAGAATGGCCCTTGGCAGTGTTAACTGTGTTATTATTTATTACATAACTGGATTATTATTACTGATGCGTAACTGGGTAAGCTGTATTTTAGGGTTGTAGCCAGTGGAGATGGAGTTAATTTTAACTATTTGATGTGTCGTTGAGTACCTTACAGAGTTTATTTAATCTTACTTTGTATCTTAAATATATAGTAATGAATATATATATTTCCCTTTGAAATGCAGTGGGTAACATTTTAAAGTAGTATAAGGTATAAGGTACTCTCAAATAAAGTACACCTTTTAGAGTTATACTGAGTACATGTACTCCATTAGCTGACAATCTGATACAGTTTTAGAGGAAATGTAAAACATTCAAGGCCTGCTCCAAAAATACTTTACCACTGAAACAATGGTGAATGATTATCTAATAGAAAAGGATGGGGTAAGGAGCTGTGTAGCTCCTAGATCAAAGATAAGCGGGTGTAGATACCACACAAGTTTTGAATATTTTTTGTTGTTTTTACACTGGCACTGGAACAGTCCAAGAGTCGGTTTGCCAGCCTCTTGACGAGACAGAAGGAGCCCAGCCAAGGATCAGGCTCACAGGGATTATTTATAGAGTTGAGTGGGCTTCACGGACACAGGCGTGGAATGTGTCAGGGAGAAAATGCATCATTGATCAAAGCCTGCTCAGAGACGTGCTCTTATTTTTGCCAAACGCTGAGCAGATACGGGGGTTTGGAAGAAAACAATAGCCCTTACCGAAGGCTCCATGTGTGCTGTGCTATAGTAAGCTCGCCTGCTCTTGTACCCACACACAGTCCTCTGCACCTACACAGGTGACTGGACTTCACTGAACACCTGCCAATTTTAGCCTCCTCCTTCTCTTTCTCTACTCCAGCATCTAAATAGCTTCTCAGCTCTGCATGCTTCAAAATACATACATGGTGGGTGTTTGGACAGTTAGTGGGCTGCACATGGAGGCAGGTGTGTACCGCCACAAAAAAATATGTGGGTTTTACAGAGAAGAAGTGTGTGTGTAGGTGTAGATGAGGAGGTGTAGAAGGGAAAACAGAACCTCTGTAGGACTGCGACACAGGAATTGTAGGCATCCATTATGGATGTTTGTCCCCTCGTGAATTTCTTTCCGATGTACACCTCAAATGAGATGGAGACGAACACAGAATCCCAAGGTCAGGCTGCGGTTGCGTGTGTGTATCTGTGTTTGTGTGGTGGTCTGTGAATACCACGAGGCGCATCTGTCAGAGGACAGCACAAGATGCTGCCTACCCCCTTCACCTCCCCCTCGCTCTGGTCCCATTGAGGGAGTAGAGGCAAAAAAAAAAAAAAAAAAAAAGTGAGGTGAGGTGGAGAAAGGGGGAGGAGTGTAGCAGAGGTGTCCTGTACTGCAGCAACAACAGCAGCAGCAGCAGCAGCACAGCTCTCTGGTGGCAGGCGGGGGCAGTTCTCTCTCCCCGCCATTCGCTGCATTGCAGACGGCAGTCAAGGTTATGCCTGTGTGGCCACATTGACGGAGCGGAGGATTGAGGATGCCCGTGCAGGCAGTCCGAGAGACCGTGATTAAGCTTTGGGCAACTTGTGGCCTCTTTGTCCTGTAATGATTTTATTTATAGCCAAAGATCATTCATGCTCAGGCTTGTAAATCCCATACCAGGTCCCTCAGCAGTACCTGATGTTTCTGGGGATTAAAAAGACTGCATCATGTTTCTCTCACACTGCGCAGATAACATCCCTCTTATTTTCCTTTTTGTTGCAGAGTTACCTGTAATTTTTTTGGCAGGCTGTCGTTTCATACAAGCATTGTGTCTGAGGTGGAGGGTAAATGCCGCGCAGACGTGTGGCACAGGACTGTAATGGTGACATTTGTTGTTAATCAGCCTCCCGCTCATCCTCAGCTTCCTCTGTCTGGCTGTGATAAACATGTCAGTCTCCGCTATGTTGAACATGGAGCACCGCAGGCTGTATATGGCCAGTGCTTTGAAAGTTTCACTGGAAGTGGATCAGAGAGAGGCCACATCTGATAGCATTGTACGCAACATACGAGCCACTGTAACTATTCTCACTTCCTGTTCAGAGTGAGCCTTCCATAGACACACTGAGAAGAAACAGAAGAGGATGACAAAATTTCCACATCCTGTATATGTCTTTGTGTAAGTGTGTGTGTGTAAGTGCGTGCGTGCGTGCGCGTGCGTGCGTGGACCCAAAAGAATTCCTCTGGCTTCCCCTTTTGTTGGTGCCTGGGCCTGAAAACAGCTGCCTTTGTCAGATATTATTGAGGAAGTGATAGATCATTTCCCACAGGGTGGAAACATTCAGCACACCGCTAGTCTGACCTTAATTGTTTCCCAATATCAGTCTTATCTCTTTATCAGCGTTATGTGAAGGGATGTATGTAGAGAAGGAGACACACCGAGAGGAACCGAGAGAAGTAAAGATCGAGTGACGAAGAGAAAGACAAAGTGGGAGAGTGAAAGGACAAGCGACAGTCTGATGACAAGACCCAGGTGTCAATGTGCCAGTGTCAACTACTATCTTTTCTCTGGCCATCAGTTTCGCAAACAGGCTTTCGTGCCACAGTGCGTCTCATCTCTGGCAAATGCAGCCGAGATCCCGTGTCTGTGGCTGAAAACCATTTGGGGAAATGAGAAAACGCTGTGGTAATAATTGTAACGAGAGGAATGCTTTTGAGATGCAACAACACAGTTTAATTAAAGCAATGCAGACCATGGGGGAGTATTAAACATAGTTATATCTGCTAGGGCTCAGTGAGCGCCTCCAGCAGTGATAGCTGTGAGGGGCTTGGCGCACAGCTAGCCAGTTTGTTAGCATACGGTGGTTGTCAGATGAAAACTGTGAAACTCAAATTTTTTTATTGGTTTTCATGGTTTTATTTGAAGCACAGCTTTTCCATGTGCTGTGAAATTCAAGTCAGTCTTTGGCTCAGGGGAGAATGACCAAAGCCTCATGTACTGTATAACTAACACAACACTGGGCCCACTTATCCAAAGAAGAAGTCCTGCAAGAGTTAACAGCATCCTATTCCTAACATAGGCGACATAGTTTCAGCTTGTTTGCCCAGATAAAATTAAGTTGTTCTCGAGGTTTTTTCATGCACAGGAAGTGACTAATAGAAGCCGAAAAACAACCTTTTCCTGCAGAGAATCTAAGCAATTCCTCACCTGACCTCTCTTGTCCTCTTGGTGCCTTCAGTATTAAGTGATCAAGTAGCAGCTAATCTGTTGAATATGAGCTTTTTCTGGGAGTTCAAGTTCTTCTAAAACATTCAAGCTTCTTTTTTTTCCTGTCACTGTCAATTGGAGATTGAATGTGCAATAGTTCCAAGTGCAGTTTTAGGTAGTGAAAACCTTGGGATGCTCTAAGAGATAAAGGTTTTCAATTGACGACAGCAACGCTCTTATCCAACATATAACTGATAGCGCCATTTGGTGCATGCATTTTCTTTTCTTTTACTTTTTTATGGGTGCCCCCAGTGAGAATTTAACTCTTTCATCGCTGTATACTGTGTGCAGGAACAGTCAGGCACATTAGTTGAATGGGGACACAGAGCCTGTGCAGAGGGGGAGTAGTCAATAGAGGGGGTGGGGGGTAGAAAAGCTGAATATGAGCTGATAAAACAACCTTCAAACATCCTCTGTGAAACCAGGGAAAAAAAGCGTAAAGTACATTCGACAGGATATTTTAAGGGAATCCAGGGCCAGACAAACCCCGTCTCCATATACAAGGATTATTTTTTTATTATTTAACACAGCTTCTACAGAGTTACCAACATGACCTGACATGCACACAATCACTCGGAGTGACTGGGAGCTCAGATGGACAGCGGACACCTTGCCGCCAGAAGAGAATGAGCACAGACCAATAAGACAGGAAGCTGACTGTGAGGACATCTTGGAGGGGATGTGAGTTGACCCTGCAAAAGACACTCCCTCTGATTGTCTCTCGCTCCCTGTCTCTGTCTCTCATGCTTAGCAACAAGCACGCACACATGAATGCACACACGCAAACTCACCTGAACAGAGCTTACGAAAGAGGTTCTGCAAGAAATAATTGGCCCCATTGGTGACGCGAGGTGATGGAAAGCGTGAGCAAAGCAGCTGGGTAGGGAGAAGGTGGCGTGATAGTGACGCCACAGGAGAGCCTGACAATGGTGTGCACGTATGTGTGCATGTGTGCATTCAAATGTGCGGTGAACTCAGGAAGGTGTGGTGTGATTTATGGTCATACCTGTAGATGTGCCATACTGAAAGTATTGAGTGGTTTTGTGAAAATAAATGGACTTTTAAACACAAATGCCTTGTGACTGAGGTATGGAAGCTGGACTGCAGCACTTTGTGCTTTTTCCTGTGGTTCCACAGCTCAATAGCATTGACCTCCCTACTCTCTGTGGGCCAGTAATTAGCGAGACTGTTTGGTGCTCTTTGGCCTGTTCGGAGTTCTCTGAGGGATTTCCACTTATTATCTGATCACAGAAAGAGTGTTAAGAGCAGAGGTTTTACATTGGAGGCACAACGGGCGTCGTGCACAGCGTACCACCTGGATGAAAATGTAAATCCATTTGGGAACCAGGACAAACACGAGCACGGCTGTATACACTCGCTTCTCACATCTCGCCTTCCCTCTCAGACCCTCGATTTTCTCGCCTGTTCACACATTATGTTCGAGCTCTGCACAACTCGCTGTAAGATGGTGCGATGAGTTGCGCAATGTGCAGCTCAGACTAGTGCTGAGAGAATTTAAGCAGCCGCCCACATGAGAGATTACTGTGACAAACGGTGACAGGCCCGACTTCTCTCTCCCTCTGACTCTCTTTCCCTCGTCTGTCTCTCTTTATTCTCTCCATCCCTCCCTCTCCTCTCCCATTTCCAAAATCTGTTCTCACTTCAAAGATGCTTTACTGGCATGACAGATAACAATGCCATGTTGCCAAGGCAAAATATTACTGACATCGTATTTATCTCTCCATCCCTCTCTTCCCCCCCTGTGAGAATTTAGTTTTTCAGTTTGCATTAATTTGCTTTATTGGCATTGGGGTTGCACAGCATTGCCAAAACATCTAAACAAATTAGGTTAACATTAAGCTCATTAAACTTCTTTCTCCATTTCTGTCAATTGCTCCTTTTATCATTCTTCCTTGCATACACACAAGCTTAGCATAGATCCACTTTACCTCCCTCTCTCTCTCTCTCTCTCTCTCTGCCCCTTCACACAGTTTTAGGGAGTAGAGTCTGTTAGAGACTGAATGATGTGCGCCCTAAGCTGTGTGTGGCAGGATTCAGATGTCAGTTTGTGTAACCATCTTGGATGTGGGAAGGACGAGGCCCTGTATTGCCTTGGGGTGGCGGTGGGCGGCCTAGACTTTTGGAGGAGGAAAGGGAGGAGGGCGAGAGGGAGGGCGGCGGGGGGTGGTGGTGGGGGGGTTGTTCTGCTGATGACCTCTCACCTACCTCATCCATGCAGACTGGGTCTCACGGAGCGATTAAGTGCTTCAAGGCAAAAGCCTCTGAATCTTCATGTCTAGTCCTTCTGCAGGGAACAGTGTTGGGCTTCTTTCAACAACAACAAAAAAAAGATAATGCACAAAATTTTCAGATCACCTTCACTTAAATTATTGAGTGATTGTTTCATGCTATGATATAATTGTGGAAAATCTTGCCCCACCTTGTTTGGAAAGATTCAAGGAAAAAAAAACCACATTCATGTATAATGTTACTATCACTGTTTAGAGGAATAAAAAAAAACAGGGTGTGCTTCATCCAGACAGTACGTATGTCAGCTACTATGATGAAAATGATTAATCTGATTATTAGAGGGGGCGATTATTTTTGCTTTAAGTGTAATATTATCATCGAGATAGAAATAGGACACTGATGACGACACTTCACCATCAAAACACGGTGAGCATGTGTCTTTCTGGTGTCTGTGTGTGTTTGATTTCTCACTGTTTGACATGTCAGTATGTGCATCTTAGCTGTGACTAGTTGTCTGTCAGGATGTTCTGTATGTGTGCAGACGCTGATCCTGCGATCCTCCAGCACACATGCGGGCAAACACAACACACATACCGTGACTCACATTTTTGGAGAGCACGTCATCAAGAGGTCCCTGCTCTGCTCTGTTCTATCTTCACTCCCCATTACCCACGATCCCCTGTTGCCTTATTCACTGATGCACATTGCACGCACGCGCGCACACACACACACACACAAATCACACAGTAGCTCTGACTGTGGGCGAGAGCAACTGAGCCATGCCTGACTACTTTTTATGCAGACCCGTTTTAGAGTCAAGATATGATAGGAGCAAGGAGTAGCGAGTGGCAGGCAGCCAGCACAGCAGTGACGAGGAGGTGGGATGGTTGGAGGTTTGAAGGAAGTGGGCCACGGTAGTGAAAGAGGCAGTATGTCCAGAGTCCCACAGGAAGAGCTTCAGGGGAGAGATTCATCCTCCATGTGTTCAAAATCAGGCCGGGCAGCTCAGCACTGTGGTCATACTAACATTTGACAGCCCTGTGGCTGAGACACGTTGTTGTTCTGTATTTGTCAGTGTGTGTTGAAGTAGTCGAGCAAGAGGACTCCTTAGTTTTGCTTGTGCTTCCTGGCATAACAAGGGATCAGGCAACTGAGGAAGCCCTTGGGAGTTTTTGTCGGGGTGCTTGTGTCTCACACACACACACACACACACACACACACACACACACACACGCACAAACAAACATAGACACTCTACAGAGTTTCTGATGGTGCTGTATTCCAGGACACACAGCAGACTGGGGGAGTGCAGGAAAGCACTCCCCCAGTAACTTGTCTTAAACTGGAAATATAATGATTATAGAAACATACAAAGATAGGAAGTCTATAAAAGTAGTTTGTCCATTGAGCCCTACAATGCCATTTTGAAGCGTTATTGTTTTGCCGTACTTCACTCAGTGGGCCAGTGCAGTGTTACAGGCAACCTGAGAGCTCATGTTCCCATTAATTGCCTCCCTAGAGTCAGGGTGTGACATACAGTGACAGGGGAGAGTGTGTACCATACCGCTGCCCTTCAGAGGATGTCTCACAGTGCGGCCCCGTCCCCAGCAGCTTCACCCTTCCATCAGGGAGTGTTTGACCCAGCCCGGAGCGGCCAGCACCACCACAGGAAGGGGGGGGGGGTTTACCAAAATACCCTCACATCACCGCGGCAACAGCAGCAACAGGCAGTCAAGCCAGAAGCACTCGAGCAGACACACACACACACACACACACACACACATAAACAGAAATACTGACATCTCTACCAGGAAAGACCCCAGGGGCTGTGAAAAAATAGTGAGAGAGTGCAAGCAAGGCGTGGACGAATGAGGGGAAAATGACAGCTGCATGTAGGGAAATACAGAGGCAATAATTATAAAAAATAGAAAAATAATAAAAATTGATTGTTAAAAGGACATTTCAATTTTAATGAAATCATGGTTCATAATGGGGTTTTTCTGTTTGTTATTTATGCGTATGTCTGCAGCACAAATATCACTGGCCAGCCGAGTAATAAATCCTGAACCTCGAGGTCACCAGTCTTATGATTTTGCATTTAAATTTCAATAGTGTGTGAAATGAGCCTGGGCAAACCCACAGTTTGCCTGCTTGGTTTTTGACTGAGAGGCACAGACTAACTGCATGATATCCTGCCAGGCTGTCCACCTAATTGAAACAGCATGTTAATGAGACATGAGATTACCCCCCCTACACCCTTTGACCCTCTGTGGCTTCTTCTAACCTAAAGAAGGTCTGTAAACAATCAAACTTGAACCGACCCTCACGGCCCCACCCCACCCCTTGCCACTTGCTCAGTCTGCTTTCCATCTCACAGAGCCTCCCTTACATATTCCCAGTACCCCGGTCAGTGTACATATCCATCTGGTTGATTTTGCAAACGGCTTCAGAAGAAAAAAACATGTCTCTTTGGTCTGTTTTTTTCTTTTTTTAAATAGAGTTGTTAACTGTAGTTTTCTGTTACATGCTGAGAGAGAGGAGCGGGCTGGTGACATTAAAGGGCGCGACATTTGGGCTGAAATGTGATCTTATGATTACGGCCTCCAGAGATTTATCCCCCACTACAAGCACTGAGATGTTTGGAGGGCAGATGATCTTTGGGAGGAAATGAGAGCAGGACAAAGGGAAACGAACATATCAATACTGCGATCCGTCTACCTCTTACGTGAAGTGGTTGACAAGTTGTTTTCACTCCTAGGTTACTTCTGCGAAAGACTTGGAATTGTATTATCCTGCAGCTGAACCAACAGCACCCTCCTTACCCTCACAGTCTTGGCAAGGTTACATGCATTACCATGTGCCTGTGGGTCTTGGCAATAGCTCTCACAACAATTGCATGCAAGTATTTCTCAAGTGGGAGGAAAATAAATGCTTGAATAACTCTACTTTAACACCTAGTTAACAAACCTTTTGACCTAGGTGGTCCCAGCATCATTGGGCCGCAGCGCACCATCTGGTGTGATGTCAGTGAAGGCACTGACTAAAATTTCCACAAGGTATTTTGATCCACATTAAAAAATGATCTGTATCTCTATTTAAAGCCCCCCCCCCATCTCTGACGAATTACAGATGTGGAAATTATGACAGTGAGTAGTTATGCATAGGGAGAAGAGATAGAGGTCGTAAAACAAGGGCAAAACCAGAGAGCGATGATTGTGTCATTTCTTCAGCTTTGCGTCAAGTGGTGCTCATTAATCGTGATGAGGTGCCAGGCGTCATCTGCCTCTTCCAGTGTCAGGTGGAAGATGGATGGCCCCGAGGTGTTTCACTGTGGCTAGTGTTGAGCCATGCACTGGGGAGATCCATCAGACCTCTACAGGCAGTCACTGTCTTGGGGGGAGGGAGGACATACTCGCACTTCCATAGCCCTGGGACTCTCTGCGCCTTCTAGCATTCTTTCTTCAAACTAAAAAAAAGATCAGGAGACATAGAACAAGAGAGAAAAGGGAGATTAGCCGGCTTTGGTTACATTTGTTTAATACTGGGGGTGTTGCAAGTAATCAGACATCACCATTGACATGTCACTGGGGTAATAGGAGGTTTCACAAAATTCTTTTGTAAGAGAATTCCTCGTCTGTCCGAGTTTCGACAATGGCGGTCTCAAAGGCTAGAATCCTTTTTGTGTAACAGTAATTTGTGGATCGGTTTAGGTTTGATTTTAATGTACTGCTCTCTGTGGTATGCATTATTCAACAAGCCCATTTTCCAAGCCCTAAACCAGGCCATCTGCATTCATGCTATCTAGCTAACCACAACCCTGTGTGGAAATAGGGCAGCGCTGTCTGTCTGCTTTCTGCCAGCTAGGCCCGCAGACCTAAAAGCTGCAAAAGTTCAGCCATGTCCTGGCAGGTGGTGTTTGGGGCATCTGTTTTTGCTACTTTTACAAGTTTGGCTTCTGCATGGATTGTTGTAGATAGACAGTCCCCTCAGAGCTTCAACAAATATTGCAGTGACTTTGGAATTGGCTGACAAGAAATGTATGTTGCCCACATGAGGTTGCCCACAGGATGAATAGTTAACCACCAAATCTCATCTGCAGTTAAAAGGTAAAATGAAACACATTTTAAAGTTCTTAACTTTGTTTGAGAGATGAAACCATTGTAACTTCAGCCGAGCCGAGACTGTATCTCCGGCTTTTTACCCTGTCATTACAGGAAGTAGTTCTTTTTTAAAAAGAAACAGAACTCGTGCACTATACAACAATTTGTCCCAAGGGAAAAGCTCAGAAGTCACATGAAGTTATGCAATTTAAAATATGAGCAGAATAATTTGACAAAGAGATGTGCATTTTAAATAAGCATGCAGTTATCTCTAAGGCTATTGGCCTGTCATAAATATATTATCAAAAATACTGATTGTTTTAGCCATTTTAATTTATTTAATTGTTAATAATTTAGTGAAATGTCAAAGAAGGCCCCACAGGGTTCCCATCCACCTCTGTATCCCATCTGCATAAAGATGGTGAGAAAACTGCTGGAGAGAGAAGAACGACGTTGATAACGGCAGCCCATTAATATAGAAACAGTGTCAAAACACTGTTACAAAGTGCTTAACAGAGGCAAAACAAAATAAAAACAAAGCTACACCATAATTAAAAGATCCATATAATAAAAGTAGGGTGAATAAAATACCCCAAAATCCGATAAGTGAGATAAACACAGGGAAATAAACAAATAAAACATAATGGATCAGGAAAAATAAAACTTTGGATTGACATTAATAAAAGGCTTTTTTAAGAATAAAGAAATAAAAAAATAAAAAAGTTAAGTTCTAAGAAGTAATTTAAAACATGTTGCTGACTCTGTAAGCCTCAGATCTTCAGACAGGGAGCTCCAGGGCTCAGTGGCCCTGAGCACCAAAGCCTGGTCACCTTTACCTTTGAACAGGGGCTTGGGATCATCCAGAAGGCCCCTACCTGAAGATCTGAGGCTGCACTTTGTCTTGTAGGGGAGCAGCAGTTCAGCAATACAGTATAACTGGGAGCTAAAGCATTTCGTGGTTTAGCAGGTAACCAGTGAAGAGTGGCTAAAATAGGAGTTATATTATCTTGTCTCTTTGAATTTGTTGAAAGCCGAGCAGCTCCTTTTTGCACTAGCTGTATTAGCTGTTTCTACCAGCTGTTTATTTTATTTTATTTTTTATTTTTTGGTTTAAACCTGAATATAGTGAATTGTAATTCCCTTCTAGCAGCATAACTGCTTGGTTTAGTTTTTTTTTTTTTTTTTTTATGATTCAATATGCATGTACTTTATCTACCTTGGTGTAAAGCTGCTCTTTAATGAAAGGGCAAACTCTGCCTTTTATCTCCTTTCTCCTCTTTTATGCATTATAATCTCACTGTAGTATTCACTGCTATTTCCTGAAATCAGAATTCAGATACAATATTTAACTAAGCAATCTTTCTCTACTCCCACCCTCCCCCATCCTATTTTGTTCCCAGGATGGTTCCAAACAGAGGCAGGTGAGGAAGAAAACGGTGTCCTTCAGCTCAATGCCAAGTGACCGCAAGATCAACAGCACAGCTGCCTGCATGGCCTTCATGATGGAGGGTTGTGAGATGAAGAAGGTGCGCTCCAACTCTCGCATGTACAACCGATACTTTCTGCTGGATCCAGACATGCACTGGCTCCGCTGGGAGCCATCTAAGAAGGATTCAGAGAAGGCCAAATTGGAGATCAAGAGCATTAAGGAGGTCCGTTTGGGAAAGAAAACTCCTGTTCTGCGCAGCAATGGTCTTTCAGATCAGTTCCCTGATGAATGCGCCTTCTCAATCATCTATGGGGATAACTATGAGTCTTTAGACTTAGTAGCCAGTACAGCAGATGTTGTCAGCACCTGGGTGATGGGGCTAAGGTATCTGGTGTCTTATGGCCGGCACCCCGTGGACATGGTGGAGCCCAGCCAACCGAGTGTACGAACATCATGGATTGGCTCAGTGTTTGAGCTAGCAGATATGGAAAAGGAAGGACACATAGACCTGTTCAGGGCCACCCAGATAATCAAGGGGCTCAACCCAGGAATGAAAGAGTCTAGAATAGAGCTGAAGTTCAAGGAACTCCAGAAAGCTAAAGACCAATACGGAGAGGCAATTAACATGGACACCTTTGTGGAGGCCTACTGTGAACTCTGCACACGGCCAGAGATTTTCTTCCTACTGGTGCAGTTCTCCAGTAATAAGGAGTATCTGGACAGTAAAGATCTGATGCTATTTGTAGACGTGGAGCAAGGTGTGGAAGGTGTAACGGAGGACATGTGCAGGGATATTGTTCAGAAATTTGAGCCATCTGCTGAAGGGAGAGAGAGGAGCTACCTCTCTATCGATGGCTTTACACACTACCTCCTCTCCTCCGAATGCCACATCTTTGACCCCCAGCACAAACGTGTGTGCCAGGATATGACCCAGCCTCTGTCCCACTACTACATCAACTCCTCACATAATGCCTCCCTTCTGGAAGACCATTTCTGGGGTTCGTCAGACATCAGCAGCTACATCCGAGCTCTAAGAATGGGCTGTCGCAGCATTGAGGTCATTGTATGGGATGGCCCTGATAATGAGCCAGTTGTGTATGTAGGTAGTTCTGTAGCCTCACAGCTAGCTTTCTCTAAAGTCCTGGACATTATAAACCAATATGCTTTTGAGAGCTCTGAGTATCCCTTGATTCTTTGCTTGGTGACCCACTGCTGCATCCCCCAGCAGAGGGTCATGGCACAGCACATGAAGAAGATTCTTGGTGACAAGCTGTACATTGAATCCCCCAACAAGGAGGAAAACTACCTACCCTCCCCAGAGAAACTCAAAGGCAAAATCCTTCTTAAAGGTAAGAGGCTACCACCCAACTGCACTGATGCTGAGGGGGACGTGACAGATGAGGAGGAGGGTCTGGAAATGTCCAGGAGAGTGGGAGCTGATGAGAAGGACCAGCTAAATGGCTTGGGCTGCAAGAGAATCAGACTGTGCAGGGAGCTGTCTGATCTTGTGTCTCTCTGCAAGTCAGTCCAGTTCAGGGACTTTGAGATCTCTAAGAGGGATCAAAAATATTGGGAGATTTGCTCCTTCAACGAGGTAGATGCAAACAGGTTTGCCAACGAGTTCCCAGAGGAATTTGTCTGTTATAACAAGCGCTTTCTCTCCAGGGTATATCCCACTCCTATGAGAATTGATGCCAGCAACATGAACCCCCAGGATTTCTGGAAGTGTGGCTGCCAGATTGTGGCCATGAACTACCAGACCCCAGGCTTGATGATGGACCTGAACCTTGGCTGGTTCAGGCAGAATGGAAACTGCGGGTATGTTTTGCGGCCGGCCATCATGAGAGAGGAGGTGTCCTACTTCAGTGCCAATGCTCGGGACTCCCTACCAGGGGTGTCTGCCCAGCTTCTTCACATTAAGGTCATCAGTGGGCAGAATCTGCCCAAGCCTCGCGGTTCTGCAGCTAAGGGTGACGTGGTGGAACCCTACATATATGTGGAGATCCATGGCATCCCTGCTGACTGTGCTGAACAAAGAACCAAGACAGTGTCCCAGAATGGTGACAACCCTATTTTTGATGAGAGTTTTGAATTCCAGATCAATTTGCCAGAACTTGCTGTACTGCGCTTTGTGGTGCTGGATGACGACTACATTGGAGATGAGTTCATTGGCCAGTACACCATCCCATTTGAGTGCCTACAGCCAGGCTATAGACATGTCCCTCTGCAGTCTCTTACAGGAGAGTTCTTACCCAATACCACTCTGTTTGTCCATGTAGCCATCACCAACAGGCGGGGTGGAGGAAAGGCACATAAGAGGGGTCTGTCTGTCAGGAAGGGTAGGAAGGCCCGGGAGTATACCACCACCAAGACCACAGGGATCAAAGTAGTGGACGAGCTCTTCAGAGCATCCACCCAGCCCCTCAGGGAGGCCACAGACCTCAGAGAAAATGTGCAGGTAAGGAACTACACTTAGTAGGATTTATTTAACATAGACACGAGTCATTACTGATATTTTGTGTGTCACACTGGGATGTGTAGAGGAGGAAGTTTTGTTTGAACCTCTTTCCTTTTGATTCCCTTAAACTGCTATGTGATGATTGGTTTTGTGTTGGGATAACTGATCTGCTCTGTTAAGCTGTTGTAGAGTGACTTGTTTTCCCTACATTTGTACATTTATACCTAGTGGTGGAGTGTTCATGATGTTGATCATGCAGAACAAGTGAATAATGCCATAGATCAGTCTTTCAGTGTTTGTGGCCTAAAAATTTGGTGGCCCTCAGTTTTGGTGAATTGGTCCAGGTATTTCAATCTGTCATCTCGGTTTTTTAGAGCCACACTTATTTTTTAGACTCAGATTGAGTGCTCAGTCTGTAAATAGCTTAGGTTAAATGCATTAGACATCTGTTTTTCTTTGCAGAGCAGAGTTAATGGTCGCCTCTGCTGACTACAATATTGCTGATCTGTTCTTAAAAAACATGTAACGGTACTTTTTTTTAACAGGATAACATCTTATCGTACACATCCAAATCCAACATTTCCAAGTCTCTAGAAATAGCCTAGATGCTTTCAGAAAGTTGCATGTCACTCCCGTTCACTTTAAGAAAAAAAAAGAACAAACTTTCATCTGTGTTTTTGGTTTTGAATTAAGATGTGAAATAACAGAGAAGCCTTTTCTGCCAAATATAAAACTGCATGGTGTTTTATTGCTTCAGTGGGTCCAAACTGATTCAAGTGTTTCTGATTGCACTCATTGCACTTGCTGTTGTGGATAGAAGCTTGTCGCTAATTGTGCTCTATTAATGTTGTAGAGGAGAATGGTAATAAAGTGACATAGCTGTACAATTATAAGGTTTATGAATAGTGTAATCATTAATTAGGGACAATTACTGCTCAGGGGAGATGGCTGGGTTGCTAGGCACTTTGTGCACTACTTTAAAACTCCTGGATGAGCAAATGAAGATTAGTAACCATGGCGTATATTCGACTAATGACCAGTAGCAGAAGCCCTTCAGTGCAGTTTAGTATTTTGTTTGTGATGACTGAAGGGTGCGATACAAAGCTAGTCTCATTTGCTCACAACACGGGGAGAGCCAGTGAGCCTTTTACATGCCAAGTGTTGTGTTGTTTGGTTGTCAGTTTAGAGTGGCAGGCCTACTCTTGTTTTGTCTGACAGTTTTCATGATAAAAATAATCTTGCCTTTCACTCAATGGACTTAATTGACGTAATGCATCAATAATGCTCTTCTTGGTGTTAAAAGTTATAATTATATAATTGTACTAAGTAAAAAAAGAAAAAGAAAAAAATGTTAATGTCTTATATAAGAAAACATCAAATTTAACAGACTAAGCTACTGTACATGTAACACACTCCCCTTTATGCATCCAGGTCATAAATGCCAAGGTCTGCCCGTCTGTCTTCAGTAAGTAGTAACTTCAGTCTAATGGCTCCACAAACAAAAAGAGCAGACCAAACTAAATAAGCAGGGACGTGATTAGAGATCCTGTGGCATGCTGTCATGCATTTTTCAGTTGTGGAAAGACGCATGTTCTGAAGGCGGATGTAATTTTCCTCTCCAAGACCTCAATACAGAGAGAAATATGTTTGTGTTCTGGAGGTGAAATTGATCCTGTAATTTTAGAGGTAGTAACATTATCAAATCACTGTCTGAATGGGATGAGACGAAGGCAATTTCAGGAGAAACCACTGAAGATGAAAGTGTGAATACAAGCAACGGATGAACAATCCTGACAGTGTTTCCTCAAAAGATTATGATATGCTATCTTCTGGCGTAATCAGTGTGCAAAGGATTGCTTGTTGGAATAATCTGAATTTGTGATAGATGGACACCATAACAGTTTGATTTTAGGTCTCAGTCTTTGCATGGGCGTGAGTTAGCATGGGAAGATTTCATGAATAAGACATGAAATATGGCTGTGAAGTCAGTGAATCAGACACGGACTAATCAAACACATCCCAACTTTTGTAAAAGTCAAGTCAACCAACTCTTGCTAAATGTGGAAATAATCAGAGACAAGCCATGTGTCACAGCTGTCGCTCTAATCTGTTCTGTGGCTTTGAAACATATTTCATAACAAATGGCTTTGGAATCCAATCTATAGGCCTACATGGAAAAATGTCAGTAGG
The DNA here is from genome assembly GCF_021018895.1 of Seriola aureovittata. Lineage (NCBI taxonomy): Eukaryota > Metazoa > Chordata > Actinopteri > Carangiformes > Carangidae > Seriola > Seriola aureovittata. The sequence goes on from NC_079380.1 coordinate 10,648,076, forward strand.
TGGACAGACGACTGAATGTGAATCAGTGTTTTTAACCTGATCAAACGACAGTGGCGCCACACCACACCAACCTCAGGTTTGAAATGTAAATTTTTCCTTTTGAAATGACGAGATAAAAGTTGATGAAATAAATGAAAGAGAAGAAGTTGAGAGGAAGGCTTTAAAAAGGATAAATAAAGGTGGAATAAGGCCATTGCCTTTTAAATGTAAAAGAAAAAAAAAAAGGAAAGCTGTGAAAAGCTTTGTAGAGGCCAGTTGTGTGGAGCCGGGGATCTGCAGGGCAGCAACAGGCCCTGTGGCCAACAGCCCACAAGGCAGCAACCAGGCCATTTCTGGAAGCTTCGCCAGCCCTCACTTGAAGCTAAGATTAGACATTAACGTGAGAGAGGAACATCTTTTGTACTCTTACTTACTAAATTCCCACATATCGTGGCATGGAGCCTCAGCCATGAAAGCAGAGTGTATAGTCACACACACACACACTTTAGATGTCGCCGTCAAAAGCGTTATTTTACCTCACCAAGCTCTTTTAAGATTCCTTTTATCCTCAAACAGCAAAGCTTCCAGGTGGCCTGCTTTGAATAACAGAAAGAGAAGTGTGTTTGACTATTAAAAAGACTGAGGAAATCCATGAACATTGACCAATGGGCAGACATGATAGGTTGCCAAGTTTTTGCATGTGGATCTATGCAGCAAATCAATTATTTCTGCGGGAGACTTGAATGAAGTCCTTTCCACAGTGCTGCTGCCCATGAACCTTATAAAGTGCTGATGGAGCTGGAGGAGAGCTGCCAGCCTGGAGTTTCTGTTTTATTTGCTGAAATGCGTGTGTTTCATCACAGGCCCATTCACCACCACTCAGTGCTGTAGGCTGGAGAGAGATACACAGATAGAGGCGGAAAGGGGGGGGGGGACAAAAGCCCTGTTGTAACCGGACACAGAGCTCTCATTTGGGAATGTTGGAAGGGGGAGTAAAGTGGGGGAGGGGAGTAATTAAAAACACAAGCTTCTCATTGGGTTTTGTAACACTAAAGCTTGGAAACAGTATGGCTTTTATTGCACTATAATTATCGAGAAACGTTTACGTATGTGGTCCCATACACACATGCGTGGAATTATACAAAGCATAATGAATGCTAATAGCTTCAGCTCACACCGCGCTGAGACATAAACACATACATGCTCCTAGTTCACACACGCACATAATCACACACCGGGGTTTTAATCCCGAGCCCCAGAGCTGTCCTGCTTCCACCATTGTGTTTCTCTGTGGCTGTGCTCAATGGCCCACGAGGTGTTAACTGTGGCCGAGGCTCTGCATACAGATGCCGACTGTGTCCCCTGGCCACCCTCCCGGTCTACGAGAAGGTCGGGGCCCCGCAGTGACAGCACATCCTCTCGGGTGGAGGGAGGTGTGGTGAATTTTTCTGCAGAGCTAGAGGTCTAGCCCAGTGAGACAGCTGGTTCCCACACTGCAGAGTGTGTGGACTGATTCCCAAATACCAACACTGGCTTGTTCTCTCTAAATAGTTTTTTTTTTTCTTTCCCCACTGCTGTTCTGTCCCCAGTATTTTCTTCACCTCTTATTACTTACTTTTCCTCACTGCTTCCCATGATCACTCTCAGCCTTCTTACAGTACATCTTTGCAGTCTTGGCTTTTCAAGCCTCAGCCCAGATTGCTTTTTTGCACTGTTTCTCTTTCACTGCCCTTTTCTCTGTCATGTTCGCTTTTTGTGCCGTCACTTAACCAAGCTCTAACTGATGGGGTGCTGTGAGAAAAACAGTGGGCTTGGTTTGGTTGCTGAAATCCCCATGCTGGCGGGAGAATGAAACGCTGAGAGAGAGAGAGTGAGAGAGAGGGAGAGAGAGACAGTTGCCTCGTTGCTGGTGCTGCAGAGACTTTAAACTCAGACGTGCAAAAACCCTGGCTTTGTTGGCCTGGTGGGCAGGCTGTCCCAGGAAAGGTGAAGAGTGACTGAAGGAGGGAGAAAGTGAAGCTGGCAGCATGCTCCAAATTAAATTGAGTTTAGGCTGAAAAACTGCTGTTGAACATAGTGTTTAGGTGTGCGGGTCAAATGGTTATGCCAGGAAGGGTTTGTGAGGAGCTTGTGGGCAGATGAAGTTGGAAGAAATAATCAAATTTGGGGAAAAAAACTACCTGATATTGTTAACCACTTCAGGCTTGTTAAATAGCAGTGATGACAGCTATGCAGAAATCTGACTGGACTGTACATTAAAAGCTACATTCTCTGTTTCGGTCTTTTCCTTTGGAGTAAACACAAAGCATAAGACATTAATAACACTAGTGTTTAAAAAAATAACAAATGAATTCTTCTTACAAATTTGACTGGAAACAAGTGGAATCACAATGCTGGCAGATTGACCAGATGTCTTTGGTGACATTACATTGATTTGGCTGATGTTTTTGTCTTAAGTGGTACATACTCATTTACAATGAGAGCAGTTTCAGTGAGTTTCAATGTCTTGCTCATGGACAATACAGCATTTTGAGAGGAGAAGCTCAAGGTTTGAATCACTAACCTTGTGATTGATGGGCAGACTTTTGTCTACTAACTGAGCTGCAGCTGGGCCACGATGAGCAATAAGATTTGTTGTCAGTACAAGATTAAATAAACAGGACATGTTGAGATAGAGATTTTCTTATTTATCCAGTAGCAGAGGGTGAAAGTGTTCAGTGGTCCATGAAGAAACAGGAACATAAGCAGAAGAATGATTTGAATTTACGTAATATTTGACAGTTTTTTAAAGGTGGTTATTTGCAGCAACACAGAACGGTAAATGCAGAGTGGGGTAGAAAAGCATTAAAGGTCCCATATTTTACACTTTTCCTTTGCTACACTTTTCCTTTTTATTTGAAGTGTTGATCCATGAGAAGATATATATGTGAACAGATCAGTGAGCCAATCAGAAGAGAGACTGTGATCATCTCTTCTGATTGGCTGACTGCTGTTTCTGAGTGATTGAATAAAATTATAGATTTCAGGTAAACACTCAGAGAAACCAAATCCTGCAAGGTTGGATTGTGGGTGTGGGTGGGCGGAGCTTGGGGCATGACTGATTGCGGTGACTGCTTTGTTGTAACATCACAAAGTTACAGGAGTCCTGACGGCTGGTTTTAAGGCTCAGTGTCTGAATACAGGCTGTGTGCATTTCTCTGTGGACTGAGTGTTTTGATACTTTCACAGTATTAATATAGAACCTAGACCTGCTTTATAATCAAAAAAGACATGAAGTCTCTCTTTATATAACGTTGGACCCTTTAAGGAGAAAGTGAGAAAAGGAGACGGTTATGAAGAGAATGATGAGAGACTGACTGTACTTAGCACCTCCCGGATGTGGTCAGAAGTTTGGCTCCCGAGTCGCTCGGCTGTTGAATGAACAGACTGATGTTATGGGAAACTGATTTTTTTTTTTTCTTTTTTTTTTTTAACAATTTTACAGTCACCAAGACAAACACTGCTAAGCTGCAATCTTATCTTGTGTCTGGTCTGAGGGGAGTATCACAATCACTCTCATTAAATCTCTTCGCTCAAGGTCCTCTGCAAAATGTGGTTGCAGTAGCTGCCATTCCACTAGGACCACAATCACTTCATTTGCCAAATACAATAACTCTACAGGAATTTTCCTTAGTTGGTTAGGTCGGAAGTTGATAGTTGCTTTGGTTGGTTTCATTGAAACAGAGACATAATGGAGTGATAGCTAACAGAGTTCGGAGCACAAGGACAAAGGGCAACACTTACAGAATATTTAAGTGTATTTATTTACAAATTGCTTTTATTTAAATTTTTTATGTGTTCATTACCAAATTGCTTTCCTTCATTTGTTGATGATTTCTTCCCAGAATGCCATGGTGTCCTTCAAGGAGCTGTGCGGCCTGACCCCCGCTGCCAACATGAAGCAATGTATCCTGACAGTGTCTACCTGGCTGATGAACAGCGAGCGGTCACTGAGAGTAACAGTGGACCTGAGCGAGACCTACCCCACCATGGAGGCTCAGGGTCCTGTGCCGGAGCTGCTGCGCAAAGTGCTCAACGCCTATGATATGGTAAATAAACCTGCACACACTAGAGGCGGTAAAAAATAAAAAATTCCTTTCCTAACCACTTATACTTGACCTTGATGGAAAACCTCATGAGGTCAAGGAGGGATGTGAAGGAGAATTCATAAGGACTTAGGAAAAGACAACAGTGCTAAGCGGATCTGGCTGCACTCACACAAGGCTACATAATTATGTAGCGGTGAATGTCGTTGGTATGGAATGCTTCGTCGCTTTAAATGTTGCTGCCGCAAGGAATTGTGGGACAGCAAAGGATGGTCCAGTGTATCCTATGCTAAAAGAGAGAAGAAAGGAAGCACCTTTCCTTAGCATTTAGAGAATCAGCTCTTATCATGGCTGCCACTTAGATACTTCCGGGTCATTTCACTCAGTTAGAAACCTTCCTAAGCAAAAACGTTTTCAACCGCAGTCCAGGTGTGCACGTAGGTTGGGAATGGTAAAGAGATGAGCAGGTGGATCTGGCAACAGGAAAAAAGTCCGGCAGCTGGTGGGCGGGTGGAGCATGGCATGGGCCGTCATAAACACATCTGTGAGAGGTATCATGACAAATATCTACTTCAGGCAAAGATAAAATGTCAAGGGACTCCGGCATTCAAGTATGATGTCAGAGGCTGCATTTCCTGCTCTGTGCACATCTTCAGAGGTGCTGCTCTTACAAAAATAAAATAGAAAAAAAGACTTGCCCCCCATCAATGCTAGATTTCTTAACATTTGATTCGAACATTCACACAGCTGGATGTGTCTCTCAAAGCTTTTAAACAGGGCTCAAACCACCTTTTTGACCAGTCAGAATGTCAAGCTGCAGCTACTGATTTCACATGTCCTTCTCCGTCCTGCCTCCTCTCTTGACATTGAGATGGCAGAAAAGGGGGTTGAAGGAGTCTGTCTTTAATTAGTTATCACCCGCTGTTTTTCAACCCCCCACCCCACCCCCTCCTCCTCCCACATGTGAGACTCGGTGGGAGCTTGTGAAGTGGGTCGTAAGCGGGGAACAAGGTTGTTGCGTCCGTGCTGCTTTGGTCGATCGGCGCTGGCGTCGGGAGCGACGCAGCGTGCAGCTCCAAAGAGAATCTGCTTTGGCTTTTATGAGGCTACGCACCAAGCAGGAGACTTCCTGGAACTGTCAGAGCAGCTCTTACGCTCCACAAGACAAATTTCTGGGGACAAACTGAAAGGCAAGCCCAGCATCATCCATTCTCAAATTTTTGTTCAACCTACATACCAACCACTTAACACCAAAATGTTTCCTTATTGGTCATTTGTTACTTTATTAATAAGGATAATTTATAGTTTGTTTTTGGAAAGCTATTAAAAATCGCCAAAAAAAACAAAAAAACACGTACTAGAAATTTATTCTTCTCACTAAATGATCCTGCAACGCCCTGTGGTGATGGGTCCCTTCGCTTTACCCAGCCTGTTTATTTCCCAGCATAAACAAACGTTCCTGTGTGTTGTATTATGTCAGAGGTTTGCAGCTTCAATGGGTGATATTGAAGTTGTAAATGATGTACGTACATTAACCAATGGTCTTGTCCTGAGGCTTGGGCATGGTCAGCTCAGTTTGTGTTTGCTTCCCAAAGATTGGCTTGTTGGCACACTCCCCACTCAAGAACAGAGAACCTTGTGTGTGTGTGTGTGTGTGTGTGTGTGTGTGTGTGTGTGTGTGTGTGTGTGTGTGTGTGTGTGAATGCTTGTGAGTTCATGGGAGCATGGCTGCCAACACCAGGCCATTTACTGTAGACTATCAGTGTGCAGGGTATGTCCTCAGTCACCCCCATGTGGGCTGCAACCAGCCAGTGTTGTAACCCTGAGCTGGACAAAGCTTCAGCACAGTGCTGCTCTGTTCCCAGAGATCAGGCCAGTTGAGCTCATTTGCTCACATACCTGTACATTTCTACAGAAATGCACGCAGACACCATATCTTTGCCTTACTCTACCTGTGACGGCCTTTTATTGATCATGATCATTCTGTCACCAGCTATTTGTAAGTTTTTCTCTCTACACAGCCAGTGTTAGCATTAACAGCTGTTTACTTACCAGTCTAGAAGTCGTCACTTTCCAATAGCGACTTTACTGTAGCCTCCAGTCTCAGGCGTATTATAACCTCTGGACACGTTTGGTGGCAGAGAAAACTTACAAATAGCCCCTTAAAAGAAAAATGCTTGAACATAAAACAGCCATTGTTTATGTCCATTAATAATCTGAGTCCATTATGTCTGTGAATTTTGAATCTTCTCATGAATAATCGCACAAATGTGGACAATGCAATGCTATATATATTTGTTACAGTGGAAGAAAAAAGAAAGTCAATAGTTCTCTTATTCAACTAATGTCAGGTTAGTGAGATTCAGAGCATGGATGTCTTTTTAGACTCGGTAACAGTCACATAGGAAGAAATACTCTACAACAGAAACAAACATGCTACTTTCAATACCAGAATGCAGTGCAGCTACAATACAAGTTGCGTTCAAGACTTTCGCTTTGGTGTTCTTGGAAATATTTGCCGTTCGACTTTCACAATTGCTTCAACTCTCACCTACACATTCAACTCGCAGTACTCAGATCCACTCTCTGGAGGTTAGTGAAGACATTCTTGGAAATGTAGTTTTCATCGGGTTCTTAATGCATTAGACATCAAAGGTTCTGCATATTTCTGATTTTGCTAAAAATTCCCCTTGACGGAGGGACTGTCACAAGGAGCTAACTTTACAAAATTGTCAGCGCTGAAACCAGTTCTCATTAGGATAGGAAAACAAGAAAAGGCATACACACACACACACACACACACAAACACACACACACACACACACACACACACACATTATGAGAGTCCACTTCCTGTCTCCTGCTAACAGGAGTGTGAAACTTCATTAGCTTCCTCTTCAGTGCTGCAGGCCCGGTCCATCTGCTTCTCTTCAGCCTGTGGGATGATGTTTAGGGCTCGAACTACATCGCACGTAATGGTCAGACGCAAAAAAGTCAAATCAATCAGTCTTTGTTTCTTTGTCACACCCATCGGTGCAAATATCCAGAATCAACTATAAATGCCAAGTATGGTGACTTTACTTTTCTCAGTAGCTCTCAATGTACTTACAGATTTGCAGAGAACATATACATGTACAAACATATATAAACAAACTCAGACATACAGCTTTTATCTACAAACAAGAGCTTGAAATCAATCTATATACAAGAGTGGAACTGTGTACTGCCTGTACAGGATTGTGGTACAAGTAGTGCAAGAGAGTGAAAATATTGGAATGAATATTGTATGAATAGGAAGTTACTCTACATACTGAAGCGGTTTAATATGCATGTACTGAGACTATATGTACAGTTTATACTGTTAGTTGTATTATATTTTTGCAATAAGATAAGATAAGATTTGTCCTGCAGTGGGGACATTTGCTATATACAGTATATAAGGTGACAGACAAGAGTAGAAAAGGAAAAACAGGCCCAAACCAAAAATATTTAAGGCCTAATTCCTTTTGTGTGAGCCCATAGAGTCAAAAGCTAATACTAAATAGACTACTTACAATTGAGCGTTTCTCATGAATGTTATCTAGCTTTCTCTTGTACTTACATACAAGGCCAACGAAATCTCAACCACGCTGTTTACATGCCCAGTTAATTGGAAAGAATCCACTTCCTCTGATTATGATCTTACCCCAATTAAAGTAATCAGATAAAGACATTTACATGACAGCTTTGTTGCCTTAATTGGGCTGAGGCTGAACTGTGAATGTGTCTGTAAACACGGCAGCTAAGAGCTGAGCCCAAATCCAGCAAGATGAGCCCTGGCTGTTGAGGGGGGATCAAAGCTGTTCGGTTATAGCCAAACAATGTGCCAAGAGAAACACCTCTCATTAATTTATATGACATGCTTCCCTCTTTGTATTTTTCTTCGCTTCTTATCTTAACTATACAGTGAAAGTCCCCAGGGTTTGGCTGGGCCTCTGCTCCAGGCTTTTACAGGTGTGACTCTGGTGCGACGCTGAGATGCAAACTCACTTCATGCCCCTCTTTTGTCTTCTAGATGATCCAGACCAGCAGAACGCTGATCGAGTCGGCTGATGTGGTCTACTCCAAGCTCACGCAAGCACAACGGGCAGGTAAGCTGCATTATGGGATGAGCAGAGTCCTCTGCCGCAACATCCTCGTCCATCGACACTGCAGAACATGTCGCTCACAACTGGATGCATAATCCAAGATGAAATTTGTGACGATTTCATGACATCGCCTTGAGATTATTCCTGTTCCTGTTTTCAAATGTAGAGTCTCTCCTTGTATAAGAAAATAAGCGACAGCACCATGAAGCAAAGCAGGAATAAGCCAGATCCCACTGCTACTGTAAAAAAAGACAACTCACAATTCAAGGACTAAATCTGTGTCAGACACAAATGAAATTACCTCTGGCATATTTCTTGAATTCGTTTAAGAATAATAAGATCATAAAAGCAACATAAGAGGAGGTTAACGTTTTCATCTCTTTCTCTTTTAAGATCCAAATGAATCGTGTACTGTGAGAACGTGGTGCATCTGCAGCCTTTTAAATGTATTGTGTGTCATGTCCTCTCGCCTAATAGAATGAGCATAGTGTATCTACTCCTACAGCGCCTCCATCAACATCAACAACAGTGGCTGCTGTTGATAGAACGGGCCCATCATCAGTGAGTCAGCACCGAGTAGTTATCATGTCAGTGGGCAGGTGAAAACAATCAGCCAGCCACATAGACAAAGGGGCTGCAGGAGAGAGGACAAAGAGCATAAACATCTTTTTGACAGAGCGTGGAGTGAGAGGGGGAGGCAGGGAGGGGGTGGCAAAAACGGGAGAGAAAAGGATGGAATTAAAGAAGCATTTCATCAGTACGGCATTTTCAAAAAGAGTGTTCGGTGTAAAAGGTCCGGCCTTTTAGGAGAGTGGGTAAAATTGACCATAATAAGATCATTAGGAGAGAAATGGCTTCAAATCAAGAAATCCTGTGGCTTGTCTTCTCTGGCCTCTTTTACATTCAACACTAATTGTTCCTCATTTACTTTGCTTCTCTACCACACAGCAGTGGCTCAGCTGAAGAGCTCCTCAAACCAGAGCATATACCCTGAATACTGACATCTTCATTTTGCATGTTTGTGCCTCATTCTAAATGCTGAAGGCAACCAAAAGCACAACTGAACTGAAGGAAGTGTGAGACCTACAGATTCAAGCCTATTATAGACCTTATAATAGCTGGTGTAAACATGGAAAGTCATTTGTAGTCTGTGTGCTGTTGTTGTGTGTTTTGTCGCTCACTGGCACATGCCAGCCCCGTGTCCTGAGGCCGATGAGCCAATTTAAGCCTACTATGCCCAGCTTCGTCCCCTGCTTTCACACAGAGGCAGGCATATGCTTCACTCCCCCCATCCCACCACAACAAGCAAAGCTGATATCTGTGCTGTGCAGTTACCCAGGGATGTAGGTTGAACGCTGGGGCTTCAATCACAGAGCTGTCCCCTGGCTCCAAGTTTCCCCCAGCCCAGAGCTGGAGGCAGCTTCAAAGGCGATGACTGCAGAGTTAAGCACAGCTTAAACCCGCACACAGCCACGCTCACTGCAGTGGCAGTGGCTGGATACTGGAGGGCTGATTCTTAGATTATTGCTGCTGTCAGGTGAAAAACCTTGTACCTCTAAAATGTCAAACTTTTTGGGATCATAGTAAGAAAACTAGCTTTGTTTTGTGTCTCACAAACATGCTTGTTTTAAAGTAAATTAATTTTGAAAGCCCAAGGGTTGAAGTATCTTCTGAAGGAGCATGTAATCCTTTCAATCCAATTGATGTGAAAACATGGAAATTCCCAAATTTGAAGTAACCAGTTTTTCACATAAGAGCAGCATTACGTAAGAACGATACAATGAGGCAGAGGGCTGAAGCGACAGCCCTGAGGGGCCTCAGCTGCATGCCAAACATAGCACTTTCCATATCGCCCTCTCCCACTCCCCTGCCCCTGGCACTGACACACATGCCTCGATCCAAGCCGCAGCCATTCTCAAATATACTGTATGCAACTTCCATGCCTGTTCATTCATCCGTCCAGACATTCTGTAGTTTTGACAGTGATAAGCGAGGCAGAAAAAAAAGGAAGGAAAGGAAAATATATTGTACAAATAGCAGCTTTCTCTCTGTGGAATATTACAGCAGGCTGCCAGAGAACCAGATGCCCCAACAGTGTTTACCAAACTCCAATTACCTAGCTTTTTTGTGTAAAAGATCGGTGTAATGTGACCTACTGCCTCAAATCAAAAATTGGAAGAATGAAACTTCTAAACTTTAAATTAAATTTAACCTTGTAGGCCTAAGGGAATATAAAATCTGAAGTAATATTATCTCAGAATACAGAAGAGAGTGAGTCTAACAGCAGCATTTCATCGCATTATTTAACTACATATTAAGGTTCATGCACAACTGTTTCCTCTCAGAATTGTTATTGTTATTCTGCATTACTTGTTGCTAATGTATAACAGCTCGGTCGACATCAGCACATGGGAGTATGAAAATATAAAATATCATCTGTTTATGCAGAAGCAAATATAGATTTGTATCTGTGCTCACAATGCATGAAAAGCATTTAAGAGAATATCAAGATTGGAGAAATGCTTGATGGGGAAATTATGATGCCTGATGCTGTTTCCACAAGTCAACATTTTTAGATCTGCTATAATAATCCCCAGCCCCGCTTTAATAAACAAATTATTTTCCGATATTAATGCAGACACTTCTGTGCCGCTCCTTCGCTCAGCACGCTCTTTGTCCTCTCCATCTGCTTCCTGTCTCATCGGGTCCCTGTTGTCTGTATATCTGCTGCTGCTTTTGCTTGCACACATGCAGAATTCTCCCATAATTGTTCATCAATTTTAACTGTATGGTTTAGTGAAAATGGGAAATTAAATATATGCATATAAGCATGTTATTATAGCATTATATTGTTGTGTTGGTTGTTGCTGGAGAACTTGAGCTGCTCATTAAGAAAATGCTCTAAAATTCGCTTGAACTTGCCCTTGCCTAATGCTGAACATGTGATAAATAGAGAGGTCGAGAGGGTTGAAGTACGCCACTTCAATCTAATTTTAAAATCGAGGTCAGTTGGTCCAATAAAATGACACAGACTCACCTGTCTCCCTGCACAAACCGATCTCTCTAAATGGGTTTTCTTCCTTTTTTTCCCCCCCATCATCTCTGTCTTGTTTATCCTGGTATCTCGCTTCATTATGAGCATTTCTTACCCTCTAGAGAACAGCAAACCCACAGAGGACATTTGGTTGAACTCGTGGCATCCCAGCTGAAGCGCAGCATCTTTCTGCTGGCTTGGAAGCCATGGATTTACATCTTTTGATAGACTGACAGGCAGCTAAATGCACCCTTCAGAAGCCGTCTCATTAGCCATATGATTATGTTCAAACTGACTATGACAATAGCGCCTCAACACAGACAGAGAATCCGAGCGTGGAGGATTTGCATGGAATTGAAGGTTTTGTCCCTGTGATCGATCTGGAAGGCAAAGGTATAATTTTGGTGTAATGGTTGTGTGAGAATCAGGAAAAAGGTGCTATTAGAGGACGGGATGGGATGGGATGGGATTGGATGGGGCAGGTGTGTGTGTGCGTGTGCGTGTGCGTGTGTGTGTGTGTAAGGCCTTTGATTGAATCTGACACTTTTGTCCCAGCCATTAAAAGTGTGCTGTTCTCATCAGCTAAATGCTGTTGTGACAAAGCCATAATCACAATGACGGGCAGGCTGCGATCTGAAAGGAGGGACCCGAACTAACCTCTTACCGCCTATCTTGCCTTTTCGTTTTTGAAGCTGAGCAACGTTAAATGACTGGCATGTTGGCAGATTCATCATTCATACTGCAGGATATTAGAAACGGCGACGGACAGTTTTGCGGCGCTGAGGCTCCTGCATCCCGGCAGCCCCACCTCCGTTTCCTCTTTCCTTCCTGTGTTCAGTTTATGCCCAGTCATTATTGCAGCTAATCAGTTTAATTTGGGTAGTGAAGCTGACGTGTTGATGAGGATGGAGAGGTGCTAGATGATCCCCCCTGGGCACTATTGATGGCTAGGCATCACACACACCGCTAATGGGGGACCAGATAGACAGCTGCACACTCTGGCACCTCCAGATGCTACCACTGTGTGTATACTCTGCACACTGTCGTATGTGTCTGCACGCATATCTAATCTGCTTGTGTGTTGGAGAGCACAACTCCCAATCCTGACAAGCCTCTGCTGCACTCTGCTTCTGTAACTCTGTGGATTTCTTGAATTGAGCTGTGCAGAAAGACCTAGTTTGGATGGTAGTACAACAGAGGCTATAGCGCCTTCGAGATGGGCCAGAGCTTAATTAAGCCATTTATACAACATCTCTGCACATCTCTCAGCATCTCCGTGTATTCAGCATCCAGTTCTGTGAAGAGTTCGGATGTCTTGTTTGAAAATGGCTCTGCATGCAGCCATGTTAAAACAAGGTTCAGGAACAGGTGCAACCGCGCTGTATGGGTTTAGGAGCCGCTGTCTCCCTGCAAGCCTGCCTGTGCTTATTTATTGATGTCTCCCTCCATGCAAAGACTTGCTCTGCGGCTGACCGTTGTGTTGGTATGTTTTGAGACCACTCTGTTCCATTACCATGGAAATCCAAGGGATAAAGGCATCTCCCTCCCGTTGTCTTCCTGGGCTTTGTATAGTCATTGTTTTCCGGTCTCATCAGCAGCTGGAAAATCCCAATCTCTATTTGCAGATCTGACTGTGTTGCCCTCTTACCCCGTTTTCCCATCTTTGTTTTTCATCATTTCTTTTCTTCAGATCCTGTTTGGAGATTCTGTTTGATTTTATTGTTTACGTACCCTTTTGTCTCCGTCTGTCTTGGCCTGTAACTGTCTCTTTTTCTGTGCACATGTACTTGCTGCTGCAGTACCCATTACAAAGGCAGAGACCCTCTGCTCCATGCAGAGACTGTAAGCCTTCACCGAGGCTTTTGTCTGCATACTGTATTGTGTGTGTTTACTCTGAAGAGACATGTTGTTGTCCCCTCAGTCCTCGTGACTCTAATTTCTCTCTCTCTCTCTCTCTCTCTCTCTCGCTCTATCTGTCTGTCTGCTTTCACTAGAGAATCAAAGCATAGGATCCTGACTCATCAGTGTGCTATGGGGGCCACATTCTGTTTATTAACTCTATTAACTAAATTTCACACAGTTTAAGTGACAGTAAGGAACAGCAACCATGCGGCTGTTGGGAGAAGGAAATGCTTAATAATTGGGAAATTAAATGCTTGAAGAGGCTGTATTGCGACAAGCCGCCTCCAGCTAATTTCATCTCTTATTCAGCTCTGCGCCTTTCTCACTCCCCAAGTCCTGCGATCGCAAACTGCCTTGGCTCAGCTCTGCACCAGCAGCAGCCCATTAACTACACCAGATTACAAGATCAAATCAGCCGTAAACCCTGTTAACACAACTTTCAGGCTCAGAAACAGATATTCTGCAATGGCTCTACATCATCATTTATATGGAAATTAGTGAACAACAGGGGCCTTGACACTGATGTGCACTGGAGACCAGAGTTGGTATTTTCTGTATTTACCACCAGACCTCTTGATCGCTTCTAAGTGTTCTGCAGATTACTTGGGAAAACGTGTTCCTGCAGTGCGTGTCAAACATACAGTCATATTGAAGTTGAGTTCCTGGAGTTCATTTGTGTGCATCAGCAGCTCACTGGTTTAAAGAAAAGTACTAAGAAGTACTTTTTGTTACCTTTTTCTGCATAAATATTTGCGGACATCAGGGATACCCTCTAGGAGCAGCACATAGGTTTTGTGTAATGGGAGACAGTTTAACTGCCTCGCTAAACATAGAGAGCATGGCAGTTCTTTACAGCACAAAAAAGTGGAGCATTACATTTAATGGAAACACAGCTTGGTTTAAAATTCAAACCAAGCTGTGTTTCCATTAAATGTCGCTCAGTGTTATTTAGCTATTATATTAGGATCTAAAGGTCCAAAAAAACAAGCAAGACAGTCTGCCACTGGGCTGAGGGAATTCTCCTTCTCCCCAGTGAAAATCAGTTTCATCAAAGACTTCTGTTGACAACAACTGAGGTGCAGTAGACTCAGTTTATTAGGTACCTCTTCTATACCTAACAGAGGAAAGTTGTCAGGAAGTGTGAGGTGCACCTGAAAATCTGTCAGACCATCAGTGCGACAACATCTCACCAGAGAGAGTTGGTGTCACGCTGTGGCATGAATTGACCCCTCTTGGTGCAAATGAAAGGGGGCGTCAGTTTTCACTTTATTAGCAACACCTAGCCAAAACTAATCCAGTCTAATACAACATAGATCCTGCAATAAATCCTGTTCAGCCTTCAGTGTTCTAGAGAGGCAGTGATTCAGCCGTGCTGTTGAACTGCGTTGCATTAGACAGAGAGATGTTTCCTTTATTCAGTCTCATTGATTTAACCTTGGTAGTCAAAATAACAGAAACACCTGTCAGTATAACGAAATACAACTCAACATCGACACAAACTGCAGCCTCCGAAATGACCATGAAGTTGAATCAGCACCTCTCCGAAACAGTTTCAACCATCATGAATGGAGGATTTTTTGCAGGACTCCTCTACTAGACTGCATTAGTGTTAGCTAGGTGTACCTAATAAACTGCCAACTGAGTGTGTCTGCCTGTTGGTTAGTGAAAATAGCTGAGGACTAAAGAATGAATGACTTGTGATGATGGGCTTTTCGTGAATTATAGCGTATTATGTTTTGTCAATGTCTCTGCAGTGAATCAAAGCTGGAGTGGTGTAAGGTCAGTTGTCAGGGACAGACTGACAAGCAGGCAGAGACTTACAGCTTTAGGAGGAGTTTGTTCTTAAAGCCCAGAGGATTAGTAATGGTCGGCCTGGTATAAATGAAGCTGGACCAACTGATAGACTAATTAGAGGTTAGCCTGCATTCATTACCTTATTTTCCCCCGTGATTAGTAATGCAGCACACTGAATAGTGAGCTGCTACTGTGGCCATTGAGGTGCACCTGAGGAGTTAGCTGGGCGCCTTTTTGTTCTGCAGGTGTTCTGCAGAGAAAAGGTGACAATTGAAGCAAATGATTGCATTATTACAAGGAGGTTCTGTTTTCTGCTCTGTCTGTTATTAGCAGGACAGATTAGATGACTGATTTAACAGAAGAAAGTAGTCATGGATTTGGATCTAGTTTTAACATTATGAAATAGTAAAAATATTGTTGCTCTTTTACTATTAACTACTGTAGTTAATGTACTAGAGGTAAAATATGACATTTTTAGTGATTAACTGCAATTACTCGTGTTTCATGTCCCTACATCTTAGATTTTATACAATAACAAATGCAGGGGATTGATTGGAATGACCTCTGTTTGACTTCTGTTTTACTTAAAACAAGAACAGCAACTCTTTACAAGATCATATAAATTCCTAAATCCTTTAATAAGATTTAAGTGGAGTGATTTTCCTTATGCTTCTGCGTCCTTCAAGATATTTATACTGGTTTAAAAACATTCCCTGCTCTTAAGCATTCACAAATAATAGCCCAATTTTGGAAGACAGGATGTGACTTTATAAAAAAAAAAACTTTTTTTCCTTTACAGTTGTTTTTGGCTTTAGTAATATATGCTTAATATTGTATGTTTTTCTTCTAATTTACAAGTGTGTGTCTCTGTCCAGGTCTGGACTTCCATGAGGACCTGCACCGCATTGGAGCAAAGGAGGGTCTGAAAGGCCGCAAGCTTCAGAAAGCCATGGAGAGCTACGCGTGGAACATCACTGTGCTCAAGGTGAGATGAGCTGAACCCCCACCTCGCAAGTGGTCTTCAACACAACAAAGACCCCCATAATTGCCCTATACCTTCAGGGACCTGATTGATGCCAACATGTAAGATTATATTAGAGACTGTACTCAGATGGATGAGCAATCCCAGACCATGTTGCTGAGATTAAACTACATGGTGTCCTGGGGGTAATTGTATTTGCCTCCTCCCCTAATCCCCAAAATCTCTTAATTAATTACTGTTGCTTCCAAGTACCATTTTATTTAATCGCCCATGTAACTATATTGATGAGATATGATAGGATTGTTGACACTTGCTTGTAGACACATGTAAGATGCTCTGTTATTCCTCGTAAGGACACAACTGGGTCCTTTGGACATGCCTTGAAGAAGATGCTGAGCAAGGTGCATTATGGTCTCTGGGAGATTAGGTTGCCTAATGCCTTCATCTCTCTGCTTCCATGAACGCTAGTATTAACACCAGCGCTGATAAAACACCACATGCTGCTCGGACTGTGCACTGCACACTGGGCCTGTTTGGATAAGTAAGAACAGCGCAGCCGGGATATTTTTATCTCATCTCATCACCTTGAAATAATTTAGTATTGAGTGAAGAAGCTCCCCTGGCTGAGCTTTTTGCTGGAGTGTCATTTTAGGTAGATGTTTGATCGCTTGATTCATCTTTGTCTTTTCATGTCCGCCCTGTGAAACAGGAAATACCTCAACGTAGTTACTGCTGATAACAATTATTTCTGTTATTATCCTCTCATGTTTTGATGAACTGATTAATTGTTGTCTACTGTAAAACAGAGTCCTGGGTGACATCATTTGCTACCTTTTTTGTCTAACTGTTCAAAGTGTTTACTGATACGAAACGGCAAATAATCAAAGCAGCAAATGCTCAAATTCTTCGGGAAGCTGAAAACACCTGGCAGCATTGGTTTATAAATGAATTAAATGCTTAAAAAATTACTAAAACTTTATTTAAAAAATTTTTTGACATATTGATTAATTTCAGCACTAACAAGCCCTCGTCTTCTTGTTTTTCTTGAACTATCAGAGTTGCAGTGTGTGCAACAGCCAGATTTATCTCCATTAAGACTCATTGCACTCAATAAAATTGGGAAACTTATGTGCTTAAGTAGCATAACAGGTGGGCACCCAAACCTAATCCACCCCCACCCCAACCCCCTCTATACCCATCACTACACCTCCCATCCCTGCCTTGTCTCTCCACACACTTCTCTCTTTCATCTTTTCCTCGTCCTCTCTCATATGTTTTCTATGAGCAACATTTCAACATGAGGGCATCTTGGCATGTAAATAACTCCTCCTCCTCCTCCTCCTCCTCCTCCTCCTCCTCCATTCTTCAGTTGTAATCTGTGCCTCATACTGAACATTTGGTGAGAGCCTGGTGCCTGTTTGCCAACGCTGGCAGCCATGCCCGGTTATTTTACCTGCTAACCTCTCCAGATCCTCAGCGGGCTGGGCAACACTTGCTGGTCGGTAGTGGGGAGCAGAGAGGAAGTGCGAAAAAAGAGTCGCATCTTGCCAAACCCCATTCCCTGGCCTTTCTTTGACAGTTATAGTCAGATCAGAGCTGTCATGGTGAATGACGGTATTTTTCCCATTTTTTTTTTTTTCCACTGGTACCACCCTGTCACTCGCTGTACCTTCCTGTCAAGAGAAAAACAAAAAACAGAGCGACAGAAAGAGAGGCTTTGAAGCAAATGTCAAGCATATTGCAGTGCCTCTGACGAACAATAACATTTTGCCTCTTGTGGTCTCTCAAATAATCACCATTGTGGTTTCTACTGTAATTAACTGTTGTTTGAGCCATTTTATCAACTATTTAATCAAGCTCCTGCTCAGATTTTGCCAATAGGTGGCTGTTCATTGCAGGGCCACCTATAGCCATGCGAAACAGCGAGCTCCCACGCATTGAGGCAACTCTGGCCTCTTGTTTTGTGTTGTATAGTTGATGGATCAAACAGAAACCCATTGAAACCATTAATAATAGTTCAGGTGGAGATGAATTGCTCTTGATCAGGATCCACTGTCACATACCCTTCTCTCTCTATGTCTACAACCTTGATATAATCTACTCAAGGCAATTTATTGAGATGGACTTATTCTGAAAAACAAGGGGGATATTATAGGCTAGAATTTAATGAGGATATAGTGGTGGGATTTGGTGGCTGCCCTTGCTTGGGCTTAGCCCCCTGTGAATAGCTTTAGGCCGGCATAGGGGTGATACAAGTGCGGTCTTGATTTGGCTCTGCTGGGAAAAGAAGAAGCTTCATGCTGTCTTATTTTATGCCTGGTGAGTCATGACTTACATAATTTCTGCTTTTTCTTTTTTTTTTTTTTTCAATCATATGACTTATTCATGGTCGTGGCTTGCGTACTTGAGTGGCTCAGGTAAGAAGCCACTTGCAGCGCATTAGCATCACCTGGGAGGAGAACACTGGTCGTTGTGCGCAGGGCAGGACCTTCAGTTATCCCGCAATATGTCAGAACGCTGTGCCCGCCTTGTGGCTCCGAGAGAGCGTTATCCCCTGCACCGTTTACACTTCAGTCTGGTGCGGAACAGGTCAGCCTGCGACTCCTGACAGGGGATGTTAGCCCAATGAGCTGACACAGCAGGTCAGACGGAGTCTAGAGTGAAGTTCAGCGGGAGGGAGAGGCAAAATATGCAGATTCACAGATGTGAAGGCGCAACTGCTTTCAACTTGCTTGTGAACAGATGTTTGGAGGAGCGGCGGTGTAAAGAAAGTGTCGGAGCGGACGCGCTTGAAGACAGAGGGTTTGTGGCAGGACGGAGAGGCCTGAAGGGAAGACTGTAGAAGTGGAGAGAGTTTGTGAAAAGCATGTGGTCGGATTTCTTATCCTTCTTTTGGCCTGTTCTAATAATATAAGCACCTCTCACACACAGAAATAACCGCCTGTGGAGAAGACTCCACCACATTGCCACATGGCAGAGACAGCTAGCTTAAGGAGGCAGGCAGCCATGGCAGTGGCCCAGACTGACTTGACAGTGCTGTAAAGCAGGATGCCTGCCCTGACCACTTCCTCCACATATGGCAGAGATTCATCTCTGGATTCTCCCAAATAAACAGCAGAAATGTAGTATAACATTATCACCATATGACAGCACTATTTACCAGCTGAGAGGAGCAGTTGGAGGGGCTGGCAAGCAACCAAAGGCCCTCATTCAGTGGCTTTATACTGCCCCCTTCTGCAACCTATTGGCTAATGCGCAAAGGAGAAATATTCCTGTTGCACTTTGCACCAGTAGGCTTTTCTTTATTTCACCAAGTAAAGATTAGAATCTCTTTCTCAAAAGACACCTTGGGCCAGTTTCACAAAGATATTTCAGACCGGCCTGTATTGTTGGTCAAGTCTTAATTTCACTCATAGATCAGTCTAATACAAGTCAGACCATTTCACAAAAATGAGGACTGACTACTTTTAAGATAAGAACATTACACACCTTACCCACAGGCTGTCTCAGACTTAAGACCAATGTTACTATGGTAACAATCAATGAAACCTGCGCTGACCAGTCCCGAACAGCAAAAAACAAACAAACTGGAAAACAGGGCTCATAATCTGAGCAATGAGAGTTTTTAGAGACCACAGCTATTTTTTCCCGAATTGGATTTTTCTCTTTATTGTTTCACTCTTTACTGAATTCGTTTTTCCCAAGTAAAATGTCCCTGTAACTGTTGAATGCTTCCAAAAGACAAACATTTTCTGCTGGGAAAAATGGAGCTGAGAGATTGGATGTGGTTCCTCGGTTCCTTTTTTTTTTTTTTTTTTTTTTTTTTTTTTAAAGCCTTAATTTACCCAGAATTCATTGTACTGCAGTCCAGCTGAAGATAGTCAATAACTAAACTGCTTTGTGCAACAGATTATTTGTTACTTCTAAGACATATTCAAAGTTTATCTTTGTGAAATCAGCCCCTGGTGAAAAAGGTGGCAAAGACCAAACAAACAGCCCTGGGGAATGGATAACAATCTTGTTTCCTGCTGCTTTTTTTGTCCTAAAATGTGTTGTTGACAAAGCTGTCTCTCGTCCTCTCTCTTTCTGTCTCTCTCTCTCTCTCTCTCTCTCTCTCTCTCTCTCTCTCTCTCTCTGTGTCAATCTCAGGGTCAGGCAGACCTGCTGAAGCACGCGAAGAGCGAGGCACTGGACACTCTGCGTCAGATCCACTGTGCAGCTCAGTCCTGCGGCCTCAGTAAAAACGGAGCGGCTTCCCCCCAGCTCCAGCATCATCCTCTCCACCAGCCACAGCAGCAGGTCCAGATTCAGCAACAGCCTCAGGCCAAGCCCCACCAACAGCTTCCACCACTGAACCAGTCCCAAACTCAGCCCCAATCCCAGATCGCACCTCAGGCTCAACTCCATCCCCTTCCCCAGCCGCTTCCCCTGCCACATCCCCAGCTACCAGCTCTCCCTCTGGTTCAAACTGTTTCTAAACCACCGGCCTATCCTCAACCCCCGCCCCTACCCCAGCTTCAATATCAGTTCCAGAGCCAGCAGCAGAGGGCAGTAGGGCCTCTCGAAGCCATCCCCGAGAGAGAAATGGTCAGTGACGATCCCCCGGGATCCTGCTGACCCGCAGCCTGTGCCCACAGAGAATCCTACCCAAAGAGAGACAGAGAGAGCGAGAAAGAGATGGAGAAGGAAAGGGGTGTACAAGAAAAGCAGGAGGCCAATTATGAGAGGGAGATGGAACAGGTAATGGAAAGGGTTAAAGAGATGATGATGGCGAGGAAGACTCGCCGTGTTAGAAGTGAGACACAAGTCTGATAAGAGGAGGGCTTAAGGAGAAAAGAAGGAGAGACCTCACACACTTCAATCACACATTTCTAAACATGATGGAAAACTGGAAAGACAATGTTTATTTTTCTCTTCCATCTGAGTCAGAAAGTTCTGGTCTCTTCTGTCTTCTCTCTTGTGAAAAACAAAAGGGTAACAGCTGGTTTCTGCATAGGAATACATTCAGTAGTTGGATCAGTTGGTTGGACAACGCTGTCTCTCTCTGGGCAGTGCTAGTTACATGCCCCTCCACTATGTACTCTAGCTCTGTGGGTACAGGCTTTACCTCACATTGGCGTTTTGATGCCACAGATTTGCCTTTTCGTTTCTAGAGACTCCTCGGCATGTCTTTGAGCTTTTGTTTCTTTCTTCATGCTCACGCTCATCCTCCTCCTCCATCTTAGACATAAAGCTGAGAGCCATCCCTCACTCCTTTCAACGAGGAGGATGCCATTTTCATTTTTTAAGTGCACAAAGTAGAGCAGCTTGTCTAGGCTGAGCTCTGTGGGAGTCACAGATGACCGTTTCAGCACAAACCAGGGAGCTGTAGAGCTAAAATAGAAAAAAAAACTAACTGCAGCTGTTGATCTGCGCAGTCACACCGATGCTCCACTCGCATCCCTTGCTGGTGTCAACCTCCCATCAAGCCCCACACATCTCCAGTGTTGTTCCTTAGGATTTAAGTTCTCCAGCATTCCCGGCCTTTCCCCACAGGGTCTCCTTGTCTCCTCCCCAGGGGCTGTGTGTGTGTGACGTTCTGTGAGTTGGTGTTTTGGTCCCCCAGGGTGGAAACTAGCCCACATCCTCGAGTGGCGGAGCTCACCAGCCAATCACAACTGGAATATCTGACCCAGCCTGTTAGAGGTCAAAGGTCAACAGGAACATGGTACTGCTGTCAATAACAACACAAAATAAAGTAAATATAGATGTAAACTGTATGTAAAATGTATGAAGGGAAAATATATTGCTATAATAATTCTTGCAGAAACAGACATTAATGATTGATATTATAATAATTGTTGTTAGTTCTATTGATATTCTGATTCTTTTTTTAACATTACTTCCACATATACAGTGATTTGACACCTGTTGTTCTGTGGTGCAGATCAGGACAACCAGTGCATGTGGGACTGGAACGAGGGATTACGGGTTAGCGCCACAACACCAGGGTCAAACAATAACCTGACATGTGTTTCACTGCGAAGTGAGTGTGGATTCTGTAAGAGCTCCTTTAAATGGCCCATTAAAACTGGCTTCGTTGTTTATCCCGCTTCCTCTCGTTCATTGCTCTGTGCTGACTTTCAAAGGGGGATACATTTAAGGGGATGTTAAATAAGCCAGTTGACTTGAATTTGAGCATTGTATCAATCAGTTGCATGGACTGATATTTGCTGAAAAGGTTTTAGCTGCGCAGGCCAAGAGAATGACTCTTTTGATTGCTTTCAACCAGACGTCACCAGCTCTTCAGAGCAATTTGAAAGCAACTTTCACAGTGAATGTAAAGCAATCAATAAATACAGCTTTTGGAAAGCTTCATTGATTGCTTTTGATGCACTGTCATGCACTGTTAACTCTCTTGATATAATGTTATATAATTTTTTTGTATCAATAAACAAGAAGTAGGCCATTTATTTTACCATGAATTAGTTTGTCTATTTAAAGCAGTGCTTCCTGTTGTCCATAAGATGGCAACATACGTTAAGCTGTCCAATGTGGCTGTGAGGATGGATTTCTGAAAATCAATAATTGCTTTCAAGTGATTTGTGTTATCCTGTTATGTTTACTTATGAGAGTGTGGGTATTTTCTAGGAGCAGGGTTGCAGCAGAGAGTTACTGGGATAATAATAGGGGCCTTTTCAATACTGATTAAAGTTTTGGGGTCCCTGGGCCGATATAGTCATCAGCACTACTGACTTTGTTTGCGAGCAAGAAAGTGCAAAAAACTGTTCTTGATGTGTGAGGATGTCGCCTTTTGTATGAGAAAATAAAGCCCTAGAACCTCATTAGCATGGCTTTTGAATGAGCACATAATTAGAAATGAGAAAGGGCATCAAGGCTTTTTCTATATTTGTCTGCTATTTTACAACTCACTGGAACATTAGCTAATTGACTTGTGTCCCTCACCACTCATTGAAATGGTATGTCTTAATAAACCTTTGGCATGCAGCCACAAAGACATACCTGTTGTTCAGCAGAGGTCCAGAGAAGTGCCTTGGAGATGATCTGCCACAGGAGACTAATTAATGGCAGAGACAACAGAGTTAGTGGGTTTCGTGCCGGTGTTTGTGTTTGGCCTGAATGACGTCCACGCAGGGTTGACGGTGTGGACAACACAGAACAATATAAAAGACACTTGTTCATCCCCTGGGGAGACAAGATCAGATGACTCCTCTTAACACAAACCAGAAGATGATGTGGTTCCCCACCAACTTCCAGAAAGCTGCTGGGATAGAGGTGTCTAATAGGGTAAGGCAGCTGAAATTTGATTGAATTTGATTTTCTTTTATTCTTTCATGGTTTTTAAAGTTGCGTAAGAGTTGTTCCTCATTTTTGCATGTTTGTTGCCATTTCTTCCCACTTTGATACAAAATAGTAGAATAGAAATAGAATTCTTTACATGTTTATGTCCTTTTTGGCCTCATTAAAACATTATGAATATTAACAGTCGAACAGTTTACGCCTGAGAGTGTTTCACCATGTCACTAAGATCTCAAGTCGACCACAGTACTTGGGATGCATTTACGCACAACTGTAGGATGGCCTTTTTCTAAAAACCTGTTGTGGCGTTCTCTGTTCAGAGAATCAATATGGTTCATAACTGGGGAATTTTATTTTATTTCATTTAATTTTTTTTTTTTTTATTGTTCAAACAATAGCAAGGTGATACAACAGAAAGACCTACAGTTAGAACTATTTTCTAATATTGTGTGGTGTGCAGCATATAAAGCGATTCTAGCTAGTCTAATCCCAGGACAAAATTATATGGGTTTATGGATATTTTTATCCCAAATACTTTCTTAATCCCACTTTGGACTGACAACCAAAAACATAAAAACAATTTTGTGCCCGACCTCATAAGATGACTGTATGTACCACAGCTATTTTTTAAATTTCAGACATAATGAAGATTGCATTGGGTCAAATTGACATTGAATAGCTGGGGTGACATGTAGTCTGTGAATAATCTAATCAATAAAATATTTTGCCACATCTCAACATCCAGGTGGGACCCAAATGTCTGAATAGGTGCGTATTGATTAATTCATCAGAGTATTGATTCATTATCCCCAAACACCTACGAACCTGATTCCAGGTTTTGAGAGTATTTTCTAAAACTGGGGCATTTTAAATAGTTGAAACACTTTCTGAGTCAGTCATATGGTCATGTCTTTCCAAAGTATTATTATTTACCTTGGTGGTTCTGATTTGTATTTTCTATGTGTTGTATCATTGTCAATGTCTAAGAACAAGGGTTGCAAATTAGCGTGGGCTGTATGTCTGTTCCTACAAAAAATCTATAAAAAAAAAAGTTTCTGCAGGATGTAGGACTACACCTTTATAATCACCAAAGGTTGCACATTTTCTCTTTACAAAATAAAATTGCATTCTGGTAGTTTGGCAATGATTTTGTTTATTTAATATCAGTTTCTGTAACTTTATGTCATAACACTATAGATTAAGGTTTTATTGGGTGCATACAGAATAAATGTCAGAATCATATTATTGTATATTCAATATTTCAATTCCATTATGTGCAGATTAAAGGTTGAGGACAGTAAGCTGCCATTATCCCAATCGTTGGTGATGATAATACTCTATGTATCCTTGACTACAGGTTAGAGTTTAATCAATTAGAATAAATGTCATTTGGTGATTTATATTCATTTTACACTGATGAGAGTTTGTCTGTCTGGTTTTGATTCTTTTCTTTCAAGCAATCAACAACTACGCACTTCAAATATCACCAAATGACTCAATGAAGACATATGAAGAAGTCAGAATCAAAAATGTGATTTGTGTTTCTGTTAAGTCTGCCAAAACTACAGATTGAGTTCTGGTCATTGCATCAGTTCATATGGGTGTAACCTCATCTCTTTCACCCAGCAGAAAGTCCTGGTGCTGGTCTTGATGCTGCTGCTGTCTCACCTGACCTGTGATGCTCACAGCATGTCTGAGTGCTGCAGGCAACCATCTCGCTCCTGTCGCCTCTATGTCTTGCTGTGTCGCCCTGGCAGCAAGGCCTTGGGTGTACCCCTCACAGGAGATGCCGCCGCCGGCATTCTCACTCTTGGTAAACGGAAAGAAGATGAGCATCGCTTGCACAGCCGACTCTACCAGCTCCTGCAAGGCTCCAGGAACCAGGCAGCAGGGATCCTGACGATGGGGAAGAGGACTGAGGAGAGAGGTGGAGAGCAGTACATGGACTGGATGGCTCAATCGGGATCTACCATCACAACACCCCTTCCTCTCTGAAGGCATACTTATACCTCACAGTATAAGAATACTGGGACTCTGTTAAAATGTAGGTAGAAAAATTGCACAAATTTTGTGAGTGGTATCATATAAAATGTATATTTTCTGCTCATGTGGAAACATTTTTGTGCCTTTTTTTTTTAAACTGCCTTTTGGAATGTGATGTGATTTGCATTTGACTGTCAGAGAACTTTAGGGAGATGTGTAATGTTGTACATATATGTGTAATAAAAAATAAAGCTGACATGTCTTTAGTCGTTCTTGGATGAAAACAAAAAACGAAAAAAAAAAAAGCCCAGTGACACGACTCACGTCTAAGCCTCTATTTAGATTTTGAATGACACGCCTCACAGTGTGAGGATAAAGCGCACCACAAGATGGTGCTAATATCAAGGAGTGACACAGGTGATAGCATGATTACTGAACAATGTGATAATCTGATAGGATGCCTTGTGCCTGTTTCTACCCCCACGATGAAAGTGTTTTGTCTTTGATACAACATAATGCTGCATGAGTTAATGACACCTGGGTTTTCTGTCC
The DNA here is from genome assembly GCF_021018895.1 of Seriola aureovittata. Classification (NCBI taxonomy): domain Eukaryota; kingdom Metazoa; phylum Chordata; class Actinopteri; order Carangiformes; family Carangidae; genus Seriola; species Seriola aureovittata. The sequence goes on from NC_079380.1 coordinate 10,673,813, forward strand.
TCATTCTAAGGTAAAACTACATCTTACTTTTTCTGATCACTTTGTCAGAATTCAACAACTACACCGTCTTTAACTCGGAAGCTTTATGGAGATGTCTTGAGAAAGTGGGTGTGCTGTTGAGGACATGTTGTTAAACTGAGCTGAGACTATGATGTTGTAGTTTGCTTTGGTTAAGTAGTTTGCTAACACACACAGATACATGTTACTTTTGGGCATGGTTTATATTTGCTCTTTCCTGCACCTTCTCTGTTTTATTTAGCGTTTTGTCCATCACAATGCTGTTTGTGACTGTGAATACAAATCTAGAGGAATCAGATTGTCTTATACAGCTGTTTGATGGAGTGCTCAGTTAATTGGCACCTTAAACTAGTCAATTTATAGATGACTGCTTATGTAAAATCATTTAAATCTGACAAAATGGCACTAGATAAATATATAACCAAAATCTTTCTTTGTAAACTGACCATATTAAAACACGGATATGAAATATTGATTTTAGTAGGCTGTGTGTTTGACCTTTTCATGGATAAGAGTAGACTTTAATAATGTATGCGTTAATGAAATGTCAAGTCAGATGTTTGATTGTGCACAACAGCTTTAGCCTCCCATATGGAACCTGGAGGAAAGTGGTAATTGGGAAGGTGCCATTCAAAGAAGCACCTCCATATGTCCAAAGAAGAGCTGAAGAAAAAACAAAATCTCTATACAAACGCCAAAGATGACTAACCATTGTCCTCTGTGTATCCACAGCAACCAACATGTGCTGAGGCTCTCTTTTTGTGTTTCAGTGTTTGTATAGAACAGTGTGTGAATGTAAGTGATCAGCAAGCAACCTGAGCAACAAAACATTCTGCTGTACCTCCCAAAAAAGGATTTTCAGAAAAGGTGCAGAGGTAGAGAGAGCGGGAAAGAGAAAACAGATGGAGAAAGAGATTGATTTCTAATAAGTTCTCTGGGGAGTGAGAAGTAGGAGGATGCAAGATGTGTATGTGAAAGACAGAAAGCGAGAGAGATAACTAATAAATTTACAGTGTGTGGAAAGGGGGATGGTTCAGGCTTTTGTATGAAAGACAGAGGGAGGGGATACAGAGATGGCAGAAACCATGGTGAGTGGAGTTAGACTGACTGAAGAGAAGCTGAGGCTTCGCTGTGATACTGGAGCAGTGCTGAGAGCAAAGGGATGCGCAACTGAACCTGAAAGAGCCTGACTCAATTCTGAGAGAGAAGCTTGAGAGAACTACAACACCTTCGAGCTCTTTTCTCAAGATATAAATTTCTGCATGATGTAAGTCAGTGGTTTCCTCTCAACGACACAGAATAGAAACAACACACACACTCACACTCTGATAGAAGCTTGTAGAGGAGTTACAAACGAGCCCAAGGAGAGGCACCGCGGTTCTCTTTCAGGTTCTCTTTGGGGAATAGTGAGGAACTACTGGAAACTGCTGTCTGAGAGTCTGTAGCCTTCTCTGAGTACAAGATGCCTGTGATGAAGGGCCTCCTAGCGCCACAAAACACCTTCCTGGATACCATTGCAAACCACTTTGATGGCACTCGTGAGTATATTTTTGAGAAATGATTTCTATTGTACTCTGTAGTCGGTGTTTTTAACTAAAACAAAAAAAAAAGCCTGCACAACTTGATTTGATAAACTTCACTAACAATGCTTCTTATTAGTTTGAACAGTGCATTGTTTATGTCATGTACATTCTTGGACTGTGTGTGCGCACTGTGACATCTGTGAAATCACTGTGAGTCAAACTTTTCTCAAGGGACGTGTTATAAAATGAAAATTGTGTTGCGTGCAAATGGTTTTGTCTCAGTTTTAAGGACGCAACTCCACCAGCTACGCCTAGCTTTTAGGATTTCAGCCTGTGGCGTTTTTGTAACCCAGTTTAGGATTGTGACTGGCACTGACAAACGCTGCTGTCGACAAATGTATCCAACTGTGGTGAGATCCAATTATAAGACTGCACGTTATGACAGTAAAGCAGAACTAGAGATGGAGGCGGACAGTGCAGCCTATAGAATGATAAATTGGAACTAAAGAGCCACTTGTTGAGCCGTTGTGTTGCTTGTTAGGATATTTCACTTTTGAGATTCATGCATTATTCAGTCACGGTGCATCTTTAAAACAAGCAAACATAAACATATCAAGGCTGCATAACTAATGCTTGTCATCTTTCCTCTCATTTGAAATCTGCCAAACAAATACCACTGAATCCACACATTTTCCACAGATTATCTCTATGTTAATTCTTATCAATATAAAGCTTTAAAACATTCAGGGCTCTATTCTCATGGCAGGGCAGATTACTGCAAGATATATTGGTATTTTTCTGACCTTGATATTTGCTTAGCACATCCTTTTGGTCATCTGGGCCAAGCATTGGTCGCATGGTGTACAGGTGGCAGAAGAGAGAAAGAGAAAATGGAAGCTCCATGCAAATGAGGCAAAAGAGGTGTTAATGTTTTGGTGAAAAATTGCCAGTTGACGCTGCTGAAAATAGATGTCAGTCAGGACCAAATCTGTTTCTGTACAGTGTCTTTCATTTAATAATTATCTACCAACAAGTTCATAAAAAAAAATACTTGATGCAAATTTGCATCAGCTACACAATTATGCTAATTACTATTCGCCTAAAAGCAATCAGTAGAAACATTATCGCAGAGGAAATATCATTGTATTGAAAAACTGTGGTTGCTTTTTTCTTAACTTTTTATTATCTTATAATTATTTTTTTTTTTTTTACAGTTATTGAGTTTGAAATTAAATGTTGAATTGAATCGAAAACATGGCATGATGTGACTTTCAATGTTTTCACAAATGTGAATTCCACATTTGCATATTAGTAACGCTCACCTCTGCCACCACTCTGAAACTCCCAGACAGCAACATTATTTTCCTGTTTTGGAAAGGTTCATTGTGAGCTATTTTTACCTTTCACCACTTTAGTTGGAACAATGAGAACAGTAATGTGACTCGTTAGGGCTGATTTATATGGTATTTCACACTGCAGCTGGATTGACATGAATGAAGTAGAGCAGATGCACCTGGATACACCGTCACAAACCTAACTCACATTCAATTTGTTGGTCTTTGCTTATTACATTATTGAAATATAGCCCTAACAGTCAGACTGTGGGTTTATTTTAATGCTAAGACAATGCAATTCATCCACTGTTCATCCATTTGAACTTTTTGTTTTGTTGGTTTTGTGCTTTTGTTCCTGCCTGACTAGTCCCCACCTTAAAATCCATACACATAGAAACTCAGCAGGCGGTAGACAGCTCGTTCCAGAACATAATTAATGGTGTGACAGAGTGTGTATGGGTCAGACTGTCCATCACAACTTCACAACATAACAAATTCACAAATTCAGTTAGATGACACTATCTCCGTCTGTATCTCCCTATTACACACATGCACACACAAATCCTCCGGCCCTTCTTCGCGTCATCTTGCCCTTGCATTCCGCACACTTAGACTTGCACATGAAGGCTACACACATCAGCGCAGCACATCTTATAGCCTACCTCTGGTATGTGAAGTGGGTGGATTGACCAAGTAGCTGAGTGGGTGGTGAAGGGCCTCACTGACAAGAGGTGGCTTCAGAGCACAATTCAGTCTGAGAACTGCTTTTGAATCCGTCTCGGCTGAATCGAAAGCTTTTTTTGTGTGGAGATGTCTCTTTGAAGACAAGAGGATAACTGCGGAGCTGAAAGTCTATTTGAAGTCATGTCTCTTTGCAGACAAAATAATAAATGACAAAAAGCTCCCCAGTGTGAATGTGAACTGAGGCTGCGGGCTCAGGGGAGTGGAGGTGGTATTCACATGAGCCTGATATGTGAGCAGGAAAATGAATTAAAATAAATTATGCAGAGGGCAAGAGCCAATCACATATCAGTGGAGGTCTTGCTCAGTCATCCTCTTGGGAAGCTGAGAAAAATTACTTAAATTATTCATCTAATCAATCACCGCATCCAAATAAAACTAATTAATATCATATTTAAAGAATTAATTTGATGGTTTAGCAGGTATAATTTCTTGTATAGTATTTGTACTTTGTACTGAATTTCAGGGTCAAGAGTATCATGTATCTAGGTATTAAATTGCTTTAGTGATATAATTGCACGGTACCGAGCACGGAAAGCTGTAGCTGCTTTATGTCCCTCATTGTCAACAGTCTCTTCTGCTAATTGTCACGAGTAGGTGTTTGAATTGCATCTTTCTACTCCTCACAAGTGCTGTCATCGATAATTAGCGATAACAATTCTTGCTTTTGAGTGATTGCAATATTAACTGGAAGGAAGCAAATGCATTAAGTGACTACTCATAAAGTGGTTCATGACTAAGAAATTCAAAAATCTTTTTGTAATTATTCACAATACACACTCATTTTCTGAGCTAAGACCTTGAGCATTTACTGACAAGAGGCCGCTGTGAGTAAGTTTCACAGCCAGTCAGATTTTTATGACTGTCAGTGTGAACCACAGTGTTCTCTTGAATAACATGAAGCCATAGAAACAGACCGAGGGAGATGAAAGATGTAGAGCAAAGTGGAAGAGTTTGATTTTGAGCCTGAACCAAATAACTGTGGCAAGAGATTCAAGATTTAACTTTGTTCATGAAGATTACGGTTGGGTCAGGAATCTGAGACTGAATTGCATTATGAAACTGATGAAAAAATAAATCAACACAAGGGGCTCAAAGGGCTTCTGTTTTAGCTGAGGAGCTCATTCTTTACTAAGTCCTCATTCTGACTCAATCAGAGTCATTCAAATCAGTTAAGAATGAATCAGACTGAGGCTAATGTTGCCAGTGCTTTATTGGCTACATCTGTGTTTTCAGAGGACACAGCTCCTTGGTAACCTCGGAGATGATAACTGCAGCATTACCATATGTTTTACTTTTTTGCTGCACAAATTGCTATGGCAACTCGTGCGTGGAAAGATCTTAATTTAGTTTCTTGTGAGATTAACTGCACACATTTGAGGAAGAATATCCACACATTGTTAATTGCACCTCTGGAACAGACACTTTGTTCACACCCCCTTTATGCTGCCCGCTTTTTTTTTTTTGTTTGTTTGAATATGATATAAAATACAGACAGTGAATCTATTGCTGCACGCATCAGAATAAACCATGGCATTATCAGTCTGTTTATCTTCCGAGTTCTAGAGGGAACACAAAGCACCATTCATTAAAACTCGCTGCAGAACAGGTGTTCAACATTGTCCCCTCAGCTATATCATCACTCTTGTGTTTTGCAGCATCGTCAAACAAGAGTGTTTGCTGGAAATTAAATCTGCCTTCATTCAAACAGCAACTCTGTGAATTACTGAAAGAAGACACCTTTCAGTGGACTTGGTCTATCTGTCTAAATATTGAAGGGTCATTTAGCATTATATGTGGATACGAATGAAAGGAGACCTGTATTAGTCAGTGCACAATGGTGACGTCTGGCTGTTATGTCTCTTTACAAAAGACCTTGGAGTGCATGATCCTTTATCAATTGTTTTTACAATGGAAAGAAGACATGTACATGAATCTGTCATTGGTTTGAGTACATTAACCACAGTGTCTTTCTTGACTCACTTTTCTCTGAGATAAGTACTTTCAATCCACATGGTCTCTCACAGCCCTCCTAGTATGAAGAAAGTCTTCTATTTGAGAGAATAGTGTTTTACTGCATAAGAAACAACATGTCGCAGATTGAATTTAGGGCTTTGTTCAAATTCAGTATTCATTATATTCTTCTGCTTCACCACCTACACTTCCTGCTCTAAAATGGCTCTTAATTGTTCCAGCAGTTAGAAATAATTTCACTTGTATTTTTCTCCTTCAACAAGGCTTTCATTAACAACTGTGTGCGATAATTGATTTCACACACAAGATCTTCATCTCCCCCATTTTTTCTCTAGCAGCATTCTCTAGACACAGAGGTATTCGCTTCCTTACGAACATGCACTGTTATATAATCACATAACATGAAAGGTGTAGTTAAAATATGCTTGTTAGAAAGAAAAATGTTTTCTGCTCCATGTGATTTTTTTTTTTTTATTTTTTTTTTTTTATGGTGGCTGTTGTGTAATTAAGCAATCATCTGTGTAAGTAAAAGCTGCCCAAACCAAATTTCAAGATAAAGGTAGATAGAAAAAGAAAAACTGAACATTATAACATATAAGAGGATTCATCGCAGGGCTGTTGTATTGGACTGCGTCAGTTGTAGCTAGGTGCACTAGGTTGCAATAAACTGACACCTGAGGTAAGTAATCACCCCCTTATTTATTGCAACAGGAAATAAATTGTCAGGGTGGTGTGTGTGTGTGTGTGTGTGTGTGTGTGTGTGTGTGTGTGTGTGTGTGTGTGTGTGTGTGTGTGTGTGTGTGTGTGTGTGTGTGTGTATATATGTGTGTGTGTATGTGTAAAATGCATTGCACAACTGTTGGCAGGATGAAACTATAATCCACATGCTAATTAAGGGCTAAAGCCTCACTGAGGAACTGGTCCCCCATGGAGCCAACTGCATATACCCTTTAGACTTCATACACGCCACTGGCATACTTCAAAGCCCTCTCTGATGTACACTGGACTATTTCAGGTATCTGAGCTGAAGGCAGAGAGAATGTCTCAGATAGAGAAAAAGAGAAGTTGTTTTTTTGTTGTTGGTGCATGAAAAAGGTAAAGTTCATTGGAGAGGAGAGAGTCTGAATGTGATGCTCACAGAGCCGAAACTACTGTCTCTGTGCAGTTAAAGACACACAAAATATTGCCTGTTGTTCAATCACACACAGAAGCTTTATACTTCCAACCTTGGTCTTCTTTTATTTTCCTTGCAGACAGTAACTTCCTGCTGGGAAATGCACTGGGTCGCTATGGCTACCCCATCGTGTACTGCTCTGACGGGTTTTGCGAGCTTACCGGTTTTGTTCGGACTGAGGTGATGCAGAAAACTTGTACCTGCAGCTTTCTCCATGGGGCTGAGACCCATGAGAGTGTGACCCAACAGGTAGACAAAGCTCTGGAGGGACAGCAGGAGTACCAGGGAGAAGTCTGCTTCTATAGGAAAAATGGTGAGGATTTATCTGTTCACCCACATGTTGAGTTGGCCATGCATTCTTAAACACAACACCGATTTTATGTCTCAAGCCTAAAAAGTATTTTTAGGCTTGAGAATTTGTTAAAGGCTAATGTTCTGAACCCCAACAGCAGGGCCATCCCTGTAATGGTGAATGTCACTGACTGACTGACATATGACATTTGTCCACTATTGGTCAGCCAAATGCCACATGACTGGACCATGTATGGGTGCCAACCATGGGCTTAGGGCTACACCTCTTGTTACAGGTAGTCACCCAACAGTTCTGGTTCCTGGCTGCTCTGAAGCTTTAGGGAAGTAAAGTGACGCTTCCAGTTCACCAAGTTCACCTCCATTATGGCAAATAAACTACTTTAATTACATGTATCATTATTACTAAATGAGGCAGAGGAATAACTAAACATAAGACACAAGACAAGAAGAGTTGGAAGGAGAGAGTGTAGCCTTTGGTAACTGCTATGCTAAAGAAACTAGCAAATCTGAATAGAATGTAAACAACGGAAAAACAATAGCAACTGGAAATGAGACATTAAACTTAACGCAGCACAGCAATAAAAGTCCTGTTAAGAAAAAAAGGGTTTCTGTCCACTGAACAGCTAGAGGGCTTTTAATTTGAATCGATTATAGGAAGTGTTGAGTTTGTATTAACATGGAATGCAGTAACCTCAATGCGACAGATGGGAGCGACTCAAAAGGAGGCTTCCTACTAAAATATGTATATGACCAATTATACATGTCAAAGAGGGGGAATTAGAAATAAAGACCTGCCTCTACTAAAAGTCTGGTTCGATCTGGAGTTGAGGAAAATAAAGTCCCTGGTCACTTTTTGAGGGAAAACAGTAGTTGAAAACTATTTTGGATCTCAGACAGAGAGGCTGTGCGCTGTATGAGAGACAAACTAAGAAAGATATTCTGTTGCTTCTAACGTTCTCTCTGAGTGATCATTTTATAAGTAAATATAGCCGAAATTACAGCACAGTCTTTGTCTTTAACTTGTGTGTTTGGTGATTTTGTCAGATGAGGTTTTGAACCAGTTTTGTTTAAGGAAAGCAACTCCAGAACACATGCCATGCAGACATACAGCAGACAGTCAGGTGAGGTTAGCTGGAATAAAAACACATTCCTATCCAAGCGTTAATAGAATTCCAATCATAATTTTGTGGTAAAAAATTGTAATCTCTAGTCTCTACTAATAACTTTTTTTAATATCCTCAGGAAATGCATTTTGGTGCCTCCTGGATATCGTGCCAATTAAAAACGAGAAAGGTGAGGTGGTGATGTTCCTGTTATCCTTTAAAGATATCAGTGAATCTTATGGGAAGAGCCACCACTATGCCCCGGGAGATGGTGAGGCCTGGCTTCATGCTGTTAACAGTCTGAATTTCATTTAGACTTCCTCACCTTCAAAATGTCATGCTGCCGCATTTTTTTATATAATCTAAAGCTAAATGGAATATTAATTTACAATACTTTACATTTATTCAGTGGGGTACTTTGATTTTGCCCACAGGTATGTCAGAGGCTGCTCACCAGAGCAGGAAAAGCAACCGATCGCACTTTTCCCAAGCTCGACAGAGGGGGAGGACTATTCTGCACCACCTGACCAACCTGTTCACCAAGAGGGGCAAAAAGAAGCTGACCAATGTGAGTACAGTACAGTATATATATGAGTCTCAGTATTTCACTATCCATTTTTACTGAGTCATGTTTGGTTGCTTTTCTCAAAATAAAAACCTTTGTTCTGGTTTCAATTACCAGTCTCAAGCATTATTGTTTGGTCTGCTGGTCTTTGACACCAAGGATTAGAAAATGAACCTTACTTCTTATGTACATTTGTGACCATCTTCAAATCACTGCTGTCCATTCAACAAACCTGAGGGCATAAATTATTTATTCAAGTCTATTGAAAATGTTATGATGATGATGATGATGATGATGATGATGATGATGATGATGATGATGATGATGATGGATGATCATTGGCAGGTTTACTAGCTACTCTGTGTTTCATGCTGAGTTAATTACTGTATGCAAACACTACATCAGTAGGCACTGAAGAAAAGAAATCCGGCCTTTCTCATTTTCAAATTTGGTTTCATTTATCCAAAGGATTCATTATTCCTCGGGGTTTAAGGTGGCCATAAATATAATACAAGCACTTCAGTTCCTTAAGCCTGAGTAAGTTCATTAAACAAGCTTCCGCTCTCCAACTGTGCCAACTCTTCTCCCACAACACCGGGCTGTCAGCAGTGAGAACACCACCAATTTAAATCCCATGACTTCCAGATATTTCTTGTTTTCTTGTGATGCTTTCAGAGTGTGTTCCAGAAACCGTCTCTACCTGAGTACAAGGTTGCAGCTGTGAAGAAGTCACGTTTCATCCTGCTGCACTACAGCATCTCCAAGGCCTTGTGGGACTGGCTAATCCTACTGGCAACCTTCTACGTTGCTGTCACGGTGCCTTATGATGTCTGCTTTGTCAGTCATGATGAGGGCAGTGACCATCACTCGCTTTTCAGTCGCAGCACCATAGGCAGTGACATAGCAGTGGAGATGCTCTTCATACTTGGTATGATGCATTTACATTTGATTAAACCATTGTAATCACGGGTATGTTTGCAGTCATGAAATTTTATTTATTTTAAATACTTCTCTAAGAAATTTGAACAACTTCTAAGCAACTTCAGCTATAAACATCTTTTTCCTGGTAGTCTAACCTCTTTCAGTAAGATGATTTGTAGCTTGAACCACTATAATTTTAAAGTAATATCTCATACAGTGATTGCATGCTGTGCACCAGCTGACCTATATTTTGAAGCATCTTGAGCAGCATTATGAAGAGACAACAATGTTCTGCTCAAATTAAGAACAACTATATTTCCAAGTGCAGCTGCAGCGGTTTCCCTGGCGATGGCTAACACATCACTAAACCTCCTACCTCTCCACACCCACTCAGGGTGTCTCTGTCGCCCCAGGTTACGAATCATAATTAGATTTCTCTCACTTTGTCCCACTTTTCCTCCAAAGGAAGTGTGATAGCACATCTGTCATGAGGCTCTCTGACTCCCTCTCTCTCTCTCAACAGGTTTGTCTGGCGACCAACTGATATTTGTGCTCAAATATTCTCTCACATGCTCACACTCCATGTTTTTACGTTTTGTGAAAGAAAATCATTTTTTAATGGCCTCACTTAAAGACATTTAGTATGCTACTGAATTCTTTTTCCCTGTGCCATTTTCATGTAATTCATAAACACTGTCCATTCAGCCTTTTCTCAGCATTAATGTAGATTTGGGAACGGCAAAAAAGCAATTCTTCGTGGTGTCCATAGTTTCTCAAAAAATATATAATTTCAATTCCATTCAAATAATGAATGATTTATACTGCAATTCTGAAACTGACTGATATTAATATTATCAGTTACTTTTATTTTGCCTAATATCCAAGGAATGATTTAAAAGGTGTGAAAACCCTCCTATATTCATTTTCGGACTACACCCTACTATACTATACCGAACTTTTATTTTAGGTTTGCCTAAATTATTAGTTGTATTACAGTCTAAACACTTGATTTGTTAGTGAACTTTAAACAAATCATTTATTTGATATTTTTGCTCATAAATTATTTTTCTATGTACCTGAGCTATAGTCCCAGTAACTTCCAAACTGCCCATCTTAGACCTAAAATGTTTTATGCAATCATTTTTTTTATTATGTACAATTATGTGGTTCTGTTTTCCTGCTCCTTTTCAGATATTATCCTGAATTTCCGTACCACTTATGTGAGTCAGTCAGGTCAGGTAGTGTATGACGCCCGATCCATCTACCTCCATTACTGTACCACCTGGTTCTTTGTGGATCTGATCGCAGCTTTGCCCTTCGACCTTCTCTACGCCTTCAACATCACAGTCGTAAGATTGTCATTTTATATAACTGGAAGTACAGTATGCCCCCAGGTTTTACACTTTCCTGTCTCTTTAAATGCACTAACTTTAAGACTGGCCACTAATGTTTTAGTAGTGTTATTCCCTCAGAGCACTGGACTGGAGATGATTATCCCTCTACATTCACCCACTTCACTGAGCACTCACGATTGTCTGCCCGCTTTAGTTTTATCCTCAAGATAAACACTGGTACTTCTTGTGGATTAGTCTTACTTTGCCACAGGCCTCAGATGACACACACAGACATCTCTCTGACTCTGGTTAAAACACTTTCCTGCTAATAGTAACATTGAATTCAGAGTAAGTGTTTCACAATAGAGACTATTAAAAGACACTGAATCTCAAGGTTAGATGAGACAGGAGGATGGGTCACAGGTTAAAACCAATAAATCTTATCTAACAGAACAGAGTTTAAAAAAATGATAGCTGATCATTTTTCCTCTCCCTCTCTTTGTCTAGACCTCGCTCGTGCACTTGTTGAAGACAGTTCGTCTTCTGCGTCTGCTTCGCCTGTTACAGAAACTGGATCGCTACTCCCAGTACAGCGCTGTGGTCCTGACCCTGCTCATGTCTGTGTTCGCCCTGCTGGCTCACTGGATGGCTTGTGTCTGGTATGTCATCGGACGCAAGGAGATAGAAAGCAGTGACCCCGTTACCTGGGACATAGGTGAGCTCATTGTATGTGTGTGTTTGACAGCTCCCACTCCACTAAATCAAGAGTGTAATGTTCTTAGTGTCTCTCCTGGCAACCGCATCGGGCCAGCTCAGCACATCTCTAGTCATGCATGAATGACTGAATGTCGCAGCATCATTTCAGCATCTAGCTTGTCTTCTCAGTCCAGAGGAAGTGCAGGTCACAGAGTTTTCTATTTCATTATATCACCAATAATTCATTATATCATTTCCCATTATATCACCTGCCACGCATTATATCACCTACCAAAGGAGAGAGGGTCATCCATTGAAGCAGACTATAAAAAACATTTTTTCACAATTAGTTTAGTCACCTTAGACCCCCCCCCCCCCCCCCCCCCCGCATGAGTTCATCCAGCCATCTTCTGACTTCATCCACCAGGGTGGCTTCAGGAGTTGGGAAAGCGTCTGGAGACGCCATACATCAACAGCACCATGGGTGGTCCATCCATGCCTAGCGCCTACATCGCCTCTCTCTACTTCACTCTCAGCAGCCTCACCAGTGTTGGTTTTGGCAATGTGTGTGCCAACACAGATGCCGAGAAAATCTTCTCCATCTGCATTATGCTCATGGGCGGTGAGTTTACTGGTAATCACAGAAAATTCACAGAACTATGTCAAATGATCTGAGAACACCATAATGTCACTCCCTCTCCCACCTCCAGCCCTGATGCATGCTGTGGTCTTTGGCAACGTGACGGCCATCATCCAGCGCATGTACTCACGGCGCTCGCTGTATCACACCCGAATGAAGGATCTTAAGGACTTCATCCGTGTGCATCGGCTACCTCAACAGCTGAAGCAGAGGATGCTGGAGTACTTTCAGGCCACCTGGTCAGTCAACAATGGTATCAATGCCAATGAGGTGAGTGAAAAACGACAAACTAGGAGTGTTTGTGTGGTTCTATTTGCCTGTGGTATCTTCAAAAAGATATCTCTCTCGTAAAGTTAGTCACTTTTTAATAAGTAACTGAACTGTATATGAACCGTTGACTGTGTGGGCTGCTGTAATGTCTTTTTTTTTTCATGAAGAAAAAGTACATTTTGTGTGGGTGCTAGATTCCAGATTCAGAAATGCCATCCTTAATATGTGGGTCACCTCACATTCTCTGGAGTGTTATTCCATTTCCTTAAGTAGATGGCACTTTGTTACAAATAGAAAGTCAGAAACAATGCCAGAACCGATCTAGGAGAAGTTCTCTGTAATTACAAGGGTAGGAGTTGAAATAGAGAGAATACTCATTAACACCCTCGCCATCGCCATCTGTAGATAATTAATTCACTGTTGAAGGTAACAGACACAGGCCCTGGTTTCTGAGAACATGCTGGCTTTAACACCTCATGTCTGTTTTCGCTTAGCAGCTTGACACATCATATGAGCGCATCTACCTTTAAAACCACAATGTGTGCCTTTTTTTTTCCTTTTTTTTTTGTTCTTGTGTTTTACAGTGGTGGAGGAAGTATTCAAGTATTTGTCAGACCAGTTGGACGAAATCGAAAGCATAGCAATAGTCAATAAATGCTTAGATTTTTCCCTTTTTCCCGGTCTTCTGTTTTAGTTGCTGCATGACTTCCCAGATGAACTGCGAGCTGATATTGCCATGCATCTGAACAAAGACATCCTGCAGCTGCCTGTATTTGAGCGAGCCAGCAGAGGGTGTCTGCGCTCCCTCTCCCTGCACATTAAGACCTCCTTCTGTGCACCAGGAGAATACCTTATCCGCCACGGAGATGCCCTACAAGCCAACTATTTCGTCTGTTCCGGTTCCCTGGAGGTTCTGAAAGATGGCATGGTCCTAGCCATCCTGGGTCAGCATGCACCAAGTGTGAAACATTTCCCCTCTTACTCATGTTTGCCTCTTTGCACCTTGTCGTAACCCTTCTGTTTAACTCACAATCCCTACAGGCAAAGGTGACCTTATTGGAGCTGATCTCCCAGAACATGACCAGGTGATCAAGACCAATGCAGATGTGAAGGCACTTACCTACTGTGACTTGCAGTACATCAGTGTGAGGGCTTTGAGGGAGGTCCTCGGGTTGTACCCAGAGTACGGCAGTCGGTTCAGCTCTGACATCCACCACAACCTCACCTACAACTTGAGAGAGGGCAGTGAAGCTGATGTAAGACATTTGCCATCACTTCACAGGCAGTGGAAAACACTGCAGACAGAGGCAGAAATCCAATGTACAAGTGTTTAATTTCTTTGTTCCTGCTCATTAATTGAAACATACCAATACTTTGTCACCAAATATAGAATGTGTGTGTAATCGCTTGTTCATTTTGACTTCAATATCTCTAGGGAGTAACAAGGTTTCCATGGACTCCCAGGTCTTCTCAGGTATGTGTGCCTCACTAAGGTACATGCTACAGTACAGTCTGTGTTCACATCGCAAGGCATTACTCTGCTTCTCTGAAATCTTACAACTTGTCATAGTAAATATGGAAAACAACACATTGACTGTGTTAATTCATACAAATAGATTAGATACAGATGGATGACCATCTAAGCAAAAGAGAAAGCGAAAGTGACAGAAACAGCATATATTTGCAAATGGGCCACACAGGCAAGAGATAAAACTTTAAGCTACAAACAAGTGCACAAGCTAACGAAGAGAAGCCTAAAAGAACCTATACGTCACAGTCAAAATTAATAAGAGTAAAAGGAGTCAGAGAAGGCTTTGCTACATTAATTATTTCAGGTTTGTGTGCACACTTCAATATGCACAAGCCATGAGAAAATTTACTGCAGGCCCCAGAACAACTGTTTTCAGAAACTGGCTAGGTTGCATGCTCATATAAAGAAAGTTGAAATGACAAGAATAGCCAAAGTTGACTTAGTAATGTATCTGGACTGTAGCTGTTTGTTTTCTATTTTCAGTTTCTGGTCTGTTGCAGACATAAAAAAAAAACCTTTTAGATTCTGCTCATAAATTTTTATTCAGCACACTGTACATACAAATATCTGCTATTTTACACCAGAAATCAATTTGTCTTCTTACACTAAATGTGCTGCCACTCTGAGCTAAACCCTAATGCTACAGTGATATGATGGGTATATTACACACACAAAAATAATCATTAATCATTTCCACAAATCAAAGAAAAAAGAAAACACACTGACTTCCCAACCATCTTCTCCTCAGGGTCATGTTTCTATGGACCATAAACTGCCCTTCATCATTGAGGCAGATGATGCAGAACATGGAGAAGACATGAAACACTCTCAGCAGAGGAGAGTGCCTCTGCTACAGAGAATGGGCAGCCCTGTTCATCAGCCCTGCCTCAGCACCCTGTTAGGGGAGGAGCTCCGCCACATCAACGCACTCCGCCTCTGTCGGTCACCCGTTCAAGGTAGTAGAGGCCACAGCCCCTCTCCTCAGGCATTCACCAGGGAGGAGCTCTCTTTGTCTCCTTTGCCCTGTCTCACCAGTGACCCGGACTTGAACCATCGGCCTGCCAAGCTACTCATGCCGTCTCTGCCTTGTGTTAGTCCACTGAACCTTAGCCCCAGGTAAGCTATTCATCCTGCTTTACCTGAATATGAATCAGTAATCAGTTTGCATCGATTAAAAATGATGTAACACTTATTTTTGTCTCTGCTAGGGTTGTAGATGGAATTGAGGACAATAGTCACACATTTCAATTCAATGTAGAGCAGAGCGAAGCAGAGACTACCGTCACAGGTAAAGTCTATGTAAGATGCACAGTGGACAGCAAGTGAACTGATCTCATATTATATGTCCATACTCAGCATTTCTCTATTCTTCATCCTTTTTCAGAGCAGTTACAGGTGAGCGCTAATCTGCTCTTGGAAACGGAGGAAGTGAGACAAAACATAAGCAAACTGAACAAAGAGGTATGGTCAACATTAGAAAAACATAATGACATGAAAATAGAAAAAAAATTGATTACCTTGATGTATATACATTTTTACACACATGTTTCTGTAATTCTTTCACATTGTCAGTATTTTGCTGCTCCTGAACAGCTGAGCATGTGCATCATGAATATGCCCTGGTTGTTTGACATGTATTTAATGCTAAATTACTTCTTTTTTTTTAATCTACACTGTTAAAATGCCCATTAAGAAGTGAATGTACTCCAATTTTAACAATATCTTTTAAACAACTACACTTTTATCCCTCAATGTGTATCTCTGTTTCTCTCTGTTTTTTTGTTTTTTTTTGGGGGGGGGGGGGGTTTATATAATTGAGGAGTTCTATAAAAATTATAAAAAATATATTGGGTATATTTCTTTTTCTTTTTAGGTGAACAACTTGAACCAAGATGTATCCAACCTTGCCAAGGAGCTCCATGACATAATGCATTACCTGCAGTCTCATATGGCCATGCTCCATTATAACTCTCCTGTTTCCTCGTATTCCTATGGCATACAGATGGTCCCCAGTCCTAATGTGACTGCTTCCAGTGACTGGCAGTCTCATGTCCCTCTAAATATAGCCACTGGGCTGCACCTCCATCATGATGCGATTAGCCACCCTGCTAGAAATGGGTGGGGCTGCACTGGGATGCCCTCCCAGGGCAGAAGTCCCACGTTGCTGCACTCTTCAAGCCCTATGTCATCCTGTTTACACTTGTGCTGCTCTGACAGAGAAGGGCCCACAGCTCACAGGCTACAGAGCCAGTGTGGCCCCTTCCAAACTACCAGAACATCTTCAAACTCTTCTTACATGACCCACTCTCATGGAGGTCCATCCCTTTTGGGCCTCAGTCCTGCCTTCAGTAGCTTCCCTGTGATTTGCCAGGCCCCACAGGGGATCTACAATGCCTCTATTCCTACAATGAGCAACTCTCACTCCCTATGTTCCCCAGTAAATTCTGGCTACACCCATGCCCCTCTGAGTGTTCAAACCAACTCTGATCCCACACATAATCATACCAGGTCCCAGACACCCATCCATACATCCATCACTCCCACTAGCCAGCCACAGTATCACACTGCCTTCAGTTCTCTCAACCCCTTAGGAGTCCACACATCTATATGCACAGGGCACATCCCAGGCCAACAGAGCTCTATCAATAGTCCCACACAAAATGACCCAGTAGGATCCAGCTCTGTGCACCACACACAGGACTTTGCATTTTCTCTGCTGGACCAGGTAACAGACAGAGAAACTAGAGCTTCACTGTATCAAGAGAGGACAGACAATATTGAATCTCAGGTAACGGGCAGCAGTACTCCAACCATAGAGGTTGAACCCCCTCTCTTGGACATTGAGGGAATACAAAACCCACAATGATGACATGCAGTATCTTGTTGTGTTACTGTCTGAATATGATGACTTTATTGTACCTTTTAGTGTAAAGGATTGTGTCTCTAGCATTGAATTTGTGCATTTTTTTGTATCAGGTACACCACAAGACATTATTACAAGATTGATTTACTGTTGATATTCACCTCAAATCACATAAATTATAGCAGCAACGTGCACATAGACTTGACATTCAAGCTACAAGCTATGGGTATGCAGCGCAACTCAGTTGTGACAGGTGGTTACCTGACTACCCTGTAGATCTTCTCCGCTTACATCTTGATTCAAAATGAGAAACAACTGGACCTGCTCAGCATTTTTATACCTATACCACAGAACACAACTGGATGTTAACTGAAAAAGTAAAATTTGTGTACCTATTTTTTAGGGAACCTTATGAATGATATAAAAAGAACCCCTGTAACATGTAATAGAGTGATTGATTCACACTTATTTCACAGTTTTGTCTATATTTAATAGCCTACAGTAAAATATGTTGTGCAAAGTAAAATATGTGTTTAATAATTCATAATATAAGTCAATAAGACAACCAAGGGTTTACTCAATGTTACATGGTATATATATATATATATACGCACACACAATTGTGATTATGATTATTGCAGTTCCTAATTGTGACCAGTAGAGGACAGCAAGCACACATGATTCAAATTAGACTCTGGTAAGTCTTCATCTCTAACTAGTGTCCAGGAAGGCACAATATGGTACAGACAATTCATGTACCTCACTTTCAGTGAATATGAACTAAAGGCTCAGATAGTACAGGCTCAAATTAGGGTCAAAAAGATTTTCAGTGTGTAAAGTGATACAGATAATTCCAAAAGAAAATCAACCTTTGTAACCTTTAAAATGCAATATTCAAATTTGTGAATGTGTAGAAGACAGTTCTGACTCTTTGCTCTTGCTCTTCCATCTCGCTCCAGATGACTACACTGATACAGGCTCAAATTTGGGTCAAAATGATTTTCAGTTTGTAAAGTGATAAATAATCCCAAAGTAAGGCATACATCAACATCAAAAGTAAACTATGGAATTATAGAGAGACTCCTTGGTAAAATTACAATAATATATGCTGATTATTGTGAAGATAATTACCTTGTTCATGGGTCTCAAACACTTTAAAACATCTAAAAGCAATCTAATCAAATGGGGGTCTGTGGCCTCTTTGTGTCACTTGGGGTTCTTAAAGTGAAAAAGTTTGAGAACATACAACAAAACTCCACTGCTGGAATCAAACCATGGATGTTGCGGTTATGAGACATGTTAGCCCCCAAAGCACACCGTTAATTTTTATTTCAAATATTTACACCACTTAATTATGTCAGTGTCAGTTGTCACTCTGCTGCTGTTCAGATGTCACGGAAAAGTGAAAAACAAACAAGTTTGTAAATAAAAACCTGAAAACAACATGTAGTCGACTCTTTCTTTCATAAGTTTCTTTTTCATTCACTAAGTGGACTACTAAACTGATGTTTGCTCCATTATGTTAAAACCTGCGTTTACGCAATTATGTTAACATACCACAGTGTGACTCTAGCAATAATAACATGGAGGATTAGCAAAGAGAGTATTTTTTTTCCTTTTTATTTCAAAATGTGCAAAATCGGCTGCGGCCGAAAAGTCTTTTTTTTTGTTTAGGAATGTTCCTAACTGAGTGAAATGACCTGGATGTAATTCAGTGTCAGTGTGATGGCCCCAGGGCCTGGGTGTGTGTTGTGTTGTTGCTGTGTTGTGTTTTGTGTTCTTGGAAGTTTCTGGATGAGTTGAACTGGAGGTCATCAACAAAGTGGAGGAAGCCGGCCATTGTCCTCAACCTAGATTATATAAATCCTCCCCATCCTGGCACCACATCATCTTCTGTTGGAGTTCTGATTTTGCCATTTTTGTTATCTTTGTTAAAACACTAATTTCTGTTGCAAAAAATTCCCTTATTTGCTATGGTCTCAGAGCCGGGCCATAACATGAGCCATGTTAAGAGCTGGTCGAATTCTCTGAATGATAAGACAGGAAGCACTGTGGCTCCTTTCCTTATCTTCTTTACCACAGGAAACACTGGACCTTCCTTTACAAAAGGGAAATAGAAATACTGACCCACAATTCCTTGCCTCAACAACATCTAGAGCGACTTAACAGTTCACCATGGCAGACTCATGTAAATGTAGATGTTTGTGACACAATCCTTATGGAAATACTTGTATGATCGACCGCACCCCAAATCCATAAATATAGATTTCTTCTCTTTCAAATCTGTCCAGTTAGGAGTCATCATGAAGAACAAGCATATTGAATCTCATCATAATAACAAAATACTATAACTTACATATAAATGTTCCACTAATTCCCCTCCCATTGTGGAATGCACTAAAAATGAATTTTCTCTACTTAACAATTGTATAGAAATGTCAAATGCGCCTATGCCAGGAAACTAAACTCGATATAATTATGTCTCAATATAATTTCTGATCCCTTGCTCAGTTGCATTTCTATTTAATTATTATTTTAACAGCTCACCTTTCTCTATTTGTATCTTATTTCAACATGTCAATCCTGTTTGTTTTTGTGGTTAGGATAGGGGAGTTTATCGTTCAAGTGTTATGAATAAAGTTAGTTTGAAAGATAGAAAAAAAAGCTTAGTGGAAGTGCAGTCGGATTCTCTCTGCACCGCGGTTTTCTTTTCGTAAGTCCTTTGCATCTTTCCTTGAGCTCATGACGTTTTCCATCGCGGTCAAGGAAAAGTAGTTAGAAAAGGAGATTATTTTGACTTTTTGACTGCAGCCTAGAAAGCGGTTGCTTGGTGCCACAGGCTGCCAGTGCCCTCACCTTTAACTTCTGCTTTCAGTATGGTGGTCTGCTGGAGGCATACAAACTCAACCACATACATATATACACACTCAAGCGCAAACATAAATACATTCTGACACACTCATATACCCTCATACTCAAACGAGTTAGTCTTGCATGTATCTATACTATATATAATATAGGCTATATGTATGCATGTATGTACGTGCATGTATGTATAGGAAATGAATGTATATATATGTATACAGTTGTGCTCATAAGTTTAACAACAGAAACTACCCAAATGACCCTGATCAAAAGTTTACATACCCTGGAGATTTTGGCCTGATAACATGCACACAAGTTGACACAAACAGGTTTGAATGGCTACTTAAGGTAACCATCCTCATCTGTGATCTGTTTGCTTGTAATCAGTGTGTGTGTATAAAAGGTCAGTGAGTTTCTGGGCTCCTGACAGACCCTTTCGTCCAGTGCTGCACTGACGTTTCTGGATTCTGAGTCATGGGGAAAGCAAAAGACTTGTCAAAGGATCTGCAGGAAAAGGTAGTTGAACTGGAAAAGGATATAAAAAGATATCCAAGGACTTCAGAATGCCAATCAGCAGTGTTCAAACTCTAATTAAGAAGTGGAAAATGGGATTCTGTTGAAACCACAAAAGTCAAGCTGTCATTGATGATAAAGGGGGCAATACACGGTATTAAGAACTGGGGTATGTAAACTTTTGATCAGGGTCATTTGGGTAGTTTCTGTTGTCATTATGATTTAAAAAGAGCAAACACAGTTGTTTGATAATAAATGGCTTC
Organism: Seriola aureovittata; assembly: GCF_021018895.1. NCBI lineage: Eukaryota > Metazoa > Chordata > Actinopteri > Carangiformes > Carangidae > Seriola > Seriola aureovittata. Next base: position 10,694,453 of record NC_079380.1, read on the forward strand.
ACCCAACCACTAACCATGAGTGAAAGAAAAGTTTTTGTGTTATCATTCATATTCTCTGAAAAATGGCCAAGAAATCAGAAATTCTGCCAGGGTATGTAAACTTATGAGCACAACTGTATGCATGACGGTATATATACATGTGCAAGTGAGGTATTCAATATTGGATACAACTCAGTCAACTTCTGTGAAACCACAAAAAAGGAGTGGTCTGTGAAAAGTCACACTTCCACCTCATCACGGACGGGCCTTCGACTGGTGTTTACCTCCGTCAGTAGCAGATAGGATAACCACTGCAGTACCACAGATAGCCTACTCAGGCACAATGGTATTTGGGTGTGACCATCACCACTCACAGCAGTTCATGCACATTTCTTGTAAGAGCCAGATCGCAATAGTGTCACACGCAGCAGAAAAGCCATTGCAGCACATTCTGCGGGGTGAAAGGAAAGTAATCTGTGTTTGATAATGCATGAAAAGTAAAACTAACGCCTAGCGTCATACTGACGTTATACTGAAGCTTCTGCTTTTGAATTTGCTGCAGACATATGAATTTGAACTACAGTTTTGATTCACGTCCTTCATGTATTTTACTTCTACTTCACCACATTTGAGAGGCAAATATATTTCCTACTCCTTTACAAATTTTACAAATAAAAACAGATTTTTACATGTGAAAAATATCAACTTACAAAATATGATGGCTCATTATGGAATAAAGTAGCACACAGTATATAAAATCAGCTTCTCCTCAGTCGCATTATTGTATCAATATTAATATTGCAATATCATATAATACAAAATTCTGAAAGTGACAGTCCTGCCCAGTGAGTACTTCTGCTTTTGATACTTTTTGGTGATAATGCTTTTATTTCCGTTAGAATTTTGAATAGAGTAATTGCAACACAGAATGTATGAATTATGAATACTACTACTTCAACCACTGCTTTAGTCAGATAAAGCTCTGTAAATGTGATAAAAGGCTGTGGCAGGAGAGCAGGTTGATGGCAGAGGGAGTAGACATCCTGGGACTCCTGCAATGAGCACCCAGATAAACAAGTACTGGGAGGCGGTGCCATTTGGGTGGTTTGTAATTAGTGTGTCCTTCTTTAGAGATCCTGGGACAGAATTCCAGGAGAAGAGTAGGTTGTCTAGCTATTGACTAAACTTTGATGTTACTCAGTTTTTTCCTTTTTTTTTCTTAAAATTAATTTGTGACCCCAATTTCTCTGCCTGCAGCTTCGCTTAAACATTTACAGAACACCACAGACGACTTTTTATTTTTATGTAACTGTGAATGATCTATGAACATGTGATTTTTAAAATGCGTTAGCATTGACTTTACATCTGTGGGTCCTGGAGGCTGCCGCTACACTTTGGAACAGAGCAAAGACGTTCAAAACACCTTCCAGCTGCCACAGTAAGTAGTGAATGGTCTTTTTCAAAAATCTCTACTTTTAGGTAGAGTTAAATGTACTTGCACTGGTTATGGCATCCAAGTTAAATCATTATAATACATTTTGTTAATTATTCCTTTTCCTGCAAATAGTAACAGAGCAATTCTGGTTTGTTAAAAAAAATTTGATGTGGATTTCTACTGTTGGTCTGGTTTTTCAGTGAGAAAGTTATACAGGAGATTTTTGTGTAAAATGTCAATATTGACTTATTTAGGTTAATACATTTATGGTGTTGACCATGGTTGTTGTGGTAGGATGTGGCGCTGGCCCGTCTGTTGACTGTGAGATAGAGATGTGTTGATTCTGGCTGGTTTGTGTTGACTGTTGTCCCATCAGTGTTGACCTGCTAATAAATTCCAGCCAGGGGGGACTGTGTGTACTTTCAATTTGCAAGGAAACATCTGGCAAACAGTCAAAACCCACAACACACTTTTCCTTGAATACAAAGTGTATGTCTTTGTGTCAACATGTCAGAAATGCTTCTGAATTATTACTTTTAAGTCCAGGATTATCAGGTGATATATACATGTTTTTGTTGCTGTGGTAATTCTAATTATGTCCTCTCCTCCACTACCAGCGTGTCCTCAGAAGTAGAACAAATTCATGGAGAAGAGACTGACAATAGGTCTGACTCTGTTCCTAACACTCTGCCTGGACATACCAGAGGTTGGAGGGCGGAAGGATGGAGCCAATGGAGAAAACACTCAGAAACGTTCATCACGATCTTCAGATACAAAAGGAGGTCGTTGCTCCTACACCTTCATTGTTCCACAGCAAAAACTGACAGGGGCGCTGTGTTTGAACACGCAGTCTGCTAGTACCAACCACTCTGAGGTGGCAGTGCTGCGGGCGGAGCTCAGACGACAGCAGGAACAGCTGGAGAAGCTCCGGGGCCAGATGGATCAGGAGGGGGCCCTTGCCTTGGAGGTAAGAGCACTGCGCAAAGAGAGTAATAGTATGAATTCTCGCTTTGCCCAGCTCTATGCCCAGCTGCTACACGAAGTCATACAAAAAAAAGACCAGGCTTTGGAGCAGCGAAGAGTGGAGAACCTCATGCTGAATGCTACGACACAGGTGAGCAGAGAACAGTCCTTGTTGATGTTTGATTCATGTCACCGCAAAGCTACATCTTATCCTAATCATCATCAAATTCATCCCATGTCTGCTATGGGTGGTGGGACATCTCAGGCACTGCAGGTGTCCAGTAATTACAGGGAGCTGGAGAAGAAATATGGAGCCCTTACCTCCATGATGAGCTCCCAGAATCAGTTTATTGCTCGTCTGGAGAAGCAGTGCCAGTGCAGGGACTCCACCCACCAGTCCTCTGTGGTAGGGAACAAACTGCGGTCTGCATGTTGCAAGTTTATGCTGGATTTGTACAAAGGAACTGAGAATAGTGTGTTATTTTTGTGTTGGTCTGGACAGGTGATGACTGAACCAGCAAAAAGCCACTCTAATGTGCATCCTAATTACAGCTCTGAAGCCAACGAAATGACCAATGACGTTCAAAGGGACCAAAGTGTTCCTCCACAACAGCAGGAAAAAACAGGGGGAGTTCATTCCCTCCCCACCACCACAGCTAACACTCCTACAGAGCCTCCTTTCATTAGTTACCCTGTCACAAAGACTCCAGGTACATCTATGTCAAACATGTCTTTTAGCAGAAGTGCTTGATTAGACTCAAACCTGTGTGTATGAGTGTGCCAATCTTCTGTCAGGGCTATTTAATTGCTTAGATAAGCAGCAGAAGCTGAGGGAGTCAGTGACCTGATGTGGGAGCTCTATCTCTCTGGGAATGCCTAAACAATGTCAAAAACAGCTAACAGCTCTTATCAGAACAGAGAGGGCTTTATAATGAAGACACATTTGTAAGCACAGACATATGAACTACAACATTTGTTGAAGCTTTAAATGTCACTGCGGCTGTAAACCTGCACAACTGGAATGTCTCAAGTGACAAAATAGATAATTTGAGCAGTCCTTCCAACAAGTCAGCAGAACCAGAGTGTGTGACTCAACATTTCCCAAAACATCTGATGAAAGACTGCATTGCGTGGTATTCTCAGAGTTGCCACATCTTGTTGATGTGAGCGGGGACAACCAGGCATTATCACTTGAGATTTTCCTCTATGTATACATTTTCTATGTGCACATTCCTGTGGTCAGCTTATCACCGTGACATGAGACACTGAACATGTGTTGGAAAAAATGCTCCAGCTCTAAACAGATAAGCCGCAGTGATGATGAGATCTTCCTGACGCTAAAACAAACAGAATTCCAAAACCCTGTGGCACTTTTTTTGTGTGTCCAATTATCACCACTAGGATAAAGTCTGTGCAGAAGCATATGTTTCACACAAAATAAATTCTCAAATGCTGGTAACTTAATTTCAAATGTTTACAAGGAAAGAAATATGACAGTTTGCAAAGATCCAGTCTGTCTCAATTTGACTAGGTCAGAACTACAACAGACATTAGCAGCAATGGCTGTTCAGTACCACATGATGCATAATAATATGACTTGATAGTAAAACTTTTAAATTGTTATATATAATATTACATTTGTGCATATTGATTTTCTTATTATGTCTGTCTTACCCTCACTTGATTGCATATTTTCTCAGGGCCATGGCGGGACTGCCAGCATGTGCTGGAATCAGGTGAGACCACCAGCGGGATCTACCTGCTCCGCCCGCAGAGTGCTAACCGCCTAATGCAGGCTTGGTGTGATCAGAGTCAGGCTCAAGGAGGGTGGACGGTCATCCAGCGAAGACAGGATGGGTCGGTCAACTTCTTCAGGACTTGGGAGCAATATAAGGTGATTTCATGTACCTTTAAATCTGCAGAACACACTAGTGTTCATTAATCTTTTTATGGTAGAAACAAGACTAAGAGTCTGTAACTGGGCTTCAGCATCTTAGTTTAGTGTGTTAGCATGCTAACATTTGCTAATTTGCACTAAACCCAATGTATTGCTGAGGCTGATGGGAATGTCATAAGTTTTGCACATATTGAAAAGTTGACGGATCACCAAGGTGATTACAGTTCATCCTGATAGTGCCATGAATGTTTTTACCAAATTTCCTGGCAATCCATCCAATAATTGTTGAGATATTTCATGTCAACCGAGAGGAAGAATCAGAAAATCACTTAACATTCATCCGCTGGGTACCATGAATGTTTGTGCCAATCCATCCAATTGATGTTGATCACTTAAGTAAAGTAACAACAACAACTTAAGTAACAACTTTGACCTGCTGGTTGTGCCAGAGGAAAACACAGGGAATCACCAACATTAGGATAAATCCTACAGGGACCATGAATGTCAGTACAAAATTTCATGGCAGTCCATCCAGTAGATGTTGAGATATTTCAATCTGGGACAAAGTGCTGCACCGATATTACCAAGCTTATAGCCAAACCATTAATATAAAATAGAGACATTGATGCAAATGAGCAACACCAAATAAATAATTTTCCTCAGATTAAACTTGTGTGTTGGTGTCTTACAGCAAGGCTTTGGGAACCTAGATGGGGAGTATTGGCTTGGCTTGGAACATCTCTACTGGCTGACTAAACAGGCCCAATATAAGCTACGGGTTGCTCTGGAGGACTGGCAGGGCCGGCAGGTGTTTGCTGAGTATGATAGCTTCCACCTGGAACCGGAGACTGACTGGTATCGACTGCGGTTAGGACAATACCTAGGCAATGCAGGGGACTCCCTCTCATGGCACAACAACAAGGCCTTCACCACTCTGGATCGAGACAAGGATAGCTATACAGGTTTGCTCTCTCCCCACTCCTGTGTGTCAGCTCTCTGTTGGAGTGATGACTCTTTCTGTTTGTAACTTTTACTGTTCTTCTGTTGTGTTATCAGGTAATTGTGCTCATTACCAGAAAGGAGGCTGGTGGTACCACATGTGTGCCCACTCCAATCTGAATGGTGTGTGGTATCGGGGGGGACACTATCGCAGCCGCTACCAGGACGGGGTCTACTGGGCAGAGTTCCACGGAGGGTCCTACTCCCTCAAACGAGTTTCAATGATGATCAAACCTAGATAACATTTGGGTTGAGGACATGTGAGAAAGAAACATGATGTGAATGATATTAGGATATTAAACAATGTGAAAGTGTCTGTTTAAGAAAATGTGTCTCCACATATGTAACTGAGTTTTTATAGCATGTGATTGCACATGCTATAAATAAACAAACATAGTTATGCACTGCAACTCAAGAGAACACATACAAATACACAAACGCGCTGCAAATTCAGAGATTATCTTCATCAGTTTGACAACACATGCCCTGCAAATTCAGTCAACACAACGATAGTGATTCAAGGGGACACTAAAAAATGATGAACCTGGCTGGGACTTGTTGTTCAAAGCCCATTTGTGACTTTTGAAGTTTAAACCCTTAAATAACAAGTGCATCTTAGCCATGTTCGTCTCTTTTTTTCTTTTTGATTTATTCTTTGCCCTAATTCCAGTGGGGGGGGGGGGGGGGGGGGGGGGGGGGGGGGTAAGACGCAGAGCACCACGGGTTGGACTCGAACCCGGGGTGCTGCGGTTAGGATTACGCCTTCATGGGTACCTCTTAAATTGCAGTGCATGAGGGATGTGCAGGTGGGGAGTTGCCGCGTGTGTGTGTATGTACACGGTATAAACATATATGTACACTGTGATTTGTGTAAATGTTAATGAGAAGAGTAATAAGTGGGTCGCTGTACTTTTTAGGTGCTGAAATGTCGAAATAATGTCATATGACACTCTCTAAGATAGCTAGTTAGCATCTGTGCTAAAAATAACTTGCGAGAGAGAGAGAGAGAGACACCTGCAGCGAGCCAGCTGTATGACTGGCCAGTGCATGTCCTTTTCCTGTTCAGACAATAAACGGCAGCATACAAATATAAGCAAGCCTCCTGCCCCTCATTCTCCACACACAACGCAGAATCCAGGGATTGCCCTGAGCCCGCCGTTACACTGAAATGCAGACTCACTGTAAACACATGTTTATTACAGGTAATTCAGTGACGTGTATAGACTGGGAATCACTGGATGATGGCTAACAGGAATGAGGAAAGTCTGTTGTTGGCCTGTTACAATTTCGTGCCAAATTTTGATAATTTCCAATTTGCAACCTGCTTTTCAGCAAAATTCTGGCAAATTAGTTCCTGTGTGAAAAGTGAGAGACAAAGGCAACAAATGGGAGGATGTCAACGGTTTCTGCATAAGCTGTGGTTGTGGCGTTTCCGTTTTGGCAGCTTCCTGTAAATTAAGGCGTTGAGCTTCCCCTTTACAATCCACGCCACACTTGTCTGCTGTAAGCCTCTGCAGTTGTAGGTAGTAAGTCATCATCATCATCTTCATTTTCATCAGGGCAAGCTCTGATCCAGGACCTGGAGCTGGGCATCCTCTGGACCATACTGAAACACACTTCCCCTCCACCATCCACATCCTTCCTCCCGTATGCTGATCTAGCATGATGCCTCTCAGCATGTTGGGCCTCCTCATGCTCATGCCCTTACTGTGTGGTGAGTGATAATGATGCGCTACAATATCTGTATGTGTGTCTTGAATTTTATATGTAACTTTAGGGAGAGATTAAAACATATTGAAGAGATTAATCATGTTCAATTACTGGGGTAATTTCTTGCTTGCTAAAGTTTCAGTAGCTCCATGTGTTAACAGTGATGGCGACAACTAAAAATGAACTGAAAAATGTACACCAGATGATTGTTCTTGAAAAAAAAAAATGTCTTTGTTGTGAGGTGCTGTAATTTTTAGGAAATTAGAAACAATTTTGTAGCCTTCGATATTTTAACAGAATAGAAAGAAAGTAACGTTTTTGAATAAAACTTGATCTTCTAACTGGGAGACGTAGGTGTGATAATGTTTGTGGTAAAAAACATCCGTTGTATCTGTGACAGTTGTGTAAACAGAGCTGACTGCACAGAGAGATGTGGTGGATAAACGTCTTTCCGTAGCTTCTCTCTTCTTTCAGTGTGTCATTTTGTGTTAAATAACTTTTCCTTTTGGTCAGGTATCCTAAAAAGAGATGTTATTTCAACAGACTATCCCACTACATTAAATATTACAAATGTTTGTCATATATTTTTTTTAATCATTAGGCCTACTATTATATATACTATTTTCACTGAACCGTGGTGATGTTCACATGGCTAAGACACAGATCTATGATTTAGCACTGTTTTTATAAACATGAAAGCATTCCTTGAGCTACAGAACTCAGCCTTACACAGAGTGATATGCATTGGTGACATGAGCCACCAGAGTGCAGCAAAGTCAACCATTAAAGTTCTAAAAGAGCATTATTGTTTTGTCTATCAGCAGATGCAGACAGCACATGTACAGATGACGTTCTTATCCTGAATCCATCTAAGGTTATAGTCGAATATGGAGGGGAGGTCATAGTAAACTGCACCAACCCAGAAGATGATCATGATGGGATATACTGGACAAATGGGACCACAGATGTTGAGAAAGAGGAATATAGGGCTTTTGTCTCGTTGACATTGACACCGTCAGACTGGGATGCAAGGGCCCAGTGCAAATTAATGCGGACTGGCAATGTTGATTGCACGAAAGACCTTGAAATCACTGTGTACAGTAAGTGTAATTTCAAATAGATACTATGTAGTGGAAAAAAGATTTAAAAAAAGAAAGAAAAAACAATATAGTAACTCCATTATCTAATTTTGTTTTGATAGAGAATCCAGACGGGGTCGACATGTTTCCTATAAAGCATGTGGAAGCAACGGTGGAAGGGATGCAGTACCAGCTGCAGTGTGATATCTCTGAGGTTGCCCCTGTTCAGAACCTCACTGTGAGGTGGTACAAAGACAATGAAATAATCATGATAGACTCTTTCACAAATACAAACAAACTACCAGTGAGTGAGTCTTCTATTTTGACAGTCAACATCAGCAGAAAAGACAATGGAGCTCAGTTTCGATGTGAGGCTCAGCTGGACTTTGAGCCTTCTGGACCGAAACTTCCTGCTTTTGTTGCCACACACAATGTTTCTGTACGCTGTAAGTTAACATTCCGCTTTTTCCAGATTATTTTATCATTTTTATTTTAAAATTAGACTAAAAAAAGCCAAAGTTAATATGGTTCTCTATCATGTAAATATTTGATTGATTTAAAAAGACTACATTTGCCTCTTCAGATGCCCCTGTGTTCACCAACGACATTCCTGAAGTCCACATTGTCGAAGAGGATAACAATGTCACCCTGGACTGTGAAGCTGAGGGTCACCCTCCTCCTCACTTTCAATGGACCCGTGATGGGGTGAATATGATGGAGTACACAGACAAGCTCATTATTACTCAAGTAAACACCAACACAATTTACACCTGCATAGCTGCCAATGATCTGGGAAGAATAACTAAGACAATCCATGTTAATGCGATGAGATATCCCCCGACGACACCTGCTGCGGCCAGAAACATGCCTGAGGCATCACCACTAGAGGGTATACTTCTGTCCTTTACATTAGTTTAGATATGGAATATGTATCACTAATATCTTCTTTTTTTATCAACCTGTGGATATTGTTGACAACTTATTATTTATTGTGCTCCAAAATCAAATGCTAATGGAATATGTTTACTTTTGAATGACAGATTGCCCCCTAACATTGACGCCTGCTGAACTTGTGGTTAGATTTGGTGATCCAGCTTCATCTAATTGCACCACATCAGTCACAGACGCTGCAGGAATGGGCTGGGAAGCTGCATATGGAGGCACAGGGTTTGAAAAACCACCTACTGTCACCTGGGCTGTAAAAAAACTAACATACTGGCATATTCAACCAAATTGCTACATTACAAGGATTAAACAGTGTAAAGTGTCACTAGCTGTCACTCTTTATAGTGAGTATGAGTCTACACACTACTATACATTATCTTCTGTCTATATCCTACAAATATTTTGATGATGTAAAGTAATGATGCCTTGCTTACAGAATCTCTTCATAGTTCATACAGTGCCACTTCAAAAGCAAAGTAAATATGGAAAATATAGCCTGAAATAGCATAGATCCAAATGTTTTAATCTGGAAATGAAATGGGCTCAACCATAAAACAAGCTGATGTTTTATGCAATTTACAGAGACTCCAAACACTGTGTCAGTCTCTGAGTTTCATCCTGGTCCAATGGAGGAGGGCAAAGAGCACCAGCTAAAGTGTGACATCATCAGTGTGGCTCCTGTGCAGAACCTCACGGTGAAGTGGTACCGAGGCAATGAAAGTGTGATGACAGAAACATTTAATGACACCACTGCGACCCCAGTTAATGTGTCCTCTACCTTAAGAGTGACTCCTAAGAGAGATTACAATCGAATACATTTCAGCTGCAGCGCTGAGCTGCACTTAGGACCGAATGGACCAGAACCTGTCCCTACTGTAATCTCAGAACCTTACACTGCTGATGTGCGCTGTAAGTTTTCCATTTATCTGTTTATCAAATACTTCCAATAACTATTGCTAATAACAATTTTGGTCAATTTTAATCCATGCTGATGTTTATTTGTAGATAAGCCACTGATACATGATTGTCCAACCCAATACACTGGTGTGGAGCATAACTTCAGCTTGAACATGTTACCCTGTAAAGTTGATGGGAACCCTCCACCTGTTGTTAATTGGACCTCTCAAGGAAAACACATCAATGCGTCTCAGTCTCTCACCAGGGGCCAGTCAGGAGTTTACATAGTGGAAGCTGTCAATGAACTCGGCGAGAGCAGTACCTCTGTTACTATCACAATCGAATGTGAGTACATCGGACCTGCTTGATTGTATATTTCATTACAACACAGATAAACACACTTTTTGCATTATTTATTCACAAAAGTATTTTGATTCACAGATAAGCCTTCATTTGCCTGTGAAGATAGCTATGAAGTTAAAGAGAATGATGACTCCTTTGCTGGTTGTGAACCAGAGGGAAAACCTTTACCCACCGTCACCTGGTATAAAGATGGAGTAATGGTGTCCAAACCCCCCTGGACAAAGCGTGATAGTGGAAAATATGTACTTCTAGCAAAAAACAAACATGGAACAGCCAATCACACACTCAGTCTTAATGTTCAGTGTAAGTTTTGATATTTGGAATTACAAAAATACTCTTTGTATGTTGTTTTGTTGCTTGTGAAAATAAGTGATTTGAGATTATAAATACAATTTGCAACGTATTATTTCTTCCTCTCAAATTCGACCCTTTTTCTGCACAGTTGCCCCTGAGTTCAAGGAGGCAAATGAATCCAAGGAGGTGACCCTGGGTCAGAATGTGACCGTTGACTGCAGTGCTGAGGGAAACCCTGGCCCTGTGATCCAGTGGAATTACACCCATGCAGTGAATGTGAGGGAGACCACTTGGGGGCGCCAGGCGACTATCATCATCACAGGAGCCACGTCTACCAATGCCGGTGTTTACATCTGTGTTGCCACGAATGAAGTTGGGAGTGTGTCAAGATATGTCACTCTGGCGATGAAAGGTTATTATTATTGACTGAATGGAGTGGTAACTGATGTCGATGTTATAATGCATAGGTTGCAATAAAAAGAAAAACATTTATTCATGGAGAAGTGAGAAGTACACTTTCAAATGATGTTGCTTTATCTCGTTTGTCTTATAGGTAAAACCGCTGGCTTTCCCTGGACAGTTATTTTGGGGGTGTGCCTTTTCTTAATCTTGACCATCTCAGTCATCATTTTATACCTGCGTTGGAAAAAACATGGACAATATAGCTTTGTTCCTGACAAAGCCAGGGATGGTTCAGAGATCCCTATGACTACAAAGTCTGATGGGGTGAAAGCTTAGGATATTTATGACTTGCTGAATAGGTAAGATTAAATTAGCATAAATCATGTTTTCAAAACATAATCAGATATGCCATTTATCTTACATGGAGAGAATGGAATGCAAATATTTATATTAATCTCTGCTTTTGTATGGTACTGTCCCAACTTTATGCCACTAATACTGTAAAATGTCTCTTGTACAAAAGTCTTATGACGGAGAGATTTTAATTAGGACCACAGGTGCATTGTAACATTGGTTTTTACCTGAAAGGTTTAACCTACCATTGATCTTTTTCTATTCTCAATAAAGTCAACCAATGTACCTCTTCTTTGCTTACTGCCTAAACTTTTCAATGAGCAAAACCAGTTATTTAATTTATGTCATCTTCATGGTTTCCCTTTTTTGCTTTCACAATGTAGCTTCGATTATTTTCAAAGTGTATTAGAGTTTACTTTCTACTCCCCTTGAAATGTTGGGCGTGCAAAACAAAGAAAAATAAAACAAAAAAATGAAATTTTGGTCACATTGAAAAGTGACCACAGGGGTGACTAGGATGAGTATTTTTTTTTATGTTTCCTAATTTCAGATAAATAATTCACGGTTTCAGAAGTCAGTTCACATGGATGTTAAAAAGGAAGAAGAAAAAAAGAAACAGACTTCATGTCTTAATTATAAGTCATTCATGTCCATGACTTGAATAACTCAGTGTGAATTGGTAAATTTGCCAGCATCAGTCAACTTGTTATATGATCAATTGATTCATGCTGGGGAATTTTAAGATGCTCTGTCAGGGCAGCACAAAAGCTCAGTAGCTTGGTCTAGGGCACTTCAGCGGGGTGACAGTATATACCAGGATGAATATAAATAACGTTGTTTAAACAAACAAAAATCTAATTTGAAAGAACACGGAGAATCAGGATGTGGCACACTTCTCTGGCTAGTTTCGTGTGTGGTTCAGTGCACTGCCCCTTTAAGATTTAGGATTTGGGAGTGACGCGGATATGAAAGCTAGTTTATCCCTCTTTGCTTCGCTATGAAAAATATTTGGACAAACTAGACTAACGACTGCCAGCCTTGGTTAATTAGTTCATTATGATGCTGGTTTACATTATTTGTTGAATGAAGCAAAACCGGAGTGCGTAGTGGTTACGACTGATTTATCACCTCGGGATTATACTTACCCGGGCCGTCCTCCGAGCTGCTGCTGGGATAACTTTGGAGAAGTTCTTTGTATTCGGGGTGGTCAGGCGGCTTGGCCAACAAGCTGAACATGGACTGGGGCACAGAGCTTTGGGTGAGTCCATCATCTGCTTGCTCTTGCTTCGATACTAATATTGTCAGGATGGCAATAATGCAGTTCCTTGAGCAGTGTTCACGGAAGAAGCGGGCAACACTTAAATCCTGAATGTGTGGAATAAATGTCCGAAAATTAAGCGGTGAAACTTCGGCTCTGCTCGCTGTGTTTGCAAAACGGTGCATTCACGAACACGGTTCTATTTTCGGACAGTTTTCTTTAGCATGAAGGAGTTCAGACAAAGAGTGGGTCAGTAGAAGCCCCTTTAGTAACATACTGCACTTGTGGAGAGTGGAGCACATAGTTAATCTGGGATCCATGTTTGCTAGTTTTTGGTTTTTTTACTGTGTTACTCCACAGTTGTTTTTTTTTTGTTTGTTTTTTTTTACAGGAACGATGTAACGTGATGTAGTGGGATGTCTGCAGTGCCCCAGGCAAAACTGCAAAGTTACTTAAATTAAAATATTATGTTTGTATAGTAAAGAAAGGAGTCATTTCCTACCTGTATTTACCCACTTTCAGGCATATGTCATCTACTGGGTATAATTTACATATAAGCACTTAAAAAGCAACTTGAACAAGTTCATGTTGTCATGTGTCAGTATACTATCTATTCTGCAAGCCGCCTTAGGTGTGCTGAGGTGTGCTGTATGGAGTGGGCTGTTTCATTGTTTACGGTCTGGCACACCTTGCTTCCATGGAGATGAAATCAGATGCTGTCATTTGCCTTGACAACAAGTTTCATCACTGGTGAAGTGCGTCCTGTCTCCACCTGAGTGGCATGTGAATTTGTTCAACAAATACTGCACAGTTTCTTTTAGATACTGATTTTCCAAGTAAGTGTGAAGGAGTTGAGTATTGGATTTAGTGCTTATGTTAGGATCCATGATTTTTTATTTCATTAGGCTGAGTTGACCTATATTGTACCACGAAAAAGGAACTACTACAGCTGGTAATTGTTAAATATGGGGGCTGTTTACCAGGTAGAAAATAAATCAAGGTGCTGCAGTTTGTTAGAAGTAAACTGCTGGACATACCAGTAACAGTAGTGACACAGTCCAGAACTGAATCCTGTTGAAAACACCCACCATGTAACATACTGCCTTGATGACTGTCCGTGCACTGTACCACGGAGATAAAGCCACACATTTGCAAACACATGCATATTTTCAGGGAACCTGAATATGTAAAATGGAGCATTGCAAAGATCAGGATAGGGAGGTTGTGACCTCATTACAGTAGCTCCCCCTAGGCCTCTTCCCCTGTCCCTTTTCCATCGTACATGCTGATGCAACAGCCTAATTAGTTTTGCCCTACTTTGATTGAGTCAGAGAAACATCCGTACCCCAGTATTAATCAGAGGCTCTATCTTAGTATACCAGTCTTTCCTGTTCATCACATGAAGTTGCTTCACTCATTGTAGAGGAAACTCTTCACTTCAAAGCCATTATTCTGTCTTCAGTCTGTGAAATGTAAATGGAATATAAATATAAATGAAGATGGTTTGTTTTCCTTCTATAGCCTCACCTGTCTGGTTAGACAAAGCCCTGCAGGCATAATTGGTTCTGGTAATGTTTAGCCAGAGAGTCATCCTGTGGGCCAAGTCAACTCTGTGGCATCTGTCCCCTGATTGTCGTTAATCCAATGGCTATTTTAAGGCACAAGTTTGCGAGTAGAAGATCAGTGTCTAGGCATTAGCTGTGATAGCGAGTGCTACCAGGCCACTCCTGTGAACTACTATGGCAGGTCTGGCCGGGCCAGGCCCTTAATTTTCTTGAAGACAGGGTGACTCAGGGCTGAAACATCCACCTAAGCCTTGTAGGTTGGTGACTTTCAGCGTGACTCCTATACGAGTTATGTGGCATGCAGTTGATGCCAGTTTTCTCTATGAGGCTTCTAGACTTACAGGAAGATGAAAGGACACTTCGGATCCTTGCTAGGTTTAGATAAGACCTTTCATACCCCAGTTTTGAAGCATGATGTTGAAGTTATCATTTCCATGCTAGACCTACAATATTTAGTGCACCTATCAAAATGGTGAAATGAATGGAGGAGAGAACAACGCTACTGATACTAACAAATTTTCCTGAGGAACGTGTTACAATATGTAAAAATGACCCAAAATGTCTAAACTCCATGTAAAGGCATGGGCGGAGGGCTGAAGCTACAGCGAAATAGCTAGGATGCAATCCATAATTTTACATGAAACAGGGCATTTGCTGTTGAAATAAAAGCGTGACCATTTTACAGCTGTCAGGAGCAGTTTCATGTACAACCATTTATGATTTATGAAAATCAGTTCAGTACAAACCCAGCCTACAGGGACCTATAAAGATTATTTTCACTGTGGCTTTGGATGGTAATAAATTGCAGCAGTCTGACAGCCACTGGTGTTTGACTAGACACTGACTATGTCCTTGAAAGCTATTTTGATGTATTTTAAGATAGTTTTAATGAGGTTGGAGTTTCTAATTGGGGCACTCTTGTTTTGAATCAAGCAGTGACAGTTAATTTAAGAGATTATCAGACGCTACTTTTTGTGTCATTTACAAAAGAGCTCACAGTTGGAGTTCACCCAAGGGCCGTCCTTTTAAAGCAGTTCTGCACTCAACCTGAAAAACATGATATACTCTACCTATACAGAGAGAACAGTCAACATAACCTACATATAACTTTTTTGTCGGAATAAGAAGAAATATACAACCCATAATATTTTTTTAATTTTAAACTTGAATTTAGTACATGACGCAAACTCAGTAGATATTTTGTTTGCCAGTGTTTAATCTGCTGCAACCATTTCTCATAGTTTTAGAGTGTGAGAACTGGTGTTGATGCTCTGGGTAAGAAAATATGTCTTTTTAAAATTATTATAGAGATGATTTGTGTAATAGATACAGTAAAGTGGAGCCTGATCATCTTTATACAACATCTTATAAAATTACTCCAGTACTATGAGATAAGATCATGAATGAATGCTATCTTTTTTTTAAGGGGGGATATAGATAGGATGGCTAGACTGTCTTGAAGCTACTTTCATAATTCATAATCCTGAGAAATATTTTTAAAAAGCTATTTCACTATTGGAACAATAAGAGAAGAATCCAACACACAACAATAGGTGAAAAACAGTGTTTTGGTATTACAGTGGGAGTCAACTTCCTCTGCAGTGTTATGCTTTGTCGTGCTATAATAGATATGACTATTAAAACTGAAACGAAACGTGCCAGGAAACTGATTCACACTCCCAAAAAGATGTCTTTATTAATTGTAATGAATACATTTGAATGATGACAACCTATCAGAGGACAGCTATGATGCAGGGTATTTAACTGAATGCAGAAGTGTTCAATTGTCAAGCATATCTTACCTGCATCTGTTTTGCCAACATGACCAAGTGTGCATAGTGCAGTTATGTTGTTTAATATGTTAGTGTAAATACTAGATTGCAACACAGTGTTGTCCATTACTTACTGGTAGGTTTCTCTTCGAGTGTGAGACAAAATACTGGTTTGGGGATCCGCTGCCCAACCTACACGGAGACTACACTTAACACCTCCCCATCAATCTCCACAGTAGTTGACCTGTTTTGTACACTGCCACAGACTGACCGGCAGGCCAGAACCTGAATATGCAAATATTGGACTTATCTATGCAAAATGCCTGCATCAAGAGCTGAGAAAGTATATAACTTTTCATTTCTGTTATCATAGCCTTTCCATAATAGGATGCATAAACTCCTCGTAGTCATGCAATAATTTATCGACAATCAAGGATAATTGAGATATGTCAGCCTTCCCCATTGCCCTGATGCAAGGTTTGACCATTGATCTATAACTCTGGGAGTGAATGTGGCTAAAAGTTGATGGCACTGCACTTCCACATGGCTTACCTTGACTCTCCAGCTGTGCTGTGTAACCATGGCTACTCTTTTAATGTATCTAAAGTTCCCTCCGTCAGGTTCCTCATCCATCGTATGTTACGGTGGATTGTATAAAAGCTCCTGAGTGTTTGAAAACAACACTAGGTCAGGCCTCGACCTGCAGGTCATGTATGCTACCAGCTGTGCTCCTTTATGCTTATACACAATTAGTTATTCTTACTAGCTCCTTACCAGTTCAATTCTATTTAGATTCATGCTGCCTTCAATGTTGGGTTACTTTTTGGGTAAGTGGCAGCACATCAGCTTTTCTCTAGTAGTGAATCCAGTGTGTTTTGTGGCCAGTATAGATAACAGATGCAGCTTCAGTCTTCTGTTCCGTCTATGTGGTAAGGTTGAACTGGATGTAGGCAGTTACTGCTTGGGTTTAAGTCGTTCGAGGAAACAAGAAGAAAATATTTTCTTAACACAAGCACCTTAGGAAAATTGGAAGAACTGTAGCTTTAGGTTGGCTGTATTGACTATCGTTACTTCTGCTTTGTAATTAATGGAACTGAATTAAAACCCCAATGCTGCCTATTGGTTAGGTGTTATCGTGGTGATGGATTGCAGGCCTCTGTTTTAACCTTTTAACTGTGTTCTGTAATTAGGCTAAACGTTGTGTCATTCATTTGGCTTTTGTCTCTTTTGTTTTACCTGAAGGGCAGGAGGGGTACAGAAGAACATGGCCCAACTTGTCAAGAATCCCCCCACCCCCCCACCCCACCCCACCCTCAATACTTGAGGGCGGCAGCAAAGAAAGCTTGTGGGAATTGTTCTGAGTGTAGAACGAGGGAAGATTGGCGTAGATATCATCTCTCACTATTAGCGGACTTGTCTTAGCTTGTAGGTGTCATCATAAAGTGCCTGACCAGAGACGGAGCAAAAGAGGAAGAGAAA
Source organism: Seriola aureovittata (assembly GCF_021018895.1). NCBI lineage: Eukaryota > Metazoa > Chordata > Actinopteri > Carangiformes > Carangidae > Seriola > Seriola aureovittata. Next base: position 10,711,844 of record NC_079380.1, read on the forward strand.
CATAATATACCTCCTTCATACTGAAAAACGTGAAAAGGAAAAGTCAGCAATTTCAGTTGTACATGAAACAGACATGAAATAGGTCAAACTTCTACACTAATGAGGGCTCTGTAAAGCTCCCTTGAAGTAATTTAATACTTGACACAGTACAATGTATCAGAAGAGCACCACCGTCTTCCTGCCTGAGAATTGTGACCCCTGTTGTGACCCTGTGTCCTTCCACTGTCCTCTGTCTCGGACAACTCAGGTGCCTCATGAGTTAAAGCTGAGCGGAAGTTTAGAGACTGTTGCCAAGATTTTCTGCACATGTGGAGAGCATTTGTGGAATCCAACATGTAGGAACAAACCTTGACGTGTTTAGTTTATTGCCCTCCATTCATGATTCTTCTAGATGACCTCAAACTCAGACCAGAGGAAACATCCAAGTTATTCCGCAGAAGTTAACACATGTTCCGTATCCCACAGTGTGATGCCTTGATATCTTTTCCTTATTTGTCTCTCATGCTCCTTTCCCTAGGACCAATATGACATCATTGAGAGGCACACACAGTCTGGCCTGGAGCTGGTGGAGAAGTATGTGAAATTTGTGAAGGAGAGGACAGAGATTGAGCAAAACTATGCTAAACAACTGAGGTAGGCCTCGCTCTTGTTGTCGTTCTCCTGCGCTATCTGCCTCAAATGCCTCTGTGCGAGTGTGTTGCTCAAAGCAGCTTGCGTCTGTGTGTTTATGTGTGCGTGTGTTTGCTTGTGTTTGCATGGGTGCATGTTAAAAGGATGTGTATGAAATGTTTGTGGGGTCTTATGACTACTTTGGGACAGAATCTAACTTGTCTCTGAAACACTGGCCTCATTCTCCAGCTGCAGTGTGCTCTCTCTCTCTCTCGCTCGTTCTCTCTTCGTCCACGGTGCTCCCTCTCCCAGTTGTCCTCCCAGTCTACAGGGCCCACATCTGTTGTAGTGCTGAGCTTTGCCGGAGAGGAGAGGAAGTGGGAGCAGACTGGCACATGATAGACAGGATGTGGTCAGAGGGAGAGTGAAAGAAGGAAGAACAGCTATTTTAATATGTTCATAAGTGGACTGTTGTTTTTAATTCTATTGTATAAGAACAAGAACAGTCAGTAGATGCACACTATATGAACAGTTTCATTTAGTATTAAGTGTTTGCTGACCAATTGTTTGATGCACTTTCACTGTCCACAGGAACCTTTCAAAGAAATTTAACATAAAACGAAGCAGCAAAGATGAACCAGAGTGCAGGTGAGCCATCATGGGTTTTTGTGCAAAGGGATACATGACTGAAACCATTTGATTTTCACTTTTATTTTTTTCTTTAAAGTGGCTTTAATCAATCAACAGAATAAAATGACATTGTGAAAAACAAAATGAAAGGGGTCGCCTCAAAGTAATGATCTTACATAGAATTACCACCTGAATTTGCATCTCCCCTCGTCTTTATGGTTTAGCTTTATAGTGAGCTTCAGTTCATTGTTTAGCTAACCGGCCCGAAATTGTATTGTTTTGGTCCACTCTCATAGAGTAATTTTCAGCTGAAGCAGGCACTTTTCAAAGAAAAAGCCCCTTACCCACAAAATACTACCTCCTCACTATGAAACAGCAGTTTGGTAGAGACCAAAAATGGAGCTACTAGAAATTTAATATTGGACTTGCTCGCATCAGGTGTACACAAACACAACTCACAAATGAATCAGCGTTGCTTCGAAATTATATTCACAGGTTCACTATATCAGTGTAAAAGGTGATGATATTGTTTATGTTTCCACTGCCCTGAAAATTATGATGATTATTACAGGTTTAAGGATATACACTGACCGAGCACTTTATTAGGAACACCTTACTAATACTGGATTCCACAAGATGTTGGAAACTGCTTTGAGATTCGGGTTCACGTTGAAATGAATGCATCACATGATTACTGCACATTTGTCAGCTGCACATTCATGCTGCAAATCTCCTGTTCTACCACATCCCAGAGGTGTTCTACTGCATTCAGATCTGGTGACGGGGGAGGCCACTTAAATACACTGAACTCATTGTCATGTTCATGAAACCAATTTGAGACGACTTTTACTCTGTGATATGCTGGACTTAGCCATTAGAGGATGATAAATTGTGGCCGTAAAGGGATGCACATGGTTGGAACAACACTCGGATAGGCTGGAGCATTCAAATGATGTTTGATTTGAGTTGCCAAGAAAACATTCCCCACACCATTACACTACCACCACCAGCCTGGACTGTTGACACAAGGCAGGCATGGATTCATGCTGTTGATGCCAGGACCCGATGTGGTCTTCTGCTGTTGTAGGCCATCCACCTCAGTGTCTTATAAAGAGTGGTTATCTGAGTAACCATAGCCTTTCTATCAGCTTTAACCAATTCGGCCATTGTCATCTGACCTGAGATCTGTGCTGCAGAGATCACAGAATATCAGAAAATCTCAAACCAGCCCATCTGGCACCAACAATTATGCCACAGTAGAAGTCACTTAATCACATTTCTTTCTGATGTTTGAGGTGAACATTAACTGAAGCTCCTGACCTGTATCTGCATGGGTTTTATGTGTTGCAATGCTGCCACATGATTGGCTGATTGGATAATTGCACGGAAAGGGAGTTGTACTGGTGTTCCTAATAAAGTATTTGAGCAATATACATTGAGCCGCAAAGCAATGTCAGGTAAAATTGTAAAAACATGGTCTATTTGGATTACCACCTATCCCTAATAGTTTGTGAAGCACTCACTGAGGGAACTAACAAAACTCAGAGCTCCAAATAATATCATGCTTCAAACAGATAGGTATTGTTGTGTCGTTAGTGTGGTCCATGCCGTGGTGTGGTGTTGCTGTTGGAGCCATTTAAATGGCCCTAGAAGGAAGCAGGAATCAAACAGCTTCTTATCTTGACTTTGCCCAGTGTTGACTTCTTTTGGAGCCTGTGTATTTATCACCTTATCAGTGCCCCAATCACTTATCTCTCCACCCTTTCCTCTCTCCTCCTCTGGACGGCAGATTTTCCAGCTACCAGTCTTTTTTGGACATCCTGAATGAGATGAACGACTACGCCGGGCAGAGGGAGCTAATTGCTGAGAACATGATGATGAACATTTGCATTGATCTCACCAAGTACCTGCAGGAGCTCAAGCAGGAACGAAAGACGGTGAGTTTGATTTGGAGAAGACCAGGAGTGTACTGGGTTAGGCTGGTTAAGGTCCGTCTCTGCAGGCACCAGTACACTCCAATTGAATTGAATTTGGTGTGTTTCAACATGTATAGTGGTGTTTAAGACTAAATATTTAGTGTCGTACAGTGTTCAGGCTCCTTAGAGGAAGTTTTCCCACAGCCTTGTTGTTCGCCCTTTAATGCAGCTTCAACTGTATGTTGTTAACTATGTTGTATTGTAGAGTTTGGGCCATTTTTGCTTTATTTTAATATGTTTGGTTTTTACTAGTTTCATTGTTTACTTCTTGATTTTGAGCCATGTCTGATCTCATTGCAAGCTCCTTTACCTGGTGTGGACGAAACAATTAGATCGGACAGAGTGTACACAGTAATACACTGGTATGTGCCTGCAGCATCGTATTCAACAGCAGCCTGAGAACAAGCCAGATGGGATTTTCATTTGGAGTATACGGCACAAACTGCTGAGCTGGAGTGTAAAGGGTGGGAGGAGAAAAGTGGGAGATTTAAAGGAGGAGTGGAGATCTCACTGTTGTGGCAGGAAGGAAGCCTTACTTAGAATCTCCTGAGGGAAGCATGGTTCGAGCGTTGGTGTGCCATTTCTCTATAAAGAATGCTTTGGCTCTGTCCCACTGGATTGCAGAACACTGCAGCCATGTACAGGCTTGTGCTGCAGACGTGATGTCTCAAACAGACACACTGGTATTTGTTTTCTTGTCTGTTATGTTGTGTGACTTTAGGAGGTCATTGTTTATTCGTTGTCTGGCCCTACACATGGCTGTCACCCTCTCTGACATCTGAGCCTCCTCTCACTCTGTCTGTTTTTTATGAATGTCTGCAGTATCTCATGGAGGCCAAGAAGGCCCAGCAGAGTTTGGAGAGCACCTACAAGCAGCTTGACAGTGTAAGTCCAGAGCTAGGATTTTAAACGAATGAAAGACCTTGAAATTTCTGAAATACATTTTTCATGAAGAGGCATCCAATATGCTTGATGTACCACAACAACATTTTATATTATAATAAGCAAGACTATATTTCTTTGGTTCTTTTTTCTTTATTTTGGGTTAATTAGAGAAGTAGTATTCTTTGAAAGAGAATGACTGCACACTCAGTGTGGTCAGTCAGATGGCTATATTTGTCTATAGTAAAAACAGTTGGACAGAATGGAAAGCAGGTCTCAATTTTGGACCCGTATCATCAATCCAAGACCTATTTAGTGACAGAAATCTTATGGTCCCTAAGCCTAAAACCTCCCCTATCCATCTTTTTTAGAAAGGCAGTAAAAATAAATCTTTTGCTCAAAATAGTAGAACCTCCTCATATTTCATTCAGGCAATGGCCTCACTTAGCTGGATGAAATGAACATGGTCTCTCTATTTTTCTCTTTCATTTCTTTCTCCACACCAGAGTAAAAAGCGCTTTGAGCGGGAGTGGAGAGAAGCGGAGCGTGCAGCACAGTATGCAGAGAAGACCGATCAAGACATCAATGCCACCAAAGCAGATGTTGAAAAAGTAACAAGGAGGGGGGGATAAATAAATCTACATGATAAGGACCATTTCACACAATCAAAGTAGAATCAGATGCAACTGGCCAACCTGTGTGTGTGTGTGTGTGTGTGTGTGTGTGTGTGTGTGTGTGTGTGTGTGTGTGTGTGTGTGTGTGTGTGTGTGTGTGTGTGTGTGTGTGTGTGTGTGGCTGTAGGCCAAACAGCAGGCTCATATGAGAGCACATGTTGCAGAGGAGTGTAAGAACGACTACGCTGCTCAGCTTCAGAAGTACAACAAGGAGCAGAACCAGTTCTATTTTAATGATATGCCACTCATCTTCAACGTAAGTGAGCTAAACACTGCAACATGACAATATTCCCGCCCTCAACATTATGGTACAGTGCTAACTAACTTTTAGTTAGGCAAAAAATTGTTAAAACTGACTTTTCATGTATGATGAATGACTTGTATGGCATATTGCAAATTAATTAATGATGTTACTAACATTTTGAGATTGAATCCGGATCATATTTAGTACTTTTTATTTGAAATGCACATTGTAAAATTGAAAGTCAACAATTTTCGCTGACATTTGAAGTAATAAAAACCATTAATAAAAGTACTGGTACAAAAAGTGAACAAAAACTCACTCACTGAGTAAACGTCAGAGAAGAATCTTTAGTTCAGTCAGACACTTTTGTTTCACATATTCACATGCTTAAGTTTTGGCTTTGAAGTTTTCATCAGCGTTTCAGATTTTATTTGTATTAACAAATATATTTTATAATCATAAATAACTAAACTTCTTCAGTTACTGTGTGTTGTATTTTGCCCCAGAGGAGGTGCTGTACCATATAAATGTCATATTATGAACTTAATATTGAAATACACATTTTATTATGGGCTATGTGTAAACCTAATAATGACAGTGTCTGAGCAGCTGTTGTTGTGTGTTTACTAGAAATTGCAGGATCTGGATGAGAGGCGAGTACGGAAGTTGGCGCAAGGCTACGTCTTGTTCTCAGACACAGAGAAGCATGTGATGCCTATCATTGGCAAGTGCCTGGAAGGCATTACTAAAGCTGGCACTAATGTTAATGAGAGGAATGTAAGTCGGTCTCAACAAATGCTAAATGGATTTTAATGTGCAGCATGGCTTTATGCAGCCCACTTGTTTTATTTTTTTGCATCTGTTTGATAATAACTCTTGATTGCTCTTATCCATAATTGCATCTAATGCAGGACTCCATGGTTGTAATAGAGCAGAACAAGTCAGGCTTTGAGCGTCCTGGAGATGTGGAGTTTGAGGACTACAGTCAGGGTATCAACCGTGCCTCATCCGACAGCAGCCTGGGTACACCCAAAGGCCCCATGGACCTTCTGGGAAAGAACAAGGGCAAAAACTTTTGGCTTTTCAGCAAAAGGAGTAAGGTAGGACATTTCACGCTAGCAGAACACATTAGGCCAATTTAGCCTAATGACATGGCCTCACATTTTGCATTGTGGAAATTGTGAAATGAATGAGTTGGCGTCAATGACCAACGACGGCAGCCAGTCAGATTAGTGGGACTCCTTGCACGGCAGTGTTACTGTTTGAGCCACAGAACCAGGAGGCAGAGTCAGGAAATCCCCTCTACAGAGAGCACTCATGATCGACCTGTGGTTGTGGCTACACACACATGCAATGCACAAACACACATACACAGCCCCTCTCAGGATAATAATGCATGAACCTCTTTTATTATGTTACACATGAACTGACACACACCCCAACACTTCTAGAAAAGGCCCTTTGCATGACTCTGTCCCTGGCTGTGAGTGAATAAACCTTGCCCCCCTACACCCTCCCTCTCTGTGCAACGTGGTTTCCAATAGGTCAACTGGCAGTCAGCATTCTGCTGTGCTTGTGCTTTCATCAGCACAGGGCCCAAACAATATTGAATTTTCCTCTACAGGGATCCACAAACACACTGCTTTCATTATACTGCCCAGAACCTAGCATTATGTCTCTCATCACAATAAAATCTTTGTACCAACACTGGGATGACACCAGGTTTGCCAGGTCAGAAAAACTAGATCAGGGCCAACCACACATCCGTGCTAAAAATGTCAACATTGACATTTTTGTATTAAGCTCTTGAGTATCTACTTGGGTCAAGAAGCGCTTCTCTACAGTGTAAATCGTGGAGCACTCTTGCTGAGGTCCAAAATTAAAGTGGTGATATGAGAGGCTGACCACTAACCAGCTAATGGTCCCCCCTCCTCCAGTCCCAGCACTAAACGATCCCTTCTTCCCTCCCTGCAGTGTTTGCTTGTTCAGCGCCTCTCTTCTCTCTGCATGTCTTACTGGCTGTGCTCTGCTGTGCACTCTTCCTGTTCTGTGTATGTGTGTGGCACACTGCTCTGTGTCATCAGTCATGCTCTCCCAATTAGGCCTGTAGCAGTATGAAAAGGAGGCTGACTATATTGGCTTGAGTGAGCTTTTGGTTTATGTCTGGTCCCGAAACATTTCCATTCTTAACTGCTCTCCTGTATTTAGATCCCCATAACTCTCAAGAAAACTAGCACCTACCCACTAGATGTTCACATAATAATAGTGTTGTACTTGCAGCTCTCAGTGTTTACACAGGGGACCTTGGTGTAGGGCTGTTTTAGATATATACTGTTGGAGAATACAAGGTATCGGCCTCCTATGTAATTTAACTAATAGAGCCCACCCCCACCTTTCCACATAAACATGTAGCAGAAACAAGAGATTTTACTGTACTTCACTCCCGGCATGTTTTCAAGTTAACCTCTTTCTAAGAGGTCATAAAGGGTATTCATCAAGCCCCAAAAATCTCTAAGCACTATTCCACTATGTTAATTAAGCAGGCTATTAATAACAACTGTACTGATATATAAATTAATATTTCATCTATAATGATCAGACTGGGAGATAGCACAGATTTCAAACTGAATCCTAATGATTAACTTGCCAAATTGGCTTAGGGAAAGTTTTTTCTTTTATAATGTGGGTGTAATTTCCACAGTTTGATTCATTATACATGTCATTTATAATACTGACCATGTTCACTGTAAACCCCTCAAGACTGTTACAGCTTAAAATCTCAGAAATCTTTGCAGATATTTTTATTACAAACTTGCAGTCAGATTGAAAGAAGACCACTTTTACCCATTTTCCTTGGGCCACTTATTTGGGAGTGAAATACAGATGAATCTATCCAAACTCTCCATTCATCAATTGCTGTGTGTGCATTCTGGCTTGGTCAAACTTGAACCAAGAAGCAGCTCATAAATACAGTTTATGTTTACAGTATATAACACTTCACTTTAATATCCATTTCCACTTCCAAGTAAGTTGTGAAGTCCTATTCAATCAGTTGTGAAGTTGTGTCTTTACAGTGTCCCTGCAATGAGGCTGGGGAGTACAATATGACCTATGATGGGGAGACCTATGTGAAAGAACCAGGCTGTAAAAAATACAATTCTCTCAAACCATTTGAAGTTCAAATTTAGTTTAGTCTCGTTGGCCTGCCCCAGTTCCTCATTGTGGCTCACTCTACCCTTCAACCTGGAGTGAGTGTGACTGCAGGTGTTGGGCTGCTGTGCCGCTGGTTGGGAGCTGTGGTTGGATGCTTGCAGTGTGTTTTTTGTCATTTTAGTTTTTTTATTTTTTTATTTTTATTTTTTTTTGTTTTAACGTGCGTGTCAACGAGAGCCAAAGAGACAGATGTGTGTTTGGGCTTCCGTGCTCTCTGGGCTCGTGTGCTGGGTTTGCTCCAGTGTTGTCTTCCTGGCTTTGTGGTGTGCTTTAAGGTGTTGACGGTGTCTTTTTCTTTCCCTTGTCACCTTGTTTGTTTTTGTCTTCCCTCTTTTTTTCCATCCTTCCATCCCCTTCTCCCCCATCCCATACACCACCCTCCGCCTGCATATCTCATGCTCGGGTGCCGGTACTTTGGTCTCGCCCCACCCCAGCTCTCTCCCTCCACGCTCCCACCTTTCTCCACACCCCCCGCCCCCTCACCTTCTAACGGACCCCCTTCCCCCAAGTTTGGCCGGGACCCCCTGTCGTACTGTTTGAAGGAGATCAATAAGACAGTCAAACCCAGAATCTCTTCGTTCCGGACGCTCAGGAGATCGGTGAGTCACCAGAGGAGAAGGTTGGAGTGCCAGGAGACCTCCGCCCATCAGGGCTTGCTCATCATCCTGTGCTCCTGCCTCTGCGACACTCACTGAATTCCTCAGATGAATAAGACTATTCACATTTTTCAGACTTACACATGTGGCATAGCTCTTACTGCTCACAATGACTCTACCACTATTTTAATATTTGTGTGTGTTATGTAGTGAACACCTTTTTGGGGTTGAGAATCACTTTTAAGGATATTGTGAATTTTTCTGTACACATACTGTTTCTTTTTGTCCTCAGAAATTTACTCCAGAGAGGATCACGGTAATATTGACAACAAAACTGGTGTGGGGGGGGGGGGTCTCAGCTGTGTGACACATAAAAAAAAAAGAAAAAAAAAGGCCACCTTTCCATTACAACAACTCACCTCATTGTACTAATTCTCCCCTCACAAAACTCTGCTGAGGTTTAGATGACTGAACGCCAGCATCATGTAATGTTGCAAAATGCTTGTTTGTTTTGAAGAGGTGGCCACCTGGTGGTGGAGCAAGGGAGGAATGCTTGGTAGCACGATGATGAAACTGAACAATTCATAACCCGAATTGTAAAATGGCCCTAGTTGTTTCCGCACTCTCCTGTGTCATCTTTTCCAACCAAGACTTAATTTCTTGGATATGATATAAAACATAGGAAAATGTAGAGTTATAAGAGTGTGCTACATTTGTTGTGTCCATGGGTGGTGGTTTTGGGTTCAGCTCACTGTTGTTCGTCACTGGCTTTACATTCATTTGAAGCCCAAGCATGTCTAACCAAGAGATCTGAACGTCAGTTAAAACATTGTGCTTTGAGCTGAACCCAAACCGCACGCTTGAGTTCCTGAAATGTTTCTGTTATCGTGGTTTCTGTTGCTATGAAACTGCTGCTTTTAGTGTAAGGTTGAGATCAGTGTTAATCCACCCTTCCTGTGACCTTCCGCAGCCTACAGTGACTGAGGACTTCGCACATCTCCCTCCAGAGCAGCGCAGAAAGAGGTTGCAACAGAAACTAGAGGAAATTTGCAAGGAATTGCAAAAGGAAGTAGATCAGAGGTGTGTGTGTGTGTGTGTGTTTGTGTGTATATATGGGTATCCTTCTGCGTATTAATAACCATCTCTGTTAGAACCTCTCTGGTGGGCGGAAGTTGGTGGATATAACATTCATACAGTGCACATCAGTGTGTATAACTCTGTGTTGCCTCTGTGAGCGTTTGAATTGTTTACCCAGCCCTGAGCTCTGCAGGGAACCGATTTCTACTGAAAGTCACTTTCCCACTTCCTCTCTTGTTCTTCTCTTCTCGCTCTCTCCCCGCTCTTCAGTGAGGCCCTGGGGAAGATGAAAGATGTTTATGAGAAAAATCCTCAAATGGGAGACCCTGCTAGTCTGGCTTCCCAAATCAGCCAGACTTCCCAGAATATAGAGCGGCTCAGAGGAGAGGTGAACAAGTATGAGGTAATCATGACGTCTATCAGGAGGTCATTTACCATTATGAGGCATTATATTATGAGGTCATAAGACTCTTGGCAGTTTATTCTTACTTATATTAAAAGTCATTAGGTGTTGTTTATGTAAAATATTATGATCACATTCCTTGCTTTTGAGTAGAGCATATTATGTCATCATAACAGCCTCGGTTGTTCAATATTATGCGGTAATCAGGCGCTCAAGAAAATGTTAGGCAGAGGTTAGGCAAAGACGGTACATGACGTGAAAGGGACAGATGAAAGCTGCTGTTCTAAAAACAAGAGGAGGCAATTAAAGGACTTAAACTCTCAGTACCCAATTATTTCATTATCTGTAAACAATTCCTCCTCATAACATGACCTGGTATATCTATCAGTAAATGCATTATCTCACAGTAATCGGTATTAATGGGGTTTTCTGTTCCACCTCCTCGTCATTGTGGCTCTCTTCTCTCGTGTAGACTTGGCTGGCTGAAGCAGGAGGTCGAGGGGACACATTGCGCTATAAAAGTCACACATTCAACAATAACGGAGCTCATGATGCACAAAGGTAACACTCAGCTCTACTAATAGACATTATGTTTGACACACTGAGGTGTTATTTGCTTTGTACACTTTTCTTCTCTCTCTCTCTCTCTCTCTAGTCCTGATGGAGCTCACTCCGATGAAAGCACTCCTGATCCCTCCCAAGCCATCTACGCAGAGTTTGATGATGACTTTGAGGATGACGAACTAGCTGCTCCTATTGGGAAATGCACAGCCATGTACAACTTCCCTGGTATGTAAGCCACATGAGAAGCGAGGTTACAACAGTTCATGGGCAGAAATCATGAGTCAAAGTTTTCCTTGGGCTTACTCAACAAGGCTTGCGTAGTCTTGTATCCATATACGAGCACGGGGATATTTGCTACCATGGAGTCTGTCCTTTTCTTTTCAGGTGCCAGTGAAGGGACCATCTCTATGCAGGAGGGGGAGGTGCTGGCTGTGGTAGAGGAGGACAAGGGCGATGGCTGGACCCGTGTCCGTAGGAACAATGGAGATGAAGGCTACATACCTACATCTTACGTCACTATCACCCTAAACAAATGACAGTCAAACACTCGAGGAACAGCAGAGGAAGAGATTAACACTTCAGAAAACTGTGTGCAGTTCTTCTCCTGGGACCGATCATAAAGAAGCCACGGCACTCTGGGCGAGACCACCGGTGTATCCAGGAAGTGATCCAAATAAGGTGCTTTGATTTCTTGAGATGGGTGCCCCATATTAGAAGAGGAACGGTGCTAACAGTATGTTTCTCATCGCTCACATTACATTATTGTAATCCTCAGTTACCTAAGCCACCTAAACCACAAGGTTATTTTCATTTTGATTGCATGTCACAATAATTTTTTTGGGTTTGGTTAATTAGTGTTGCATGGATCTTAGGCACCATCATTGTACAAGTGCTTGCCTCGTTCCACAGCCTAATAAAGGCTTAGCTTCTGGATGTGAGAGGAAGAAGTCGAGAAGGGGGAGGAAGATGAGTGCTGCTGCCATCTTTACACTGAGTCTTTATACCAGGAATACTTAGGAGGGAGTTACCTCGCCAGTTTACCTATTCCAGATAAATAATTACCTGCTCTGGCCCATGATAGTCCACTCCGCCGCTTAACGTAGAGTAGAGTATAATCTGTTGCAGTTTGTTTTTGTTTTTTTTTTCTCTCAAGTGTGCCACTTTCTAGCTTTAATAGCACTTGCGGAGATGTACGGCATCGTCACTTTGCTCACGATTGGACTCGAGATCTTGAGGTTTTGCGCGCGGGGGGGGGGGACTATGTCACTCTTGGTTTTCAGCCATTTGTGAGATCAAAGGTGTGGATAGCTCTCCTGTCATGGTAAATCAGATGCACACAACAGTACAAACACTTCTAACTTTCAGACAATCACAGCCATATCATCATTTCACTTCGGTCTATAGCAGTAACAAGGATAAACAGTAGCTGTTGTTTTCTAATAGTTACAACCTGAAAATTGTTCTAAAAATAATTTATTACAAATGTGTATGTTCTATAAATAATATTTTGTTGTTGTACTTTGTATTAAGGAGGTTCTCACATTTTTCTTATCCCCTTGCACACATAGTGGACACTTTGTAGCCACAAAAGGGAGTAAATAATGCACACATAAAATGTGCTACATTAAGACTATTGTATTTATGTAATAAATAATATATATTTTAGCTATCACAACACCACTATTGTCTTATTAGCTTTTTAACCATTCAAATAAAGATAGTTACATCGTGAGAGAAAACTAAAAGTCTCTTGTTGCTGATGATGTTTTGTTTGGATTTACTTCACATCTTTTCAAGTTGATCCACGTCCTGTTTTTATGTTGTTATTGAGCCAGCAAGAAGCAGTAACTGCTCATGTGTCTTTGGTGCCTTTCTGGTTAAAAGCATTGTGTATATACCATTTTTGCATATAAGATATTTCTTTTTTTTTTTTTTTTTTCAAGACTTAATAAATGCAAAGCACATTTCAAAGTTAGAAGTGGTTATGTCATTTCTGGCCTTGGAAAATAAATATTTGAAACAAACATAGTGTGTGCTCATTCTTTTTGTGAATTTGAGCACTGACACCCATTTCAAGAGTTTCTGTCCCCTTGAACAACTGAGTCAATACATTTCCTGCTCACCGGGACAGTTTAGTCAATACCTGTGAACATGCATCACTTTAAACTGAAGCAGGAAACTGGAGAGCTTGAATTTATAGTTTCACACTAAATGATAAATATGGCCCATATACTATAAAATGAATGAGGCAGTGGACGGATGCAAGATTTGAGGATTTGCAGGACAAACACAAGGTTTACTGTAGATCCTGCCTTCATACTGCCGCGTCCATGTGACATCTGATATTTATTGGATTTCTAGTTTCATGACACAGCCATGCAGGTTTACAACCACTGACAAAAATAACAAAAATTCTAAGACCTCCACAGTTTTGATTCGGTCTAAATGCTTTCAACACACAGGAAACAATATTATATCTCTAATCATGAGACAATCCATTCACATCCACCCAAACCTGTAGCACTATAGTTTACATTTTAATTAACACATTTTGTTTAATGGCAAAACCTATCTACATTTCCACATATAAGACTTTTAGGATTTAAGCCCCACAACTCTCAACCCAATTTTTATTTTAATACGTTTTTTTGTTCAATAAAATAGGAAAAGGGCATAATTCTTTCAGGGAAACTAGAATTCATTGCTACGCCTCCAACCATCCACTGATCAAAGTGCATGCAGCTCATTCTCAGTAGGTGGCACTGTTGCATCATTTCTTAGGGAAGTGGCATAGCTCTGCCATCTACTCTTCCCTCTGCATAATTATGTTTTTAATATAGGCCATGCATTTGCATACCTGATTAAACTGTACTGGCTTCAAAACCATACTGTTTATAATGACTAATTAATTAACCCCAAATTGGCATGCGCCCCACTTTCGTAGTCACCTTATTCACAACAGCAGACAAAGACAAAGACGATGAACGTGAACTTGGTCAAAAACAAGATTTTAAGTAAATTATTTTGTCATATTTGTGAAAATTAAAAATCACTGTTGGGAGAAATGATAGAGGTCTGTTCAGCTAATGGAGCATCTAGCAGTGGCATGCTGTGGCATTGACTGACTGGTCTGATGACTGAGGAATTGGATCATCATTTGTATGCAAAGCCTTTCGTCTCAAGATGCTTTAAAGGTCAGCTTTTCAATAAGGCTACTGGATCCAGCCAACATCCTGCGCCTGCCTACAGCTGGGAGACAACATTGCATCCTGGCACCTCAGCCCAGCCTGGTGGGGACAATAAAGAGTAAATTCACACTAAATTGCATATAGCAGAAAATGAAACACCTGCTGTGCTACGTGCTATGTTCATGCATTAACCATGTTGCATTCCTGGCCACTCCCCAATCATCTGCCACTACACCTGCAGTAATGTCTCTGACAGAATATGGAAAAGCAACATGGTTGGAGGTTTGCACCCACACAGAGAGGTGCAACAGCAGTTTTTAGTCCCTTGTGAATCATTAAAGAGTTATCCTTTTAAAACAGACAACAGAGACGGGCCAATTTCACCTTGGCAGTCACTGTTTACCATAACTGTTGACAACATCTACTATCTCCCACCCAATGACAGGGATTAGACTGGAGCTGCTCCAGTGGTTTGGAACGTACATCCTGCAGAAAGATCAGGGGAGATGCTTTGGCAAGAAGATATAGCTACCGTAGTTGGTCAAGATAAGATTTACAAGATAACATCTCTCTTACTGTATCTCATACAATTTCTCCGCCTCTTACATAGGATAAAGATGTTAAACATGGCCAGAGTGTTAGTAATCTAGGTTTCACTAATCCATTTGACTCATCCATTTAAAATATTTATTTAACTTTCTTCTACTGTGTAAGAAAAAGATAAAGAATATACATTTATGGTATTGTGCCTTTGTGTAACTAGCATGAAAACTCATTATGAGGAAAGTGGGGTGAAGAAAGCTGCTCTGCTTTAACTCAAAAGTCAAACTTTCTACATATTTAGTAATGTATACTGTAATGGACATATGCTAAGGATTTCCAGTCTTATGTAAATTAAAGCATTATCTGTCACTTTGCATCAAAAGGTTACATGGCATACCAACTACAGAGTCTGAGTTTTTTCCAGTGGAGAACTAATGGTGCTCACCTCCCACTTCATTGATCTAATTTATAGGCTCTTCAACTTGTCATTATGGCTGTTTTGATAATGAGCAACAACCCGATGATCATTAGGAATCCTTTTAGATCAATTGAATGTTATGGTAAAACTGACAAAGCCGTGCTGTAAACAATCATTTTCTGATAAAAACTCAGCATCTGTATTCTGTGTCAGTTCCCATAAGAGTGTGAGTGATGTATCATATCCTCTTTTATTATAGTGGGTGCTGTTACAAAATAAGCAATTATTTCTCTGCCTACTGCACCACAGGTGATTAAAGATTTAAGAATTCGATCTTCCAGCAGTTTCTGCGGGAAAGCAGACAGAGATGGAGGGAAACCTTTAAGCTTCTCAGCAGCTCCATGCGGTCTATAGCGTATTATCTCACTATACCAGTAAGCCATTCGAAAAGACAGTTTACAAGATTAGAAGGACAATCACTGAATAATAAATATTTCAAGTTCAGAGTTTATGTAGCACCTATTCAACTGCTTTGTGGTATCTATAACGAAGATCATGAATAAACAACTAACTTTTGCAGTTGCTCTGTGAAGGCTTTTGTTGTAACTTTACTGTAGATTTATAAATAAAAGTCCCTCTGATTAATCACTGCTTCATGTTCATTCCTGCGGCACAGCTTAAGGCCAATTTTCTCTCTGTTTACTACTTCTGTCTTCTCACAGCCATGTTGCTGGAGCCTGTTCTTGCCACATTGGTGGCATTCTGCATATGTGAGTCCAAAGAGCCTGTAATAAGCTCCACCACCACTCAAAAAGTATTTTAATACTACAATCAAGCCTGTATTCAGCACCAGTGGAGCCAGGAGTAATGCAGCATTTCCACAGACTCAGTATCATGTTCATCACTCAGACATAAATCATTAGCATGAGAGTATATCCTATATAACCACTAAATAATGATCAGTGTATTGAGTCATCTAATACACAAAACCACAAACTGAATCAAATTTTCATATTAAAGTCAAATCTACAAAATCCAAGAAGAGGGAAGTAGATAACATTTTAAGCATTAAATTCACAACAGTGTGTTGCAAGCCTTCACAGTGACAATCCCCTTCTTGGTTGATACTGGCTTCGCAGGCAAGATATAAAAATAAAAAGTCCCATTTTCTTTCTTCTCCTTTGTGAAACATAAAATTGCAAGAAAACAACATGTTTCTTTTCAAATCAGTGTTTTCAGATATTCTATTAGAAAGTGGATGTTGACATAGTGCCCAAAAATCTGTTTAATATTAGGAAAGTGTAAGGAGAAGTAAACAGAAGCACTGGTTTTAGGCACACATTTAAAAGTTGTATTCTTATTTTCATGTAGGCCAACAAACAAAGGAATCAAACATGTATGTCTTGTTAAACAAAAAAGCCAGAATGATAAAACTGACAGATTTTTTTTGTTACTACAAAAACATATATATTCTTTATTTTTTTTATTATTATTATTTTTTTACATTTTTTTTTTTTTACACATAAATCATTTTGCACAGTAAAGTTCAAATATTCATCACAGTGCCGTCAGGGCAAGCAAGGCTAGCAGTGCTTGACCAGTTAAAGCTGAAATTAGACATCAATTAGAAAGATGCTGATGTAGAAGTCATATACATCTGATCTCAGAACAGTTTTCTGTCCCAGAAGTGTCTGATGCCTGTTTGCTTTCATCATGTAATTTACTGCTCAATTGTGGTGGCAGCAAGGTATTGTCCCTGGAAACTAGCTTGACTACCGGCCAGCGTACCTGACCTGTCTGTCTATTTTCGTGGGCATGGACGTGTCCCATTGATAAAGGCTGGAGCTTGGCAAGCAGAGAGGAGAGTAGCCTTTCTGGGATCATTTATGATATTGTATGTATTATACACGTGTTCATGGAGCTTTAAGAGGCAAGAGTAGCAAGTAAACGAGGCAATTATAGATTTATCATCTCTGTGCAAGATCTGCAGTAAGTTTGAGAATTTGAGAGAGAATATTGGTACAGGAGTAGCACAGCGCCTTTTCACGAATAGATCAGTACACAGTTTGTGTGTGTAGCATGCGAGAGAGAGAGAGAGAGCGAGAGAGAGAGAGCATACAATTTTTTGGTGGGGTATCATGGCCAGAGGGAGGTAGATGTGGCCGCCGTGAAATTCCTACCCTTATGGTGGCCTATTATGTTCATTTCCAGCTCTATATTTTTATTCTGGAACTGCATTTGAGTGGCTTGCATGATTCACACTGCCCCTCAGTGGAGCCTTGGACTGACCGCGTTCCCATCCTCTCCCTACTCCCTTACTTCCTGCTCAGGGAATATCAGTTAAGGGAACTTCCCTCGACAAAATTCCTTCATTCTGAACACCCTGCAACGTCCCCAACGCAGACATCCTCCTTGCTCTGTGCATCACCCTGGTAACGTAAACACCTCGGATAAGTGTTGCTGCTACTATGGACAATTTAGACTATTGAAATAAAATATTCAACATTGAATATATATTGAAACAAATACTGATAGCATTACAAAACTTATTCTATTTAAATGTATGTAACTTGTGAATAAATGCAATTTGATTGATTTACAATATGTTGTCCATTGTGCAGGAGCGAGGCACAATGACTGATGGGTAATCTTCTTGTTCTTCTTGTTCAGTTCTTCCCTGCTCAGTTCACAGTTTCCGTTGAGTGATCACCTTTGGCTCCCTAAGGTTTTCAATCTTCTGACTACCCTGTGCACTCCACTTTGCAGGGAACTACTGGGCGATCGGAACGCACCTAACTCAATATAAGCTCAGGCCGCTTTAAGATGCCGCCTTAAAGACTCCTTTACTTCTGATTGGCCGAACATCCGGAAGTCTGCCGACGGTCAGCGCGCCAATCGTTTATCTTCTAACAGGTGTAAAGGTTCTGAAAGTATACTGTAAAACTAAGTAATATATCATTGATCGTAAATGTCACCTTCTCAAATCCATCCAGCCTGAATCCGATCTGGAAGATGAGAATGGACAGCACGAACATGCGCAGCAACGAAGATTACAGCTAGACATCTCTGATAGGTAAATATTACCCCCATTACCTGCTTTTTGTGTGAAATAATGGTGGATTTAATCTTTCAATCACAATCCGTATATAAAAAAAACACGTTATTCTTCCATAGCCACACGACAGGTTAAAGCAAACTGAGGCCTGTGCTGTGTGTCTCACAGGGATTACTTTTGGTTTACTTTTACATACCTTTTTTTCATTATTTGAAACTTTGCCACAATATGGCCGACCCTAGACTATAACATTATAAACATGACAGAAAGTAATGAAAAGCATAGATCACGTAATAACTATGGATCCTGATCACAGCATTTGCTTTAATTTTAAAATTCCATGTACCAACATTAAACTATGTGATTTTTAAGTCTTTGGAAACAGCTTACATAGAAAAATTATGTTGATTGCTGAATAAATACAAATGTTGTCAAAACATGAAAGCTTTCAAAAGAGGTTGAGGTTATGCACTTGCACAGATTCTGAGAACTTTCCATTTAAACTGAAACAGAAAAGCTGAATTTTAAATAAGTAAATAGATATTTTGTTACCCTGTTTTTCAAAAGTCAAATTTGAGTGGCAACTTTAAATTATAAATATTGTGAATTCTAACCAAATAATTAAAATTCAGCCATTCTGTGGAAAACAAATCCCCACCCATGCTAGTTCATCATAAGACAAGAGCTGTGTTAAAGATTAAGCCTAAACTGGATGCATTTCATTAATACTATGATGCTACACAGCTCTGGCAGTATTTTTCAACAGCACCAATTATCTCTCAAAGCTAGAAACCAGTGAGTGCTGCAAAATTTAATTAATGGCTGACAATGCACTTTTTCCCAGATGCTTTGCTGACGAAAAGGAGGACTCAAAACAGGCATTATTGTCAGGAGCTTTATATCTTGTCCTTGAGCACTATGGCACTCAGCATCAGAAAATGAAGGACATTCAGCCATTGCTGTCATCATTTCTTAGAAATCGAGTTGAGTATCTCTTCAGTTTGAAAAAGCTTTTGATTTCAAGAAGCTCTTAATTATTGTTTCAGTAACAGTAAATCAAGTCAGGTGATTTACTCTTCTTTATTGAGTTACAGGACAAACAAAAGGGGTCGTCGGATTTCACATATTTGTAATGGAGGTGATTTAGTTTAATAGTTCCTCAGTCAAATTACAAGGTACGTCATAGATACGTGAGTGCAAAGTTCAGATTTTACATGCAAATAGGAGGGATTCATTGAGGGAGACACTTTGGCTGTGAGGACATTTGGAACTAAAACATTCGAACATTTGTACTTATTTGTAAATGGAATAGACCAAAAGTAAAAGTGGCAGACAATTTCAAAAGCATCATTTAGGTCATTTTTTATTTGGCTTTGTTTCACCACTGTTTATCATCATGAAAAGTGGTTGTGTTTTCTCTGAGTATTGCACTGTGAAATATCATAGGACGAATTCAGCACTCGCAACCAAAATTTACTGAAAATAGTGAAGCTGCGTTCACATGAACGTTTTCTCTGTGCGAAAAACCTGGAGCCCCTTCTCATTCATTTGAATTGGGGAAGTGTATTTATGCAGGGGGGTGGCACCATGGGGCGTGGGCTGCATTGTGCTGGAAAAAAGTTGAAAGCTGGTTCAACTTTTTCTGCAGTGTCATGGACGTCATCGGAGAGGGCGCTGCGTTCACCAATCATCTTGATTTCCAGGAAGGAGCTTGTTCATTGGTGCATCGTTTGTGCTTGTGTATTGCTCTGATCGTGCCTGCATTTTGCCATGTTTCCTCTATTTCACATAGGATCTGTAAAGATGGCGGACAGTACTCCTCGTCAGCTCAAGACCAAACATCGACAAACTCCTGCTAGCTACACACCAGGTTTGTCATTATAAGACATTACGGTTATGGGTTGGGCAGGGTTAGGGTATAGGCAAAAAGGCAATGCTCTTTTAAATTATATCCTTGGTATTGATCGTTTTTTGCAGCACAGTAAAGTGAAAAACTCATTATCCATTATGAAAATGAACAATATATTGTTTTAAAACCAACACAACATCTTTAGTAGTGAACTACCTATCTATTTTCAGAGGACAAGGAAATACGACTCTGTGTACTGTGCTGTGTACAACAGGTACGAGCATCCCTTTCCTTCTGACACTACATTTTCTCAACCGTTGAATTTCCGTATTCCTACACATAAACACACTTATGCCGCGCACTGTTTACACAGCAGATCAGCTGTTTGAGTCAGACAGGGCTCTTTAGTGGTTTTGACTGAGATATAGCAGTGAAAATATTCAAAATATAGTATACACTTGAAATGATATTGGTTTTTTAGGTTGGCTTTTTTTTTTTTTCAAGACGCTAAAACATATTTTTTCTTTGTCCCAATTTCACAGCAGTACATTGCTCAGCTTCTGGACCGTTACTCCTGGCTGCTTCTCTTTTCTCTTCTTCTTCCGGGAGTGCGCCGACCTGAATCTACTACAGGTAACACACTGGCTATATGGCTCATACAACCCCAAATAACCCGGACTTTCACTTTAACATGTTCTCACTGTGGTACATGGCCACAAGCATTGCTCATTGTTGCATTCTGCTGTTTATCAAGAAACTGTGAAACTGTTGCCGAAATGACCTTTCCAGAGTTGTACTTCGTTGCCGTCAAGAAGTACAAAGAAGTACATAGTTGTGCAGATGCTTGGCGTTCTGTCAGTCTTTTAAGTTGGAATTTGTGGTTGGTATTTTGGTGGTTGTGTGGTTAGCAGCATGGCTAATTAAAACATTGTGGAGACTTCTTTGTACTCACACTCAAATTTGTCAATGTGCAGTACAGATGCTACCCATGTGGCATGCCGACACAGACCCCTGGGTGATTAGCTGCACTGCATGTGTTTTTTTTTTTTCTGTGTGAAGATAAAGTTAAAGGGAAGAAACATTTTCATTTATTAACTAGTTTTATTTGATATAGGTTGGAGAAGGCCCACGTTGTGTCCATGTTAGGGTTTGGATGTCCCAATCCTGGAAAAGGAGGTGGGATTTGTATTCAGCATGAGAGGAAACTCTGTCTGGGAGGCTCAATTGAGGGCAAGAGAAGCTAATGAGCTCTTTTCACAAGGAGAAAATGCAGGCTGCCAAAATGTGTTCCCTCCCTCTATGTTCCAGAAAAATTTTACTATGATGAAATGCCTTTGTGGGCTCGGGGAAACAGATTCTGAGAGAGATACAATATTTTGCATGACACCAGCCGGTGTCTGTACATGGAAGGGGTCATACGTTCGGCTTTACTTTGGTCCTGGTTACTTTTTCTTCCATTTGTGCAGTGAGCTGAAAATAATGCATGAACCACATGTGAGTCAACCTAACAAGTGAACAGTATAGAATTTTGAGTTGAGAACACATGAATAGTGGATAAATGTACACGTCAGCGTTTTCAGTCAGCAGGGAATTTTTTTAGCAACAGATGATGATGGTGGTGTATTCCTTACATCATGAATAGAAGTGATAACACTGCAAGCAAAAATCTGTATTATACTCCATTCTTAATATATAATAGGATTTTATATAGGGGAATATAATAGAAAAAATAATAACGAGACATTCCTTTACATTTAAATCACAAACTACCTGTTTGCTTACCAGTATATATCACGAAAGGATGTTAATAATTTATTTAACTTTCTTGTTTTATCTTAATGTGAGGGCTACAGGTCGGCCTTTTACAAGCATACAAATAGTTTATTTCACATGTATTTGTGTCTTGAAACATCAAATAAATGACAGAAAATATATAGGACAAAGAAAGTGTATATTCTTTGCCAGACAGGTGCAGTTATTCTTCATGTTATGATTGTGTTATAATTGTGACAGCTGTTTACCATAGCTGTGGAGAGAAAGTAGCAATGCCAAAGGGCAGCTTAGAGAAAAGGTAAATCAGAGCAAGATGAGAAGTTTATCTTCTCCCCCGTCAACGTGCTTCCCGCCATCGGGGATGAATGGGCTTCTTTAAATAGCTCTGATTAATTAGAGGTTTTAATTGGAAGGGTGTTGGTGGCAGCCGCTGTCTCTCTCTCTTCTCAACCAGTCATTTAGGGGAGTGGTGCCCATGTCAAAAGGACACCTGGCACTGGCTGATTCAATGCCATCAGCCGCTGTGCTCAGCCTCTGCTACAGCGACGTGACAAAAGCCTGAGCCACTGCTTCGCCTTCTTTGTGTGGGTGTCAGTGACATGCAGCAGTGTTTGCTGTGAGTGCCTGCATGCCGTCTCTCAAACACTAGCTTTGCTTTTCTCCCCTTTTCTCCCCCTTTTTTTTTTTTTCCTTTTGCTCTTTCTCCTCTGTTGCATCACCGCCCCTTTCTTCTATAGAGTGAGTGATTAACGCCCCCCCCCCCCCCCCCCCCCCTATATTCTCTACTCCCTTGGGCTCTGTCTTATTGTTTCTTGCATTGTTTTGCGTCACTGTGGGCGCCGCGTACAGTACCTCCATTCACCGTTTATCAAGGATTTCTTGTTCCCCCATTAATAATATTGTCATGTGGCGATGTGCGATTTGCAAACGACTTGTATATTTGAATACTCTTTCTGGGGAACTGTAAGAGATGACAATTTGCTTCTGTGAGAACGTCGGTCTTGTTTTCAGCCAAGGCAAACACACAGCTGTGCGTCCTACCTGAGCCAACATGCACTCTCTGTCGCAACCCTCTTGTCTGTTAGCCATGATTGCAGTCTTGCTGCTTCTGCTCATTACTGATACAAATGAGCAAAATGAATAATAAGCATTCCGTAATTAACAATGATTTGTTTCTGAACATTCTTGAAAACAGCTCATAAGATCTCAATGAATTTTCCACGAATTCAAGTGTCGTGTGTCGTGTGTATGTGCATATATATACTAGGTGCTAGTATAGATGCTATACTAGATACTCAAGTAGGAAGTAATAAGGGTTTTTTGAAATTTTTATTCAATTCCAGATTCATGTATTTATTTCTCAAATGAAGTAATGTTATATTGTTTTTTCACTGCTTTAAATGTTTTGGTTTTTTTGAAACTCTGAAAGTACACACTCGGCCAAGTGAGTGACATTGCTTGGCCTTTCCCACCTTCTGTAGCCTGCTTAGGTATTCACAGTAGCCCCTGGTGATTGATGAGTGGGCAAGGGGAGAGGGAATCTATCCCCAGGTTACAGCGTGGCCCCGGTGATGGATGGCCCCTTAGAGGTCTTACCAGAACTGATGGGTCATGGGCCACAGAGAGCCCAGAGCTGGGAGTAAGGAGACCGATCAGGGATGGAGAAGGAAGATGCAGAGACATAGGTGGAAGTATGGGGGGGTGAAAAGCAAAATGTATTTGTGTGTGAATGCAGTGATTTGTTGAGCAATTTTCTTCCTTCCCCTTAAGATGAGCTCTATGAGAATCGTTATCGGGTTCATGGCCTGCTCCACATGCAGCAGTAACACATGCCAGAAATAGCTTTTTCTTATGCTCAGGTAGCTTAATTTCTTCAAGTTGAGTCTTCTAGAAGAAACTTTTCTCTTAAGCTTTATTCAAATATTCCAACTCTACAAGGATTAGCTGAACATAACCCCTAACCACGTTCAACTTTATCCATTCATAACCTTCGTTGCTGGAGAGTCAGTGGATGCAGTTCACTGATATCTGGCACAGATCATGCTTGAAATATCTAACATAAAAATATTACATTGAAACTTGAATGATGACCTCTTCTGTGTGGAGGAGAATCAAGTCACATGTCGCCATGTGATGGTGCCAAACTGTAGATGAGTACTGCTCGAATGCTGGTAGATAGGTTGGCTCCCACTTTTATTCCCCCTCACTGTTTTTGCATTCTCTCCAGGTACACTCACATCATTGAGAATAAAGTCAATGTGCTTTTTTCACTGTGTGACAGCTTGAATGTCAACATCACCCTAAACAAGGTTTTGTATGGGAGACAGACTGCTGCTCTTGTAATCTGTTGGTGTACCACCTTCCTGGGACACATATTTGATCATCCTCCTGCAGTGAATTAACTGGAAATCAATCAAGATGATGCACAGGGAGTACGGAGAAACTGACAGAAAATAATATAATCTGTGTTTTTTATTATCACAGGAGATGCGGGAGACGCTCCTGAGGGCTGGCGGTGATTTGGGGAAAATATCATGTCTGACAGGTTTAGCCCTGTGAACGTGGAAGTTAAGCTCATATTAGGCTTGGTTTTCTGATGTGGACGTTTTTCATAAACAAGTAATAAATACTTCTGCATTGGCCTTGTGCATTTAAAGCAAAAGTGATCATCAACTATTCTCTCAATGCAGCAAATATGGTAATGAATCTCTCAAGAAACTTTGTAATGCTCTTTTGCTCCCTAGGCTGTTGAAGAGATTCATTACTATATCGCTGCACAACAGCAAACTTGGCCAGCTTCCATGCAGCCATAAAAGGTGCAAACAATGGCTTCCTTTATGACTATCCCCTATTTTTTTTTTTATTTAAATATGAACAAGGCCATCACACAACCCTATGCTACACATTCAGCCTGTCACACACACACACACACACACACACACACATACACACATACACACACATACACACATACACACAAAAACACATACACACACGAAGAAGTAAAAGAAAATAAAAAAAAAAAGCACCTGTCATTTGCTCTATGTATGTGCCAGAGGGCCACACTGAGGCAATATGCCACCCAGTAGTATCCACTACGGTGGGCTGCAGTAAATTGGCATGGATTAAATGTCAACTTTAGAGCAGATTCATCCTCACTGGAGCTACAGTCGCTTTATATGAGGACAAGTCAGATAGCTCAGCACATAATCTTTATGTATGTGAAGACAATTGGACAGATATGAAGGAACACAGATGGACACTAAAGGCAAGACTTGATTAATGCAGTAGGCCTATCAGTTGAAAACAGCTCTGCTGCTGGTGTTTTGGACCATTCCAGGCAGTTTCAGTGTGCACTGAGTATTGGGGGAAATATCACCGCCTAATGAGACCCCTAAAATAGACACATCAAAATAGTACTGAGATGGTAAACTTGCCGTTTACTAGCACAATCCCAGTTGGGAATTTGCCTTTTTCAGCACTGTGAGACATGAAGTATATAACAGTCTGCACTCAAGCACAGCAGTGTGTTAAATACAATTTAGACCTCTGCTGTCAGCCGCCTGTTTTCACTTAATCGAAGCCTGCTCTTGGACTTCATTCTGCAGATGCAGTGGCCCAGATCTTTGCCTTTTGGCTAAATGTATTTTTCACATCATGTCCAATGCAGCCACCTCTCTCAGCTCTCATAATATCTCCATCATGTCCTCAGACTAGCAGGGACTGCAGTGCAGTAGTGGCATTCAGCACATAAAGGCACAATTAGATTAAACACTGTTTGGATTACAGGAATGCGTTTCCTCCCGGGCTGTGTTTCAACCAAATCAGAAAGCAGAGCGAATGGCTCACCAGCAGGAGAGCATGAGGGTGTAAGTGTGTGTGTGTATGTGTGTATGTGTGTGCGTGCTTGGGTGTGCATGTGTGAAGAATTTTGAGAACGCTGTTCCTGTTCGTTCGTTCGCCCAAGGGCTGAGTGATTTTCCCATGTGAACAGCAATTAAACAAGTCTCTAGTGAAGGAATCAGATGAAACCCCACAACGTGAGAACCTGAATCATGCTGTATCTTTATAACCCTAGGCTGGCACTGTAGGTGTCTCTTGAGGAAGACTTGGTATTCCTCTTCTTTTAAAAAGCTTTGTAAATGTTGCTTGTACTTTCTCTTGTGTGATTGCTTAAAGTGGCTACAATATGATTTACAAGCACACTGGCCCCCTTTTGGAAAGTTTGCTTTTGTATTTTAATTCAACAGAGACCTTTGCGCCGTGCCGGTTCAACAAGCAACTGCTGAAATAGCTAATTGGCTTTTCTGTTAGTATATACTGTGCTCTCCCACCTCTAGTCAGACCCCCAGACATGCTGCTGTTCCATTATCATGCTCATACATGGGTATGCAGGGACGCATGATACATACAGAAAGCACAAGATGTGTGGCTGCCCAGAGGCCCGAAGAACCATTACTGCCCTGTTCAAAAAACATTAAAACCAACTTAGCATAAGCGTGTGAGCAGTGAGCCATCAATCATTTACCTCCCTACGCAGTTCCTACTACCTCGTGCATTACAGATTTTTAATATCTTCAACCTCTCTTGTTTTTTGCTGAGCTTGGACTCCATCAAAGGTTGTGGCAGTGGCAAAAATGTCCTGATGCAGATTTAGGTTGCAGTTGTGATGACATGGAAAACAGGGTGCAGATTTTTTTTTTTTCTTTTTCTTTTTTAATCGCTGAAGAGGACAGAGCAGCATGTGTCTTGGGATTGCTGGTTTGCCTGGCAGGCAACCAGGCAAGTGATGGGGGCTTGGGATGAAGCAAGCTGGACAAAATGGTTGTACTTGTGCCCCCCTCTGTGCTTGGACGCTGATGGACGACTGCCCAGAACTAAGTTGTTTGCTGGGAATGGGGGGTTTGGAGTAAGAGCACGACACTTGTTCAAAGCAAGGGGGATGGTGGGGCTGTTTTCTTTTTTTTTTTTTTTTTTGTAATGAACACAGAGAGCAATCATAAAACACAAACTGCTTGGCAAGCTGGGCGCTGAAATGCTTCAAAACCTAATCATTACTTTTAGAAGGCAGAATGTGAAATCATTGAGCTGTGTCACACTCTGGTTCACAGACTTTTGTCAACTTTCTCTCTCGCCACTTGAGATGCCACCGGCACCTGTCAGCAGCCACTTAGTTCCTCTGGATGGGCAGCAGATTTATAATACACCTGCCTTCGCCGGCTTGACTTCTATGATGTGAACTACCCGCTGCAGTCATTTGGCAGTAAACCAGAAAAGGTACTGCAGTGGCAGAGATGTTCCATTGAGGTGGCTGGTAATTGATGTATGGCTTCAGCCATGTTAGGGCTGTGTAGCGGAGAAGAGGGAAGCAATTTGTGGCTCGGCTAGGGGCCCTCTCAGCAGCTTCAGCAAGCACTCCAATTTCCCTTTCATTCTGCCCAGGCTTTTGTCTGAGGATAAACGGCAAGCTGTGAATTTCCACTGATCACATGGGCTCTCTGTTACTCACACACACTCATGGATGGATAGGGCTTTTTGGCCTCTTCAAAAGGTTGTTTTCAAGGCAGAGTGGAATCCTTACTTGTGATGCGCGAGCAGGACGTACCATGCACACACAGCAGAGGGAGAAAAAGGGTGTGTTTGGGGTTTTTGTTTTTAGCGGCCAATTTGATTGAGGGGATGTTTGGGCTGACAGAAGAAGGGAGGAGAATGAGTTGGTTGCATTTTCGGCTTTCAGTTGCATACTGAAGTGTTCCCATGTGTACTTCTATATAAATATTCATCTTTCTCAGTGTTGTGCATCAGCGGCTGAAACACTTTCATCTATCTACATTTGCAGTTTCAGAAAATAGATCACTGTTGGGTTGTGAGCAGCGTAACAGTGTTAGCAGAAGAATTAACTTCGTTAGGATCAACTGTGAGGTGGTTATTATTTATAGAGTAGTTAGACACATGCCACTATTTATTGTAAGAAAATCCAGGGAGGCGTACAGAATGGATGACAAGTTATATCTATTTGATTTAATCAGATATGTCTTTGCTGTACAATGTTTACCAGCCATAAACATTCTTCCATATCACTGAACAGGCTATGGAAGTTACGTTTTCCAAGTGAAAATGCAGTTTTGCTTCCCATATATGTGCACAGTCGTATAGCAGCATTAAAATTAGAATTACAATTGAATTTTTATTTTCATTAAATATATTTAGAAATGCAGCCAATCACAGCTGAAAAGGAGATTGAAATTTCTCTTAGTGCTTGCAGCTGTTTATTTTGCACCCAGGGCCTCTGCTGGAGGTTAATGCAACAAGACCTGTTTTGCCTTGAGGTGACAAATTAGTGCGGTGCGGATGGCGGAGGAATACTTTAAAGCCTCCCTGCAGGAGTGTGGCTTTTTAACGTATTGGTACACACATGTACGAATAGTGCTCAGCGGTAAGCGACCGGCTTGGCAGTACGTGTCAAAAATGAACAGATCAAGATAAACATGTAAAACTGGAAACGTAATGCGTTTTCATTTATAGACTTCAGCATTATATAATCATGTGATGAAAGTAAAGAAGTTGTTAAATTATGTATTGGCATTCCGTTTCATTTTTAAATACATACAAACAAAAAAGCCAATTCAGTTTTAATTTTGGTAGAAATGACTGTTTCTTTTCAAACTGCGAATTGAAATAATGGATTACATTTCATTTTGATTTACTTCCATCCATTTTGCAATAATATGATGAAGTGCATCTTATGCATTTGAATATATACAGTAGTTGCTTTTTTCCCTACACTGCATACAGTATAGGATAATGATTTTGCTGCATCTGATGCTTCATCATAAGCACTTACTACTGATGAAAAGCCTTGTCGGTGTTTATCTTGCCTACTACCTTCACTTTTCAGTTATTGCAAGGAAATTAAACATGCCTGTCAGATTCTGTTTCCAATGAGGTCCATCATGTTATAACAAACAAGGTTGGACATTTTTCTCTCCCATGCTATTTATCTCGCACACACAAACACACACACACACGCATGCATTCTAGTTTCTGCTGTTTCTGCCTCACTGCAATTCTTCTTTGTCTTCCTCTCTACATAGACTACATCATTTCCCCCCAGACTATTCCTTGTGATAACTGTAACAATGATAAAAGTGATGATAAAAGAAAAAAAAGTTACACTGACTGAAATACTCAAAATACTCCTCAAAGCTTTACTTCCTGCAATTTCCTGTATTTTTAGTCTACTGCGATTTAGTTTCCTGCTCCTGTGGTAATACTTGCCCCTCCCAGCTGACTGTGGTTTCCGTGGTGATACTGCTCTTGCCAGTGCTTACTCAGAAATATACCGGCTAATGTTGAGTTTAGTAAAAAAAAGAAGAAAAATAAAATGGAGCCCTGAAGCCCTGGGTACTGGGACTGCTGTCTAAATAGTCCAGCTGAAATTAGGTGAATTATTGTGGCACGTCTGGAAAACCTCTTGACATTAATTAAACAACCCTCTGCTGAAAGTAACTCCTGATTATCCTGTAAATTAATCCATAAACCCATATGCAAATTTGTCTTGTCTTGTCTTGTCTTGTCGTGCCTTCATTTTCTTAACTGGCACTGCTTTTGCCGATGGTTTGGAGAGCCCTCCTCTACATCATTCATTCATAATGCATGAGCCGGATCATATCGGTTAGTGATCAAAATTCCTATTTTTCTGCTCTCTTCCTTCAAAGTCCAGATTTTCCTCTATTATTCTCATATATTCTCCCAATGGACACACACACGCACACACAGATTAAATATAGCATATGTTTTAAAATTTTTTAGTGCAGGAAGTTATCAGCTATTTTGTCAGTGCGAGTGCCCTTTTCATACTGTGCTATTGTGCCAATCTTCTATTAGATAAGACGTGCACTGACAGGATAGGCACTATGACTGTGAAAAGCAGTCACAGTTTAAATATAGAGACCATACAAGTGTTTTTCTTTAAAAGTGTCAAGGTTGCTATTAAAACAATTTTTCCGAGCCAGGGATTAAATGTTTATGTCTAGAAACAACTAATTAATATTCAAGGTTTGCAATAGTAAATGGATGTTACTGTAATTATGTCGGAGGAATGTGCTCGTGCACTCAATTTAAATATTATCTCAATTAATTCAGTCAAATCTGATGTAATATCACATAAGCAAGTGACCAGTTAAGATAAAGCCTACGTCGCAGGATATTATGTGCAGGCTTCAAATCAGTCTTGTATCTCTTGATAGAAATAAATGAAGACAAGGCGTGGTTAAGATGGATTACTTATCTCAAGCAAGGCTCGTGTCTCTGCAGTGTGTTTTGACATCACGGTTAAATGAATGGAGACCAATAGCTGTCCGGAAGGAGGATAAAACATAGGCCTACGGAAAAATCGAACAAGTTGTGATGTGCCTTGAAGACTGACCGGCAGTGATGGACAAAACACTGACGGACGAAACACTGGTGTTGTCCTTTTTTATATATATATATATATATATATATATATTATATAATTTTTTTTTTATGACGTGACTCAGTTAACAGAGACTCTGAACAACAGTCTTCACCATGTCTTGAGTTCAGGAGTCACTGCGTTGTGAGGAGGTGTTCATGACAGATTTTCCCACCCGCTGTCTGACTGCTCTTGGCCCTCCTTCATTATGGGTCTTCTGAATATGCAGGGGCTGTTAAGAAGACTTGTACCTCTTGTAACCACACAGCCCAAGAGCTGCTCAGGGAGTCATAAAGGACCGAGCGAGAGGAGACGCTGAATAGCAATGGATGAGCAAGTGCAGCAAAGGGACCTCTGAGCTAGTGAATATGTGTGCGTGTGTGTGTGGACTACTGTGATGTGAATAATAACTCTTTTTCGTTCACCAGTGGCCCTGAGTGTCGGAGAAGTCACCGCAAATCCTCATTTTTGCAGACAAAGCACAATGCCAAGGGGGGAAGAAATGAGTTTTCTTTTAAAGCTTTGTCTCATTCAAAAGAATACATTCCTCTCCATCTTAGGTGACTGCACACAGCTTGGCTATCTAGCCGCACTGACAATATGTGGAGACCGTCTCCCAGTTTTTACAGCCTGACTTATAATGCAGCGTTGTTACGGTGGCAGTTTTTACACCAACTCAGAGTTTGCGCTCAGGGTTTTGTGTACACATCGTCTGGACCAAAGTGGGTCTATATTATATCCACATTTTTATCCAGTCAACCCTAAACTTTGAAATAGCATTTCCTCAATACTGTCTCTTACTTTGACAACACATAATCCAGCTATATTTACTTCGTGTTCTCTTCTAAAAGCCAGTTGTGTGGTGTTGCTTTGAGCTGTCGCTAATTGAGATTTAAAACAATTTCAAACATGTCAGCAATTTGTGTATTTATTTAGACACATACAGTTATAGTAGCCTTATGGAAGGCAACCTGAAATGCATACATTTCCACTAGGTCTGAACTGTGATTTCTCCTGCTGTTTTCTTCCTGGAGAATATCTCAGTCTCTCCTTTTCTGCAGTAAATGAATTCTCTCACATCTCAGCACCGGTCTCTAAATTAATTGATTTTTATAAGAGGCAAGGAGGTTTCAGGATGAAATAAGACAAGGGCACAAATCCAAGAAAACGTTCAGGGGAAAAATAACAGGTCACAAACAACTGCTTAGTTTGAAATGGTGAGAATTAAACTTTACAGAGCGTGAGTGTTGGTCCCTCTGTACCCGCGATGGTCGCTTTAGGAACGAGGACATCAAGCATCCTCCAAAAAAAAAACCAAATTGCTGTGAAAAGTCTCAACCGCAGCTCAATCACAAGGCTTTCCGCGGGTGTAATTTGGTGGCGCACATGAGTCAGCAATTTAACTGACTCTCACACTGTCAACAATGTACAGTAATTCTTGTCTGCTGACCCTCTGTTTCTCCCTCTCCTCTCACCCCTCTTTCTCCATGCACATATATGAACACCTATATGAACACATACCTACTAACAAATGCACACTAACACGCACGGACACATACAGTACGGTCAGAAGGTATTCACACCCCGTCACTGTTTTCACATGTTGCAGCCTCATGCTAAAATCGTTTCAATTCATTTGTTTTCCCCTCATCAATCCACACTCAATACCTTATAATGACAAAAATGAAAACAGAATTTTAGAAATTTTAGCAAATTTATTTCAGACTCTGTGCTGTGACATTTGAAATTCAAGCTCAGGTGCCTCCATTTTCTCTTGATCGTCTTTGAGATGTTTCTAAACCTCGATTGGAGTCCACCTGTGGTAGATTCAATTGATTGGACATGATTTAGAAAGGCAAACACCTGTGTATATAAGGTCTCACAGCTGACGGTGCATAACGGAGCTAAAACCAGGCCATGAGGTGAAGGAACTGCTGCGGAGCTCAGAGACAGGATTGTGTCGAGGCACAGATCTGGGGAAAGGCTACAAAAAAAAAAATTCTGTTGAATTGAAGGTTCCCAAGAGCACAGTGGCCTCCATCAGTCTGAAATAGAAGAAATTTAGAACCATCAGGACTCTTCCTAGAGGTGGCTGCCCCTCCAAACTGAGCAATGAGAGGGGCCTTGGTAAAAGAGGTGACCAAGAACCCAATGATCACTCTGGTTGAGCTCCAGAGATCCTATGTGGAGATGGGAGAATCTTCCTGCAGCACTCCACCGATCTGGGCTAAAGGACTCTCAGACTGTGATAAACAAGATTCTCTGGTCCGATGAAAGCAAGATTGAACAGTTTGGCCTCAATTCTGAGTGTCGTCATTTCTGGAAGAAACCAGGCACACAGGCAAGACAACGGCTTAGGAACACTTCTGAATGTTCGTGAGTGGCCTCGGCCAGAGCCCTGACTTGAACCCGATCGAACATCTCTGGAGAGACCTGAAAATGTCTGTCCACTGACGATCCTCATCCAACCTGACAGAGCCTGAGAGGATCTGCAGAGACGAAAATCCCCAAATCCAGGTGTGAAAAGCTTGTTGCATCATACCCAAAAAGACTGGAGGCTGTAATCGCTGCTGAAGGTGCTTCAAATAAGCACTGAGTAAAGGGACTGAATACTTAGCTGATATTCCAGGTTTTCCTTTTTAATATATTTTCAAAAAATTCTGTTTTTGCTTTGTCATTGTGGAGTATAGAGTGTAGATCGATGAGGGAAAGATTTTAGCATAAGGCTGCGACATAACAGAACATGAAAAAGGTGAAGGGGTCTGAATACTGTCTGAATTCACTGTATGTGTAATTCGTTCTCACACACACACACAAACCCACCTAGCACAGACTTACAACACCCTTATAACACTGCACATATCCATTGTTCTCTCTGTCGCCAGCCTCCATAACGGCGTGACTCACTTCTGTGGAGAAATAAATAAACCCTCCCTTTTTCTCCTCATCCTCTAGGACAAACCTTGTAGCAGCAGAGCTTTGCCAGCTCCAGGGAGCCCAAATCCTTTTTGTTCCTTTTTCATCCTGTGTTTACCTGATATTTGTTCACATTATGCTCACTACAGACTGAAAGGACAGAAGCTGATTTTTCAGGCTTTGAATAACTTCGACAGACCCTGTGCAAAAACCCAAAATGACTTGGTTAGTGCCTTTTATTTATTTATTTTTTTTTGACATGACCGCTTGTCACACGCTGCCATTTGAGTGCTACATGGTCAGTGACGCAATCGTGGCTGGTGCGACACAGTTGAGCTGTCTACGATAACATCACAGCAGTGTCTTTCTTGGTTGCTTACTTTTGTATGAAAGCGGTTAGTTGGATTTCACCATAATGTAAACACGTATGGTGCATGGGCTTTCAGCATAAGAGTTGAGCTGTTGTAACACAGTGCACATGAGGTGGTACACCGTTCATCTTTTAGTCTCGCATTATAAGGATTGGTACAGGATAAGCATTTCTCCTTTTCTTGCAGAGGTTTCTTGGAGGAACACTTTATTTAGTGTTTGCTCTCCTGATGTGATGTAAAGCGAAATGAATCGATACTTGCTCTGCTTCAGAGCAAACAGTTAGAGAATAATTGAATGAGTGCCCCTCAGACTGAGACAAATGACTCTCATCTATGAGTGATTGGACTTGTTGCTGCCTTGCCCTGCGCTACCATACATCCCCCCCTCCCCTTTCTTATCTTCTTATTGCCTTCCTCCACGCCAAATTGAAATTCAAATGAGCCTCAGTAGCCCGACAACAAGCAATATTTGTTTGCCAAATCATGTTGTAGGCACTTCTGGAACAAACATTCTAAAAGTTAAGATGAGATAAAAATGAAAGTTTAACACTACATATCCATATTGGTTGCCGGAGGTTCCACGTTTGAACATTCAGGTGTATTTCTGCTTCATTATAAGTCTATTCCCTCATTGACATCACAGCTGATGCCGGCACAAATTGCTGCAGTGAGGGTCTGGCAGTCCAGTATTTTAGAACTGACAGAGAAATGGATACAGAGCCCAATTATAGATATAGATGTCTGGTTTTATTTTTAACAATATACCTTGAAAACTTGATAAGTGGTCTTTGCTCTGCTTCATTGCCGAGGATATCCCGTATAGTTGTCATTTTGTACTTGCAGAAACAGAACACCTTTATTTCTGTTTTATCCATGTGTGGTCTATGGTTTCATGGCCCGGAGGGAGGAACAGTCACGCAAGAGGAGCAATAGCTGGTTCTTCAGCCCTGTTTCACTATTCACCATTATTTGTGTTAATTTCAACATCATCGCACAAAAGCAGAATTTCAGAAGTTCTGTTTAGTCTATTATGCATGACTACATTTAATTAAAATGCACCTGAGTGTTTTTGTAATGGTATGACCTTGTACCTTTTATCTGTAATTACTGGTGGCTCTTCTCTCTGTTTTTGTTTTATTTTTAATGTGTATTTGTGGTGTTCTTCTGCTTTTATTATTTAAGGTGCACACTTGTTTGGATTTATGACAAAGAAAACCAAATGAGATGAAATGGTTTATGAAAATGATAAGTGATATTATCATACCAAAGTCATATAATTTCTCTTGTTGTGCTTCCATGCAAAATGTTTGGATGGATCTGATGTGCGTGAGGGAAGCAAAGGCATCTGGGAGGGTAATTAAATCTATGGAGTGCTATGGGGCACAGATGTGCAGATCACATTTACAGTAGCGCCTGCTGTCGACTTCCCTGCTTCTCTAAACCCTGCCTCATCTGGATGTGTGTGTTTCTGCATACTTGCATAAGAAACTGTATATTACATGTACAGAAAGTGGGACAAAAGCTATTTAAAGAGTCCATGTTAATCAAAAGCAGGGTTTATAATTAGAGATCAGAGTTTACAGTGTAAGTAGCTTCTGGTGGATGGTGTTGTGGATTGTTATGCAAGTGGTGGAGCACAGCTTTCAGCACCGTGCACGGAACGTAAATTAAATAAATCACTGCAAAAATCAAAGGGAAAAGGTGCGTGTTCACTTCAACCTTTTTTTTTAGGGTTCAAAATGAGTTGGCAAGCTGTGACTCTGAAAAGTTGGAGAAGAAATAATTCACAGCCACAGCCACGTTACCGGCTCGGTCTGTCCAGTTTTCCGAGCTGCGGAAATAGGATTGAAATCGTAGTAACATGCAATTTGTCAGCAACCGTCCTCCATTAATGTTGAATGATGATATTCAGAGATCAAAAACAGAGATTTTTTTTTTTTTTTTCTCCCCGCCTCATTGTGCTTCATGGGATTATTCAAGAGGGTCTTTCTTTCCAGTGATGTCTGTCCCAATAATGTCACCTCTTTTTAAACATGTGCGGGAGACAGGCTGGTGATTAAATAGCGAGCTTCACTTTATGAAGTGGCAGCCTTTGGAAAGACCTCTTCCATCACGAACAAAGATCAGGATGCAGGATGACCTCAATCTCTCACTCATTATAGGAGCTCCCCATTCAGTTTCCTCATCACTCAGATGTACCGCTCGCGCACCATATGTGATGCATTCTGCCATATACGTAAAGCAGGGCAGATGTAAAACTTTGATAGCTCTCACGTCCCTCATGATTTTCTTAACATGCGCACGTACAAACAAGCAGTCGCAGGGTGAACCGGCGTGCCGGTTTTGAAACGTTGTCAAACAAAACTTAATGCAAATTGCGTCTTAATGACAGCAGTGTTTTTAATTATGCATCGCTTTCGCGGGCCGCTATAGTCACGTCAGCAGCCGTAAACACTATTTCACGCATGGATGTGCAGATGCAAGACATATGCGCCCGAGAACATGTGCCGTGCGCCCCTCTGCACTGCCTCCTGCTGTAGAACCTGTCAGCTGCTGTCAGGTACTGGGTTTTAGTGCGATGGAAGATTGTAAAAGAGTGGAGAACCCGCTGCGGTTGTGTATGAGTATTCTCCTACTGGCTGTCTCTCTTTTTCTCTTTGTGAAGACCTCAGAATGGCAGGTCTTCTGTGAGACTCACAGCTCGTCTCCCCCTCCTCTGCCCCAACGTTCCCTCCGTCTTTCCCTCCTGTTGGGCATGAAAGAGCCCCCGTTTCTTTCTGTACATCCCATTTTGACTTTCTTCCTCCCTTCTGTCAGGCACTGAGACACGAATTCAGCCTCAAAAGCAGTGACCCACAGAAGGGTTGCTGCATTCTGGATAACACTGGAGAGCAAATAAGGCAGTCAGTCAGAATGCTGGCCGAGCAGGGGTGAGGGAGGGTGTCAGGAGTCACCTATATGGGAGAGGAGAAGATGACAGGGAGGGCAGGGAGGATGAGGGTGCGGGGTGAAAAGGGAGGCAGACGAGAAAAACCTGTACAGCAAGTTTTGCTTCCACACAGTTGAGTCGTTGCTGTTGATAATAAAACTCCAGAGATTCTTTTCAGAGTGACACCGTTAGAGTTTGTTGGCTGTCTCGCATCTTCCTCATCTGTCTCTCCCTCTCTGTTTTTTTTTTTTCTCTCCTCTAGCAAGAACTAGGAACACACTGCGCTGCATACTCATTATCATTTGGTGTCCTACATACTTCAGAGTGGTGTTACTAGTGAGCGGGAGGATCTGTAGGCCAATGGGAAGTATGAGAAAAAGCCAAACTTTGACCCTTGTGTGTCTGCGCTTGTCATCTTTGCCACATTATCTGTGTAGCATTTCTGTGGTAACAGCGGGCCCTGAGCTCCCCTCTGCTCTCTCCCTGACATTGGTGTTAGATGTTGCATAAACATTCAACCAGCCAAAAATGTTGTTTTTGAAATGGAGAGAAGGACTCAGAATGTGAAACCACGGATGAACGGAAAATGTTCAGAGAAATGTCCCTCACAGATTTCTGCCACTAAAGGCTGAGTTTTTCAATCAATGTAAATAAGCAGGCATATACTGTATGATTGCATTTGGTTCCATGGCCTTTGATTATGAGCCCAGATCTTGGCTTTCTCCTCTTCTAAACACTCTAATCATTTCATCAGCTGCTCTTCTTTTTGCTCAGCTGCTCATCACAACCTCTTCATCCCCTCTCATCTCTGGATCCGCATTTTCAAGGTTGATGAATTTGCCACCGCAACAAAGGACTTGTTTGCACTTCGCTCAGCATCTGGTTCCTACGTTCCAACTTTCATTTCAGCCACCCACTTGCGTGAACTTCTTGTCTGCACCGTCTGAGAAAATCCCACAGACTATTGATTTACCAAGCACAGAATTAGCTATAAGTGCATGATTTATGAAATGACAAATGGCCAGAGGAGCATCCGCTCAGGGGAATCCAATTTATTTGCATTTTCAGTTCATTTTGTTTGTGTGTTATAAGCAATAACTCTCATTTTTATATTTACCTGTAGATTGTTGATCAAATTTTACTTCACCACATGTCCTGTTCCTGCCCATTCACACACAAATACACACAACCCATAATCACACATATATATATGCTTTTTTCTTCTACTGTTGTGAATGTGTGTTGCTTCGATGCAAATACAATGTTTTATAACATATATTTACAAAAAAAACCCCCACATATAGTAAGCCTTCAGGAAGTACATGAAGGCACATTATGAAATGGATCTTTTACTGACTCTACTGTTACATAGACCATTTTTGTGTGTTTATTTTTCTTGTGCTGCTTTTTGCTGTTAAGGGTGGAGCACTCATATTGAATGTGGGCGTTAGTATGTGGTTTGCTGCTTGTAGGGAACTTTGAAGTGGTGTTTAACAATTTATGTTTGTGCTTTAATCTGCCTGTTGTATCATGTGACAATTACCTCTTTTAGGCATAATATTTAAAACAGTGTGGGGCAAGTCCAGTCTTTTTTTTTTTAATTCTTTTTTATTATAGTCTCTTTAATTTTACTGCATTGTAAATAAAACTTTTACTGTGGTGGAGCAGCGTCTGGTTTCAGTTAATTCGGGGTCTTATGTAATTGCGTGTCCCGTGGTAATCCATGCACACACATGTAAACAAAAAGCTGAGAATGAGGCAGTGAAAAGAAATCTCCACACTTTTCCCTTTTTCCCTATCCAGAATAATGACAATGCATTCATCACGCGGAATACCAGCTGTGTCGCATCATTTCTGTGCCATCTGTGGTAAACATGAAAAAGTTTGACCGCTTTCATAACCTCTTCTGTGAAACGCGATGGGTCAGGCAAGGAATAGTTTGAGTGACATTTTCTTTGTTCACAATAAATCTACATCGATAAATGTGCTTTGCTAAATTACAGTTTCCCACAGCGCATCAAGGTCCATTCTGCGAGATCAGGGCCCCCATTGTTTGCTCAATCAGCGCCTATGTAACATCATAGACTGAACAACTGGAGGTTTTCAACAGTTTAATCATGTTACTCTCACTTTGTGCGGCTGCTGCTAAAGCTTTGACTTAATTGAGTCATAATAGTAGCCCCGATAATAATCTCATCCGAAGGATCATTAGAGGGATCGAATCAATGTGAAATGGTTGAACTTTGTGCGACCATCTGCTGGCGTTAAGAATTCAAGTGAAGTTAGTCTAAAATTAGGAGTTGCCAAAACAAGGCCGCATATGACTGTTGCTTTGAGCCAGCAAAGGATGCAAACTTTAAATCTTTTATTTTCTTCCAGGTCTGTGGGTGTCCACAGGCGGCCGAAAGTCTCCAGTCAATATTGGATTGTGGCTTTTGTATACTCCATCCTTCCCTGAGCTCCTCCTCTTCATCTTCAGCTCTTTCTTTTTTATCCATCAGAGGGTGGTTCGGTGACTTTGTCGCTAGATCCTCTGTTGCAGTCGCCATGGTGTTTGATCCACTGGGTGGCCTGTATGTGTACTGCTCCGCTCTCTTCTCAAAGTCAAGCACACACTGATATGAATAATTAAAGCGCTGGGGAGAGGCTGATTCTTCTCTTTTACAGAGCCCGACAGTGTTAGCCTGTTTGTCTGAGTGCTAAAGCTTTACTGAATCTGTTTGTGAATGTGTTCTCTGATGTTCCTCCCCTCGTTTCCTCTTGAGATCAGTTGGAGCTTAATCACTGGTTACAATAACACTGCGAGGAAATTAAGATTTTCTAGGCCGTTGCAGTAACCTCCAAAGTTCCTACCCCCGCCTTTTAACTATTGCCTGCCTCTCCCTCTTTTTTTTTGTCCTTCCCTTCTTTCACTCCCTCCTTTACCTTTCTCCGATGAGATTGGGAAAAGGGCAAGAGGAGCCTCGCCGAGATATGAAATGTTCTGATTGCGGTTTGGACTCCTGTGTCCTTAAGGAAATTGAATTGACCGGCGGTTATGTCTCAATACAGTGCGCTCAGTGACCTCCTCCACCTCGCTCTTATCAGCCGAGCCCCAGACTCGGCCTGGCCATGTCGCCAGGCCATTGTCACCGCTCACATCTGCCAGTGTGGGCAGCTACAGTGGGTACACGGAGCCATTTGAAATTTATGCCTCAGAGGACCGAAGTGCTGTATTAGAAATACAAGTTTATCACCGTGGCAGAAAATGCAATCTCCGGAGACTTGAGAGGAGCTATCGGCTATTTTGTTCCTCCACTTTTCCCCACTAGTGTTCACTCAATTACACTTTCAAGTCCACTTCTCCGCCATTGAAATCCCTCTTCTTTCCTGCTCTCCTCTTGTCCTCTCACAAACTTGACTTTCGACACGCTCATCTGCCGCCTCTGCCGATATCCCAACCTGCTCTTTCTTTGTCTGCTCTCCTCATCCTGCACTCTCGCTCCACTTTCTCACACTTGCCTAAAGCTCAATATTTTCGATGTCTGCTCCGCTTCATCTTTTCACCCATCACTCTCCTATGCAGGATTGTAAAGGCAAAGCACATAATTGCTCCCTGTGGCCCCACGATTTCCTGGTAATTGCTATAACGATGCTTGCTGGTTTGCTAATGTCGCCCTGATCTAGTCTTTGCCTAAGGTCACTTTGGATACAAATAAAAGAAGGCAAGTAAAACAAACAATCCAATTGCTCCCAAACAGCACCCAGGCAGAAACCTTCATTTTGCCTCTTCTCTTTGACTCTTTGTTTTTTTCAGTCAGTTTTTTTTCTTATTGAGGAAAGTGGATTTAATGGTTGACCGTGTGTGTGTGTGTGTGTGTGTGTCTGTGTCTGTGTGTGTGTGTGTGTGTGTGTGTGTGTGTGTGTGTGTGTGTGTGTGTGTATGTATGTATGCGTGTTTTGGGGGATGTGTGCATTTGTCACAAAAAACAGCAATATATAACAATAGCCTGACATTTTCATTTTCTTTTGCAAAGTGTCTTCGCCCCAGTGGGACTTCTTTTTATTGTGTGTGTCAGCGTCCATTCACATACTGTGTTGATGAAAACCTCCACTGTGTGTGTGTGTGTGTGTGTGTGTGTGTGTGTGTGTGTGTGTACAATTCACCCTGACTTGCGGTGTGCTCCTCTCGCCAGTGAATTCAGTGGTTTGACAGTGCTGCTCCTCAGAGACTGCAGCATTTTGGCAGCTGTGTGACATCACCTGTTGCTGTCACTGCAACAACTTGATCATGCCATCCTGGCGCTTAGCTGTGCTTGCAGCACCAGGCCGAGAAGAGAGAGGACAGCAAGATGAGACGGAGACCCTGCTCCCTCTGCGTCCCTGGGTTGCTCCGGTGATGGACGACCCTGTGAATGGCTGTGACTGCAGAGTGGGGTGGCCCACAAGGGTGGCGGTTCCAGCGTGCTCTGTCCCCTCCATCTCCCCACTGTGATGAATGTAAAATTGATAAAGGCTCATTAATATGTGTGGATAGATTTTGGCATTGACTACCTCAGCAGCTCCTGCTGCTTGTTTTGGGGAAATTAATTTAATAACTGGATCAGTAAAGCGCCGTGATCACAGCCCTAGCTTCAATTTGCATATTAATGTAGCATAGTGTGTGCAGCCTGCAATGTTTATGGACGGGTGGGGCTGAAGCGACTGTTTTTAATTACCTTTACTTTGTGTAACTCTGGAGGTGACAGGGGTGGGGTCCTGTTGCATCACAGCGGAGGCAAGAAAAGGCAGTATTTCCCCAGTGGAAACTTCCTAATGCTTCTGCATATTTATTAAAAAGGTATTTTGGTGTCCCTGCTCACCCAGAAGACCAGTGGTGGGATTTTTCTTCCTAATG
Organism: Seriola aureovittata; assembly: GCF_021018895.1. NCBI lineage: Eukaryota > Metazoa > Chordata > Actinopteri > Carangiformes > Carangidae > Seriola > Seriola aureovittata. The sequence continues at coordinate 10,753,085 of NC_079380.1, forward strand.
CAAGTTGAAGAAAAATAATCACACCAATATGAATCCACCCTCATGGATTTCTTTCTTCAGTGATTTCACTTTGAGCCTTTTGTGCGTCCCCACATAAATGAATACCTAAACTCTTATTAAATGTCAAGCCTCAATATGTTTTAATGCGTGTGTGAGGTGTGGTGAAATCATTTTATGAATGTGTGGGCTTGATGAAGATTTATGCGATGTTTAAAACGGAATATATATTCTATAGGCATGAATTATACAGCAGCATTATGGGAGGAATGTGAACTCGCATGTCTCAACCTGGAGCAAAAATCAGCACACATTAGAGAGGGGGGGAGAGGGGGAGGGGGAGAGGGGGAGAGAGAGAGAGAGAGAGAGAGAGAGAGAGAGAGAGAGGGGGAGAGGGGGAGAGGGGGAGAGGGGGGGAGAGAGGGGGGGAGAGGGGGAGAGAGAGGGGGGGAGAGGGGGAGAGGGGGGGGAGAGGGGGGGAGAGAGGGGGAGAGAGGGAGAGAGAGGGAGAGAGAGAGAGGAGAGAGGGAGAGAGAGGGAGAGAGGGGGAGAGAGGGAGAGAGAGAGAGAGAGAGAGAGAGAGAGAGAGAGAGAGAGAGAGAGAGAGAGAGAGAGAGAGAGAGAGAGAGAGAGAGAGAGAGATATATGAAGCTTCCTGAAACAGTACTTGAGCTTAAGTTTGGGGGTGGGGGTTCATAAGATGTTAAAATTAATTTACCATATATTTCATTAAGAGTAACACTTCTACTACTACACCGGTGAAGTGAGATAGAAAAAAAATTTAATCAAACTCCTGCCCACATCTCTATTTTGAGCTTAGCAACAATGATATTACAAACAAGCAGATGCATACTGCATAAACAGCTACCACAGCAGATGGACCTCAGACACGCAGAAGCACTGAATAATTTTAAAAAAAGGAACAGAAAATAATATTGTTATTGAGCAAAAATATGCACAAAAGACAAAATGCATATAGTCACTCTGGACAGCCTGTACACCCACACACACAATAACATGTCAGGACAGAGGTCCGTTCTAGCTTATAGGCTGAAACTTAATCCTGATTTATGGAGTGAAATGAAAAGTGCAAACTATGAAATGTAACTAAAGTGTCTATGTTTCAGGCCATGAGCTTATGTAAAAATGGTTTACATTACGTTTGTTGTGTTTACCACATTTTTCCATACTGGTGACTGGCAGACTCAATAAGGTCAAAATGTCAAGGGATGAACTCACCCATATTTCTAAGCTTTAATTGTGGCCATTGAAAATCAGTGTGCTAGTTTTCCTATAAATCCAGGGTGTGTTTTAAGTATAGTATAATCATTATATTGTACAGTTTCATTCTCCGCCTGTGTGTAATTACTGTGTTACTGCGCTGCTGTTCTGACGGGAAGCCATCCGTAATCATCTGGTGAGGCAGATGTGAATTACCGACAGCGGGTTCTGTTGACAGTTCGTATCACCTCACAGTATGCGAGTGCGCTCACGGTTTCCATTGTAGAGCAGCTGTCGTCTACCTCTGGATGTGATAGCCCTCGTGAATGTCTGATAAGCTGTGATGTGTAAGAAGTACGCCACGAGTCAGTTTTGACGCGACTATCCACAGTACAAAGTCTGCGCAGTCCATCTCAGCAGAGCAAGCCTGTAATTTGAACGCTGTAGAGGTGTCCTTGGAGATTTGGCCTTTTGATCTTGGTGCAATTAGTTCTGTGTTTTAGTCACATAGTAGTTCAGGTCTGTGAAATGGCTTCCCTCCTGTTGCCATTGGTCAGTGCCCCTGGTGTATTCTGACAGAGCACTTTTTTTCCTCTTCTGAAAAGAGGAACGACCTCATTTGTCGCAGAATAGAGGGAGGACAGAGGAAGAGGAATGAGTTCTCTCTCTCTCTATCTCTCTTTTCAGAGAGCCCCCCTCATCTCTTTTGATCTTTTGGAGGAGAGAACAGCATCTTGTCTCACTGACGTACAGTGGAGAAGGTCTGTGATCTGACAGCCTTCTCACCTAACCTGGATTTCACTTTGCCTGTCGCTCTGCCTCTCTCCCTCACAACCCCTAAATTCTCTTGTCTGAACTTTCTCATGTAGAGTTCCTCATGATAATGCTTATATTCCTTTGCTGCTCATGAGCCACCCAGTATTTCTAGTGCTGGGTGTGTTCAGTTTCATGCACCCTGCCTGAAAAACAAACTCCTTTGAGTGAAGTTTTTTTGAAGTTTGAATTTTAGCCTGAAATCTATGAGAAACACTAATAACATGCATTGAACAACTTCATTGTACTTTGTCCATGATAATGAATACTGCCTACACTTTATTTGAAGCCATTATGTGTTACGTTGAAGTTATAGTCAAAATCTGGGAGGCTTCTCCATTTTAGCAGGCTAAGTGGTGCTTAACCTCTGTTAAATGAGAAAAATATATAAAATATGTAAGTGATTCACCTGTTTCTGATAGTTAGTCCTTGATAATAGCTTTAGGTCTGTGCTGATGCATTGTGAAACAGATATATCTTTTATTGATTTGTGCTATTTGTGCAACCAGTTAAAGATGTCCTGTGGGGTTTTTGACCTCCGGAGGCCCTTTAGAGCAATTCTGACCCAATACACTGTTTGCATATAGTTTTATTTATTTGTTTTTTCCATAGATTTAATTCACAGACCCCACCTCCAGCATCTACATGTAAGATCTGGGGAGTTAATTATAATCACTCCCCAATCTCTGCTATGTTAAGTGTGGTCTACACTTGGGGAGTGACGGAGCCGAGATGTCAAATATCAACTCTGTATAGACTAATGATGATCCATAACAATAACCCATTCCATGCAAATTGCCTGACTAAGCTGTTTAAGGTGGGTGTTATCTGAAATAAAATATAATTTTGCACAAAGTATCCTGACTACAAACCAGTTCCACGGTGAGTCCATGCGCACACTGCAGGCGTGTGTGTGCTGTTGTGGGACCAGTGTAAGAGCTGTGATAGGCCGAGGGGAAAACATACAGTGCGTCCCAGTCTACAGAAAGTCCAGCAGCGTAGACACACAGTCAGTTTGGCCAATTGGAATTAAGGTCGTAATACTTCCATTGCATTCTGTGAGAAGGGCAGCTGTGGATTTCGGCGCACCAGACTTAATGCACAGTACATAACACTGTGGATTTGCTCTACACAGAACATAGAAGCTCTCTCTGAGCCTGGCTTTAGGCCTTCAGGCTTTTGTTGCTTAAAATCAACCCCACTAGAAAATCTGGATGCGAAGCCAGTCCGTGTTGTCAAAGTCCTGTGCTTTGTGCTCCCTTCCACCTTAACCACCACAGTGCTGTACATAAATGTAGCGCCACATTCACACACACAAACACACACACACACACACACACACGCACAAAAATGTTGCCCAGAGCTCAGCCGTTCCTTTGGAAGTCAACAGAAAGCTGTGCTATTGGCTGGCACTGTCAATTTCTGCCTAAAATTCATCAAATTTAAACTCAACACAGCAGTGTCACTCGGATTTGCTTGCTGCCATGAGCAAATTCACTGTTTGTGATGATTCTATTCAGATAGTTTGATCTCAGGAAATATCGCTGTCATAAACACAACAACCTCGAATGCAGAGATGATTCTCACAAGTCTTGTCTTCTGCCGTGAGAAGTATGAACTTTTGATTGTCCCCATCATCGTATCTGGCTTGTATTATCACTTGAAGGGGAACCCAAATGCCTCATGCAATCTGTTTCACATGGTATATTTTCCTTGAAAAATACACTTTCAATGGGAATGACAAGCCGGCTGTTGTCACACATTACAATCACAGCGAATCTCATACAGTGCAAATTGTCCATCGCAGATGAACAACCCCATTCTTGCTAAGCCAAGCGGCTGCTGCTCATCTGCTCAGGTCAGTTCAGCCTGTACAGGGTTCTGATTGGGAGGTTTCAGTAGATGTTCCACATATTTACAGCTCTTGCTTGTACTTGCACGGAGCTTCTGGAACATATAAATACCTTTAAACATAACTGCATAGTGTGACTCTAAAGAAAGTGTTCCTGTTGCTGAAATACAATAAGAACAAAGACAAAGGACAAATCATTAAGGAAATTAATTCATTTACCTTTCAAAAAGCTGTGTGTTGCAACTGCTGCCTATGAAAGAGAAGGACGTCTCCTATTATATGTTGCAGCATTTTTTTTTACAACACCGACTGACTATGCTGAATGCCGATTTCTGCTGAGCCTTCAAATACTGTTAAAAGGTTCCCTCACCTAATTAACTAATGTGAAAAAAATTTGTTGTACTCCATTGGTCTGACAGTGTTCTGTAATAATTTACTTTGCATTTTGGTCCATAACCCCTGAATAGAAAGCTGATGGAACCGGTTTATCACGCATCTATGGTTTTATCTGCATGGGCACTCCCCATTTTCATTACTCCATTTTTCTTTTTTCTTTTTTTTTTTTTTTTAACTTGTTAGAGTTTTCTTTTTCCAGAATCATGAAATCTTGTACAGAGCAAGGCTGAACTGGCCCTAAAACATTTTCTTCAAATTCAAAACTATTAAGGATTGAAAGAAAAACTGCCACACCTGTGCGAAGATATTAACATTCACCGCCAAATGGACATCAAATTATAATTTTTTTTGTTCTAAAATGAAAAACAGGTCCATGACACAAATGTATTTTTTTGTTGAAATTTAGCCAAAAACTGATTTTTACTGAGGTTCTGCCACAAAACATGTCTGTTTTACACCAGATTTGTTCCACAAAACATCTGGATTTAATTAAAAAAAAAAAAAAAAAAATCCCTGTTTCACATTCAGTACTAATTGGCTGAAAAAAATAAAATGCAGTACACAAAATTGCTGTTTTATAAACCAGTGTGGTGGACTTGACAGGTAAGCTCCCTCTTGCCTTTTGGCTGCATTTAGCCACACAGGTGCAGGTGGTAGAATCTGTAGTCCAGTTTTGGTTTTTATTGATGAGAATGATTTATAACAACCCAATTTCTCATTCAAGCCTCTATTCTATATAGGTTAGTTATGTCAGTAAAGCCTTATCTACTTCCAAGGCATTTGTTGCTGCATATTTCTACCATCTTGCAGCAGTGTATGAGCTCAAAAGTGTTTTTTTTTTTTCTCTTCCTCAATATTCTTTTTCTAAAAGTCATTTTCAGTGATATTGACTTATTGCACTTATTCTTCTCGTATTGCTCATATCTGCTTGTGGCTATATTGTGATGTTTGTATTTATATATCCTGACCCCTTTGGCACATCAGAACTAAACCATTATGTCTTTTCTCCAGCTGCATCGTACTGTAATTACAGTAAGAGAGCAGGGATCCAGGAGACGCTGCAGTTCAGTCTTTCATGGAGAATCTTTTACTGCCTCACTGAAGTGTACAATGTCAGGACATAGGGCTTATAAAACTGAATCACCCATGGTTGCAGGCCAGAATGATTCCACTTTAACGTCCTCCACAAAATAGAACCTAATGAGATTAGGGATGTGAGTGCTGAATCAATGAAAGCTCAAAACACAATTAAAGAGCCAATTAATGAGCAAGGTTCTCTGAGGAGTTAAGTGGAGTAGAAGTACCTCCTCTCTCACTAACCCGTCGTTCCATCTCCACGCTCCAGCACCTTCACATTCTTTTTTTTTTTTTAGCTCAAACATGAATATGAAATGTTGGGGTGGGGGGGGAACTGAGCGCAGGTTATGTTTAATCATGAGGAAACAAACGTTCAAAGCTCCGCTCAGAGTGCTTGTGTGTCACCTCGAGGGGTGGGGAGTTGAGGAAAAGTTTGTTTATTGTGAATGTGGAGGAGAGGAAGTGTTGTTCCAAGTGCAGCTGAGGGTACAGTTAATGAGGAAGCTGGCGAAGAACGGCGCAGCGAAAGAGAGTGTGAATTCGCAGACATGGGGAACAAGCGCGTAACCGTGTGTGAGTCTTGCTGTGAGAGGATAAATGGACTTGTATGGACTGTATGAACTGCAGCGACAGAAAGCAAATGTAGTTGACATGCATGCTACAATTTAATCAAAGAGGAGTATCTCCAGAGCAGCTGCACACACACACACACACACACACACACACACACACACACACACACACATACACACACACACAGATGATTGTTTCCATCAAAATAAAGCCTTCTTCCCAAGCACAGCAGCACGATTAAAATGGGAACTAGGTTTGCTTCTTAATTCTCGAATTGCGGTCTGTATCTCCGCTCCTGCATATCAAGCTCACCCCTGTGCACTCTATTAAACCAGTTGTATCGCTGCCATGCCTGCGCTCAATCAGCTCGAGTGCATGTGAGAATGCATGCTTACAGCCACTTTAAGTAACTCGTAGTGTCTGTGTTTGTCACGGGTTTTGAGTTTCAGTCTGCTCATCCATCCTTTCATTCATTCAGTCCAGTTGTTTGTGCATCTAATTCTGCGATCTGTATAATTCTGCCAATAGAATCACCCGACCTACTGCTCCTCATCCTCCTCGCCACTCACCTGCTCCATCCCCTCATCAGCTGCCCAGTAACTATACCAGTCCGTTTCCAGTCGCTCTCAGCCAGATTGAGTTTGTGCTTTGTGCGCTCTTTCTGCCTGTGTGTGTTTTTGATCCCGATCGTGTTTTTTTAACCCCCCCTGTGTTTTTTGACTTTTGCCTCAGCTCGACCCTTTGTACTTTGTTTCCCTTTCTTGGATTTTCGTATCCTTGTTTTTTTCTTTTCAAAGTAAAGACTCTTGGCTTTTTTTCATCTGCCTCCTGAGTTGTGCTCTTGGGTCCCTTTACTGAGAAGCTTGACAGTGGTGGTCTGCGGTCTATTGTTGCTTTTGAATTTCTGCTCTGCATTAATGCAGGCGGCTCACACAGAGTGATTTGTGAAGGTTAATGCATCGTCTAAATAAAAGTTTGGTTATTTATTATTCAGGCTGACTTTAATTTTAAAGTTGGTTCTTTTGTTTTCCCCCCAGAGCCCTGTGCAATACGGAAATTTTCTGGCAAAGTCAATGCTGACCCCCACACCAGTGAAGAATTTAACTGAAGAAATGGCTGAGGGTCTTTAAAGGTTAACTAGATGCAGTTTCTTCCACCTTTTGGCCATGCATGACAAACAGCTTGGCTCCAAACTTTTTCTCTACTATTTTACACAGAACTATGTCATGTAGTACACCATGCTGTTTCACAGTTTACCAAAAATAGATATTTATTACCTATCAACTATTTTCTGCAATTGTGGGTAACTAAGTAAAAAAGATTACTGCTGTCTTGGCAACAGGAGCTTAGATACGCATGGACTGAATTTTTAATTACACAATCAAAGTTACCTGCTTTACAGTATTGTGTGTGTGTGTTTGACTGTGCGCCTGCCTCCAGATGCCACATTCATTACGATATTCTCCTTTGCATCAAAGACAGTAATTGTTCTCCTCCATTCTCTCACAGAATGAACCTGCTTATAACCTGAGATGTGAATATTTGTCTTTCTGCACCACTGTGGGCTCTCTAATTTTGTATTTAAATTATCCACCCACCCTTTTTTTTTTCTTCTTCAAAAGCATAGTTTTATGGATCCATATACATCAGTTACTGTCTGGCAGCCAGCTCATGTGTAAACGCTTGATTCACTTTGCTCCTGCAAGATTCCTGTAAAACTTGCCTAGAATACCTCATTTTCCTCCTGCTGTTATGATTGTATCTTGAAATAGTTTGTGTCAATCTCAAGAATCTTACCTTCCAATGATATGTTGCATTAGTACACACACACACACACACACACACACACACACACACACACACACACATACACACACTGGATTTGTGTACACAGTTGTGTACTTTGCAGTTGGAGATTGTTCATTTATTACTGAAGCTGAGTGATGACATCATCATGTAAAACTTCAAGTCCAACATTCAGGTCCAGACTTTCCTACTTTACTTTCTCCTCTTCAGAATTGTCCCAGTGGGTTTGAACATAAATCAGGTGCTAGGTGACATAAAACCAATAACTAATCATTGCTATCTTATATTAGCAACCTTTTTGTGCTTCAACTGTTGCTTCATATTGAGTTTTACGTCACATTTTTCATTCATCCACTCAGACTGCTGGCTCATACTAATTGGCTCCAGTAGTAGTTATTTCATTGTATATACACAAATTTGTGAATTGTCAATGTCTCCATCACTGAAATTTGTAAAGATTAATTAAAACTAAATGCTATACAGTATGTTATTATTTAAGAATTAACATTTTTATGTTCTTGCATCCATAAAATCTTATCCCTAAGGAGCTTTCTACCGAAAATGGTTTAATTTAGATAAAATAGAAGAAATAGAAGGAAACTCTAAACCTTGCACACGTTACAGCTTGAAAAACATCACAGCAAGAGCTGTGATGAATAGACAAGCTTGAAGTCTGCTGTACTTCAGGCTTCACAGATAAATCCTCACTCTACGTGAATCTCGGCTTTGAGAGATTTACACTCTGTGTGACTCGGCTTAGTGGTTTTTTAGGCCCTTGAATCACAACCTTCACCATTTTCCATTCACTTTTTCTCTTACCCTCAAGATGATCCTGAGCAAAGAAGACACATAAGTGCCGATGCGCCACAGCAAGGGTCGTGTACTGACAAGTAGACCTTAACCCGAGATGATCTGTCCTGGCACAGATACAATGACACAATACTGAAATGGGGCCACCCATAATGACTTGATTCTGTTGGCCATGCCCCTGATGTTTATCATTATTATCAGTACATTTACTGGCCCTTGGTTCTGAGCATTACTTAGCACAACTGCACTCACTGGTGCTCATGGAGCTGATGTTTGCCTCACAAGTGCTGGAGGCAGTGTTTATACTGACTGCTGGCAGCAAACACTCACAGTAATTGATTTTTTGATGAAAAAAGTTGTCTACAAAACTTTTTTTTTTTTTTTTTGTGCTGCACTACTTGGTAATAGTATACTTTTTTTTATTTCCCTCGCACCAACACATGAATTTTGAAGAAAAAAATGATTAAAAGTGAAGAGAAATTTGACTGAGTGGGAGAGTGGCAATAACTTATTTCTTTTTATTGTAACTAAATGCATTGAGGGTTTTTTTTCATTCGTTTCTATTGTGGAGCCCATTTAGCTGCAGGTCTTACATGAGTAGAATATAGACATGAATGGATAGATGGTCCTTTCACATTTCTTATGAGTGGCTCTTTCCAGTCTGCTGACTTTATTTTTCAGTTTGTTTGATCATAGAGATTGCATTATCTGTGTGCACTCATTATGTCCTTCCCTGCTCTCTGTTAAGGGGAAAAGTTTGTTGGCTGGAAAGTGTAGGCGTATTTTAACCAGCCATGCCTAACATTAAATACCTTTGTGTATTGGTGAAACTGTCAGCAGCACACATTACTAAAAGATGATCTGTGAAACACTTCTATTTACAATGAGTAACCTTCTGCCCTGTTTTATAATTGCCTGCACATTCAGGACGAGCTTTGCTTTTTTTTTTTTTTTTTTTTCTCTGCAGCTGACTGTGCAGTGGAGTCACCTTTTCTTTTTTTTATTTAGACAGTGAGAGAGGAGAGAGAGGATGCTGTGGTGAGGCTGATATCAGGACAGTACGACCCAGTCTTCCACTTGCCTCAGCTGGATATGCACAGTACTGATTAATGTTCCCTTCAGCCTTTGTTAACCATTTAAAGGTTATTAACCAATTACATCAATATCTACATTTTTAGCTGGAGTCCTTAACGTGAGTGTCTGTGACTGACTGAGTGAGTGATGGACTTACACCATTGGTCAGCTGAATGTCACATGACATGAGTGATAAGGTTACACCATTGGTCGGCAGGCCGAGTGTTGGAGTTTCCTCATTGCTCGTTTGAAATAATTTAGCACGAACAAGCAGTGTTGCAGTTCTGATTTCATACAGGAGATATGAAGAGGAAAGAAGGACCATGGTAAAGGGGCTAGAGAGTCAAGGCCAAGCGGAGACCAGGATTAAAGATGTGCTTCAGTGTGGGGACACGGTGGAGGCAACCGGACCAATTGCAAGATTATAATTGATCATTAAAACCAGAAGGAGGCAGCAGTGCAACATAATGGATGCCAATTCCTGTAAAACAGGCTTTCCCTCCACAGACATACCTCTCTGTGCTGACTGCATGGCGTTTGATGTGAATGACTTTCTAATTTTCTCTCGGAGTGATCATTTTACAAACACATTTAGCCGAAAACACAGCAGTACCATTGACTTTGACTCCTGTATGGTGATTTTGTCAGTTGACATCACAGTTATAATAGTGCTGAGCAGCGGCTTGGAAATGGCTCGGAGGTGAACATGTAGTATTAATGGGTGTTTCAGTCACTATTTCACACTTTTTCACTGTCTAACAACAGAAACAGAAAAAAACATGTAAATGAGAACAGCTTTATGGGGAATTCAGTATATATATCTATATGTATGTATGTATGTATGTATGTATATGTGTATATATACATATATATATATATATACTATACTATACTATAGTTGACCTAGTGTTGTTGTAGATATAACTCTATAACATTTATTTTCCCTCACACAGTGTAGTCCATACTATTTTTAGCTGAGGCTGTAAGATGCTCTGTATTGTTGTCTATTACATTGTGCGTTAAATGTCAGCCAGTGTATGAACTCATCAGGGTTCTCTTCAGCACAGCACTTTATTGATAGAAAGGTCATCCAGGATGAATAAGATCACCATGGTTACGCAGGAAAAGAAAAGTGGAAGCTCCTATTTTATTTTATGTCTTCTTTGTCCACCACAGTCTCTGCAAAGACTGGATGCAGCCTCACAAGCCTTGTAAATGAAAGGAATAAAATGACAACACAGTGGGTTGTTGTCTTTTTTGCCAAAGTGTCCTCTAGACAGCAGAGGATGCCAGTGTGGCTTCAGGATTATTTTCAGTAGAAAATAATAATAATAAGAAGAAAAAAGAAAAAAAGATGCAATGAAAGGTCTGCAGTTTGAGGCTTTGATGTGAGCGGCATCCCACTGTGTGCCTTGTGCTTGAACATTTCTCTGCAGAAAGCACCTGAGAAGAGCTGTGTGACTAACAAGATTAAAGCAGATTGGAGCTTGACAAGCAACAATAAATGTACAGGCTGATTTCTCTACTCAGATGTAAGTGCTCTTTGAATTCCCTTTACATCTAGTCTCCTCTTCCCTGGTTGTGCCTCCTGACCCTTCGCACTGCCACCTGCTCCTTTTACCAGATGCTTTGCTTTCACCTTCAGTTCACCTTTGAAATACAAAATATAAGCCATGGATATATATATGTATATGTGTGTGTGTATGTATGGAACCATGCTGTGTCATCATACAGAGCTCTGTGCCCTGTCTTTTTTAGATGGAACGAATTTGATGTAATGTTTTCCAAGATATGGTTTAATGCAGCCGTAGAGATTGCCTTGTCAGTATTCACACGCTGTCACCTCATTATTTAATGTTTCCGCTGTGGTGGTAATAGCCACTCAGTATCAGCAAGCTAGATACAGTTATTCCAGGGCTTTAATTAATTTGAAAATGTGCCATTCAGCACATTTTCAAATTTGAAGAATTTCAAATTTCAAGCTGAAAAACAGCTTCAGTCTTATTCTAAACACGTTTCCTACATTTGTGCCTACCTCAGAAAGGTTTCAGTTAACAAGACGGAATAAATACTTATGCGTTCCCTTTATTCAAGAGGAAATAAAAGGAACATTAATCATAGCTATAAAAAGAAATGGTGCAACTTTTTGCCTTTTAAGAAGCACTCAACTATGTTTGAAACCATATTTTGAAACACAGGAGTTTCTCCCTTTTTTTTTTATCACCCCCTCAAAATGCAGTGAAGGTCTACTTGAAATGAAAGTGACAAGTAAATACAAAGTCATAAATGGTAAAGATTGATATTTATTTCTCATCACAAATAAAAAGAACCATGCTTACTCATCACAGAAAGAAAAAAAAAAAAAGAGAAGCGCTCAGTCCTTGTATCTTTACCGACCTTGCTGTCGGAGTGTTTTTTGAGAATGTGAATAATAGCACTCTATGAAGATTGAAATTCTTTAAAAAATCCAAGCCTAAGCCCGTAACACTGAAGCTCCCAACCCACACCTCATACACCCTGTAGCCAGCGCCCCCCACCCCACCCACCCACAGCTCCTGTGTCCCTCCCCGAACAATGATCACAGCATTATTTGAGTGGTTCAGTCCGAGGGCGCTCAGTCCCCAGAAGTCTTAATAACCTGGAACAGTGTGACATTATAGAGCACCTGGTGTCCGTTGTTCCAGGTGTACAGGACCCTCTCTCTGGGGTTGTAGTCCATCATGGAGATGTGGGAATATTGATTGTGGAAGGGGATGTCCGTGTACTCGTAGCTCGATGTGTTGGTGTAGTAGGCAAAGTAGATCTTGGCACCAGCTAGGTGGGAGTTGGTGACGTAAAGTGTACCGCAGATCATGAACGACTCTCCGGCGCTGCGCTTGGGAAAACCCGTGTCCCATGTCTGCAGCACCTCCAGACTCTGGGGCTCCAGGCGGCTGATGACAATGTTCCCAGCGTTGGGGATGGTGGTATAAACGGCCCACAGGCCATTCTCATCTGCCATGAGGTCGATGTCAGAGGAGCCACCCCAGGAGTAGGGAAAGGTGTTGTTGTAGCCGGCCCCGCTCAGGCTGCGCTGCACCAGCACACTTCGAGAGCGGAAGTGGTACTTGATGATGATGTTGCTCTGGTACTTGTTGTAGTACAGTGAGCCGTTGTAAACCACGTGGCCAGTGCCTGCCCAGGGGTGCGGCAGCAAGTGCTGCACAAAGTTCTGGCCCTTCATGAAATCATTCATGGTGCGGTATTCCAGGACACGACGTCCCTTGAAGTAACCATCCATAGACCACACCTGTAAAGAGAAGACAGAATGAATCCCATTGGGAAGAAGGGACAAACTGAAGAAGTTAATTAGAAGATCTAAAGGTTATAGGAGAATATTGTTGCGCTGTACATGACACACCTCTCTGTAAGAACACTGAGCAATATTTCACTGTAGCCTGCGGCAATGCCCTGAGCAAAGTTAGGGGTAAACCTCTACTTGTTTGAGTGCGAGTGTATATCTTCATGCAGCTGTGCGTACTGTGTGTGCAGAACTCCCGATGTGTCCTGCGTTGTCCTGTGTGTGAGTGAAGATGTTGCCTGTGCTTTGCAGTCAACCACTGCTTGTGCTCCCTGCCCTTTCCAGTCCAAATTTACAGAAAATCAATCCATTTAGCAGCTCTGTCTTTTTCCTCAAGCACTCTCAGCGGATCTCTCCACTGACACGGCCCCTCTCTGGCTGCAGCTCCCATCTCATTCTGTCAAGGCCTCCGTCGGAGCACAGTTCAGCTTTTAATTGATTCAATTAAACTGCAGTTGGCGTGGATATTTGTTTTGTTCTTAACGTATCAAGAAGAACGTTGCAGCGATGTAGCCGCCATTCCTTTGATGCTCTACCCACAGTTATTTCTATCTTTTCCTGCTCTTGCCTCTGTCTCAGGTGGAGGATAGGCACTTTTCTTCAATAACAGTTCCACCAGGGTGTGGGGTGGGGGTATGGGAGGAGTAGGGGGTGGTGAGGTACAGCAGCTGAATTATGGAGAAGAGGAGATTATGGAGCATTAAGCATTGTTTCTCCTCTGCCTGCTAAATGAGTCCCTAGAGCTGAGAAGGAAGGAGGCAGGAGCTGAGCCAGGCCAAAGCCATAGCACATTTAGAGCACTTTTTTTTCTTTTTTTTTTTTCTTTCATCTGTTTTGCTCCTCAGCGACAATGACGTTTCCCCAAATATGATTATCATGATTGGTGTGGGTGTTGATATGATATTGCTGATGTATCATGACTATTAATACAATCAGTGATTGATCTAAAGAGTCTAATGTGATCTCAGCAAGTCAAGTGATTAAAGACAAAGATCAGAGCATTCAATCACAGAAATTGACCTTTTCTGCCAGAGATATCTATTTAGCCTGTTATGATTCAGGGTGGAGATGAAAAAGGGCACCCTCATCCCTCCTCTTGAACTTCATCAGTTTCCATTCTCCCCTGCAGATGGATAACACTCCACTCTCCTCTTCCTCCCCCCCCTCCGTGTCTTTTTCCTTGTGTTCCATACCATGTCCCCACCCATACAGAACCACATGCCATTTCTAATCAGCTGGAGCACTCACTATATCATCCGGGTCCGGAGCATCTCAGCACACTTTTGGTAATTACCTAGGTGATTTAAAAAACTTAAGCACAAACAACTCATTCATTTCTCCCCTGATGACGTAGTGATTAATCAGCTGGAGCTGCCATGATGGAGGAAGACAGGGAGGAGGGAAAGGGGACGCTATCCATCAGTGACTCAGCTTTGCATCCCGATTTCTCTCTCTGTCTCTCCTCCTCCGGAGCGCACCAGAAGTCCTACTCAGGCAAAACAGTCAATCAGCCACTAAAGTATCATGACAGCATTGCTGTGAGGGATATTTTTTCCATTGAGCAGCCGATAGAGTTCGGCCTGTTTTTCATAATGACTTTTTATGCTCTGTGTCTGTTGAACTATAAAGTCGACAGTAGGTATTAAAAAGGTAAGAGCTGAGAGGTGTGAATAGAAACGACTCACTCTGTTGTCTGAGCTGGGGATCATGGTGTCTGTCATCCAGGAGCCGAACCTTGACCCTGATGCACGTACTGTGATGGGATTACTGACCCCAGTGAGCTTCCCACAGCCTGGAGGTCAAAGAGGAGGAAGAGGAAAGATGGGTATACAGATGTATGTATGTCCATATACGCAAGAGCAGATAAACATGTACACATTGTGGCACTGTTTATGCAAGAGACTCTTCACTTTTTTGCAGATGACACTCATATGTATATAAATGCAGGTATATACTATGGATGGATGGATTGATACATTTTTTTTTACTTAGCAAAAAATATTGCATTTACAATGGATGGATATGATCATTTGCAGTTTAACTGGAATGTTAAATTGCAATCCCTGAAATGTCAGTGGGATATAAAACAGGGTTGGGATTTAAGTAGCATTGAATCTGAATCTTTTTAAATCGCAATCCAAACTACTCAGGTTTAGCTTTCAACAGTTTTAAGAACCAAAACATGAATAACCTCATGATTAAGAATGAAAATTTATATTTCAAGAGCTGCTGTTACATATCTGCTATTTAGACAAATAGGCGAGCATTTTGTACAATGGTCTGTTGTTTCCATTTTCAATTGAATCTTCAACTGTAGCTTCACTTTGCGCATTGTGTTGCGTTTTAATATCAATTAATTGATTTATTCGTTGACTGCAATTTTTTACTGAGGGACATTTAAAATGGTTTCTGTTATCATCTTAGTTTCCTTTTCTCTTCATAAAAATAATGTAGGAATGAATATGTTCAAGCGTAACAAGTAGTTATTGTTTCTAATTATTATCTCTCTGTGTGAAGTCACATCCTTTATGCAAAAGCTTAAACCCAATGGAAGACAATAAGAAAACACTAATGACCTGAAGGCTAAACTCTTTAACTGCAGTCTTTTTCTGTTAATTCGTTAGTTTATATATGTGGGATTTTGTAAAATCATCAGTTTAAGATAACACATTACATGAGAATATTATCAATTATTCATTCAGGCTTTCTAGGCCAGTTTTTCTTAATTTATGCAGGTAATTCAAACTCTTAGCGGAAATGATGACAATGTGCGACAGAGTTTTGACCAATGATGATATTGAATTATTAGCCATTAGGTCCCCTCTGGCATTCAGTGCTTACACAGCCACCTACCCACACCCATTTGCATAATATTTTATACCTAGTTTCTGCATGCAGGAGTGGAGCCTGGTCTCCAGCAGCAGGACTCTCTGGCGCAGCTCCTCATAATCGTAGGCCCCCATCTCCTCTTGGATGGCCATCAGCACCAAGGACAGATTTCTCACCTCCTCCCGAAGACGCAGGATCATCTTGGCATCAGTCTTGTACTGTTCCAGCACTGGCAGCAGGGGGAGCAGCTGGGTCACCTTGTCTTTCAGCTCCTGAGATAGTCATCACAGAGAGGGAGGACATGGAAAAGCAAAAAAAGGGGTTGGGGGGGGGGGGAGCAGGAGGATTAAACCCTGTGAGAATAAAGAGGACGGGGGGGATGAGGTCGACCATGCTACTACTGTGCAGGGGGATTGTGTGCAGAGGGAGCTATAGCCTTTCAATCTTCAGTTGTTGCTTCTGGTTCAGAGCTCATCTCTCAATCAGGAACTCGTATAGTAGCTGGTTGCGGGTTCATCTGTTTCTCCCTTTAGCACCGAGATTTATCACTCATAGCAGAACTGCACCAAGGTATAATTTACTGTATCCTTTCTGTGTATATCTGAGATTTTGGGAAATCACACTGAAAGTAGATTTTGGCTATATCCTAGATTGCAGTCTTCTTCTCCCAATATTTATGTCCCTTAAACTGAACAATATGTTCTCATTTGCTTGCATGTTTTGCTACGGGAATGATCAAGCTTCCACCCACTTCGTTAACTTGTGTAGGCTTCTTTGTATGATCTGTAAGTACAGATTTATCTCCATTTACAATCCTTTTGTACGGACTGAAAAGCCACTTAACTTACACAGGCTCGGTCTGATACAATTTTCACCTACAGCAAGTAAAACGGTGCTGCTGGGAATAAACTTAGTCTGTGACTCATCATATGTTTAGAGGTGCAAAGAACAATGTGTCCTTAGGTAGGAGTGCAGGAAGCAGCAGGAGAGCCGGGCTGCCTGCGTGGAAGGTAGAGGGCTCAAGAGAGAAATAAGTGTATCCGTAAAGTGTGGCCGCCACAGGAGGGGCTGTTTCCTCCTTGTTAAGGTTTATCGTAAATCTGGTGATGGAGCAGCTCTCAGCCCTGTGGCGCCACATCATAAATCTCATTTTCCCCTTTTCAAGCCGTGAAAATTCGCTCTCGTTAATCTCCCACGCTCTGCCATAGGCAACTTTGAGCTGCATGCATTCATCAGCCAACCTGCTCTGGTCAAATCCTGCTCCTTTTTTTTTTTTTTTTGGAGACTTTTTTTTTTATTTATTGGATTGCGGATTTGCATTCAGACATCTCCTGGAATATAATGCTCACCATTCTGCATATTTTAGTCATCTCAGGCCTTCACTGATGAATTGGCTTATTTCATAAACATCCTCATTAAAGCCATTGGAATAGTTTTCATAAAACACACTGAAAGCACAACGCTGCCGTTCATGCTCGTCCCTGTGCTGGAGCAGGGTCTCGGCAGTAAAGCATACTTCATCATGCATTTATCAGAGCATCTTTTAATCAAACTATTTTATGGTCTATCTAATATCTCTAAGAGTTTGAGAAATATGGAGAGAGCCTGGGCAAGACAGCCCGCTGACAGGAAGACAAAAAGGGCCCGCTGATAATGGCAGCTGAGTCTTAGCTTGTAGAGAGATAAGGTAGAGATAAATGTGAATATATGTGCTCGCTATCTAAGAGCAGACACCAGAATGTTAAGTATATAGAGTGAGGAGAGAGAGGGAAGGATGTAAGGGGAGAAATACAGAAAAAAACACTCTTCTTCTAGGTCCAGGGGTTTAATAATTCAGATGCAAGTGAATTTGCTCAAATTTCCTCTGCGCGTGACTCAATGACTCAGAGATAGTTGCAGAATTGAATTTGTGTACCAGTGCTTATGTCTGCAGTCTGTCGAGAGTCATACTAAATTTTATCGTGTGTGAAGAGCGATGGAGATTGCAGTGCATCTGGCAAAGTTGGCGTGCACGTGGAGAGCGTATCTGCATTCGCTTGTTAATACACGCACGCACCAGCACTGTACAGGAGGTGACAGACAGTCAATTACCTGAAAGCCCTTCGGATTGAGACTGCGGGGATTTTCAGAGGCCACCTTCAGCTTTCCATCCACCACTTTCATTAGACTCTCGGTGTTCCTTACATACTGTAGATCTCTGTATGTCCGCAGGTCTAGCACCTCCATCGACTGGCTGATGTTCTGAACCTGAGCACGCACGCACACACACCATCACCACCACCACCACAGGACACACACACACACGCACACACACACATGTCTTATGTTAATAACAATTTTTTAGCATTGATCTAAATCTAAAAGAAAAAGTCATTCCATTCCTCAGCAGACATTAGAGCTGAAACAATTTGTTGATTCATCGATTTGCTGATCATCAGAAAGTTATTGAGAATATTTTCTGGTTTTCTTTGTCTTCTATGACAGCAAACTCAATATCTTGGGGGACAAAACAAGATATCACCTTGGACTTGAAACTAGGACAGACAAATTTGCTATTTGCTGATGGTGTACAGAAGAAATGATACATTGACAAAACAATCAATAAATTAATTGATAAGGAAAACCATTGCAGTGATAGCTTGCCGTCTACAGTTCTGTGCTACAATCAGGGACAAGACTTTCAACTTCTCAAATTTTAGTCACTCCACATGGATCATTCAAATATAAGCTGATGCTTTTCAGTCTCTTGTGCTCTCACTTCAACACTGTGACCTCATGACAAGGTTCAAGTACGACTGAAGCCTCCTACACTCCAGTGTTTACATGGATCTTGCTCACATGCAGGTCAGATGAATTGAAAACTCTGAAATGCTCACAGGTGTGAATGTCTTGATCAGGCCGTAGGTTTGCCCTTCAACAAACTGCATGCTGGGATGGCTTGCAGCTCCCCAGGGATAAGCGGATATGGAAAAATGACTTTCCCTGAAGGCATCCATCTTTTGCAGTCCCTGATTTTTATATTTCAATTCATATATATATATATATATCCTTATACATTTAAAAAAAATATCTACTTCAATTTTGTTAAAGTAGACTAGGTTAACATCATGTTCAACATCACATTAGCTTTAGCCTTATGTTGCTCCAAATCTGCATTGAACTCTGAGGTAAAAGCTTCACACCTAGTATAATGATGGGCAATGGGAGTGTGGCAACAAAAATGTCACTACAGTGTGTCAATACTATAGTACATGAGCAGTGAGCTTAGTCTGGGCCATTAAAACACCTAAAAAGTACATAATATGTACAAAAACAGAATGAACAGGTAACAAACTGAGCAAAAAAAAAAAGAAAAAAAGGAAACAAAAAAGCAAGAATGAAAGGTGAGGAGGTCGAGAAAGCAGCACAGCTGTCAGAATATATCAGGAAAATACATAAAAAAGCACAACACATTCAACACAACATTCATACATTATGCAATAAAGGCCCAGAGCATCATTACGACAGTGTACACAAGTTAATAGATAGATATAATGTAATGCAAACGGTAAATCTTGTGGAGGAGCAAACATGTTGTCAAGTAGGTGTTTGTTGAATCTCAGTTCTGTTTTGTACTATATTTAATTTTTACTAAGTACTCAGCTTGCTCACTCTCTAACAGCCCACTCTGTTGCTGCATAACCAGCCTACTGTTTCATACACCCCCTCATCTCCTGCTTGCTGCACTGAGCTGAACTGGCCAGAAATCATCTGAACATTGACAAATGTTCATATAGGGGGCTCACATGTAGATATGCCCAATAACCCACACAAAGAGACATGCACAACTGAAACTCCCAAGCACATAGAAGATATTTATTCACATCACTCCCAACAAAAACAAAAAAAAAACGTCCCAACTCTCAAAGGTCACAGTTTGGCATAAAGTCTGTTTTTGCACCAAATGCCTTGTTTGCCTACTCTTTGACAGCCCACTCAATTACTCTGCGTCCAGCCTAGTGTTTTCTATCCCCAACTCAGCTCCCACATGCTTCATGAACTAGCCAGGGAACATTTGATCAGAAAATATTTTCTTCACCAATTAAAAACTTTTCTGACAGACGTACAGATAGAGCAGTTGGAGGACATGTAAGCGTAAAATGCTCCACCAGCCTGGAGTCTAAACAAATGCAGTGACATCAGCCTTCGAGGTCGTGGTGGTACTTGGGATCGCTTCATCCTCTGAGCCGTGGTAACTGATCCGCACACACACACATACACACACACACATACAAACACACACATATACACACACACTGTGCATTTCACGCTTTTTTCTGGTCACATAAGATGCCCCCTCACCCTCACACTCCCCGGGACCCAATCAGTCTTGATCGTGCGTCTGCCTCATGTCCAGTGTAATGACTCACCCTGTACCAAATCCTAAAGTGTGTTTGTGTGCATGCATGCCTGCCTGTGCCCTCCTATCTCATTTTATCTCATCCCAATCCAGTCAGTCAGTCAGTCAGTCAGTCAGTCAGTCAGTCAGTCAGTCAGTCAGTCAGTCAGTCAGAGAGAGAGAGAGAGAGAGAGAGAGAGAGAGAGAGAGAGAGAGAGAGAGAGAGAGAGAGAGAGAGAGAGAGAGAGAGAGAGAGAGAGAGAGAGAGAGAGAGAGAGAGAGAGAGAGAGAGAGAGAGAGAGAGAGAGAGAGAGAGAGAGAGAGAGAGAGAGAGAGAGAGAGAGAGAGAGAGAGAGAGAGAGAGAGAGAGAGAGAGAGAGAGAGAGGTGGGATGAGGTGGGATGAGGTGTTCAAAAGTCTGCACCGTGAGCGTTCTCACACCACCACCGTCCTTCAGGGTCAGCTCTGCTTTGGATGGCATTTTGTCCGGCTTTGCAGAAAGCTGAATAGAATCTTTTGTACGCTACTTTACATTCTTTGAACAGAGGGCAGATTTGACATTGTTAGCGTATCCTTGGCTTTCTGTGTCAGGCAGAGCCTTTGTGGATCTGGTCTTCCAAAATAATTCCCTCCACATGCTCTGAGTTCAAATGAGGATGTCTTAGTGAGCATGGTGCTATTATGTAGACATACACTCAGACTCACACAGTCTTTTCAACTTGTGGCTTTCACTTGTGTGCAACTCAAATAGGGCCGACCCCAGGTGTCCTCATTAGGCCGGGTTGTGGACTGTATTAGACGGGGGAGCCTTTGGCTCTAATAACCAGTTGTCTTACAAGCAATGTGCATGTGCTGAAGGTAGACACACTAATATAAACACCCACACAGTCCAAGTCAACAATAATATATTTTCATTGATTATAGTACTCGGTTTTTGTTAAGTTGGAGGGGCGATGATTTCTGAAGTCTTCTTTGTGTGTTGTGTAACATTGTAAGGGATGATATGTAGGACAATGCAGCAACACAAACTCTGCCCTCAAAAATGGGTCAATATTTACACCTTAACAAACAAATAACGTATAACTTCACAAGGGTTGTATTTATGGCATGGTTTCTCGACATGATATTTATACTTAAAGATCATCACTGTAAGGTTTTACTGATTTTCACTGAGAAATAGGCACTATTTTTTTCTTAAAAGAGCAGATAGGTTTAACCTGATATTCGGCTGTTTTATGTCTTCACCCACCCCAAAGGTTTTGTCTCTCTCTCTGCAAGAAGACACTGTTCGCCGAAGTTACATTAAGTACAAGATCAACATGTAATGTCAACAGCTCAGAAAATCTTTCTGTTGGCGGATACCAGTGAGTAAATACCAGTGAGCATCAACTTACATCCCCCAAAATAAGTAAAACAAAATAAAAGTTTTCATGCTGGAAATTGTTTTATTCAAAATCTGATTTTCATGTGAATTTTTGTGCTATGATTTTTTTATTAGTTACAAATTTTTATCAATCAAAATAAACACCCATATAGTAGATGATTTCCTTGTTTCCTCCTCAATAATTGGACAGGTGTTAATGTTAATGTATTCACCTGAGAATGAGGAAACCCATATGTGTGTAGACACAATACATGCAGGTACATGTTACAAGCACTGTGCCGTGCTGTCCTGCACTCTATAGACTTGCTGGAAAGTCAGCCTACATTTAATTTACAAATTCACCTGCCATGAGCTGTATGAGTAGCACCAACAATGTACATAGCATTCTGGATTTCCTATATTTTTGCAGAAACAGTATTTACACATTTACACACAGTCTATAACAATTCCTATAAAGAAATACAGTGTATGCACAGCTGAGCACAATCGCTTTCTCTGAATAATTTGACTGTGTCTCTCCCAGAATATTCTTCCTATGTTGGAATGTGCTGCTTTTAAAGTGTGAACTAGTGTGGATTTTGTTGGTGTGAACGTGTTCTTGAAACAGAAGCAGACAGAGACCGTCGGGGGAAAAGGCAAACTTCACTGAGAATGAATGCAATATGTGAATTCAGGTGTCTCATTGATCCATCAGGGCCTCAGAGCCTATTCAGCATCTCAATTTACCACCGACTCTCCTCACAAGACCACATCAATGTCAGCCACTCCTGTCTTTACCCGCTTTCTTCTCATTCTCTGCTCCGGGGATCAACTGTCTCATTCGCCAATTTGCTGGTTTCAAATGTCCACCAAAAAAACTAAAAAAAACTAAACAATTTGCACGGATGTGAATGAGCTGTGAGACGTGAGAACAGCAGCCCTGCGGCAAGCCTATTGGAAGCTATTAAAGATTAATTCTCAGGTTTTTATTGTTTAGTTTGGGAACGACAGGTGGCTAGGAATTGGACGGACGCTGATGTAGTATCTGCAAACCGCCAATCAATGCAGTTGCAGATCAGGAGAGACAACCAGTGGTTGTGAGCAGAGGTCCTCTCCTGCCCGCTCACCCTTGATCTGTGTGTGTTTATGCACTAGACACTAGCAGGAAAAATTACATTTGCATACACCACAACAACACTCTACTCCATGTAAATAATACATAGAGTTATTGTCTGGTTGCCGTAACAGTGTAACATCCTGGAGGGTTTTGTGCGTCTACATGTTTTTGTTGTGTGACATTAAATGTATTAATGATACAAGTATGCACAAAAAATACTAATATTTTTCACAAAGGGAAAGAAAGAATGAGTAAGTATTCAGTGCAAGTGTGTATGCAGCATTTAGCGTGTAACTATGCAAACAAAGCTTTTGATATCGCCACTGATTTGTGAAACAGTTAATTTTCTTAATTTTTATCAAATGGATTTATATTTATAAAAGAAACATTATAAGTCTAAGGCTCAATGAATCCAATTTCATGGGTAAATTCAAGACATTCCTCTTATTAAGGCAATGCATGCTTCATTCACTTTAAGCAACTCAGGAGAAAAATAGTTCGCCCCACAATGGCAACAGTCTTCCGACTGCCTCCATGTTTATCTGTATGACTGATCAACTGTTGGCTAAAGGAAGTTTAAAAAATGGTCACTTCAGCAGTCTGTATGTGAGACACCGCGCCAGAAACGATCTCAGTGCGGTGCGGCAGCTTTGTGTTTGTGTGTCTGCGTGGGTATAACAGTCGTGTCTCAGAGTGAGTGTTTCATTGACAGCTGTCACCTTCTCCATGAGCTGGCGAAGCTGCCTGCTGCGTGGGTCGCGGTTACACATGTTCTGGGCCGGTGCGACCACGGTACAGATACACTTCCCATCTGCGTCCTGCGCCGAGCTGTAGATCTGCCAGCCCTCCTCTGGGCTCGGGTACAGAGCCTACAGAAACACACAGACATGTATATCTTAGACCAACAGAAGAGAGTGGTAGCTTCTGTCTGCTGTTGTTTATCTACGCCGCTTCTAAGCAGGCTTTTCAAAATGCATGAGGGCAGACAAGATATTTTATTCTGCCATCATGTATCAACAGTAATCTGAAAAGTGTTCCACCCTTATAAAACATTTCTGAACTAATACATTTATCTAACACTTGAAAGTGTAGAAGAAAGTGTTTGGAGGGAAAAGAGACTCTTTAATGCATTCCATATCATGATTAGTTGTGCCCATTCTGTCACCATAAGTTAGCTGCACAGTCATAATTTCTCCATGGCATTCCCTTTCTCTCTTGCAACGCTGTCAAAAGTTACTCTTCCCCGAAGGCAATTAATGGCAATTGATCCCCCCAACTAATAAAACTCACTTGCAGTCTAATTTTAGTATTAACTGGGGAGCAACAGACAGAGAGAAAGATAAGCCAGAGATTGACTGAGGTAGTGTTCAGAGCAGTAAGGACACCGGACGACAGAGAGCAGGGATGGAAGAGTCCGATAGAAGATGGAAGAGAGGGAGAGAATAAGCAGAAATGGCTGCAGATTAAGATAAAACAAGAACATTAGTGGAAAATACACAAAGGGATGAAAAACGCAACAGCACGACAGAGATAGAGTACGGGCTCGACGTTGAACGTAGAAAGACAAAGACAAATGGGAGGAAAATGGGGGGGAATTCAAAGAAAAGGGGAAGGAAGAGGGATCAGGCCAGGCTGTGTGAAAGCAGAGCATCTAATAAGTTTGGACGTAGAGAGGAAATGGAGCTGTTTGGGATCGATAATGCTGCCCGTGATCAGGTGGAGGAGGGGCGAAGGCTGAAAGGATGGATGTCTCTCTCTCTCTGACTAATCCAATCAAAAGTAGTGCTGTGTGCACCCGCAAGCACGTGCACACACATGTACACACACAGTTCACGTGAAAAAAGGCCCCTGCCGGGACGAGCCGTCCATTCACACTGCATCTACACACTCGGCAAATAAAGCAAAATGTAATGAGAGACAGAGCGGCCATTTTAATGATGAAATTAAAGACCCATCCACATAAGTGGAAGGAAAAGGGCTGGAAATAAAATCTCGTGGCTCGGCTCTGTGCCGCTCCCCTGCTTTCCTTGGAGCACTGTTGTGCTGTGCTCTCGTCTCCTTGGGTCGGGGGGGATCAGATTAAAATGTCTTGGGGGACGCGGGGACTGTGTGATTGGAGTGTAAAGTAGCAACCACCCTGCGAGCCAATGTGCTCACTGTCACATCTTGTCACTCCTGCCAATCCCTTGGTACTCCACCCCCCCACCCCCCACCCCCCCTCTCTTTTCCTCTTGTGCACTCACTGCTGCCCCCCCCCTCCCAAAACTCTCAGAATGAGTGGATTTGAAATCCGAGTTGTGGCAATCTGACTGTATCTACATGAACAACTTAAATATGCTGTAATGTCAACCATGAGAATGGCTCATACAATTTTAAAATTAATACATCCAAATTTAATTAAACTAAGTAAGAGGTAATATTCTATTCTTATTTTCTATTCATGCGGTATTATACACATACATTAGTTACATTTCTGTATGACTGAATGCCTGCTGTGCACATGAATGACTCACAGTGGTTCTTATTGGCTAAATTATTATGCCATTATTCTTAATATGGATGCATATTTTTTTTATATTTTTGAGTTAGTGTGCTGCAGTTTTTTTTTTCTGTCAGTCAGCACCTTTCTTATCATTAATCCTCTTTCTTTAAGGCAACTCAGCTTCAGAAGGCTGTTAGGTGGAGAGATGACAGACGCCTACAGAGGCCAGTGCTGGAGTTAAGACAAAACAAAAAGAGGAAGCCTCCACAGTGAAACCTCCTCCAGTTTGTTTCAACTGCATCTGACTGTCTGCTTGATTCTGCCATTGCCTTGAGGGGGGGGGGGGGGTTTCTTTTCCTCTGTCTGCCTCCCTGCCTGCGTCTCACTCACTGTCAAGTCTTTGGATGTATTTTGTGTGTGTGAGTGCTCATGTGTGTTAAGGCTTTTCTATAAGTACGTCTGTATGTATCTGCTGATGTACATGCGAGAGCAGCCAACATGTGTGTGCTTGTACATACAGTATTTACACGGGTTTAATAATGCATGCATTTTGAAATGCATTTAAAACTTCATCTACCCTCAAGAGGGGAAAATCCCTGCATCTGTAGTGCATGATTACCGCAGATCTGTGGAGCATATGGCTGCTCCAGTGCTGTGGAGGTATGTAAGACAGTGGATGGCGAGGCCACAGCGGGGCATGCCAGCTTCTCATTACAGCTCATATCCTGCGGTGCTAACAGGTGGAGGTTAGCTTGTCTCAAACTGCAGAATCCACCTAAGTTAGTCACTCGTAAGGTATATGCAGCCTCCTGCCTTCAATAAAATTACCTTATATCCTTACATGTGGGGCTAGTCTGCCTACGCACCAGATATTCACTTATTCTTTAGAAAGATTCTTGCGAACGAATGCAGAAGTGTGCATCAATTTTTCATACTGCTATCAGCTTGAAAGGGAGCCACAGTTGGTGTCTCACTTTTTTTTTAATGATATATTACATAGTGGGCAGTTATAAGCAATATGTTCAAAATTCAACAAAGTAATTTTGGAGGTATGTCAGCGCTTTATCATAATACTTTCTTTCTTTCTTTTTTCTTCCCCCCCCTCTAACATGTTTAAGCTCATGCTGTGCTCCTGGTGAGCTTTTTCCCAAGCCGAGGAGTTTTCACAGCAACACATCCTCTCTTCTCTTCATTAATGTTTCATAAATGCCGGGCTGAAATTAAGAGCTTATTTGAATCAGTTCCAATTTCATTACCACCCACCTATCCATCCTGCACTAACCTCCCCATTCTCCTCGCAGTGGCAGTTTAGAAGGCAGGAAGGGGAGAGGTAATTCTTAAATGCAAATGTATGTTGTCCCTATATGCTTGCAGGGAGATCTATGTGTCAGTGCTCGTGAGCAACTGATCACTCGGGGTTCAAGTGGTAAACTTGCGTATGTTTTGGAAGAGTGGCTTATTTATGTAAATATGATTAAAACCTCTCTTTGCAGTGAAGAATAGGTCATTGACATTGGTTCATTTAACTTGGTGTTGAAACCATGCAGTCAGATCAGATATCTCATTAGTGTAGGAAAAACAACTTCCCCCGATATCTAATGTTATCTAGAATTATATTCAGATTATGCGGAGTGAAATGGAAAACGTGTAATGTTTGCATACCGCAGGCAGGTCAGGCCTGAGAGTGTTGCGTTTGAGTACTTTTGATAACATAACCTGTGCTATCATCATCATCGTGCTATCAGTGGTGGCTAGCTGGGAGCACTTCAGGTCTCGGGGATTATCCTCTCCTCCCAGACACAGACAACGGTGGTTTCAGGAGCGAGGAGGTGTTCACTTCACGGTCCCAGAAATTCATCCATTAGATGTGTGGGATGAAAGAGAATATGTAAGTGCCAGATTTGTAGCTGTCGCAGTCATGGCTGCCATGCAAAAGCCCATTAAGGAAGAAGACAGCAGCAATGAAAACAACAGGAAACCGCAGCGAGATGAGAAATCAATTGGGCTTGTTCGCTATAGAGAAAATTACTCTTTAAGGTTTCTGGCTTGCCCCTTTTGCACAACCTGCCTCTGTTTCCATGACATCACATCTGACAGCCCCACCGTCATGTGGTGGCATGTCTTTCAACCACAACATCCACCCCCACACCCCCCTAATAGAAAACCGATTAAAATGGGAGTTACTGATGCAGTGATAGGCAGAAAAAGGAATAGTTGTGGTTTAAAAAAAAAAAAAAGGCTGACAGGGAGGAGAGAGATGGCTCTAATTTCCTCTAGCTTAGTTCAAATGCTGCCCAGTTACAATGCTGAATGACAACTTCAGTAGAATCCCTGCTGAGAGAGGGGAAGAAGAGATGAGATGAGAGGGCGCGGTCATTACTAGGCTAAAAAGTAGAAATCAAATGCAAACCCAACATTTCTCCTCTGGTCTCCTCTAGACTGCAGACAGAAGAGATTCCCCCGAATACATCACCCGCATCAGTCACTCACATGATAAGTGTATTTGTAGCTTAGTAGCAATCCTAATGAAAACTAACCAACTTGTGCCTTTTACCAAAACGATTCTCTCTGGTGCAAAGCTGCTCAGACCCGTTGTTATGTTAATGTTTAACAAAGTTCAGAGGGATTATCCAATTAGACATTTGAGCTGGTGGTATCACTGTCGAGAGTTGCAGGATGGACTTCCTCTGGCGTTTCATTAGCCCGACCCTGGAGCAGGCTGCTGTAAATCCAGAGCTAAATGAGATCATAAATCTACAGCTCCCTACTTTATGAGCATGACGGGAAGTATATTATAACTTTCATAAGCGGCAGGCGGGGGGGGGGACAGGCAGAAGTAGGCTCTGAAGAAGTCCTGAGATAAGGGGGGGGTCTGACCGTTACACTGTCACGTCTGAGAAACTTCCACACTACAGAGGATGGACTGGGTAAGAGCAGGACTGAGATAAAGTTGTATACAGAAAAAGAAAGAAGCATTTTGAGCAGGCATCAAAGTAAAACAGTCTGAGAGTCACAATAACAATCTAAGGTACTACCAGTGTAATCCATCTCTTTCCTCTGTTTCCATCCTGCTGTGCCAACTTTGTTTACCTAAGTTGTACAGCTTCACTTTCTTGTACTCTCTCTCTGCACAGTGGTGTTTTATGTCTGCCAATAACTTCTCTGAATGTTTGTTGCCGGCAAAGTAGAAACATCTGTCCCTGCCACACAGAGCTCACTTCTATCTACACTATGGCCAGAGAATCAGATCTAATTTTTTTTCAAATTTGCTGGGTATCGCTGTAATTGGCCACACGCAGATAAACATGCAAATACACCCCCCTGCTCCTGAAATGAGCAATCAGTCAACCCTCAATGCACAGGACAGCTGCTGGCCTTTAAAATAAAACTCGATGAAGACTCCAAGTGAAGTCCCTGGTCTCGCCTGCTCCCGAGGAAAACCGATTACCACAATCAGCACAGCATGGTTGCCAGTCAATAATATGACTCATAAACTCATCATGCCTCTCTCCCTGCTGCCTCCTTTTTCCTCCCTGCTGCCTCGCACTTGCTCCCACTCCATCACTCCCATGACTGCCACTCCTCCTGCGTGGTGTCCTGCTCACTTTCCATCTGCGGCTCACACTCATTCCAATCCGGATCGCACTTGAATGATGGTGGGGTTGGGCAGATGTGTCAAGTGTTTTTTTTTTTTTTTTTTTTTTTGAAGTGGGGGCGTTCAGCGGGAGAACTCTTGGGAGAAGTGAGACACTCAACAGTGCTTGAAACTTACAAGCGAGCAGCTACGGCTTCATAATTTTTTTGGAGCGGGCTGCTAGCGCCATGCCAGGTGCCCCTGGTGAAAAGCATTTGGTTTCCACTCTGCTGTTAGACGGGTACAAAATAGCTCTATCACGGCTGGTGCTAAATAGAGGAGGGAGGCGAGAGTGGCAGGGTGGCTAGTGTGAGAAAACACTGTATAAACTGTTAGAACACAGTCATTGCTTCATTGGAAGAAAATATGGATTGCATAAGTGTGTAAACTATGAGATCATCAAACTGGCAAATCAACCACGTCAAAAGCCTGATTACTTGTACAACTATAGAGCCTGCGATCAATACTGCTTGGTACACAGGCTATCACACAATTAGTTAATGTATCGAAGCAATTTACAGTTATATTACAAGACTGGCTTTCCCTCAGACTCTCAGACTCTGGCTGTGCACGCTGCTTCACAATGACCTGGCAGTAGAGGACACCTGTCAGGATCTGAACTCCAAATAAATTTTGGTTGAAGGCAACACAATAAACATAAAAGCAAAGTGCTCAAATAAAAATCTGCAGCAGTATTTAATCTTTAATCCATAGCCAAGAATCGATCTTTACAATCTGCTTTATTGGATTGCACATTGGATGCTATAAAGTTTTACAGTCCCACATCCTGACAGACAGAGACTGGGTGACCCCAATCATATCCTGAGCCCCCAGCTCTTTGTATGCTGCCATTTGTTGTTCCATGCTGCCTTTTGATGGTGAGAATGTTTTCTTCACTCTTCTGCTGCACAGCTTTCTTATTTTAGATATCAAAGGGAGAGTCACCACACACACACACACCTCTGTACTGCCTTTCCATTCATTATTATGAGCACACACACTATGGTTACAATTTATGATTCATGATAATCCTTGTCTTAAACACTGTGTCCACTAAACCTGTAATCCAGACTGAGAGTGTCAGTGGGCAGGTACTGTGCTTAAGTGGTTTATGTCTTATTATTACTGTAAAGCAGACATTTTATATCTCAGTAGACTTCCCACTTTGACTTTAACTTGTAGAGCTCAACAGGGCTCTATTCTGGGACCACTCTAGTTTTTATTGAATATCTCACCCCATACTTTTCAAGTATGATGTCTCTTTTCACTTTTATGCTAAACACAGCTCAATTTCTCATTCTCAATTTAGTAGCCTGACCATACTGCCCTAAATTACATTACAGATGTTCAACAACTGATGGCTAAGGATTTCTTCCAGCAGCATCATGTTAAAAGACAATACAGGTTTGTTTCTTTTCCCTTAAGTTAAGATCACTAAAATCAGACCCTGTCACCTGGAGAGAATTATTCACTCTCTTCTAGCCCTGTTTAGACTACTTACCTGTGTGAAATGTGTTTAACTATAATTGTCCACAATTATTTCAGAACTCTGCAGGACTGTTATTGACTTATAGGTACAAATTAACTTCTTTTTCGTTTTTTTTTTTTTGCCTTGACATTTTAACACCTCCTGCTTATCCAGATTGCACAGTAAAACTCCAGAGAATATTTCAGAACTTTTAAAACCATATGCTACCTTACAGCCCCTCAGGTCATCTACGGGTTAAAAGCTTTCCTGCCAGGCAGTGTATCCACGCCCGTATATAAACCTGACTGACTTCTGCAATGCTGTACTTATAGTTTAATAATGAATTTCTTATTATACGATTAAAAATATGTGTGTGTGTGTGTGTATGTGTGTGTGTGTGTGTGTGTGTGTGTGCGCAGCCTGGCAGCTCTGCACATTATCTTGGCTTGACCATATTGTATAGCCACACAAGTTCCATGTTAGTGTTAGAGTTGCAGGGCCTCTTTCGCTCATTAAGAAACATGGTTTTGCACTATCCAGATGTGTACAAGCATCCAGGCAGTGTTGTGCTCAGTGCCATCGCAGTAAGGCCCTTAAAAACTCAGTCAGCTGTGTTCTTGGATCAGCTGGTACAGAAAGACAGGCACAGAAAGCAATTGAAGCAGACTGCTCTGAGCTGAGCTCTGAGCTGGGAGAATATGGGAGGCAGCATGCATGGGTGCCAGGGTGGGGGAGCAGCCATGCTATGGCCACTGGCACACTAGCACCAGAGTGTCACTAGACCGCGGCTAGATTGTCTTTGATTAGAGCTCTAAACATTGTGTGAGTCATGACTGCTTCTGAGATCATCACAGGCAAATGTCTCATTAATAGTGATGGGACTTTGAGGCGAAGTTTTACATTAAAGTTTTATTCGCTGTCATTGTTTATGAGGGAAGATTATTCCTCTCTCAAAGCGAAGACATTTCCCATCACAACAGACTGTTATACTGTAATAATTCTTGGCACCATCAAACTGGCTCATCAGGTTTGATGAAACTTTGATGAAATGAATTTCAGTAGCAGCATTTTTCCTTCATTGGTTGTGAATGAAAGTTGCCGCGAAGAAAATATCCAATATTGTATTGTATCCAGTCATTTGAAATGCAAATGATGCTTCCAGTCCTGAGTCTTGATAAGAATTACTCTTTACTGGAAAGAAACCTGGAAACATTTTTATTCCCCTTGACCCTGAACACCCCCCCCCAGGGAAAGGTGGGTGTTCAATAGGATTACAGGGTTTAGCGGTGTAAGTAATTCAAATATGAGTTGTACCCTGACATTGTTACACAGATTAGATTATGATTTTATTTCGAACTTGTACTTGGGGTTCCCTGCTGGCATATGTACAAGTTGTAGGAAAGATTAAAAAAAAAAGAAAAAAACAATGTGGGGCAAAATTCTTTCAGCTAGGTGCCTGGCATTTTCACAAAGGTAACGCTGTGCTCAGACGCCTTTTTTCTCCAAAGGGAAAAGTCACTACCTCACTGCATGATTCAGATGACACAAAGTGGTGGATTGATGTTTCTAACGAAGTGTTATAAATTATAAAAACTCTTCTTCAAACAGATGGACCTTCACCCCTGAGACAGGAATGCCTAAACATACCCGGAGCACATTATTCGAACACACAGACATACGCACACACGCACACAAGCACACATCCAGATGGTCGCCGATCTCTTGGGACATTCAATTTCATTCAATCATTTCAGCAGACCAGGGCATTTGCTTAATGGGTAAGGTGCCATAAAAACACGCTCAGGATAGAGGCAGAGGCAATCATTAACCACTGATGAGCCTGGAAATGTCAAATTCATACCTCTCTCTGATATTTCTCTGTCTGTCCTCCCATTAGCACACTAAAACACACAGACAGATGCCGCGCAGAACTTTTATGTTTGTAAGTGTACAAATAGTTCTTGAATATAAAACCTTAAAAAAAACTGCACCAGAGCTGTTTTTCTTTCTATACCTGTGTATGTACACTATGAGGCCAGTGTGTTTTAGTGTAAGAGAGGAAGAT
This sequence comes from Seriola aureovittata, assembly GCF_021018895.1. Classification (NCBI taxonomy): domain Eukaryota; kingdom Metazoa; phylum Chordata; class Actinopteri; order Carangiformes; family Carangidae; genus Seriola; species Seriola aureovittata. The sequence goes on from NC_079380.1 coordinate 10,785,380, forward strand.
TGAGATGATTTAGAGATGAACAGAGCAAAGGAGAAATATGACATGCTCAAAACTCTAACATTGTCTCAACCTCCCTGTCTTCCCCATCACCTCTGAATCTGAGCACCATCCTTCCAGCCCTGGAGGTGACTGACAGATGGGATCAGCCTGAGCATCACTCAGAACGGCTCTCTACCTCCCGTCACCCAGGCAAAAAAATATGATTTACCACGGCCATCCACAGTGCATCCTTTCACCATCACTCACAAGCCCCACGATTCAGCATCATTATACTTAATGTGACTCTCACACCAACATGTGCATCATTCGCTCTTGGTTGAGTCATTGCTCTCACATGCATGTCTACCTCCATCATCTCTCTCTTATTAATACAACTCATCCCTTGAGACGGACTCTCGCAGTCCCGCTCCCAGCTGTAAACCCCTCTGAAGCCCCTCTGCTGTCTGCCGTTAAACATATATGTACACACGTTAACTCACATGTCACTATCTTCCTATTTCTTCACTTTCCCCCTCTGTCTTCTGCTGTGTCACTCTCTCTCATCTGTCACATTCCCTTTTCCTTTCATGCGTTCACAATGAGAGCATGCACGAACAAATACAGTGCACAGACACTTGCAAAAAATCAGAGGAAGTCATACGCACGCTGACAATCCTCTCCGAGGTGCCCCCTCTGGAGACGGTGGTCCCGTTGAGTCCCACCAGAGAGGGCAGAGTCTGGGACATCCAGTTGGTCACCATGGCCATGGTGCTGAGCACCGCCCCAATCTTTAGCATAGGAACGCTCATGTTTGCTTCCTGTGGGGCCCCGGCGCAAACGGCCCTACAGCCAGCCCTACCCTGCCCTGCCCTGGACCTCGGCTCCAGTCAAGCCCACTCTGCTCCAGACAGCCTAGGCAGGGAACCAGCCGGTCAGTCTGTGTCTCAGTCCGAGTAGCAGCAGAGCTCCCAGAGCTGGTAAAGCAGTTACAAGACTCACACACCACTGGCTCAGTCAAAGGGACAGCCAGAGACCGGTTAGAGGAGAGCAGCTCAAATCCAACAGCATCACGCTGGAATCTTCCCTCTCAGAGTGACTGCCTCAGCCTCACCCCCTCCCTCTCTCTCTCTCTCCTTCCATCTCTCTCACTTCCTCACTCTCCCCTTATCTCTCCCTCTCTCTCTCTCTCGCCCCCTCTCTCTCCCCCTTCTCTTCCTCAAGATGCAGAGCTGCGCATTGGCTGCCTCTGTGTCTCATCCCCTCCCAATCAGCCTCTGCTCTGTTCTTGCCAGCCCTGTTTTGCATGCATGTATCCATTCTTTCTCTTTCCTCTGTCTTTCTTTGACACTTGGCCGTTCTTTTATCACTCAGATATTGGTGTTTGCAAACACATTTCTGAGGCGTGGAGATCACAGAGGGGCTGATTGCAGAGTGCTGCTCTGTGCTCTGTGTTATGTGACGTGTGTGTGTGTGTGTGTGTGTGCGCGTGCCCAGAGCAGCCGAGGCACAGTAGACTGTCCTGCGGTCTCATCACATTGTCTGCACTGGATGGAGGGTTGAGAATGTATAGTGGTGGGTAGACAGATTAAAGGTTGGCCGGGGGCTCTTGGGGAGTGACACGGGCAGGTGGTTCAGGAAGGTATTAATGTGGGAGAGAGCCCGGTGCTCTTGCTCACGGCTGCTCGCGACAGCTCATCTGTCATTCTGCCTCATGACATATCCTAAATCAGCCTGTTGCTTGCATTTAGAGAGTATTTTACCAACTCCATTCTGCCTGAGGCACAACCATATCACCATATTCGGTTACAATGTCTTCTTGACACTCGCCATGTAAAAACGATGCTGTTGCTGTAGAGTGCATATTTGGATGACTTGATATACAGTGAATGGTGGAATGGTGGTTTAAGCAATAAATCTAGCTTTGGATTTGCCCTTACCTTGGTGCTTAAATAAGGGGGATTATGTATTATTTTTCCAAGTGGTATAGTTTTACTGCCATAATCCACAAGACTTTAGCTTTCAGCACACAGCAGGTAAGCCAGTGTCAGATATCATACCAATCACTCTGCTGCTTATTTTGGTGTCATTTCACTTCAGGGACTATGCCTTAAGCCTGATTTGATCTTATTTCAGGACAGACTTCAGACGTGTTCTGAAGCTTAGATCAGCCCTTTGGATGTGGACTATGTTTCTTCTTTTCTTTTTTTTTGTCTCCAAATCATAGCAGTCTGAATTTTCTGCTCACCTCTACAGCATTGGGCCGGATGGAGTGAGGCATGAAAGTGGATGGGGATAGGAGGGTGTCTCGAATTTCTCCTTGAAGCTTGAAGCCTCTCCTCGCAACAATTTCCGGCAAGACACCGGGGCCACTGACGGTGTCGTTTTATGCCCCTAAACAGCCATGCATAATGATGACAGAATGGCCTGCTCAGACAAAGCGGCCGGGTCATCTCCCTTTCTTGCTTGCTTCCTGGTCTGCTGACTTATTCATTTTGTCAGCCATAGATGGGCTCCCCTCCCCACCCAGTCACATTGGGTGAGTGATATGGGCTCCTCTGTGTGGGGCGTACTGTGAAGTGATATGAGAAGAGACAGCTTTTTGAGCCCTATCCAAAAAAATGTCAGCCTTCCTCAGCTCACCTGCCGGCTCTCACATCGGTCTCGCCCGTGTTGGCTCCTCTATTTTTGCAGCAACACTGTCCCCGTGTGGTCACCAGCGGAATCGCACTCTGCACACGCAGCCCGAGAGCCACGCAGTTCCCTGTCATTACTGTTGTGCAAGACTGAACCTGGTGACAGGTAGTTGCCACTTTATTGGAAAGTGTCAAGGAGATGTAAGAAGGCATGTGGCAGCACTGCTTAGAGTCACACTGTTCAATGTCCTTCAGAGGTTTTAGTGAGGGTGGCAAAAAAAGGTTATTTGCAAAGTATATCTGAGGACACACAAACACACTGCTACTGGTTTTTAATGCCAAAGTCCAGGGGCATGCCAGAAACGGATCTAATTTCATTTGACATTTGATCCCTTACTCATAATAGCTGCTCTGTGATGTACTTTAAGGCTACAGCTAAACCAGTATATATCTAATTCATCTATATAATGTGTATGTAAATAATTATAATGACATTATGTAGATATATCTAAATGTTAACATTTTTTTTTCCGCTCACGAGCTTCATGCAGGTGAAGAAAGCTGTGTTTTGTAATGTCACTGCTACTATTCACTGCTGCTATATTTTTCCTTCAATGCACCAGAGTTGCAGTTTTCCTCATATTCACAGGGTGGCAGCAAAGATTTAAACATGGATATGGACATCCTTTACCCTTGTATCTGCATTTAAGCTGCCACTCAAAGAAAGCCAGGTAGTGAAGCGGGAGGGCTGAGTGAAAAAGGAAAGGATCATTCTAGATGGTGCTCTTTGATGAAACCCCATCTTGGGCCTAGGGTTTAATTAAAGAGACCAGCCACCTCATGTATGACTATGGTCAGCGTGCAAGAAGTAAAATGGATATTTCACAGCAAGTGGAACAAGAAATCCATCGCTACAGCACATTTATTTCTTCAAATTCCCTCCAGTGGCTCCAATTTGTACAGTTTGACTGCCAAATATGTGTTTAATAATGAATTACACAGAAAATAGTGGGAAAACAGAGAGAATGCAGACAGCAACCACACACACATTATTCTACATTTGTGACGACCTTATTTTGACCTTTATTGACCTTAATTTTTCCCCAGCCCCTATAACCGAAACTTTTATCATCAGATCTACATGCCAAACCTTACATGAACTATAAACTAAACCTGAAACACTTTATTAACCCTGCGGACTGTGATAACTGAGGAACAGGCAGAATGTCCTACTGTTTCCTCAAGTGTCCTCACTCAAAACTCAAATTGGTTTTCGAATTGGTACAAGAACACAGACACAGTTGGAAGCACAGTGGGTGACAGGGAGGTCGAGCGTGCACCTCGGTTCTCTAATGATCACAGAGTAATTATCGTGTGATCTTGAAAATAACAAGTATTGAGTTCTCGTGATTACAGAATAGCTATTTTTCTGATCTCAAAATAACCCAAACTTTCTTGTTGTGATCATTAAATAAAAATCTGTGCAATATACTGATATATTAATAATCATAAATAGACAGCGGATGTAAAGCAGACTCTGCTCATGTCAAAGAGCAGTTTCCACAGCCAACTGATTCCAGTCCCTGTGATTCTAATAGTCAATTTTGACCAAAGACACAAGATACTTTCATTGTCCTGTAATATTACTAAAGGGACTGTGGTCATCCACAGATAGGGTAGTTTAAAATGTAGTGACTTGAGATTAGACTGACACAAACATCTGAAAGAGAATTTCTTATGTCTTCAGATAATAGATTTTTACCACATCAAAACCAAACCTTAATGGCAAGAATTATACACTGTGATTTCCCCCATGCCTCTTTATTCTTTAGCTCAACTCAACTCTGTTTTCTCTCCACTTGAGAGACAATGTTTCTTTTTTCCATAGCGCACTGACATGATTTTATTCATTTGTGGCAATAACCAAATACTGGGTGCATGCTGTACCTGCTGCATGTATAATAACTGAAGCCACAGCGGCACCAGAAACTCCAACATTATAACTTCCCTCTAAGGGTTTTTAACCTTTGCACCTTTATCTTCTATTTCAGTCTATCTTTCAGTCGGGGAACATTATTAATAACCGACATATTTGCTTTAGATGAATAGAATGGAGTGCTCATGAAACATTTCCAACTTAAAATTCCTCTCAGGAAGTGAAGGTCAGATGGCATCTTTTGAAAAGTGATGGACCAAATAAAAGATGGGAATAATCAGCACGATGAGCACAATCTGCCATACCTCAAAGAATCCCAGGCTCTGCCAATCAACTGTCTAATCATAGAGTCTGTTGGCAGAACAAGCTTTCATTAAATATTAGCAAGAGAGGAAGTCGGCCATTTAACCTGTATTAATTTAATCCTTTTTGATTAATTTTCAAAGCCATTCCTCATAATTTCCACTCTAATAATTGGCCAGCTTCATTTTCCGTGCTCTTCTGGTGTGTCATTATCACCAGTTCTCTGTCTTTCTCTTTTGTTCTCCTCCTCCGTGAGTTTTATTTAGCCTTTAACTCCTCTCCCTCTTACTGTTGTCTCTTTTAACCCCTCGGGCAATTAGAAGAAAAAAAGCTGAGCTCATACACTTTCACTGGCGATCTTAGTTGTCTTGTTGCATGCTGGGACTCAGATTTGCACTGCATACTGTAGACACAATGTGCATGCATGGCCTTGTGCTTTATACTAAACATCTAAAAAAAAGAAAAGAAAAAAAGAAGAAATTCTAGCCTGTGGGCATGCTCTATAAAGGGCATTTTTAATCATTTCAAATAGTGCAAATGCCCACCAACTACAGAAATGGCAGCGTTCACGCACACCCATGGATGGCAGTAGAGCGCTACAGAGCCCCAAGGCCATAGGGACAAGCTCAAAGTGAGATAACACTACTGGGGAGCAGAAAAGCTCCAAGCCCTAGCCACATCCTCGCTGAGCACAAAGACACAGCCAGCTACAAATTCACAGCTGAAATACAGGACCAAATTACACCTCAGCTAATTACACAGACCTCCTTCATAATGATGCAGAGCTGTTATGACTGAGGCAGCGAGGCCGCACACAAACCAAGCCCACGTCTGAGCTCTGAAAGATGCTGGAGTCATCTGGCTCTGAGAATACTGGCTATTTTTCTGAGTCATAATTCATTAATTAGATGATGGACATGCGGGCCCACTGCCTTCTAAATATATCAAGATCAAATCAGCTTAAACAAAGCGTGACCTCATTACCATAGCAACTATTTAAATGGAATAAATAGGCTGTACCCCAGGGTTCAGGCAGGCAGACACAGTGGTGTGCTTTCAACATGGAGTGTTTAATCTATTAACGGCTCCTGTGGGCCTTTGATTAAGGAAACTCATCTGGGCTTTCACATTTTAGAGTAGCGACTGAGACCACAAGAGGACTGTGATGTAAACACACACACACACACACACACACACACACACAACACACACACACACACACACACACACATCGACCTCTGCATGCATTAAATACACAGAATATCCAGTTAAATATGTCTGATAATTCAAGCAGTGAGCGCTTTCCACAAATGAGGCCGGACCTCTGTCTCACTCCGACCAAAGAGGCCATTGACAGTATATGAAATGGCATGACATGCTTTACAGTGTGTGGCTTGCATGAGGACCTTTACAAGGGAGTCAATAAGCCTGCATGTTCAATCCGCATTTGTGTGTATGTATTTACATACTGCATGCCACACATAGATTTGTTTGTGTGTGTGTGTGTGTGTCTCAGTGCTTCTCCATATTTGCATCCACTTGCATGAGCAACACTTTCTCTCCACTGAGCTGTGAAATGTCTACAATTCTCTGTAATGGTGGCTGCCACAGTGTCGTGTGAGAGACATGGTTGAACTGTGACATGCACATAATATATACAGTAGTACTTACTGTGGTCACTACTGTATGAGACAGATGTACAGAAGAAAACGGTATCAACTGCCCGAGGCTCATTAAGCAGTACTGCTTAACTACAATGATTGCTGTTAACAGGTGAGAATCTATCCTTCCAGGGAGAATGCATGAGAAAGAAAATCAATGCAGCAAGTGTGTCTGCCTGGCTGTATTGACTGTAACACACTGACAATACCCTGTCGTGAGTCCATCCACTGTCTTTACAGTATAGCTTGTAGAGCCCATCTAATCAACCCGGAGTGACGACAAGGAGGCACATTCATAATATATCACAAGGCGCTATTGCAAGACTGATACCATGACACCTTCTGTGTTCTTAATTAGTCCGTAATCTATCAGCACCTGTGAAGTGAAATAGGTTTTGCAACAGCACTGACATTATATTCTTTGATCTTGTATTAAGAGCAATGTCAACCTGACATTGAGTAAAATATTCAAATCTGAGACAAAATTTTCTTATAACGGCACCATTGCGTAAAATGGACATTTGCAGATGTCTTTAGAATAACTGTATATGCGTCTCCTGCTCAGCCTGCCTTTGTAATGACTCACCCAGAGGGACAGGTGCCGTCAAAGAGGCTAAATTGCAGAAATATTTACTCTGCCATGTTTCCTTCGACCAAGCAAACATGGTGTCGGAGAGATTCTAGTTCGGTGTACTTGTTCTCAGAAGCTTCATGAATATATTGCTGGAACATGCATTCAAATTTTATTCATAGAAGGATTGATTGCTTCTGATTGCTCCCTTGATTACAATCTCAACAGTCCGTGGGGGCATACATTATTATTTGTAGGGGTATTTGGTATGAATGAGCCGTATATGGTTGGATATCAGATAGCTCAATCAGGGACAAGCAGGGCGTCACATTATGCTTGAGGCTTGCAGGAGAAAAGCCTTGATCAAAGCAATAGGCAAGAACTTCATGCGGCAATCAGCTGCCATGCATTCTGCAGCACAGCATGGCTCGCTCCACTGTTCTGCACCTACTCATGCCAACAGCACCAGCTGAATACGACTCAGTGCAGCACTTCCTGTGGCAAATGTGCCCAGTTGAATTGCCCACACACACACAGGGGCTGCACTCACACGCATAATGATACACACACACACACACACACACACACACACACACACACACATACAATTACTATGATCGTTTCCTGGCTCCATGACCTGATTACCAATGCTGCGCAAAAACCCACTCTTTTCTGGATCCAGGGCAGGCAGAAAGCCACTGCCACATCCTGACCTTTTCTCCCACCAAGCTAATCAAACATTCTCCTCTCTGTTGTGTAGGAAAAAGCTTTTCCTGTAAATGGAGTAATTACTGACAGTAAATTGGGAGTTGTCAGCCCAGCAGAAAGGTAGCTGAGGCTCAAAGAAAGCCTGCTAATTGAGACTGCCCCCCATGGCCACTTGCCTCTTCAAAACGCCCTTCACTGAACTTGTGCTGCCTGCTTTGTCGCTATCTTCCAGAATAATTGAGTTTTTTTTTTTTTTCATCTAGATGATAACTTGTCTCACACTGGTTGCTGAAAACCTCATTTGTCCTCAAATAGTAGCTCAGTTTTATACATTGCAACTGATAAAGCATGCTAATATTTACAAGTCTGCATTAGGCCTCTGTATAGAATATTGCTGTGTGTGCTGCTGTGAGCATTTTAAATTTTGTTTCTGCACTGCTGGAGTTGAGTGCCATACCACTGTCGTATTACTGTACTGGCAAAGTGCTTTGTTTCATTAATGATGTATTCATTTATACCTGCAGAAGAGCTGAGAGCTGATCTTAGATGCCATGTACCTAGTTGCTTCTCAGATGACTAGAAATAGAGCCAGTTTTTTTTTTTTTTTTTTTTATTTGGTCTCTATCTGACTCACTGTTTATACCCAGTCCCAGGGTGAAGGTATCACCATGATTAGCAAATCACTGTGGTAGGTTACATGAAAGGAAAATAAGCCAAAGAATAACACGAGATAGACAAGAAGGTCATAAAACAGACTGTGATTGGTTTAGGAGAGGCAGAGAGAGGGAAAGGCAGAGATAGGGAAAGGCAGAGAGAGAAAGAGAGAAACTAAAAAAGAGACAAAAAGATGGGTGATGCATTTGAAAGTCCCCGAGGTGATGAATTTACATCTTGTCTGTTTTCTGCCACGTCTGCAACAGCGAAGCTAACAGGACCAGTGGTGAGATCCTGCCAATTATAGTCTGGTTGACTGAGAGTTTTCAGCAGCCAATTGGGAAAAATAAATAAATAAAAAAAAATAACAAAAAACAAAACAAAACAAAAAATCACACTGCTGTGCTCTCAACATGGTCAGAAGCAAACAATGACCAGAACCCGTCAGCTATGTGCTGTATATCAGTAATGAAGGGACAGAACCAGCCTGCAGTCTTGTGTCCAGCTTCTTTGTCAGAGCTCACACTGAAGCCTCCATTTGTATCCTCTGTCTTCAGGTCATTAATGCTCAGAGAAGCTGTAACATTTAATTAGGGAGACATTATTAGTACAACACAGGCACAGTGTGCAGTGGAGAGAAATCCCCAAACAGCCCCTAACTGAATATTACATTTACAGCCACATGGAGTTATGGGCAAAAATGGTTAGGAGAAACTTGTACATAAATAAATTAGCTTGTCACTGTGTGCTTTTTATGGAGTTTTGCCTCGCTGGTGGAAAGAGTAGAAAGGATTATTAGTACAAATAAACAGTCTTGTGTTAGCCTGTGTTCTTTGTACCTTCCCCCAACACCCTGCTGATGATCCCAGCCATGTAATCTGCAAAGTCTCTGCTGCATTGTCAGAATGAGGAGCCACTGATCTGTTCAGTGATTACACAAACAAACAGACAGGAAAATATCAACAAACTGGAACAAAAAAATGAGTATACAGAGCGGGAATGAAGGGGATGCACGTTGAATATTATAAAGGGGTAATATTCTGTGGAGTTAGCCAAGTGTGAGATGAGAAGTATTGAGAGTGGGAAGGTGTTGGTGGGAGGAAGGTGGAGAGGCCCCTGATAGTAAAGAGTGGCCGCAGAGTCTGGTGCTTCACCACAGGGGGCTGCATTGGATCATCAGGCTGGATCTCTCAGCAACAGATGCAGCGAACAAGGCAATAAACTGCACGGTGAATGCGGTGACATGTCCTGCATTAATATCTCAGCTCAGCTCTCCTCCCAAAATGTGAATTGCGCCATATGTGGGATGTTTGTGTGTGCGTGCGTGTGCGTGCGTGTGCGTGTGCGTGTGCTGGGGAATATGTGAGTTAATATGTGCTGTACACAGCGTTTCTATAAACAGTACTTCTGTGTCTTCTTTGTCTGCAGGATTCCGGTTGATGCAGGATGTTATGTAGCGTTTTCTTCACTCTGAGCACGATGCAGATCTAGGATGCTTAATGATGATATTTGTGAGTGCAGTGTGGGAGATATGATATCAGAAAGGCCATCCCTTGCATTAATATTCCATGCAGCACAAGGAGAGAATAGGAGATGATTTTTTTTTTCCCTTAAGGAGGCTCTTCCTTTGCTAATCTTTAACACAAATATTTTCATTTGCTGTCTTTAGGACACGGCTGTCTGCAACTGCACCGCTCATTCCTCCAGGGACATCTCATTGTTGACTGATAGCCTCGGGTATAAAAAAAAAAGAATGCATGCAAAATGCAAGCCAACCTCTCCCCATGGGAGATTAGAATGACAGAAACACACTTTAATAATGAGCATGAGAGGGTAACACATTCGGTGGCCATTTCTGCCACCTGGAAATTAAATCACTAATTTAAATTTTAATGACACCCATGCGCAGGATCACCTCTGCACAACAACTGTGCATTCATGTTAATTTGAAAAGCAAAGACTTATGTATGAGGTAGGCACTGTCCCCCTGCAGTCTATAATAACCTGACAATTTTCTCGTTTCATCACCGATGCTTGTGGCACTTTCCTGAATCAACAGATTATCCCGATACACTTGTTTCACAGTGTAAATGCCCTCCAGAGTATCTAATATTATGCACAGGTACATTTCTGTTTCAGTTTCGGGTAAATCAACACAGATATAAGCATTTCAGCTGCACACATCGATCCAGAACACACCAAGTAGAAAAGTGTGCCTGACAAGTGAGAAGTGCTCTTCTCTGAAGATCCCTGCACAGGCTCACTGCATGCTGTTACTCTCACTGAGAGGAGTAAAAGATGAGAACTGGGCCTGAGAGGACCAAGTAGCCTGAGGCGCTAAGGCTTAAAGAGAGAGACCTCTCCTGAATACCTATTCATCACATCGCCATTAGTGTGGCTGCAGCACTCAACTCTGCTGCTCGAAAATATAACAAGGATTACTGAATTACATCCCACAGTATAGTCTAACATGATAGGACTATCACTGCTGCCTGATGTACGGCCGAGCTGAGGCTACGACTTCTCACCTTGTGATGCAGCAAGATGCAGACATATATATCACATCTGCAAGCACACAACCTCCATAACAGATAAACAAGTTCAGACTCTAATCATCATGAGAGCAGGTTTTTATCAGAGCATGACGTTAGTTTCTTCTTTTTTTTTTTCCCCCTCCCACTGAAATGCCACTCTACATCATTTTCTTCTCTCATCTTGTCTGTCAACACTTCATCCTTTCTTCCTGCTGCTTCCTGTGTCTCTCTCGCCCGAGCGACAGCATGCACATGTCATTGTTTTGTCACGGTCGTGGCCGTATTGATTAAGCGATGTGGAGCTAATTAAAGACAATCTGCAAGGAGTGTGTGCCAGTGAGGGGAATAAAATCATGGTGACGGAGCAATAGACCTCTAATTATTATTCTCCTTTTGGTTTGGATGGGAGCGATAATAACCCTGCAGGCACAGTCAGAAGGCAGTCTCTCCATCTATTTCTCCCTCTATCCCTGCTCGCAATCTACAGTTTTCATTTCCAGCAACTCCACTGTCTTTTGCTCTCTCTCTCTCTCTTTCTCTCTCCCTCTCCCCCTCTCTTTCTCTCTCTCACTTCCTGGCCATGCTGCCGCCCGGCTCAGCTACTCCACTGGGCACTAATTCAAACTCAGTCCACATCCTCTCACTTTGTACTCTGACACTGCCCACCAACCCTGATCACCACAGCATCTTCAGTTCATAGCATCTGTCCGCAGTCCGTGACTGTGTCTGTGTGTGTGTGTGTTACTCAATGCACATTACATATGAACAGTGTCTGCTGGTGTTTATTTGTAGTGCACACAAAGGAGAACACTTGTCTTAGTTGTACTTAAAGCACCACAGTAACTTAAGCATGATTTAGATGCACATTTGCATACTTTTTTTGGGATGAGTATTACTAAGGGATTAGAGGGGCAAAATACTGCTTATATGGAAGAAATCCATATTGTTCTTTGTACAGGCTGCCTCTGTGCGCCTGAGGCTGAAGATTATTGAGAAGAGAAGGTAAAATATTTTGTAAACTGAGAACTCAAGGCTAACTCAGTGCCACAGTTTCAAAAGCAAATTTTGTTTGTATACTTAGTAAATAGTCAAAAGGCTATAATGAGCGATGGATTCATGGTGTGTCTGGATACACAGGACTTGCTTAAAGAAAAGTTCCTTTTGACTAACACGCTTATCTAAATCACAGCCTTCTGATCTATGAAAAATGAATGCAGGAGTTAGCCTGTTACATCATTTTCCTCCAATTTTGTGTAATCCATCAAAGCTGGATCCAATTTCTTTCAGTAAATGTCTTCAATGCTACAGTTACCATCCCATTTGACTTTTCCTCTAATATGATACATACTGAGTTACCAATTAGCACAACATCTCTAGTTGTGACTCCACTTCCAGATGTGGTGTTTGAATCCAGTATCACACACTACTGCGTGTGTGTGTGTGTGTGTGTGTGTGTGTGTGTGTGTGTGTGTGTGTGTGTGTGTGTGTGTGTGTGTGTGTGTGTGTGTGTGTGTGTGTGTTTTGTAGACTTGGAGAAATCCCAGGGGTTTAGAATTAGGCAGCAAAATGTAATGTAAGCTGGTGTTCCTTCCACTGGAGCATCTTGTTATCTCCCCTCTCCTACATGCAGTGTCTCTATCAAAGGACCTCGCTACCTCTGTGCTCACTGTGGGGCTGCAGAGAGCAGCTCTCCCTGCCTGCTTGATATGCAGCAGGGTCCGGTGGCTGCTGGGCTCACACGCCTCCCCTGACTGGAACCTTTAAGCCTTGGCGCAGTCAGAGAGAGCTCCCCTCATCAATGGCCCTACTGAGTGGCTGTGACAGTGCCACGCGGAAACCACATCGATTAAATGGTTCCTCTTGCCACACGCTTCTGCCACACCGCATAGCTCTCATCCTTCATTCCCCAAAATGAAAGCCCCGCAATTGAGTTAGCTTTCAACATGGGAGGCAATGCTGTCACTCTCACACATGGCGGTGAGGATGGGACTCTCTGGACTAAAGGTAGCAAGGTACAGTCTGAGGAGCTGGAACAAGATTTACGTTTTTATCACCTCTCGTTCACCGTCAACCGCTGCTACAGCTCTCAACTCCATAACACTAGTGTGAGCAACGTGTAATTATAAACTATAGCTTACAAAGAGAAACCTATGCAGCACAAAATCTCTGACTGAGAATTTGATGTAAGAAAAACAACAACCTTTTGTAAAGAAAACTATTTCCCAGGAGTGCGGCGTGTTGTCCAGCCATGTGAACGAGCAGGTGGAGGGAGAATCTACGTCTGGTGTTTGAGAATGCATAACACCCTCTGATATGGGATGTGTGTCTTCCGATAAAAGCGGAGAGATGTGAAGAGCACCGTTCAAGTAGCAGCTTGCCCAATCTGCTCAGTCTTATGAAAGCTTTTGTATCAGAAGGGGGAAGACGAGCTCTAGGCGCAACAGCCATATTTATATTCCAATCTTCTACACAGAAACCCACATTGCCAGGCTCATAAAAGATTCATCGAGCAGGGGAAAGCAAGGTCGTACAGAAAACTGGTCAGGAGGTGCCTACTGCAATGCAAAAAAGAGCAGATGAATGCAAAAAAAAAAATCACTGGGTGAGTCCCATGGTGGCAGTTACTAGGGTAACATGTGTTGTTACCCTTATTAACGGTGGTGGTGTATCCAGCACTGACCAGGCGATCAAGCATGTCCGTGCTCTAATTGGCAGCTGTCACTCATGCTGTACTACACGACAGGCTTAACAGCCTCGGCCATGTTGTGTTGGTATCGATTCCATGCGTTTGCTGTGCTCTTTGTCTGTGGTGGATCCCATTGCTGATATGTTTGTGAACTAGAGAGCAAAGGGGAGGGAGAGAAAAGGGAGACAAAGGCAATGTGTGTGACAGAGACAGACTGCGTGTGCGCGTGCATGTGTGTGCCTGTTCTGGGTGTTGTCAGAGAAATGTCACTCTTGCTTAGAGTCACAGACATAAACCTCTGGGAGTCCTGCACCCTCCAGCACAGTCACACAGAAGGAAAGAGAGAAAGTGTGGGGGGGGGGGGGGGGGGGGGGGGGGATGCGATATAGGGATGATATTCATCCCACCAGTCAAGCTGATCCTTCTGTACACTGTTGACAGCGAGCATAGCAAGCACAAAGAGCATTCTATGCATTACTGTATGTGAGCACACGTTCGTATTTTAAGAGAATATTTGTGCCTCTGTCAGACATTGAGAAATTGCGTGGAAGAGGAAATGAGGGTCAAAGCGGGACATTACAGGCTCAAAAGAGGACACATGTAAATCTACTTTACTTTCATCTTGCATGTATAAAAAAGTAATCAGTCCCTGAGTGTACAGCTGGCTGCTGGTTAGCTGCCAGGTTAACCATGTGTGTATAAATGAGAAAGCCCTAACAACAGCATTCAGTACTCAATCCCATAAGACCTTAAAGACGTTTGATTATGAGCTGCTCCAGAGTCAGCCAGCTCAGTCCATGGGACTGCTAATGGTCATTTTAGGACATCAGGCCACTGGGTTTTCAACAAGACAGAAAACAGCAACAGAGGTCATTTAGAGCTCATACAACCCTGGAGCAGTGGTAGTAGTGGTCTGTCTGTGGCTCTGAATGAGTAAGTGGTCATTTAAAACATTGGACTAAATACCAAGGTTACCATACTTTCCTGTCTGACTTTGGAAAATTCTCCCCTGTCCTGAGATATGTGATATAAAAACACTTAAATGCCCGGGGGTCTCAACAACAAATGTCTCATGACACTTAAATACGTCCAACAATCGTATGATCTGGATTCGTCAATGTCAGTGGGGGGTGACAGGCATTGTGACATTTAGTCCACAATGCTGGAAACAGCTGCTATGAAAGTCTCCCAGTATTATGTTGTAATATGTTGTATACTGTAGCCAATGGTTTGTAGGATGTTAAGATCACAGTTTAGTGTTTGTTTCAGGTAGGAAGGTCATGTGTGTTTGCATATGTACACGTTCAGAGGGGCATTCCAGCTGGGGAGGTGACACACCCTCTGTACCTCAGGGGGCCAATCATGAAGAGGACACAGTGTTAGACTGAGCGTCAGGCCACTGACCTCACACGTTTCGCTACCCGGCGTTCCATCTGTTAACCAATTACCACACAAACCGCTGCCTTGCCTTCGTGCATCATCCAAGGCACTGCAGTAGTAAAATCAGTCACCCATTTCACCCCCGGCCGCACCACAAAAAAAGCTCACCGCCATCATCACACGCTAATATCACCCCTGTGTGAGTCATGAACAGACCACATTTAGAAAACTGACCCAGAAACAGGTACATCAACATCAAAAACCAGCCCCACTCACACAGGCACACAAACCTCCCTGTCCATTAAAAAAAAAAAAACACACATGCTGTGACCACCCCTTCCCGAATCTACCATACATGCACACACACTGTATTTATGAGTACACTACATGTTTAACACTTATCCTGACTTTAAATGACCTTAACCAAAAGCAAGTCCTAACCTGAAAACAGAGTTCAACGGTCTGAGGATTAATTTTTTAGTTTCCAAATGGGAGGTGAGTCTCCACAATGTCACTGTGTGCGGAGATTATTTGTCCCTATAAACACACACAAACACACACACACACACCTCTGATGATGAAGCAGCGGGCTACATGAAAGCACATCAGACATTAAGAAGAGGGAGTGAACAGCGGACAGCACAAAGGCTCAATAGCTCTCTGTGCTCCAGCCCCCTTTCTTAAGCAGTATCTCTTTCATGAAACAAATCTCTTTACAGTGGTAAGATTCTGAGTCACACAATGTGGTATCATTATCGTGCACTGATTCGAGCTCTACCCTAATCAGTCATGACACAAGCGCATACTGTTCAATCTCCTCAAGCAGCGCTGAATCAAACATAAAGCAACCTCATTATCTGTGGCTGATTGTGAAGCGGCACCTTTGTATATTAATGGGGACTGCATGAAGGTGGATGCAGCCGTAGTGGCTAATCTAACCCTGTCTGCTCACTTTCTCACCCACATAGTGCGAGACATGATTATTACTGACTGACGGGCGGCATGGAAATTAGGTTATGTGGGTTATCTTACTTACCAGAGCAAGAAACACATGGAAATTACACTAAGCTTACATATTATTAGCAAAATGTGGCTCATGTTCTAGTTCTAGTGCACTTAAGAAATGTGGACATCATTACTTGAGACGATAAAATGCTCTGTGAACTCGCATCCAGAATATGTAATAGTCTTGTATTGGATTTAAAGTTGTATCTGTGCATTGCAGCTTAAACTTCTAATTACATGAGCTTATGTGGTGAGGACTGTCAGTAAGTCAGACCAGCACCGGACCTGTCATAGCACGGCAAGGTGATTTTTAGTGGTCGAGTGTGTGTCTTTGCCTCTCGCTGGCAGATTTACACCCCTGCTCCTGCAGCTTTTCATTTGTTTAATTCTCTTGGTGGAGGTTATGCTGCTGCTTGGCAGAGCACACTCTGTCCAGCCTGCTACCTAGTGTCCTTTCTCCCGGGAAATGTAGACTCGCATCTCTCTGTTCCTCTTTGACTGTCATCCAGCTGCACAGTCTCATCCCGCAATATTTATAAAAGCTTTTAACAGGCAGGCTCACTGATAATAATGGCAGAGATACTTTTTTTTTTTTTCGAGGTTTGACGAGAGCCGGTGTTTTGGTATGGTTGCTGTGTAATAAGCTTTTGGCATGGAGACAAGGACAGAAATCTACCACAAGTGGCTCAATCACACTCATGTCTGGGGGGAGGGCTTTTATTGTGATCATGCTGCTTTGCTCTCATTGGACTGGCACCAGGAAAAGAGATTTTTGGCCAAAGGGTCACTGCCAGGTCAGTGGACTGTTTAAAGCCGTCTCAACTGGACATTAGCCAATCCAGCTGTTTGTTCCTGACTGACTGAGCAGAGGTCTGTCCTTGCTGTCCTCACATGTGGAGACATTGCAGAGGAGCATTAACATTAAGCCAGCTTACTGCTTTACATCACTTTTGGCTGTTTTTATGTGAAATCAGACCTAATGTACGGTACGTCAGGCTGGCATATAACTAAGAAAGTCCTCTCAAACAGCATTATCATAGCTTTGGTTTATTTGTGTCAATAAAACTGTCTAAGTTCAGTGACACTTATATTACAGCACTAAAAGTACTGTATAATTAGCACAACGTAAATAAACTAAATGTTTGTGCCAAATGATGTTTTAAACAGCTTCGTGATTTATAAATGCTGGTTCCTTTACAGTACTTAGCTTTATCTATAAATCGACCCCAGCTGGGTATGTTTCTGGTGCAATCATCACACCAATCTAGAGTGAGGAAACACAACTTAACAAGGTCCTAAATGGTAGTCTGTTCAAACTGATTGTTTATCGTGATCCCTGGTGAGAGAGGGGATCAAGTAAATTACTGAAAAATCTAGCCAATTTCTTACACTGGCTTCTGTCTCCCTCTTTGAGAATGACAAGCAATTAGGTTTTTTCCCCCCACTGCACTTGTTGTTTAAACAGAAAAGCAGCAAAGCAAGTGTTCATTTCCATCACTCTCAACCGTGCTAGTGTTGGGAGTCTTCGAGGCCAGACATCTTAAACCAATAACCGCATTCCCCTGGCACTCCTTTGCTCCAGTGGGACCCGAACAATTTTTTTTATTTTTTTTTGCCTCTAAACCTAAATGTGCGTCTTTCAAGTACATGAAACAATCTTCATGCCCGACAAGTTAATAAGAAATTGAGCAGCTACGGAAAACAGAACAAAGCAATCTTTTGTCCCCTTAAACAATATTACCTCACCTCTCAGTCAGACTCCAGCATGCTTTTTCAATCAGTTTGATGGCTGGACGGGAATATTAGTGGAACACGTGTCTTTGTGATCTGCACTCATTCTTCTGAATACATTTGAGAATGTGACTGATATTATTCAAAGATTTTGTTTTAAACAAATAAGTTTATACTGTCACCAACCACGTTCAAAGATACTGCATTTGTGATAAAAGGGATATTTCACTAACATTACATTTGTTAGTGTTTAACAACTCCAGAATACCTGATCATCTCATGCTGTGTGATCACACGAATTTCATCCATCACATTAGATTTAAGTCCTCAGTTCTACACACAGTAAATGGACCATATTCTATTTCCTGGATAAATTGGGTTATGTGCCAGAATTTCTGCTGTTGCTCTAAATTTACATTCTGAATAATCAATACTACGCTACTTGTATTAACCAGATTGATGAAAAGATGCTGAGTTTTGCAGAATATTCATTACAATCCATATTATGCTAACAAACTATAATTTTCCAACTCCTGACTGGCGACAGTCAATAAATGCAGTACATGCAATATTTACAATGTTAATGTTCAGAGATATTATACATTAAACAGGGTTTACACTTTGCAGAATGACTATTAGCACAGATTCCTCTGAGTGTCTGGGAGCCCACATCTAGGGGAAATTAGTTGCCTGGTCCTTGATAATTTTGACATCTTGAATACATTTTGAAAAGATCTTTTTTTAAAAGTGTTCATTTCAGTGTTCTGAAAATAATTGGCAGATTAATTTTTTTCTGTGATACATCTCTCTCTTTACTTTGTGAAAGTGGAACCCACCAAAGTATAACATAGGCGCAGTGGGCCATACAGTATATGGATGTATAGTAAATGCATTACTTAAAAGTGCACATGGACGCATATGCACTTGTGTCAGTGCATGTCCTGTCATGCATGGTTTGATGTGCATGGCATTTCAAGACATCTGCACCAAGGTCAAGCAGGTGCCCATCTGTATCAGTAGCACTAAGGACCCCTGGGCTTTATGGGTACTTAACAAACACATGCAGTGATCGCACAAGTGCATCTGTCTCATTAAAGCCCTTTCAATATTTCATACAGGATGGTGCTGAGACTGTGACTGAAAATATGTGGATATCTCATCCCTGCTGGTGGGGAGTGTTATCCTTGTTGCTGTAGATAGGCGAGAAGTCATCAATTCTTTATGTTTGCAGTGCAATCTTTGGGTGACGGGTGGCGTCATATTTTCTTTCAGCCCTGTAAATATTTAATGTGAACACTTACAACAAATTGTCCCCCAAGGCCAATTACAGTACCAACCCTCTGAAGACAGGGCTGAGAGATGATAGTAAGTCATGAGCTACATTTTCACATTTAATAGTGACATTTATTCTCCACATCCACAGTGCTGTGTTAATACTTATAGGATAAGCATGTTGTGTGGCTTAGAATTAATTATTAGATTTTTTTTTTTAAGTCAGCTAATTTTCAGTTGGTATAATTAGTTATTAAGTATCAGGAAACTTAATAACTCACTTAATTTAAAGAAGGTTAAAGAGGCACATCAGTTCGTTCTTTGTGGTAACCGTGTGGCTAAGGTTGTGTTCAATGTCACTTAAATCAGAGCACCTAGTTTCATACCACTCCGAATGAAATCAGCTGGTCTTCCTCTAATACCATCTGTGCTGGACACGGTACACTTTGAACCCGACACACAGGAGTACGCTTCAGCCACGAAACCTCCTGCAGACTGAGAACATACTGTAGCTTCTCCGTCTGTTAAAGGTCAACTGCAGAGCCCACTCACCCTGTGGGCGCTGATGTATGCTGCAACATATGGCCTTTTACTGTTTCTACATGTTACAGCATTAATGTCAACACTGGTCTGGGAGGCGGGGTGCATCCTGGATAGGTCGCCACTCTATCACACATAAAGACAAACGACCACGCACGCTCACATTCACACATATACTTGATTTGAATATGTTACATGTACTGTAGTGTTATACTATGCTGTACTGTTGTCATTAGATAGTTAAATGTGATCGCAGGCAGTGGTCATGCTCGAAAAGCTCACCAACCCCACAACAAATATCAGCTGTAACAAACTGCACTGTTAAAGGGTCTTACAGATTGAACACCTAGGGGCCCATGGATGTCTCAATCCACAGGAACAGTCACAATTAATAAACATACAGCGTATCTATGTCACTGTATCTACCCCCCATCCCCCCACTCCCCACCTCAATCCCTGATGTTTTTCATCTCTACCATGACTGTTGTACAGGCTACAATATTAGATGCTGTTTTATGTAAGGCCCTGCATCTGTCTGGTGGCCTTAGCCAAACGGTGATACTCACCAGCGGCGTAGGAGGAGGCGCGGTCTGTGGCGCTCAACTGAGTCAGACTGCTGTTTTTAACTGGAGGTGCGACACGGCGCTGTCCGCGGTCCTGAAAATACTTGCTGCATGAAACCAAAGGTGCGAGAGGGCGCTGTCCAACATGCAGATCACTGCCTGTTTGATGCACTCCTCCACAACAGGCGAACTGTAGCTACTTTATCAGCAGACCTTTTATACTTTGTAAGCTATCGGGGGGGGCGGGGGTTATGCTCAACACTGCACTGTTATGCTGACCAGCTGAACCCCTGCAAGTTCAAATGCTCCTGCCTTGACTGAAAGCTTTTCTGGGTCAAATAATTTACCGTCCTTCACTTCAATTTACAACTGTCACATCAGAGCTCATCATTTTTTTTTTTTAACCAAACGGACGCGGCTTTTTCTCGAGTGTCATGCACTATACACACAGCACGACACACACTCAGACACATCACACATCTCCAGGATCTACAGCCATTTGTTGGCGCCGGTCTGGTAGGCAACACCACTAATTACGCACGGTTTGTATTCACAGCCACAAATCACACATAGAGATCCTGTAAACAAACTGTCAGTGTCGCGCCGTTTCATGCGGCTCATTCAGCTCATTCAGTCACGGTGTTTCTCTGGGGAGCCCTTGGACCTCTGTGTCAGTGATGCGGAGGTATAGGCAGGACGGTCTGTCAAACGACGACCTCCAGGGCATCAGAGCCCCCCACCCCACCCCTCCACACACACACACACACACACACACACACACACACACACACACACACACACACACACACACACACAAATCAATTACACTGGCAAGGTGAAAGGTTACTTTATATATTCTTACTTTTTCCCACAAAGGTGATGTCCTCACCATTTATTCCACTCACTGTAATTTATTGCAAGATTGATGTCAGTCTCAGAAACGTGAGAGTTCAATTCCTGAAATAACAAGTGAACCGACTTCAGGTGGATTCACTGTCAACTGCTGGTCTGCTGGTTGAACTTTCTGCCTGTGCTGGCGTTGCTTCTGATCAGGCTTATAACAGGAGACACCTTCAGGACAATACCAATTTGCCTGTTAAATGCTGCACCACGAATAGCTACAGTCTTGGCACTGACTTAAAAACATCATGTTTTCCCTCCTTCTGATCTGTTAAAGACGGTGGTTCTTAGTTAGATGGTCTGATGTTTGTGAGGATGCAGATGGAGGCGATCAGCGCTGCTTTATAGGAACTTTTAAACAATGCTTATTCATAGCGTGTATGGCGTTTGTGCCGGAGTCCTTACCTCACAGGGCATGACAGCTAACATCACAAGTAGGAACATGGCACTGAAGAGATGCATCCTTGTCGAAATGATAGCGTCCCGGCCGACACTAGTTCCCGCTGCTCTTCCCCCCCGTTCTTGTGCCTTTACTGGGGCGGTTTCTTCAGATACAGAGGGATTCCTTTAATACTGTGTCGGCTGCGCGCCACCAGCCTCATCACCAGGACGCGCGGCAGCCCTCTCTGGCTCGGAAAAGCGACCAGCCGCGTGTCTTTTTTCTTTGGAGCATAGACTCTTTTGTGGGTAGCGAAAGCAAACGCTCCCAGTGGCAGTGTGCGAAACTCCCCAGATGCTGCGATCGAAGCGAAGCGGACAGTCGGTGAGTCAGTCAGTCAGCCAGCCAGCCAGCCAGCCAGCCAGTCAGCCAATCAGTCAGCCAGTCCTCTGTCCGTCCTGCAAAATAACTGCGACTGAGCGCGGAGCGCGGAGGAGAGTCGCAGAGGTTGGAAGGTGACTGCTGTGCTTGCAAGGTGCCGACGCTAGGAGCAGCACGTCAGTGTGCTTGCAGCCCAGTCAAAGAAGTACCACTCTTTGATGCAGCCAAGCTTGGCCGTGCGTGTGCGCGTGCGTATGTGTGTTTGAACGAGAGAGAGAGAGAGAGAGTGAGAGAGCCCTGCTTGCACAGACGATATTCTTTCCCCAGTGACTGATGGACAGTCAACTAAGATGGATAGATGGATAGATAGATGGATGGATAGATAGATAGATAGATAGATAGATAGATAGATAGATAGATAGATAGATAGATAGATAGATAGATATTTGCTTGCAGTGACAATGCTTTTTTCCACTACAGTGACAGACACTGCCAAGAAAGAGTTTGCCATTTAGTATCGATAATGTCTCCTTGCTCAGAAGCCCAATTGTGAATAAGTGTGTCATTGTAGGAGAGATCGGGGAAGTAGCTGTCAAATCTACATTAATACCATCAATTCAGCTCTGACGCATATCCAATTAGAAGATGCCAAAATAGAGGGATTCTCTGGGGTTTAGGGAAATGATAAAGATTATTCTTGCTCTGATTACAATGAAGATAATGAATGTCGTCAGCGAACAGAGATAATTAAATGATGGTTTGGCATTCTAATAACTATTTTCCAGGCTAGGTGAGGTTGCACATGGGTGTGCAAACAGCCTCTGTGGGCTATGTTTATGTTTATATGTATCTGTCCATGTGAGCCGTGTGACAGTGGCTGGATGGCGTGGGCCTATGATTCCCCTGCTTCTAGACAGGCTGTGTTTCTGGCTCCTGGTGATCCTGAATTGGTTATGAAAAACATAACAGCCTCCGCTGCCCACTCTGCCCTCGCACCTTAATAACAGCTTGGTTTAAAACAAACCATTTTCACAAGGCAAATGCACAACATTTCACCTGTGGTGTGAATCCCTTTAAAGACTGACCAGTGTCAAGAAAACTGAATCCACAAAGACAGAACACAAAAAAAAACCCACTGTTGCTGGAAAGAGTGTGTTCAGCCCTCCCACCCACTCCATTTCCCTTTTTATGTCATTAAGCATCACATACAGAATGTGCCATATTTTCAACAACAGTGACCCAAGTAGATCCTCTGTGTGTGTTTAGTGACAGCTGGTACACGATGCACTGTTTTCAGTAATTTTTAAAAAATAGCTGAATTTTGGTTTTATATAACATTGTAAAAAACTATATTTGTACAACTCAAAATCAGTTTTTACTTGGGCTGCATCTAAAACTCTACAATATCTTAACATATAAACTCCTTTTTGTTTAAATGTCTACTATACATAAAGCAGTGGTGGGTGAAAGTTTATCTTTATAGAATAAAGCTAATGAGAGAATTGAAGACAGTGACAAATCACCTAGACACTGGGACAAACTGACCGTTTGTGGGGCATCTATACAAGGATTATGATTACTGAAACTGCATGAATAAAATATGTTAATTTATGGTTTTTATTGTGCAAAGCATTAATTACCACCTTTTTATTTTCCACTTCCATTTGCGTTATGTTTTTCTGTCCCGTTGTCCTTTTTATTTTTTTTCATAAAGGTCACCCATTTTAACTGGTAAAAATCAACAAAATGTTGCGCTCAAAACCCAAACCCTGTGGCTCCACTTTGCCGTGGCTTTTAAGACTTACAACAGTTGTACTAGCTCATAACGCATTCAGAAAGGATTTCACATCAGACAGTGTGATGGTTTGTGCCTTCCAGCCCCTGCCCCTGTTTGGTTCAGCAGAGGGCCGACATTCTGCCCCCCTGCTGCTGCCCTCGGTGGCATCGTGCACACCCGTCTATTTTCCCAGCAGGAAAAACTATGAGGAAGTGAAATGCGAGGGTGGGGGGGTGGATGGGGGGTTGTGTACAAGAAAAGATGAAGGAAAGAAGAATGCAGGAATTGTTCTAGCCTGGCTGTGCTGTTGTTTTCACCACAGTTTGCATTTTACTGTATAACCCTGTGTTGTGCCTCCGCTCAAGACTTGTACAGTAGAGCACGAGGCTGAGAATAATAGAGAAGCCCAAGACTGCCAGGGTGAGTAAAAGTGATGTTGAGTCATTGCGTGGGGTCAGAGTGCCAGTATGTTTAATGGTCATGCCGAGGAAATGCACTGTACTAACAGACTCCGCCTTCCCTCTCGTGGCTGCTCCCCTCCATCTCCTCCTCTTTCTCCCTCCCTTGTTTCGGAGGTAAATGCAAACAAAGCATGACCCATTTGTCAAAAGATGCAGCATTTTTCTCTTTTTATCCCAGACTCAGCCCAAGAAGGCCGAGAGAGAGGAGAAAATAGACCTCCGGGGCGTCCGTGTGTTCTCTCAGGCGGGCAGGCATTATTTCCCTCTCTCTCTTCCTGTCACCTCACATGTGACTGCACTGTGCGAGGCAGATGTGGCATTAAAATCACCAATTATTTTATATTTGTGTGTGTGTGTGTGTGTGTGTGTGTGTGTGTGTGTGTGTGTGTGTGTGTGTGTGTGTGTGTGTGTGTGTGTGTGTGTGTGCGTGCGTGCGTGTGTGCGCACGCGCATGTTGCTGCGATATTTGAGGCGATGCAACCTATCTACTATTTTGAAGTGGCCTGAAGACTAAAATTAACAACCACCAGCGCTGTGCTTCTGTGGATGTGTGAGTGTTTGTCTCTGACTGCCTACAGGCACACTGCTTGTCAAAAAATAAGGTTCTTAAGTCTTAAAACACAACTGTTTAGATGGGATTACTCGCACTGAGCCACCGTTGCCAAGCCTGTCATTAAATAGATTTCCAGGGGTTGATTCTCTTCAAATACAGTATACAACAAAACTGAGCACACCCCAGGCTAGTATCACTAAAATGTTAATTACAGAGCTTGTCCATTTAATAATTTTTTGTTTTTAGCAAGAGAAGACAGAAGCCAGTTAACTTTTAAAAACAGAAATGTTTGATATTCATTAAATTTTTTAATATTTTACGTCAGACTTTATTTTTGACTCGATTCTCCTGAGCATGGATGATACCAGTCTTGTAGAAATCTGCGGAGAGATGTTCAACCATTCATCACATGTTGCTGTTCTTTTCTGGAGGGGGTTTCGTTGCTCTACCTGTCTCTTTAAAATAGAAGCCCCATATCAGCACATTCCCACTTCCATGTTTCACAGTGAGCGCTGCTCAGTCCTGGCCAGGTCCGCTCCAAACACGCTGGACCTCATCTGATCCAAACAAATTTATTTTTGCTTTCATGTGCTGCCAATACTCAACAGGCCTCATTTCATGTTTAATGTTGCAGTTTAGTGAGCAGTTGGTTTCCTCTTGGACATTGTGGCGTCGTTTCTCGTTGAATGGCTACTCCGCCTTCTGTCATTGGTTCTTCCTATACTTCCCAACCGCTGCTGCAGTCTGGTTCTTCACTTATTCCTTACCATGTGGGGTCGTGCTACATTACCACGTTAAAACTGAGGAAGCTGTGGTCGTTTGCAGGTTATTTTATTCCTTTGTTTGTTTAATTACCTGTAACTGGAAACTACAGTGAGCTTGTCCTGTGGGGCCTGAATTTCTAACCTTGCTTGTTTTTAAATATAAAATAATACAGTTATTGCATGACACAGTTCTGAATATTAAACATTGTAGTGATATTGCACAGGGGTGTACCCAGTTGTGTTGTATACTGTAATCGGAAAGTGAGAAAGAATTTTAAACATGAACTGTGGTGGAGCAGAGCTGGAGACAGATGAACTTAGCATTTAGTTGATGGTAACAGTAAATATTAAACAGGTGTGTAGCCCCTGTGATTGACTAGATCGTAGATCAACACACACACACACACACACACACACACACACAAACACACAGCCAAATTGGATTTTTTGAAGTTGGATTATGAGTCGCTCTATCCATCCAGCAAACATTGCAGTCTGTCTTATAACGGAGCTTATGGTTGTTATTGATCTTCGTAATGCTGCTGCTGCTGCTGGTGCTGCTGAGTTATTATGAACTGAAAGACCATATGCTTCCTGAAATGATCCAGAATGTTGAATCTACATTAGGTAGTCCAGTGGGCACGCAGGATAATGTTAAGCTTGTGTAGCTCTCAGTCTTTGGTTTAAATGTAATACTCGCTGATTAATAGACATACAGACAATCTCCCACATACACAAGCAATTCACGACAACATCAACATGTCAATAAGCACACAGATGGAGAAGTCTTGACACCCTGACACTACTCCAAACATAACACAGATATCTAAGCCAACACAAAAGCCTTATGCAAACATTACGACAGCATGCATCTCTCATTTGACAGCCATGCTTTCTAATGAATGTCTAATCAACACGGGCCAATGTAAACAGCATGAGACACCTCATTCAGCTGTCTTTGAACAGCCAAATGGACTGCCACAGCTCACACTCTCCCGCCTGCTGAGTTTGTCTTTCCACTTCACTCATGGAAAGTCATTGTAAATCTAGGCACTCATTTTGAAAATAGAGAATTCCTGGATTTCAGACAGAAATTTGCTTTACACGACGTAAAACTCCATTTATGGCAGGACTTATCAAAAGCTAATATTCTTAGAAATAAAAATGTCAATTTTTGATCAGTGTTAAAACAGCTTACTAGCCCTGCCCTTCCCTTTAGACGGATGAAGAAAATCCTCATGTATTTTTATCTGGAATAATACAAAACAAGTTAATGGTGGTGAAGCTCAACGAACCATTGGGTCAGAAGGTTAAGAGTGTTCAGTTGCCATAGCAATGTGCGCTTGAGTGGCCGAAGGGAAAGGTGTGAAACTCTCAATGGCTGCCTGGAGATGGAATTAAACATTGCTTTTCACACCCTCTCTTGTACTGTCTCACTTTACTACCTGTGCATAACCAAGGCAACCGGGGCAAGGACAGCTCAGGTTCAGCCGAAGTTTCTGAGAAGAGGCCCCGCCATGCTTCATGTCCGCGCCTCGCCATAATTCAGCAAACATCATCAATCATCATCTGGATGAACTGCACGGCAGTCTGCTCTTGTTGCTGAATCAAAACAAAACACCAGGCGAATGGCTGCCCTCCACAGACCCACAGAAATGTGAAGAAATGAGGGGAGGCACAGATTGGCAGATACATAGAGATGGTCTGCCAAGAGGTCCATCTTTTAAGTGAAGCCACTTTGCGTGCGCACGCAAGCGCGCGCACACACACACACACACACACACACTGTCACATCTGCACATTGTTTCATCTTGAACCCTTTCTCCCCTTCCACTTCCCCTCCTGCATCTCCCTCCGTTTCCCTCCTTTTTCTGTCCCTCCCACAACGAGCGGTACTAAGATGCTCCCTGAGTTGTAGTCTGTAGCCCGTGTTTGTGTTTAATTGGATGAAAAGATGATGCATAATGCGGGAGGAAAGAAACATGAGGGAACTAAAGTCCATGTCGCCTGCGGCAATAGAAACCAGCAGCTATTTGTTGTTGACATTTTTCTCTACTGTTTTTTCTGCTCCGTTGAAACAGCGTCAGCTCTGTGTTTTTTCATGCATTTAGTTCTCTTTTCCCCATTGCAGCCCGTCTATGGTGTTAAGTTCTGGAGCATCACAAGATTTCACTCTCCACTGCCACATTCTCAAGGGTGTGTGTGTGTGTGTGTGTGTGTGTGTGTGTGTGTGTGTGTGTGTGTGTGTGTGTGTGTGTGTGTGAGCGTGTGTGTGAGCGTGTGTGTGAGCGTGCGTGTGAGCGTGCGTGTGAGCGTGCGTGCGTGCAAGTGAGTACATGTGTTTGTGTGTGCAGCATGTAGCGGTGTAGTGTTGTCTCTGAAGTGCTAGAAGGAGGGCTTTGAAGTGCGTCTATTGGAAAAGAGTACAACCACGTTGTCTCCATTAGGGACACGGCGGTGGATGGTGTTTACCTCTATTGTAAATAACCTGCAGCACCCAGTGTGCATCTTCACTCCCATCACACTGGAGCAGGGCCTCAGGTGATAATGCTTGTCCTGTAGTTGTAATTTGGGGGAAATTATGCAAGAGGGAAGTTGCGAACCTGAAATCTAAAATGGATTTGGAAGAGAACAGGAGAAGAAAGGGGGATGCCTCATACAATACCTGCATCTGAGCTGTAATGTCCCTCTCACCAATAATAAGGAGGGCATGGAGAAAGGTAATAATAAGCTCTTCAGAGCTTTGTGCTTATTCTTAAAGTACATGCAGCAAACACACCTCTTCCGTTATAGTGCCCTTTGTTAACACTCACTTCTGGCTGTACTTTATCTCCCAGCAGCCATTTGGACTGACAATTCACAGCATCTCATACCTGCTGCGTCCTTGTGCTCTTATGGTACCAGTTATTTTCAAAAGACGAAACCATGACAGAGACCGAGAGGAAGAGAGGCAGCGATAAAGAGCGAGACACTAGTAGGATAAAAGAATGGTTTTACATAATTAAGCAGATAGAAGTGATTACAGCAGCTTATCCACAGAGCACGAACTGCGCACATTCAGCCTCATTATGAAGTTAAAGACTCCAAACTGTCGCTGATGGCTTAATTACAGTTCCACAGTGGAACAAATGCTTTAGAGCCATTACTGCAATTCACAAACCTTTTCCTGAACACACAAGCAGTCATCAGAGAAGGTGCTTCCTTTCTTCCCTAATGTTTGTTTTCTGTTTGTTTTCATTCTCACTTTCCTCATGCGCATTCCTCTCCCCTCTGCCCTTGATGATCAAACACTGCTTCTCTCATTTGCCACTGGATACTGTTGTGACCAATAATGCAGGAAAAGGCAAAGGAGAGACTGGCCTTTTATACTGCTCGTCTTCAACCTGACTCTCCCAAATCCTCCATGAGGCCTCCTCCAGTCTTTTGTACTGTTAGTTATATAGTGGTTGGAGGCTGAAGTTGTCCCTCCAGCTTCCACAGTGCTGCCAACACTGCCGAGCTCCACAGAGGCAGGCCAGCAGGCAGCAGAGTGTGGACTCAGCACTTCTCGGGAGTTAGTGTCCAAGGCCAGGCACCGGGGCTTTTATTCTCCAGTCCGCTTCTGCATTATTGAATCAGGGGACTGCCTTAAACCTGGAGCTGGACACAGCCGAGAGGCAAACATGCAGATTTGATAAATCGATGTATTGCAGTGGAACAGTGTGGAAGAGGAAGGCAAGCGGCAGAGGGACACTGGCAGGACTGGATCAGATAGAGAGAGAGAGAGCAGTGAATATCTTCTTTATGCCTCACCCACTTATCTTTCCATTGCAGATATATACATTGAGACATACATACAGAAGTCCTGAGACACCTACATTGCATCTCACTCCTATATACACACACGCACACACACAAAACATATATAGATACAAAACACACACACACACACACCCGTGCTCCCTCCCCTGAAGGCCTTCATTAGATAAAAGGAAAACAGCTCTTTCCAGAGCTACAGTGCAATTATTCAGTGTAGTCAAGCATGTCTCTGTGTGACAAAGCAAATTGCTTTTTTCGGTTTGCTGTTCCTGATACAGATAGGGCTTTCAAAATCTGAGGGGAAGCCTCGCGCCACTGCTCCCAACGCTGCAAGAGATAGCGGCAGTTATTTACCCCACTGTGTGAGCTTGTGTTTACAGATGACTTCACGCATGCCTGTGCGCTGTGTATTTGTGTGCAGATAGCAGCATTTTTGCTGTACATAGTGGTGGTGTGTGACAATCAATCACTTTTGTTCCTTATTGCATTTCAGTAAAATCTGGTTTGATTGATAGAGGGGGCCGGTGTGACGTGGTGCGTTATGGTCCGTGTAGAGGAACTTGATGCCCTGTGAGCTACGTGGATAATTATCCAGCGCAGAGTGAAAACAGGCAGGCACCTGCTGAAATGATGCACAGTTGAGGAGACACCAATGCGCCAGGCTTCTGTTAAGTACCTGGAATGTTTGTAGCTGTACTTCATTTTATTCCTGTGTGGATGATGGGATGTTTTACAGCTGGTTTCATTAAGAACTATACCCATTACATGAAAATATGACCAGGGTGACAAGCTCTACCGTAAGTGCAAAAGCACTTCTCAAAACATTCCTGGTTCCCACAGATTCCTGGGCTTGTTTGGGGGTTGAGACTTGGGATCCTTGTGGCAAAAGTAATTGGCAAGGTCATTCGTATGAAAGTGGCCTGAGAAATACACGGCCACTTTCTCAGGTCTGGCAGATGATTTCCCTTCCCTTCATGTTAGGGTGAGTAAGGGAGCTGTTCATGGCCACTGACTCCTTATTTATCTTATCCCTGCTCCCTCCAGTAGGGTCCCAATCAATATCCAGGGACTTGAAGCAAGAGAGGGAGACAGAGGACAAGTCATTTGGAGAGAGGCACAGTGAAAGAGAGCGCAAGGACAGAGCAGAGCGTGGAGATTTATTCGTGCTGCCTGTCGGTTTGTGGCCACACACAGCGAGACAAATGCTTATGGGAAGCTTCAGGAATCTCCTATGTGATTTTGGACCACTTCAATTGATTTTGTAATGATTTTCATTTCTGTACAATATTGACTGCCTGTATATTAGTCAGAGGTAATCTTAATTTATGATGGCACGACTGACTGGAATTGGAAAACAGAGCAATGAATGCTTGGCAGTTATTGGGAAGCTTTATTTCTTATTTTATTTTCAATACGTTACTCACTGTGATGTTATACAGCAAGTAACCTGGACCCTATATAATGCCTAGCACTATGATGCTGGTGGCAGATTGTGTGAGGCAGAAGAGCAGGTTTTAACCTCTTCTGACTCAGAAGGAAATATTGATTGTCATCTGCTGTCCCGCCACCAAGGGACCTGGGGAGAGCTTGAAGCAACACTACATGTCCAAACACCCAGGAATCTAGCTGCTTGCTAGTCCGTTGCCATAGAGACATGTTGTTGTCATGCCGACAAGCTATCCAGTACGTAATGTGAAAAAAACAAGGGATGAGGCGAGAGGATCCGACCATAGAGAGGCTCCCAACTTCGCTGTGGGGTGGTGGGATGGCAGTGCCTTTGAAAATCAGTCACCTCTCAGGATGTGAGTGCACAGTGATCAGACATGGAGGGGCTGGAAGATGCATTAGTATTAACACAGAGTTGGATCAAGATGAAAGGCACAAAGAAAAAGAGTGGGAAAGCTAGGAGAGGCAGCGGTTGACACTTTATAAAGAAACGTGAGATAGAGATTTGGCATGAAACTGGAGGTAGAGAGGAGGGATTTCATGTTCTTTTTTTTTTTCCTGCTCACCATACAAGTAGTCTGAAGAACCCTGCATGGGCACTTCAAAATACTGATGATTTATGCCCGTCAGTGCTGTCCATATGTGCCTGGAATATCTGATCAACTCCACTGATGTAGCCCTGCGCCTGCTGCGGGAGGGATAGTGGGATGGAAAGAGGCAGGGAAAGAGGGAGTGAGAGAGGATGATAAAAAAAAAAAATAACGGGACATACAGAGTACAAATAAGCAGAGGATGGGATGAAAGAAAGAACAAAGAAAGAGCAAGAGACAGAGAGAAACAGGCACATAGGGGTATATGAACATAGACTGACAATCGAGTGAGAGATGATATAAAAAAGAGGCTAACGGAGAGAGAGAGTGAGAGAGAGGGAGAGAGTGAATGAAGGACAGATAAAGGAGGAGTGTGGCTGAGCTATGTTGGGCCCCATGGAAGCCACTGACCACTCTAATTATCCTTGATTTTCTTCAAACATGGCTGAGGCATTGTGAGCCGGTCCCCTGGGACACAACCCACTCCTCATTTTCTCTGAGATTCAATTCCACTCCATCCTCCTCTGTCTTTTACATATAAAACACTTTCTTCAATTATTCCTCCAACATTCATATCTGTATTATTCGACGCCTTTGCCTATTCAGAGTGACTGCTCATTTCGCCCCGCTCTAATGTGACTAGAATCAATCCCAGGATCATTCCAAGATAGGCAGAGAGAGTGAATGTGTGTGTGTGTGTGTGTGTGTGTGTGTGTGTGTGTGTGTGTGTGTGTGTGTGTGTGTGGTTGTTTGTTGAGTATGATTGAAGACAAGACACAGAGTGAGATTGGAGAAAAAGACAGACCAGTAGAGGGAGGGCAATATAATTTAAAGGTGTGTGTGTGTGTGTGTGTGTGTGTGTGTGTGCGTGTGTGCGTGTGTGTGTGTGTGTGTGTGTGTGCGTGCTTGTGTGCTTTTGTGTGCTTGTGTGTGCTTGTGTGTGCATGCAAGAGTAAGGCCAAGGAAGTAAGTATACAGGAGTATGTGTTTGGTGTAATGAAGGTGTTTCCAACTCATCCTTGCCCTTCTCTCTCTCTCTCTCTCCCTCGTATAGGACAGCATGGTTTATTTGAGATCAAATGAGGCTACAATTACACAGTGGATGCCTTTCTCTCTCGATCGATTACAAACAAAAGGAGCATTCCATCAGACTCTTTTAACCGGAGGTGCTGCTGCATGCAATGCCGTCTTACTGGCTCATTGTTCCTTCGCTTTGAATCTCACAAGAAAGGAGAGTTAGCTTTAAGAATAGCGAGAGAGGGATTTTCAAATGGATGCTCTCCGCACAAACAGACGTTTAGCGCTGAATTGAAATTTTGAATGAGCAGTCTTCATGCATTACCATTTCTCCTCCTGAGAAGGTGGTTGCTGCAGCTCAGAAAGTCTTCAGATGATGTTGTATGCTAATTTCCCATACAGAAATGTAATATAGGACATATACAGTATGTCCTTTATCACGAGTGATGTTGCCATGTATGTCACCTATAAGGGGAGATATTTTTGACATCCTCTGAATATATGAAAATATAAGTTTATAATATACACTCACCGGCCAATTTATTAGGTGCACCTGTTCAACTGCTCGTTAACGCTCGTTTACAAAGGATTGGTCTGAGAAAGAGAAGATATCCAGTGAGCGGCAGTTCTCTGGACGAAAATGCCTTGTTGATGCCAGAGGTCAGAGGAGAATGGCTTGTTCGAGCTGATAGAAAGGCAACAGTAACTCAAATAACCACTCATTACAACCGAGTAATGCAGAACAGCATCTCTGAATGCACAACACGTGGAACCTGGAAGCAGATAGGCTACAGCAGCAGGAGGCCACACTGGGTGCCACTCCTGTCAGCTAACAGGAAACTGAGGCTACAGTTCACTCGGGCTCACCAAAATTGGGCAATAGAAGATTGGAAAAACGTTGCCTGGTCTGATGAGTCTCGATTTCTGCTGCGACATTGGTAGGGTAGGGTCAGAATTTGGTGTAAACAACATGAAAGCATGGATCCATCCTGCCTTGTATACACGGTTCAGGCTGGTGCTGGTGGTGTAATGGTGTGGGGGATATTTTCTTGGCACACTTTGGGCCCCTTAGTACCAATTGAGCATCATTTAAACGCCACAGCCTGCCTGAGTATTGTTGCTGCCCATGTACATCCCTTTACGACCCCAGTGTACCCATCTTTCGATGGCTTCTTCCAGCTTGACAACGCGCCATGTCACAAAGCTCAAATCATCTCAAACTGGTTTCTTGAACATGACAATGAGTTCACTGTACTCAAATGGCCTCCACAGTCACCAGATCTCAATCCAACAGAGCACCTTTTGGGATGTGGTGGAACTGGAGATTTGCATCATGGATGTGCAGCCGGCAAATCTGCATCAACTGCCTGATGTCATCATGTCAATATGGACCAAAACCTCTGAGGAATGTTTCCAGCACCTTATTGAATCTATGCCACGAAGAATTAAGGCAGTTCTGAAGGCAAAAGGGGGTCCAACCCGGTACTAGCAAGGTGTACCTAATAAAATGGCCGATGACTGTGTATGACATGCCCATAGTAAAATTTGTATATATATATATATAAATATTTATGATCAATTTTTATATGGTATAACATGTTGCAAGCATTTAATTTATGAATGCAAATTTATTGAAACAAAATACATATAAAAAGTCTATATGCCAATTAATAACAAAAACATGTTTTCCTTATTAATTTCTCATTAATTATAAGCATACATTTGCATATTGGTTGCCTATGAAATATTTTATGTTATGTATAACAAATATGAGAAGAAGTAGAGCAACTTCATTATAGGGAGTTGAAATCATGTGTGTTTGTTATTGAGCAGTAACAGGAAATAAAAACTATTGTGATATTCTAACACAATAAATCTTCACATTTAATTGAATTCATCATAATCATGTAGGGAAAATTGGAGTAATATGACACAAGAACCTATATCACGGTTTTGAGGTGTATATCAGTATTAAGTAAGTTAATCTACCATATAATTAAAGCGGTAGGCAGTCATTTTCCACAATAAAAATGAAAAAGTTAATTAATATGATAGCAAACGTGCTGTCTGGCTGAGTTGAATCGACTTGAGTTTTCTTTGCCAGATAATCTGTGTTATCGTTGTGCCTGTTACGCGTCTGAAACACACTGCCAGCATGTCTATGACCTGCAGCTTGCCCGTTATTTCCTGCCTTCCTGATTCAGCCCTTCTGCTTTGACAGCCTGCCGACATTAAATACATTTTGATCATTGTTCTGAATAAACTGCCTGTTAAGCCCAACTGCCAAGTCCTTTGTAAGCATTTGAGTCCAGGGGATGTCCTGTTGTGAGATACTCTGGAACATAGATCCAAATGAAAAAGAGCAACAGGGGCATCGCACTGAAGTTCTCACTCTCACTGCATGCGAGATATAACATGTAGGTATCAGCAGCACTAGCATCCCTTTCACATCATTAACTTTCACTTTACTTAAAGCAGATTTAAGGATGTTACTGCCATGTATAGGCAGGCTGTAATCTTGACTGTTTAACAAACTGTCAGTACTGTAAATGTGTATGTGGTGCACATTTGTGTACATTTGTGTAAAAAAAAAAAAAAACGCAAACTGGCAGATTGACTGTAGCTGTGATGTGGAGATGCTCTCTCCACCTTGCTACTGAGACAGGTAGCCTTTCATGATTTTCATGTTACAGCCGTCTTGGTTCAAAATGAAACCAGTGCGCTGAAATCAACACATTTCACACCATATTTGTATTTTCACGCATCAAGCCTCGGCTCAGTCGAGCTTCAAACATAACTATGTTACACAATGTTGTCTGTGAGTGAGTTAAGTAAACAACAGACTTCAGTACGACCAGAAAACTCACTCATCTTCACTGCAGACCCTTCACAGCTGCAGGGGGTGATAATTAGAGAAAGCTACAGATTTACACTTTCATATGTTGACTGTGATAGATAACTTGTGAGTGTGAGGTTTCAGTGATGTTTCGCTATCGTTGACTGTAGACATTCATTCTTAGTATTTGAAATTATAAGTGTTGGGACTCAATCATTCAATAGACCAAATGTTTCTTTGCTCCACTGGACAAAGGAACTCACACTCCACAGTTCCTCACCGTTCACACCTGGGGATGACCCTTCCCCCCACGGACCTTACTGGCCAGCCATGGCCAGCGTGTGACATGTGACCCCCAAGGGTGTCACCAAACAAAACCAGTCTTCTAGACCCCTTCTCTCTCTCTTCCCTTCTTGGCTTGCTCTGGAGAGCAGCTCCAGCCCTCTCCTCTCGGTTCTTCATGTAACCGCTACATTCAAAAGGGCAACAAGGCCCCAGCCCAGGTCAGCTCTGCTACCTGAGAAACTAGCTCTCTCGCCGGCCTGCAACCAGCAGCCTGCAAACACTCTTCTCCTCCACAGCAGCGACCTGCTTCGGATTAACTGTGAGTGAACCAAATCCTCTTCAGAATCAGCGGCTACAACACAAGGCCAGTTGATTTTCCAAGCAACAGGAGTCGTAGCAGAGTTGGCATGGAACAGCTAACTCTGTGAGGAGAACAAAGGAGATAACAGCAAGCAACACAGCCAGACAGGACTTTACTCCACCAGGAAACCTCCCAACTCACTGGATTTTACAAACCACTGGAAAGGACCTCTTTGCTTGTTCCAAGGATCGGGTAACGTTAACGGACTGGGCCTAACCTCTCCCAGCACAGCATAGCACAGCACAGCATAGCTAATCAGCAGAAGCCTTAACTTGTTAATGTACTTGTTGATTGATGTCTTGTTGTTGTAATGTTTGCTTAGGTTGTGGTCAGTCATACAGTTAATCGAGTACTCGTATGTTCACACACATAGCAGTACGTCTCAGTCCTAGAACCTGCATGAAGCTAACCTTCCCCCTCTAACCTGGTACCTTTAGATTACATGAGCTAGGCTAACAAAGAAACTCACACCTCCCCTCTCACACACACTAGGTGGTCTCAGCGGCCATTTTAGTAGTTTCTTTGTTTACCGCCATCTTTGTAGTCTTCTTTGTTCAGGTCATGTGGTCACAGTGACCACTTTGAGTCAGCCATCTTGCCTTTGTCTGTGTCTCCACAGACACACACACATACATACACACACACACACACACACACACACACACACACACACACACCTGTATATACTAGGTTAGACATTGTATTTTACTCTGCTCCATTGTAAATAAATGCCTGGGAATTTTGGAATTTTGGGAAAATTTTTTAGTCCACCACAGGAGTAAACGTCCAGGTGTACTTACAAACAAGTGCACTGTGGTGAGAATTGGTTTACTAATTTTACCTTAAGTAATATTAGACGTCCTCCAGTTATTAATAGCTAACACTTAAGCCTTAGTATCAAGAGCCTGCTATTGTTGCTAACAATTCCAGTTGAGTTTATTCTGTAGGAAATGTAAGAACCTCAGTTCAGCATTTGAATACCACGTGTTCAATGCTATCTAGTAAAGCTGTCAGAATTGCTGCTCCCTTTAACTTAGACACTGTGGGCCGACAGCCCTGTGTAACACAGAGAGCTTATACCTGGCTGTTACTGCCAAGCATTTCAGCCTGAGTAAGAAATAGAGCCTGAGATAGAGCCAAAGCGTGCTATCAGCCCTGTGAAACCCAAGTTCTGCACCTAGCTGTTACTGCCTTGCATTACAGCCTGAGTCAACTTGAAGAGATAATCTTTGGACTGTTACTGCCTTGCATCTCAGTCATTGCTTTTGAAACATTTCTTAAGCAGACAGTAAACCTGCACTTGCCTTTACTGTCCCTAATCTTTATGCCCACTAGTGTAGCTACCCCTCCTCCACAGGAAGCTACCCCCCATAGTGTAGGCCACTGCATTGTTTAGTTAGGCTAGTGTACTGCCAAACTACACTACAAGGTGTCTGCCAGCGCAACACCACAGCCAACTACATTGCCTTCTTGTTTTGTGAAAAATTGTTTAACCTCCCTCTTTCCCAGACACAACAATGGAGAACTCCTGTGTAGAGCAGTTTATTTCTTCCCTAGCAAAGAGCCTGAAGCCTGGCTACCTAGAATTTATCAGCAAGTTAAATTCCAGTGAGTGCAGTAAAGAAATAGACTTGCTACTCAGTGACAAAGGTGATGCCCAGACTGCATCCAAAGGCCCATTGTTAAGATGTGTACTGTTGAACTTCCACAGGCAAACCAGCATTTCACTTCAGAGCCGAGCAGCCCTAGAGGAGGAGGTAAAATTGCTTAGAGCTCAAAATGCTTTTCTCCTCCAGGAAGTTAAGGAAGCTAACAAGAAAGCCATGCGCTACTTAGGAGACCTGCATGCAGCAGAGGTATACCTCTGTTCACACAAGGAAGAATTGTTAAGGGTTAAATCAGAATGCCTTGCTCCACCACGATCGGTCAGTGCTTGTGATTCTGTTTTTTCTGCCTCACACTCTTCCCTTAATGACAGGTTAACTCCGCCTCCATTCAGAAGATGGGACCAATTCCCAACTGACCCTAAGTCCTGGGAAATGAAGTCAGCTCCTCAACATCCACTGAGAGACAGAGGTTATACCCACCTGACTTCCCATCTTCCTGAAACTGACACTGAAGAGACAGGTAGTTTATCCGGTAGAGGATATTCATGTTCCCATCAGCCACTGATGCATAACAGTTTCACCTGTGCTCACCCCTCCAACACAAGGACCAAAACTTTTCAGGACTGTTCAGCCTCCTCTCTGCACCCCCATGAGAGTGATGACCGCTGCTCAGCTCCTTCCTCTAGTCCAGCTAGCTTAGTCTCGCCTTCATCAGTAGGGACCTCACAGTGCCCCCGCCTCGAAGTGCTTGAGTTCATAGCAAAGGACATTGAACATTTTGATCCAGACAACTCTGATCAAAATATTGAAAACTACTTTAGGGAGTTAGAACACAACCTAATTGATTTGCCCCATGCAACCCAAAGGGAGAAAACTAAACTTGTGTGGAAGACCAGCTCAAAAGCAGTCCACAAGTTTATGCAATCACTGCCTCCCAGTGTCAGAGATGACTACAAAGAGCTCTGTCAAGCACTGACAGAAGAATTCTCTCCTGCTGCGGATGAGATAGAATCTTTGGTTGCAGCCTCACAAATCAAACACTCCCGCCATGAACATCCCAATGACTTTTACCAACGTTTGAGGCATGCATATTTTCAGGGTAGGAACACACCAGGCTTAGAGGAGAACTCCACCTTCAAGTCTTTGTTCCTACGAAACCTCCATCCCTGTGTACGCACTCATGTTACACTGATGACGCATCAAGGTAAGCCCACCATGCAGGAAATAAAGAAGATGACAAAAATGGCTTGGGAAACCATGGTCAATTCCAAGGCAAGGGGGAAAACAACTGAGCCTAGCAACTCAAACACATTAGCGTCACACAGACATGTAACCTCAAAAGATCACCCTCAGAACAGATCGAAGGGGGGTGACAAAAGGCCACATATGGGTGCTGAGCGTAACCGCCACACCCACCAAGTGCGTAGAGATAGGCACTCCCACAACAGGAGCAGGAGACGGCCTTACGCAGAAATTCTGGTTCAGACACAGGACCAGTCAACACATGGATCAGACAATGACCACGTCATCTCTGACCATGTTAACTCAGACAGTGACAATGCCTCTGAATGTTCTTTCTTCAGCTACTCAAAGTGTTACAGCTTTGTGCCACAAGTTAAGGAAAACTTAAAGCACCGGCGCTCCAGAGTTCGCCGCACTGAGTACTGACAGTAAGTAGGCTCAGGGTACCCTACACTCTTCCAGATGGACACAATGGGTTTGTCAGCAGCAGCAGCAGCAAACTAAATTCTGAATCAAATCAGATACAAGTTTAGGACATTGCATATACATGGCACACTCACCCAGACACTCCAAATCTTGTCATTCTAGGTGCGACCCTCTATATCTCACCTTAACAAACTAACATCACTGACTTTCCAGTCCTCACTAACACCATGAGTAACTAGGAAACATGTTAGTTGTTTTACACTATTTCATCATTGTGGTTATTATCTGAATTCTGCTTTGTAACCTGATTGTTCTTGCTTAGCCAAGATAGATAGTGTTGACAAATGCCCAGATGTTACCCGTTGAATGAACTGACAAATGAACTATACATTATGCTCTCAGGATGACACGTCAGGTGGCATCCTGACAACAAAGGGGGGACTGTTGGGACTCAATCATTCAATAGACCAAATGTTTCTTTGCTCCACTGGACAAAGGAACTCACACTCCACAGTTCCTCACCGTTCACACCTGGGGATGACCCTTCCCCCCACGGACCTTACTGGCCAGCCATGGCCAGCGTGTGACATGTGACCCCCAAGGGTGTCACCAAACAAAACCAGTCTTCTAGACCCCTTCTCTCTCTCTTCCCTTCTTGGCTTGCTCTGGAGAGCAGCTCCAGCCCTCTCCTCTCGGTTCTTCAAAAGGGCAACAAGGCCCCAGCCCAGGTCAGCTCTGCTACCTGAGAAACTAGCTCTCTCGCCGGCCTGCAACCAGCAGCCTGCAAACACTCTTCTACTCCACAGCAGCGACCTGCTTCGGATTAACTGTGAGTGAACCAAATCCTCTTCAGAATCAGCGGCTACAACACAAGGCCAGTTGATTTTCCAAGCAACAGGAGTCGTAGCAGAGTTGGCATGGAACAGCTAACTCTGTGAGGAGAACAAAGGAGATAACAGCAAGCAACACAGCCAGACAGGACTTTACTCCACCAGGAAACCTCCCAACTCACTGGATTTTACAAACCACTGGAAAGGACCTCTTTGCTTGTTCCAAGGATCGGGTAACGTTAACGGACTGGGCCTAACCTCTCCCAGCACAGCATAGCACAGCACAGCATAGCTAATCAGCAGAAGCCTTAACTTGTTAATGTACTTGTTGATTGATGTCTTGTTGTTGTAATGTTTGATTAGGTTGTGGTCAGTCATACAGTTAATCGAGTACTCGTATGTTCACACACATAGCAGTACGTCTCAGTCCTAGAACCTGCATGAAGCTAACCTCCCCCCCCGAACCTGGTACCTTTAGATTACATGAGCTAGGCTAACAAAGAAACTCACACCTCCCCTCTCACACACACTAAGTGGTCTCAGCGGCCATTTTAGTAGTTTCTTTGTTTACCGCCATCTTTGTAGTCTTCTTTGTTCAGGTCATGTGGTCACAGTGACCAGAGTCAGCCATCTTGCCTTTGTCTGTGTCTCCACAGACACACACACATACATACACACACACACACACACACACCTGTATATACTAGGTTAGACATTGTATTTTACTCTGCTCCATTGTAAATAAATGCCTTTTAAGTATAACTACTGGTGTGTTTAATGTTGCACAAGCGTGAATATTGCCAACCTCTACTCGGTAGAATTCCAATCCTTCAACTTTAACTTACTGTTGATATGGTAATTTGGTTACAGTTAGTAAGCTAATGGTTAATCAGAGTTCCAGATTAATGGTAATAAATTGAGACTAAAACCATATTGGCTATTTTGCCTATTAGTTTAGGCTGGTGCCCCGTGAACTTTAATTCATTTTAAAGTTATTATTTAATATTAATATTTTTAATATTAATATTTTCTTAATTTGTGATAGCCAATAAATTGATAAACAACCGAAATCTAACATATTTGGTGTCCAGCTCATGAGGTAGAGTACTGTTAACATAATGGTGCCCAGGTAGAGCTCAGACCCAACATAAGATAACATTAAGTGTGTCGATGCTATTCCGCTATCTGCTATGTTGTCATTCAGCAACCAAGGTCCTGTCAAATCCATTCAATTGATTGTAACTGAAATAGTAGTGGACACCATTCACATTCTGCTCCTGTGCGACTAACAGAGGCACAACAATGAACACTGGGTTCTTCCTTTCTCCTTTTATATTTCTTACCACCAGCTGCGCTAACCTGAATGTGGTAGGAAAAAGAATGATGACATGTTTCACTGATAAAAAGAAAAAGGTGTTCAAATTTATTTTTCTTATAATGTGTTGACAGCTTTTGAAATAGAAATAGATGTTTTAAATCAACACAGCAAATATCGTCATTGTTATTCATATTTCAATTTGTCACATCAGACGTACATTGTTCTCTTAGATAAGCTTCCAGCTCTGTCCACAATGTGGCCCAAACCAAACGTGTTCCCAGCCTGATTTCAAGGAACACCATTCACAGTGTGATGTCCTTGTAAAACTATGCAATCACCGCTGGATTGCAGAATTATTCTGTATGCAATTTATTTTGAAGAGCAACGTGAAACAATTATAAAACTAATGAAACACACGTGTGTACGTACAGCTTCTAGGTCACCTTGTGGTAGAGTTTTAACTTTCTTGCCAGGTTGTCAGAGGCAGACAATAAAGGTGGCAGGAATTTCTTTAACACAATAGTTTGACAGGACTTAAAAAAGTGAATATCGCTCCTTCTGTAGCCTTTTTGCACCTTTTTGCACTCTGAGGCCTCATTCAGAATTTACATCTGGCAGGTGTTTCCATATTCACTAAGGGTCTTGCCCCAGTGGGAGCAGTCTGAGCACACAGGTAATAGGCACACTGCACTCATGCTGTCAGGGGAAAGGCAGGATTGGCCTCCACTCCATAGCAGGCACAGAGGACCAGATGAAGGGGTGATGATCTCTGTGTGTGTGTGTGTGTGTGTGTGTGTGTGTGTGTGTGTGTGTGTGTGTGTGTGTGTGTGTGTGTGTGTGTGTGTGTGTGTGTGTGTATGCGCGTATGCATGCATGCATGCATGTGGTCGTGGGCACATCTGCATGGGCTTGTGCATACATTTATGTGTTTTCGTGCTTATGCGTGTTTATGTGCGAGTGTGTGTACACATAGGGGAAGGGCTGTCGTTCCAGTCTGCTGGCTGACAGACAGTCTCTTGGTTAATGAGCAGCTGTCGGCCATCACTATTCATGAGCCCTGTCACTCACCTTCTCTCTCAAAGCACCAGCACCTGAAACCCTGAAACCCAGAGTCTCTCATTAGCTCGGCAGCAGCCTAGGCATCACACATCAACACACAGTCTCTGGAACGCAAGCATACATTCATTCTACAACATAACCGTAATACTTGTACACGTGTAAAGATGTAAAAGAAAAAAACAAAAAACATACAGCACAAAGAGAGCGTCGTTGGAGCCTGCATATTCAACAGAATTCAAATTGAAGCGCTGTGGTTTAAACAGAGAAGCTCTGGTTTATTCGGGCAGCAAAGGAGTCAGTCAGTACATCACTGCACTTTCATCTGATGCTGAAACAGGCATGCACATGAGACTTGACTAGAAATGGCTGTTTGATGTATCCTAGAGGAAATGCAGGGGGGAGTAGGGGTTTAACTAAAGACCTCTGTTTGTGCTGCACAGTATGTGGGACAGTCAAAGAAAATGAAACAGCCGCACGAAGACTTTTCTTAATGACAGCGGCTTTATGTTAACGTCGGCTTGCTTTTTCTTACCTTTATACTTGTCTACTATAACCCAGAAAAACAGGTCAGGGTTTATGACATAAGACAGACACTTCTATCTTTACAATATTCAACAATCTGCTGTATTTAGTTGAGATGCTGAATTTTAGAGATGGCCTTGGCACATAGTTGCCATCATTTTTGAACTCAAGGTGCTCTGCTGATTGAGAAGTGATCATCCTATCAGATACTGCTTCGATTAAAAAAGATTTATATCATTCATTATACAATGATTATTATTAGTAATTCAGCATTCCCAACTCCTTCTGATTACTAAACCCTCCAGTAGCACCTTTGTGTGACCAAACTGTGGGTATGCGCTGCATGTGTGCATGTGTGCATGTGTGAGTGAGTTAAAGCGAAGGCATGGGTCTCTTGAGCTGCAATGTGTGATCATATATATACAGTACGTAACAAAGAGAAAAACTAGGTTGAAAGAGCAAATCAGAGTTAGTGAGAAAGACAGACGTAGAAAAACAAGTGACTGCGAGAATAATTCCCAATTGCAGATTCAGAATATTGCTTCCTGTCTCAGGTTGGTTCTGAATTATTGAAGAGCAGCAGAGTCAGACCCAATTGTACTCATTACTGTGAAACATATGAAAGCATAATTCAAACGTTCCCAGCTGCACCGACGAGTGGATAGAAAGAGATGCACTTTACCCCCTCAGCAAGTTTATTGATTACTCGGCCTTATCTATTTTGCCCGTATAACTACAGAGAGATTTCGTGGCATTTGCAATTATGTGCAAGTGACAGAAAACACATTGCTGCCTCCAACCACTATATGAGTTTCAGCACCTTCATACCTCAAACAAGGTATTTTGTCTATATCTCTCTTTAGACTAAATGAGGCCTTTGAATACCAATTCTTCCCTGTTCTGTCACGCAACAAGCTCTGCTTCCCCTGCAACTCACCTCTGCCTTGCAAGATTTATGAAAAGTGTCCAGGTGCCCATGAAATGCTGCCACGTCTGATTCTCCATGACAGAATAACAACCGTGTCAGTGCCGCTACAGGAACTGATACAGGACAGGGTGCATTGATCATTCCGAGAGGGAGAAAGAAGGACAGGGAGAAGAAAGGGGCGGGAGAGTGAAGGGGAAACGGGGCGGAGGGGTGACAGAGTGAGAGGTGGAGAGGATGTCTTTGCATGCAGGACACAGACACAGAGCAGCCAGACTCATCGAGGTGAATGGAAACGATTAGTTTCCCTTGCTTTTCAGTTGAGGTCTGGGCCAGTGCACTCCCACAGCTGAATCACTCCGTCTCTGTCTCTCGAGCGCTCGTTCCCTCGCTGCCTCCGCTGATTTATGGGAGAAAATCATCTCTATTGAGCGATGGGGTCATGCAGTTACCACTCTCTCTCTCTCACTCACTCACTCACTCACTTACTCTCACTCGCTAACAAATCAGAAGCACACACACACACACACACACACACACAAATACACAAAGCCGAATACAGGTCTCCTGTGACTATTCCTCCTGTTTTCCTGATCAGGGCTAAGTTTGTTCATTAACACTGTCTGCCTTGGATTTATGAACAGCTGTGCCTGCTTAAATTGGCCTGAGTGATTCATACAATACAGGCGTGTCTAGTGATTGACTGTCACTCTCTTTCTCTCGCTTCCTGCCCTCTCGTTCCCCTCATCCTCCCTGTTTCTCACCATGTCCCTCCCCTTACTCTGGTAAATAAGACACCACTGATTACTTTGGGTGTCTGGGGGAAGCTTGCAGACAACTCAGTCCTCCTTTAACTGAGGACTAAGTTAAGTGAGGATGGCATGCCTGTAGTAGTGGTTGTGGTTGTGGCTGTGGATGCTGAGAGCTGCAGCAGACGGCAAATTAGGAGTAGGGCGTCTGTGTGTCTGTGTGTGTGCGTAGGAGGCGGCGGGGGTGTTCTCAAGCTGTGTGTTTGAATCTGGGCTCTCTGTCTGCTAGATAATCATCTGACACTCTCTCAGACGCACAGGGCCTTGGGCTTCCAAACCATCACCAAGCTCTTTGTCCACTCGCCCAGGGATTTCTATTGCCCTC
Organism: Seriola aureovittata; assembly: GCF_021018895.1. Taxonomy (NCBI): domain Eukaryota; kingdom Metazoa; phylum Chordata; class Actinopteri; order Carangiformes; family Carangidae; genus Seriola; species Seriola aureovittata. The sequence goes on from NC_079380.1 coordinate 10,830,147, forward strand.
CCTCGTCTTGAAGTAATTTTTTTCAAACTGCTTTACTAATGTTAGCTTTGTCGATAAGCTTTTTTGATAGAAAAGGCATCTACGGAAATGATTCCCTCTACCCTCCGTGAGATAAAGGAGCTGAAGATGGGACCTGGCAGGAGAGGTGCTTGCATGCACACTAATAAGAGCCCCCACCCACCCACACCGCCGCTCAGCCGCAAATACTCCTTGATGCAAATGCCTGTGCACGTGTTTGTGTGTCTGTGTGAAAGTCATGAGCATGTTCGTCGCAAGCTAGAGATGATCGGAGCCATTCCACCACCGTACAGTACAAGATGCTAAACTGAGAGCAGCGTTCACGCGCACATCAGCGGCGTGGAAAATAATTTCTGCTGTTATCTACTGTGACACGACATCCGGATTCGGGTGGATGTGTGTTGAGACCAAGGGAACGTCCCTGCTCACCCGGAAATATGGATATTCATATTCCGCTGACTCGCTGTCATTAATCTGAATGTCTGTTTAAGTTGTTCATTTCTCACTGTGACTTTTGTGACACGTTCAGCTTAGTTAGAATCAGCGTCACAGGAGAGGAGCTGAGGGCAGGGGAGAAGAGAGAGAGAGAGAATACAGGAGGGAGACTAGACAGTCCAACAACCAACAAAGAAAAATCTGTAACATTTTCAACTTGAGAATAATGAGGCAGAGATGTGAGAGGAGCATGAGGGAGACGGAGCCACACAGAGGGAGAGGGAGAGATGAGAGATGGAAAGAGAGAGGCAGTCTTGTTTCCAACATGCAGCAACTAAGGATCTCGCAGCCTGTTGGTTATGTACTCCTACTCATCAGCACTTTACTACAGACCCACAACTCCAAGCTCAAAAACTTGACGGAAGAGCTGGGAACAGCAGTGTAGAGTTGACTGAGAGCTTAGCTCAAGAGTACACCTTAACATTTTCAGATCCGCACGGTGAAGCTTACAACAAGGCAACAGCAGATATCCTGTATCTAACGCAGATAATGTTGGAACATCAGCGTGCGTCAGATTCAGCCTCTAGATACGGCAGGAGAGATACCACAAAGATATTACAACAATCCTGTTCAGAGTGTATTAAAAGACTGAGCGCTACCTGGGGAGTTGTCTCCCAGAGATCGTGCTCTCAATCAATATGCCTACTTTGCCTTTTGATAGAAAATTCAACTTATTTATGTTTCACCGGCATGAAATTCAAAAGTCACAACCACTTGTTCAGATGTTTTTTCACTTTACAAATGTTAATGTTAAGCAATCCTTATCTGTCCTCTTCATTTAAAGGCTTTACAGGAGCTTTTCGTAAGTTTTGCTTTTGCTGCATAGCTGACATTAGCATTAACAGCCAGTCTGGAGGAAATGTTGCGAGTTCAGCATCAAACTTCACTCCAGCGATGGAGAGCAACGTCAATTTTAACTCTTGTCTCTATCACATCTTTTTTAGCACGCTAACCAGCTAGCCCCGGGCCGTCTCGTCATTTCCCGAAAGTGACTCGCTCTAGCCTCAGATCTGCCATGAAGGTGTAGCGCTGCTCAGAGGGCGTATTTTAACCTTTGTTTTGTAAATGCAACAATGGCCGAAGCTTTTATCAAGCGCCAATCACCACCCCCCTCTCCTGGCAAGAAACCACGTTTGGCAGCAGAGAAAACTTACAGAGAGCCCCTTTAATCTCAACCTGTTCTTTATCAATTTGTAGGTTTTAGAACATGTAAAGGAATCATAAAATAATAAATTCATATTGTACTCTTATCTAGTTTTATAAAAGTTTACGAGAGAACAGAGGGATAGTATTTATGTTTTTATGACAGCAGAAAACAAAAGCAAACTACACATCATATCATTTCTAGAATTGAGATTGTTTTCTTGATCCTACAAGCTTTTTCACTCATCCGCATTTTTCGGCATTGTTGTATAGATGTTGTATGTTTGTATTTGTAGCGTAAATAAAAAATTTCCTCTCGTGGGACTGCAATTCCATGGGATTCAGCCAGACTTCACAGAGCTGAGCTCCAGGATCAGCTGGATGAAGAGCTCTTGTTATTGCTTTGCTCAAGCTGGTTTATCTCGGCACAGTGGAGAGTCTGTGTACCAATGCTTTCCAAATGATTGTCATGTTTGACAACTCAATTCTGAGGGTAGAGTGCTGCGAAAGTGGAACGTGTTGTCGCTTTATGACGTGTGAGACATTTACTCTCTTTGCATTGAATTTGTTCCAGGGGAAGTGTGTCTGTGTGCCGCACTGCCTTGACAGACTATTCCCTCGCACTCAAAATGAGATATTATTTGTTGGCCACTGCAGTGGTCCCACGCCGTGCCTCCACCAGTCATGGTGTATATTAGTCTAGAATAAAGATTTTCAGCTCTCAACCGAGATAATAATTGTACATAGCAGTACAGCGATGCTATGTAACAAAGGTTCAGTTCTCAGCAGAAGAGAAACAAGACTTTGGAGACACAATGTCACAGGAACAATGGGCACTAGAGGATGGAATGCGAGCGAGGAGAAAGGGCATAGTGCTGTGAAATACCATATTGACAGTCACACTGCTCTTCTGCTTGATCATTATTCTGAGGTAGTGGCAACAGATGACCTTTCCTGGTCAAGAGCTTAGTGTGGTTAAAATTCAATTGAGTGGGAGAGAGCAGAAAGGAGGTAAAAAAAAAATAACATGGTAACCTTTATTCTGCCATTGATGCTAACCTTGAACAATGGGCCCCAAAGGGGATAAGTGTCTTGTACTTTAATGTGTGCAAGAGAACAGGCTTTAGAGTGTGTGTGTGTGTGTGTGTGTGTGTGTGTGTGTGCGTGCGTTCGTTCGTGCGTGCGTGCGTGCGCACTCCTTTGCTTACAGTTTGTGTGTGATGTGCATGGCTGTGAGCGAATGCAGCAAAAAGCAATGATTGTGCGTTTGTGGTAGCAACAGAAATAAGAAGGCAGACGGGATAACAAAGAGAAAGAATTATATATGGGGGTACGATGAAATTGTTAAAACACAAAGTCACTGGGACATTTACCATATCTTTTTGTCTGTCTCACATAGATATAAATCAGCCCAGCCGGTGCTACCGCCACCAAAACACGACCAAATCTCCTACCCCTGCTTCTTATCCTCAGCCATTTTATTACTGACCTCTTCTGTTGTTTTCACTATCCATCCATCCTTCCATCCTTCCCTTTCCTCGGTCTCCTCCCCACCTCCCCTCTTGAGGACTGAAACAGGCCTAATTGAAATAAATGAACTGGGGAGCAAATCACAGTTGATAACATCAGCTGTGTGGGGATGCTGATTGCGAGCTTGTTGAGTGAATGTCGCAGACTGGTTGGTAATGAAGAGCCTTGTTTGCCTATTAAACGTTCACTGGACATCGCAGACAGCCACGTGCCCTCATGGATGTTGTTCTGACCCACCCGTGGGGGGTCCGGGGAGGAAAAAGAAAACCGAATGATTTCTTGTTTGTTTTTATTCGCACATCAATTTTTGAACAAGTACATTTTGTTTTTCATTCAGGCAACAGGTTATTGCTCATAAAGTCCTCAGAATAACTGTACAGTATATAAAATTAGTACAACAAACACTATACACAGGAGGGGCAGCGCAGGATGGAGACCGGAGGAGAGGAGTTAATCACTGGAATGTTAAAATGCTATGAAACAAATACAGCAGTGGGAGTGAATTGCAAAATTGCACTTGCTGGGTACACAGTCTACTGTTTGAGTTGGAGGAGGTGAGCAGAGCATTAAGAAATTTCATTTGCTGGAGGGAAAATGAACCGTAAAAATAGAATTCACATACAGTACATATGTCATTTCTGTAATATTTCACAGCTCTATTTGCTAATTTGAAGAAGAGAAGACAATTCAAGCCAAAATGCAGAGACAGACTGTGGGAACAAAGTAATCTAAAGACAAATCCTGTAGCTGCTCCACCGATACAGAACACTGGTTATGACACTATAATAGCAATCGTAGTAGTTGTACCGGGATGTGAGGACAATTTCTGATTCATAGCTCTACAATTAAAAAAAGTTATTTGAAAATAACAGTCTGAGAAAAAACATCTGCAGTGGATCAACTTCTTAAAATGTTACAGCATTACTGAAATTCCAGTCTTCTTCTTGTAATTTCTATTTTCGGGAAAATAGATGTCTGTGTATGTAGATACTGGATTTACCATCCAAAATTGCTGGAGCAGCACAGTCTCAATTTTGATCTAAGAGTGGATTTTCCCTTTCAAGCGATCAACCACATTGCTCTGAACTGTCCCTAACCTCCTTTCACCGGCCCTGTGAAATTGGCACAATCAGCCAGAAGACGTGCGAAAAAAAAAAAAAAAAACACACAGCAGACTATGTCTCCAGCTTCTGAGGATGTTTGGTGCTGCTGAAAGAGCAATAACCCCTTTCCTCTCCAGTCCTATAATCCTGCCCACAGAGACACACAAACACAGTGACACAAAAATCACAGAATCATCTTTTAGCACCACTGAAAGAGCAAATCGTGTCAAATGAACAACGAGCAGCATATGCTGTTCCAAATTTCAACATATGAACAAAACAGAGAAGCAAAAACCTCTCGAGTAGGGCAGAAAAGTGAAAACAGGATATGTCAGCAATTCTAAAATGCTTTCAAGACATAGAGCATAAAACGTCTCTCGGTATAAAGGACTGCAGTTAAGACTAGAGAACAGAGAACATTTTAATCTCTCTTAATTCTTGCCCTGAAACATCCCCATCCTAGTTTCTGAAGTATGTCAAAGCAAGTACATACCACAGTAGAAAGGATGTAAGTCTGACATGTACAGTACTATAGTCAGTTGAAACATGGGGGGCTCAAATAGCTTCTTATCAAGCCCATAGAGGGAAGCAGTCCAATGCAGGAAACAACCTTATCCATTCAAGTAAGTGTCGGGTTCAGTAACTAGCTACACCTATTGAATACTAATCAAGGTAATTCACTGCGAAAAACTGCAGTTGAAGGGTAAAAAGGACAATTTATCATTCCTGCACACAGGAAATTAATTATGGCGCTTGTGTGGAATTAATATGCTAGGCTAGTTCACAGCTGCTATGCAATTGTCATTATAGTGAAATCCGAGCATGCAAATGAGTATGACGACTTCTCTGATTTATTCAGTCTCAGTCTTTTGTAAAACGTTAGGTAGCAACTACCTCGTCTGTGATCTGAGAAGTCCCACTTAACCGACCCATACCACAGAATGACAGAGATCGGACGGATCCGTCTCGTTTACGTGGTCATTGTCAAGTGGTGCGGTCCTCATAATTCTTGAGGATCAATTAGAGCACACTCAGTGAAAAAACAAAAAAAAACAAACAAACAAAAACACTTAAAATTAAATATATCTAACTGGAATATTTCCCTTTGGTAAATGTGCTTTGTGCCCACTGTTGCATGTCCTCTTTCGTGCCATTCTTCTTATTGCTGTTGTAAAGCCATAGAACCTATTTCATTGGCTGTTGAAGAATCTTAAATAATATACCACAAACCCACCACATACAGGAACATAATGTAATAAATATTGATTGGGCCAGCGGTAAAAGTCCAGTTTCTTTCACTAAAAACTTGCTGTGCAGGTCTTTTTTCTTTGTTTGTTTGTTTGTTTGTTTGTTCGTTTGTTGCTGGCAAGATGTTAACCGCTGAAGCATACTCGTCCAACTTGGAATCCAAACTTCTGGTTGCTGCTGCCAAAGTCGGCTGCAGCCACATCTATAATAGGGAGCAGCTCTGCAGAGGGGGAGTCAATCTCTAGAACAGTCCTGTCCTGACCTTTGCGGAACTGAAAGAGAAAAATTAAAGCCAGCTATTAGAATTTGCTCGGCTTAATTCAACTAACTAGCTCTCTCCACTCAGTCCTAAACCCCTATTCAAGTCAGTGATTTGATGAGTGCCCACTTACTGAATCATGTACCAGTTGACAGGAGCAACACAACTGATAAACACATTAATTTCATAAAGGCTAATTCCTGTTTGTCCAGCTAGTCCCTGTCCCTGGCATGTCCCAGCACTGACCTGGCATCCATCATGCACTGCGTTGATGAAGGGGCTTTTGGCTTGCATCAGCTCCTCATCATTGCTGCCCCTGAAACGGAGGGCACGCTGGTAGGAGCGGGAGGCGTTGTCAAACCAGCCCGCCGAGTTCTGGCAGGTGTAGGTGAAGCTCTGCTTGGCCGTGGCGCTCAGTAGTTTCAGGAAAGTCAGCTGAACTACATGCACAGGGTTCCCATCCCTGTCATTGTAGGAGAACTGGATGACACAAACACACAGACATTAGAGTGTGACAGAGGCAGAGAGTATGTAACCCATTACCCTGAAATGACACGAGATCTCACTGAATGAGAGACTGTATCAGAAACGTTTGGGTTCCCATCGTATTTCCGTCACATCTCCCTGTGTTTATGAAGAGATTTTTGTAAGCAAGATTGAAAAAGTTACAGCAACTTTTCCCCAGAATCAGAGAAGCCAGTTAAAGTGAAGCAGAAAGGAAAACTAAGAAAATTAAAGGAAAAAAAAAAAAAAACATCTAAGCAAATCCAGGCACTGTGTGTGAGAAAGAAATCCAATGAATTGCAATTGTACTGGCAGCTCTGTGATTATCTGAGAGGGTTATGAGACCTCTGATCAGGTGCGCATGAAAAGCCAGTGCTCTAAGCGTGCTGCCCTGAATACTAGTCAGTGAGACGGAGCTGCCAATGACTTTGTGTGCGGCACTCCTGAAAACAACCGCTGGCAACACCAAAATCTGCTCTCTCACTGCACATAGACTAATGAACTGATACCTAATTGTACACTGAGCAAATAAACACAAACATTCACATGTAGTCACGTGCTCATGGGTGGATACACACAGACACACACATGCCTGCCAACACATCAGTGTCAATCACATGCATGAATATCACTCGAACACTCTCAATTAGCTAGCTGAAAAAGACCGCCTGGTGTTCCGGAGCTAGCTGAAATTAATAGTAGGAGGTGAGGTTTGATGTTTTTTTTTATTTTGTTTTTTTTTTTTTTTTTTTTTGTACCTGCTTTCCTTTCCTGTACTGGCTGTACCAGCTTCCTGGCTTCTCTTTGTTCCACGCTGCTAATTTCACCTAGACACACAGAGGGAGAGAGAGAGAGGGAGGATGTTGTGTAAAAATTTTAGGCTCAAGGGATGTAAGGAGTTATTTGTGCTCTGATGCAGTGTGATGAGGTCGGCTTTGTAAAGGCTGACAGCGTGACATTGGAGACTTACCATCTCAATCCTCTTGTCGGGGTAGAGACAGGTCTCTCCATCAGCTGTGAAGTTACAGTACACCTTAATGGAGTCTCGGTTACAGCCCTGGTTAGGATCTATCCAGTAGTCTCCTACAAAGTGCACAAAGCAGACATCAATCAATCAAGTGCCAGATGTTAATATAACAAATTGATAAAGTGCAGCTGGCAAAATGACAAACAGCATCTTAATTAAAAAAGAATGTATGTTAAAGAATATGTTCATTTCTGACGTGTCCAGTCGATGGTGAAATAGGCATCATATTATGTTTATGCTAACCATCTTTGTAATCAGGATGAACCATCATGAGCTCTTTGCAGGTCCGGGCAGGGCTCTCGAAGGTTCCCAAGGGCCTCCTCATCAACTCCACTTCAGTTTTCATAGAAGAGAGGGTAGCAAAGACTTCTTCCATTCCCTCAGCGTCCTCCAGAGGCTGATCTCCCTGGAGGAACTCCTCCATGTCCAGATCCACATCCTCCTCCCTGGCCGCGGCTGCTCCTCCTCCACGATCAGAGTGCCTCCGTCTCTTCCGCCTGCCCTCCCTGATGGGAAGGGGCTCAACCATTGTAGCAGGGGGTCCCTGGAGGAAGCACAGAGAGGTGAGCAAGAGGTGAAAGGGAAAAGAAAGGGCATGAAGCTGGCACTGAGAAAGCCATGATGTGGATCATTGGATGTACTCACGGGGGGTCCTGGGGGGCCAGCAGGGCCTGGATCTCCTCTGGGACCAACAACACCCTGTAGAATAGAGGAGGACAAAAGTTTGTGTCAATCATGTCTCACCTGGAGCCTCTCTCACACCACTTGGCTAAACCCCGGCTTTATCCAGGCAGATATGGCTGCTGCTTTATAGGATTATCCAGCTTTGTGCATCAGCACTCTGCGGTCAAAGCCTTGGCTCTCAAGACACACTATAGTGGTTTTCATAACATCACACACACCAGAACCAAATCCTATTAAAAGGGACCCGATGGAAAAATCACACACAAGGCAAGAGTAGCTATACAGCAGGCTTTTAGTTCCAAAGACATGCAGTAAACACAGTAGAGCATTATGGTTATGAAGCGTGGTACATTTTAGCCAACAAACACACTTTTGCTCTCTTCCCCAGCATATGCTCCCAGAAGCTGTGAACCAAGCTGAGGCCTGAGCACAGGAGTGGCCATGTATAAATAAGACAGACTACTGGACTCACCGAATCTCCCTTCGATCCTTTCTGACCAGCTGCACCCTAACAGTGGAGAGGAGACGTAAGCAAACAATAAAAAACATAAATAAAAGTGTAAAAGTTATTAAAAGTTGGAAAATTGTGTAATCGCTCAAGTAAAAATAGTAATCAGCTATTCACTGGAAAATGAAGCGCCTGCTTAGCAACAGGACAGGTTATGGTCAAAGTCTGAACTCTCACGACTGAGTCATCGAAAATCAATAACAGGACTGAGATCAAAATCTTTTTATGTCTTTTTAAATCAGTGAGTGACAGTATCTAAAAGCTTCATTGCCGCTCTTGTGTTCTTTCCTTAACATTTGTTTTGCATCTGTTTGTTGTATACCTGCACAATCTTTGTAAAAGACTAAAAGGTTGATGCCTGAGACAAATTACATTTACATCTGCACTGACGAGATGCAGCAGACGATGGGTATAAACTTCATGCGGGCAGTTCAACAATTACAATTTCAAACTACTCTCCGGTTATATTTTTTTGGACATGCAGCTTTGACACAAATACACACATAATATCAGCAAATAACAGGTTTCATCACTCCACTGTGTTGAGAAGACAGATTAATTTTTCTTTTTATCATCTAAGATAGCAATAATTTTCTTCCATCTCTTACTTACCTCTTTTAAGTATTTACTAAACAATTCCTATAAAGTATCTGTGTATTGTCACATCTTTTGTGTTGAACACTCGGCAAAATCAAAGAACTTAACATGTGGTGGCTGGAAAGATAATCTCATAGAGCTGGATCATAGAAAAGTATATTTTTGTAACAGCTGTGTCACTTACTGACAGTCCTGGTGGTCCTGGTGGGCCAGTGGGACCAGATGAGCCGACACCACCCTAGAAATGAGAACAAACATATCTTGCTGGTAAATTGGTAAAGGAATATTACTTCTACATATGTATCGGACACATCATGTTGCAACTATATGTACCGAATCTCCTTTAGGCCCCGGTGTACCCTGGTTCCCTGGCAGGCCTCTGTCTCCCTTCTCACCAGGTTCTCCTGGGGGGCCAATTAGACCGATCAACCCACCATGTCCCTGCAGACAGATGTATGGTTCATTAGCATTGTTTCCCATGGTTTACACTGGTACACAGTGTTCTCTATATTAAAGGCTAAACACTTACTTTATCTCCCTTATTTCCAGGGTCTCCTTTTAATCCCGGAAGTCCTGGAGGCCCCTGTTAACGATGCCAGATGCATTAGTTGGTCACATCAATGCTATAGAGTCGGTATATGAAATCTGGTTTGGTTGTGTTGGGTTTGAATCCCGATTTATCATTATTAATGTCCCAAACCCCCTCTCATTTGCTAGGCTCCATTATCAGGCAAATATAAGGATCTTACTATTGGTCCTGGAGGTCCAGTTTGTCCTGGTGGCCCATTTAAACCTTGTTCACCCTGTAAAATAAGCAGAGGAAATGGAGATTACACTATGCCAAAACATTAATTAAACATAAACACAGAAAGGACCTCATATTGTTAAAAATCGGATGGTTGTCGTGGTGTACTAACCCCAGGACCTGGGATGCCTCGAAACCCCTCTGGGCCAGACCTTCCTGGGTGTCCTTGGGGCCCCACTGGGCCTGTCTTACCCACTGGACCCTGGGTTCCTATTGTCCCCTACAGAAAAAAGGGAGAGCGACAGACAGGACAACATTAACAGCAAAAAGATCATAAAGATTTTGTTAAAAGGCGACATATTCAACCACTGAGTGCCAGTCCTCATCCTTACCTTGGCTCCCTTCATGCCTTGCTTCCCTTCTTTTCCTGCAGCACCTACATGACCCTGAGGTAGAGAAAGGCAATCTTGCTAAGATAATGACAAGAGCTATTAACTAAAGCAAATACACAGAGTTACATACACATGCATACAAACTTAAGCAATACACTAAGCTCACCCTCCGTCCAGGAGGTCCTGAAGGACCTGGCTCTCCGGAGGCTCCTGGGGGTCCCTGCAGGAGAAAAATTACTTAAACTAAAACACCTTTTCATCCAGTCATAAAAACACTAAAAGCCCAGCCACATAAATGAAGACTTTACATTTCACTGTGTCAGAGGATAAAGACTTTACCTAAGCATACAAAAGATAATAATATTGCTAGTAAATTAATTAATAAAAAAAAGACACTGCTTACTGATTTGCCAGGTTCTCCATTGTCTCCCTTAGGCCCTGGTGCACCATCTATTCCCTAAATGAAGAAATGTCATACAGGAGAAGTTATCAAAAAAGAAGTGAATGACAATTTCTACTAAAATAACCATAACAATAATGCTCACATTGACACCAGCCTCTCCAGGGGGTCCTGAATCTCCGGGGAATCCAATAGGGCCCTAGGGGTAAAAACATTATATGCATGACATTAACAGACTGACCTGACAATCAGAGCAAGAAAAAGTCACTGAACTAGAGAGTAAGACTCACAAGGTTGCCTTTGGGTCCGTCCTCGCCTGGTGTTCCTCTGGGTCCTGGAGGCCCAGCTGCACCGGGAGGGCCAGAGTCACCCTTCTCCCCCACATCGCCTTTAGCACCCTGGGACACAAGCAAATCAGATGACAATCATTGAAAGGGCAAGGAGAATAAAGGAAAGAAGGGATGACTTTGAGTAAGGAAGCCAGGAGTGAGGAATGGAGGTGATGCGACTCACAGCAGTGCCAAGCTCTCCAACTGATCCAGGGTCTCCAGCCTCACCGTCCTCACCCTGGTAGAGAGGGGACATTCAGTAAAGCCAAAAAACACCCCACACACATACACACACACATCGGCAGACAAGCCCATATTCATAAAACGCCAGCATTCTACTGTATGTGCACAGACACGCGGCGTAGTTGCTGATGGGAAATGCTGACCTTTTCTCCAACAAGTCCAGGCTGACCGACTCCACCAGGCATTCCAGGTGCACCCTGTAGCAGGAGGAGAGAGAGAACAACTTGAACCAGAATATTATAAAAATGAGGGCAAGTTTTAAATATTCATTTGATTTCTTGAAAATCAAGTTCTTGGTGCAGTACTTATTTATTTATTTATTTATTTTTCTGGTTTGTCAGCAGTTTTGCTAACAGAACGCTGAAACTGGAACATATTTATCACAACACAAGGATAAATAGTGTGTCAAGTTTGCAATGTGGATAGTGTCTGATTGAGGGAGGGGGAAATGGCCCCCTACTGTGTGACTCAGTTAGTTTGTTTGTTTGTGAGTGTGTATGTGTTTGTGCGTGTTAGCGTGCTCGCATGTCATGTCAGTGTATTGTGCTTTGTGCCTTGAGACTAACCCAGTAAAAGCATGTCTTCGGTAGAGTGTACAAACATGAGAGCTGAGTACAGCCAAGCACTACTACCGAGCTCCTGCTGTCAGCTACTTTCCTCACATGCCATCACCGGTACCCCCCACCCCCACGTTCCTTTTTTTTTCCCTACTCTTCTCCACTTTTCCTGTATCAGTCCATTTATGGATCCCACCATCTCTGCACCGCTGCATTTCCATGCTTCCTGTGATGAAGCACTACCGTGGCTCACACAGCTTTCTGCAACTCGCTGCTGAATAATTGACTGGTATGAGAGGCTGCAGAGAGACGGCCATTACTAGAGGTAAATATAACTGCCTCTCAGGGATGATAGTCTAATACATCTTAATGATTCATAGAGCAGTAAATATAACTCTCTCCTAGGGATTATATCCTAATACTGTTTAATAATTCAAGTTTCAAACGCAGCAGAGGGTAGGCCGTATATGTAGAAATGAGGGGCTGGAAAATATAATCATCTGTGGTGTGTGAGGATCAGCTACTGTTCAGTTTGAACTTGAGATACGACTGTGTCTTGAATGGGAGTCTTCTAGACTCAAAAGATGATTCATCATGTTTTCTTTATGACTCTTCATAACACTTCAAAATATGGCTCCAATATGTGCACGGGGTATGTGGAATGAAGTCAGGTTAATACAAACCTTTTAATATACAAAAATGAAATAAGCAAAAATAATGATTTAGCCTTGATGATACTTGTGAAAAAGAACTAGAATAAACAATAAGAATTTTCAGACCTCAGTGACTTAAAAATGCAAGGCTATGAGGCTAAAATCTGATAGAAGTTATGAAAATGTATGCACATTTATTCATTATGATACAATCAATTATAATATTTGGTAATGCTTCGGTTATGCTAATTAGACCAAATTACCAAATGAACGAAACCATGCTGGTGCATCTATCGTTTCAATTAATTTAACACTTGTTGTGCAGTCTGTGTATGTTTCATTGAAATGCTTTTGCTAGAATTATGGTTTAGAGCAAGACGGAAAGGGATATTTACAGTTGTGTTACGAAGATGCACATGAACAGCTTGTTGATATAATCTGCAATAAAGCCTGAATTGTGCCCCTCTGAGTATTCTCCTCCCTCGATGAAGCTGTCTCCATCATATATCATGATAGTCATGCCCACATCTAAACCCAAATATGTGATAAAAAACAATGACACATAAAAAGTCTACCTCTCCACCAATGGGCCCCTGAGGGCCTCGTGGGCCGTGCTGTCCTGGAGGACCCTGTGGAGAGAGAGAAATGAAATGTTTTTATTAGGATCTCAGTGCAGACAAGAAGGATATACTGTATTAATAAAATACACAAAGAGATACAAACTGAATGTTAGCTAAGGGTTGGCTGGTGCCTCCTAAATTTAATGCGAGTTAGAAGTCAGCCCATGGTGAATTGCTTATGTAATGGCCCCAGTATCTATGATCATTATCGTAGTGACATGATGAAGACGTCCAGACAGGTCATTACCCTCAATATGACACAGGCTCTGATTCTTTCTCATTTTCCCACCTTCCCCCTCTCTCTTATTAATAAGAAAACCTCTAGTCTGTGATGTGCAAGACCATATTCTCTCAACCACAGTGACGGCGTGTGATTTGAGTCTTCTGTGCAGCTCAAGAGAGCGCCAAGCAATTAATCCTAACTGTGCTCGGCTTCAGTTTCAGTTGAGTAGATGTGGAGCTGTGCTCTGAATCACTCTGAAGTCTTGGAGGGAGCATTGTGTTGTAAAGACACTGAGACAGACAGACAGACAATCTGCCCAGAGAGAGACTGTGTGGAACTAGAGGAAACACATATCCTTCTGGCAGAGAGATACTTGAGCATTAGAGGGGAGAATTTTGTGATCCGCAACGCTCACACATGAATGAAACTTCCCCACTGAGTCCACAGCATCTTTCTCTCTCTCCCTCTTTCTCTCTCTCTTTTCCCCTCCCTTTCTCTTTCTCTTTTGTTTTGGTTCCATTTTGATGCATTCCCTCCCTAATCTGACTGTGGAGAAGAGAGGCTATAGAGAATCTTGTTGAGCCTGTGTTCATGGTTGACAGCGTTGTGAGATGACTGTCACAAAGGAGGATGCTCATTAGACAGCCAAGGCTGAGGCTAATCTGATTAGCAGCTGTCACACCGTCTTCCTGCTCACAATCAGTGCCCCCACCTCTTCCTTCCACTCCATTGCTCCACTGCCTCTTTTCTGTCACTCTCTCTCTCTTTTTTTTTCCTTTCCTTCACTCTTACACACAGGGCCACCTCTTCATTCTCTGGCCTTGTCTTTCTCAACACATTAAGTCATGGTCTATTTTGTCATTCACTCTCAGCCTTGAACATCTATCACGCAGTGAAAAGATCATTTGAGATTGTTATAGGTTGAAAGGTTTAACAGGTTTGAAGGTTTTTATTTCTCTTCATCATTATTGTGGATCTAATTTTTTTTAAGCTAACAGAAAGATATAACCAGTGCTAACAGACAGAGGAACAGTGTTTTTTTCACATAGGCAGTTTTTTTTTTCATAGCCAGAATAATAACACAGTATTTGATATACAGTACTCCGTAGTAATATGGTTGATGGGTTACCATAAAGTTACCTGCTAGCTAGCAGAGCTAATGTGGGATGTCCACTACTTGTCTAACACATCACAAAGTGCAAGCTTTGGTTAGCTGTCATTATGTGACACTGTATGAATGTACTATATGAATGATAACTTTATAGTTATTCATAGCTGCATTAGATTTAGGTTTGCGATTCCAGGGCTTTGATATTTGTGCATGCTAGCTCACTGGCTTGGCATATAAGGATAATTATCAATAGCAGAACCATAATTAATGTTATCTGTGAAACCTTAGCATTGTTTTCTGTTATGACAAGTGAAATTGTCTTTGCTTTTAAAAATAATTCCTATTCTTAGCAAACCACAAAAGCTTCCTCAGTTTCTCAACAGGTGAGACTGTCAGTGTTGTCAAGGCCATTACAGTGGAAAAACACAGCTCTTAGTTCATACAGTCTGTGAGGAGAACAGACAAATTTCTCCATCTAAATGAATCTGTCTTCATTTTTTGCATTACATTGAGCTCAGTGGAAAACCATGGCTAAACATTATTAAGACAAATCAAGGAGCAGAGCAAACTGATCTCCACTCAAGACCACTGCCTGGAGTTTGAGGGCGGTAAACACACCTTTTCCTCTGATTATCTGCAGAGTAAAAGGTTCTTTCATGACCATGACCAACAGCAGCAGGATCAGCACAGCTGGTGCTAACAAACTAAATAAGTGGCACTAATTAAAGTTTAATGAGCTGTGGTGGGTTGTCTGTGTACCAGCTATAGTTCATAGGCTGCTGAACCTACACAATACTCTAATTACACAAAAAAATTTCCTATAATTTATAATTCAAATTTAATATTCAAATTCATTATTAATTAGAAAATATTCATTTCCTCATCTTAATTAACTATGTATGAGATGTATTCTATAATACAATGGCATTGCTTTACTGTTTGGGAGTATTTTGGGCTGCATTATCTACCCAGCATTGTAATTACATCTATAGTAACATACTTGATAATTGTTTTTCTAATGGGGCATCAACACTGATGTTTGATTTTTACAGTGAGTTACTCTTTGACTTTTACTACATTATTCTGTATCTTAGTCTGTGCATCATCTTGTTTTTTTCAATCACAGGGGGTGGTGTATGTTTGTTACTTGGATAGAGCTGTCACATGCAGTTATGCATGAATAAAACCTGCACCTTGTGGCAACAATCAAAACACAAACTGGAGAAGGGGCAGGTGCTGAGCCAAAATACAAACTAACAATAAAACAACAACCGCTGCAGGGCTCCTATTATCACTTATTTATCATTAAAAAAAAAAAGACATTTCAAGGACCCCTGCTCTTCATCAGACCACAACCAAAACACACCAACATCTGGAATGCCACACCCACAATGACTATATATATCAATTTATTGATGTCATAATAGAAGCCTATCACTTTACAAACATAAAATAATGCCTAAGGAGTTTCCTAACCATAAACATCAATGTAGATTGACAGTATTTGCATCATAGCCCAAACCTTTCTACCAATGAATTTATTGTTTGTCTACTAATGAATGCATAGACGCTTGATCTTCATTAAGATCTGTGAAACTGCTTTTGATACTGAGGAGGAATGCAGAAAAGTGGATGAACTGGAGAAACATTCAAAGGTTTTTGGAAATTGTAGAAAAGTCAAGTCGATATCCAATATCAGACAAGACCGAGACAAGTCAAAGTCATAATAATCATGAAGCAAAGTGCAAGATGTCAAAAAGGTGGTGTTGAGAACAGACTTGAGACTGACACTGGACCATAGCCGCAGATTTGTGATGAGTGTTGTATGTGCGGTGATTGCTGAGCAGGACTCACCATTGAGCCAACATGCCCGCTCTCTCCCTTCTCCCCTGGTGGTCCTGGCATTCCCTGCGAATGCAGATATGGTGAGCGAGCAGTCTCAGGCATGGCATGGAAACGGATATAAACTGAAGAATACATGTCAAATCAGAGATGAGACCAGGAGATACAGTTAGCCTTGGATTTGATAGTAATTTTTACCTGTAGTCCAGAGGGACCAGATGCCCCCTTAAAGCCTCGATGTCCTTCATCTCCTTTTGCACCGTTCATGCCCTGCTGCCCACGAGGACCTGGCTCACCATCGGCACCCTGAAACATACATGCTCAGGTCAGCACTGTAAAACACTGTACAAACCGGACCAAATTATCATATGATAATATGCTTTCATATGATGCATACTGGCAGTCCTGGCTGGCCCACAGGTCCTTGACTTCCAACAGGTCCTGGGGGTCCCTAGAAAAGCAGAGGGACAGTTCACTACACATTCACTGTAGGAAAGACGTGATTAAAACCATCTGCTCGTTCCACCAGAGAATGCACTGTGCAGCCAAAATTATTAGAATGAGCTACTCCAAACCAATTATAAGCCAGTCTGCCCTCTACCTCCCGGTGATGCAAAGTAATGATGTGACGTTAGGACATAAAATTCAGACTCACAGCTTCTCCTTTGTCTCCTTTGCTGCCCTTCTGTCCAGGTCCTCCTGTCTCTCCCTATGGAAACAAATGCATACACACACACACACACACACACACACACACACACACACACGAAAAAGATTAGTCCAAAATCATCAAGCACTCTTCAGCAGTGCTGCAGTCCATTCTAGTTGTGAGTGTAACTACCTTGTCTCCGTCCTCTCCTGGAGGCCCAGGAGGTCCTGCAGCCCCTGGCAGCCCTACAGGTCCCAGTTCCCCATCATGCCCAGCCGGCCCCACAGGCCCCTTTTCTCCCTAGGGAACAGATGGGAAAACAGCACACATCCAGCAAATACTAAAATACTTATTATCCTCATACAGCAGTATGACACTTTGATTAATGTATCGTACCAGGAACGAAACTCACACCCAAGAAAGCAGACTTGATCACATTCATATTTCTCCCTCTGTATTGCTCTCTCTGTCTCTTTTACCTCTCTACTGTTCTCTGTCTCATGATGACACATTCCGAAGCGAGAGCAAATGTTGTTTATTACCCATTGGTGGGAGGTGATGGTACACTATGTGCTAGTGGACGTTGTTGCCTAAGAAATAAAATTAGCAATGTTCCAAATCTTACTGGCTCGCCTTTCTCTCCCATCGGCCCAGCAGGACCCACGCCACCGGGCCGTCCTGGCTGCCCAATAGCACCAGCCGGCCCAGCAGGGCCTCTCTCTCCAGTAGCACCCTGGAAATAAGAGGAGACAGTGAGGTTAGGTGAGTATGTCACATGATTCACTCTTTGATTTAATGTGGTGGTCACGATCACTGATCACCATGGAAACAGCCTCCTGCTTCTTATGCCCTCGCATCCTATATTACATAGCAGCTGAACAGAGACCAAGGGATGGGATGGGAAGCAATTTAATAAAAACAGACTTACAATGGCTCCTGCAATGCCAGGTAGACCCTCTCCTCCCTTCAGACCTGCGGGACCCTGGAGAGACACAGATATAAACAGCCTTCAAAATCAGGTGACAACCTTATTCATTACAAGATGTATGATCAGTGAATGACAGTAGTTTACGATTGCTTTGGTTGAATTTTTTACAACAGACTTTCAGTTTGTGTAACTCTTATGTAATAGGCATGCTTTTATGGTTTTAAATTTGATTTATGATCTAATTATCATCTTCACATTTCAGGAGAATCTGAAGCAGACAGTGAAAGAAGGGGAGGATTTGAGATCTGTGTAATCTTGTATCACCATTGCACCAGGGGTCCCTCTGCTCCCTCTGAAGCCTTGGAGCCCAGCAGGGCCACTTTTCCCAGCGGCTCCTGGTGGACCTGGGTCTCCCTGGTAACCACACATACACACACATGTGATTAGATATAAGGCAAGTAGCCAGCAGACAGCAGGCCCTTATGCGTTCATAAATCACAGCAACCAGCAAGTCACACCAAGAAGGAACATTTATCTTTTATGAGCTATAATACACTCAACGCAGCAAGGTTTCCTCTCTTATTTATTAGCAAATTAGAGGATAGGATGAGACCAACGAGATAAGATATTCAGGCAGTGCTGAGAGAGTCCTTGGATTGTATCTAATATAACAATAATAAGGTGATGCTGGTAAGTGATTATGATCCTGACATTATGATGAAAACCACTCACCTTGGCGCCCTCCTTTCCGGCAGATCCCGGTAAACCATGCTCACCCGGTGGTCCTGGTGAACCTGGATGGCCTCTGTCTCCAGTTGGCCCTGTCTCACCAGATTTGCCCTGGAGACAATCAAAGTAGACAACAAACATCACAATACAGTTATTTAAAAAAAAAAAAAAAAATGCTATCTGAAATAAACAGCTGTTTGCTTTAGAATCAACCAATATACCATGGGCTGATCCTCTTACCTGTGGTCCAACGACACCTGGGGGGCCAGGGAGTCCGTTCTTGCCTTGGAAACCCTGAAGAATAAGAACAAGTGAATCTGATGACTCGCAGTCAAGAGTTGAAACAGGGGGAGTAGAAAGAATCTGAAGACTGTGGGCAGGGTAAGGTGTTGTGCACTCTGAACTTCAATAATTCAATGCTGAAGTCATAAATTTTGACTTCTTTGCTGTGTTAACACATATAGTAGGTCATGACGACTCTAAGTTAATGCTGAGTTGTGCACCTCATAGAGGAAGATGCTATATACTAAATATGTAGCTTTACTGAGAGTGAAGGCTACTCACTGGTTCCCCTCTCTGGCCTGGGTGACCTGGTAACCCATCTTTTCCAGGTGGTCCCTAAAAACAGAGGCATTTTTTTTTTTTTTACATCATTGTAATAAAGTGAACATAAATAAAGGTGAGCATAAATGTGGAATGAGGTAAAACATGAAATCACAGGGCAAACACTATTCAGTAGATGTTAGCCCACTCACATTAGGCCCTCTAGGTCCTGGTTCACCGTTCCTTCCCTGTGGTCCTTGAGGACCCTAGAAAATAATAACACAGATTATCAAAACTCTGACCCAAACCCCAGATCGTATTTTCTGATGCTTCTCCTACAATGATTTATGAGACGGTATCTGTGATACCAAGATTGTTTTTCAGACTGTCTATGGTCTTGTGTGTGCACTGTATGTGCAGTATTATCTGAGAGTCAAAAGATTACCTGTTCTCCAGGGGATCCCTGAGGACCATCTTGTCCAGCAGAACCCTACCAGGTGGACAAGGCAGATGACAAATAAAAACAGTTTCACTATGAAAACATGAGCCGTTCAACCATTTTTAGCTTTCTGCTCGACAACAAATCTTTAAGCTTTCCCAAGACGGTCTTCGAAGGTGAGAGTGTAAACTGAAGCCTCCCCTGCCAGACAGAGAATTCTCTCTGCACCAGATGGCCTGTCATCCAGAAGCGAAACAACCAGTTCCAACCTGGTCGGCGCATTTATTAATACTTAATGAGAAAGCCAGGTGTTTGTTTATGTATGTGTAACTGTATGTGCGTGTGTGCTTGTTTATGTCTGAGTGTGTGTCTGTGTGTCAGTCTGACCTCACCTTTTCTCCTGGCTTTCCACTGGGCCCATTCGCTCCCCTTACCCCCCGGGCTCCCTATTGGAAGACAAACAATCGTCTGATTAGCACACGTAGGTGGAAGATAGACGCCCGGTGATGTGGAAACACTGCAGTGATGTAACAGTGTGTCTCACTCCCACAAGTTGTGCTAAAGTGATGGTTTCTAATTAGAGAAAATGCAGCTTTAAACGGTGAGAAAAATATGGTGCATAGGCATAACACCTGTACTGCGGATGTACTCACATTAGGACCTCTTTGGCCCCCAGACCCTGGCTGACCAGCTGGACCCTGCATTGTAGAGGTTAACAGTTATTTATCACTCAGTTTTTTGTTTTTTTTACAATAGAGAAAAGTTTACATATTAAGAAGTCAGCAAGTGTTGTGGATTAAAATGTCAGTACAGTCCTCACCCTTCGTCCTTTCTCTCCTGAGGCCCCCGCCATACCAGGGAAGCCAAGCGATCCCTGGAGACACACATAGAGGTTAATCAGCCTCAGCCTTCCATTCATCACACATCACCCCCAATGTCTCATTAACGTATAATTAACTACTGTATCAAATTAAAGCAAATCTAATCCATGAGCCCAACACAGCCTTAAATACACCATTCATCAACATGTAATGAATTGATGTCACTAATGAACTATTAATAAAATAGCCTTTTTTTAATAAGCCATTTGTCATCCTTTATTTTTAATCAGACAGGAAACAGTCCAGTCAAAGACACACATCTCGCTGGTTAAAGCTCTGATAAAGGAACCAGAGGACACATTCACTGATCATGATAGCTCATCACTGCTAAATCACCTTAGAACCTTGTCTTCCTGGGTATCCTGGCAATCCAGGCACGCCAAGTTTACCCTACAGAGAGAGCGGGAGAATTAGAGGGGAGGAAGAAATAAACTGGAGAAATGTCAAATAAAGATAAAAAAGTGCATGAAAACCATTTAATTAAGATTTTTATGACATACTGCTAACTATGCATGTACCAATTCAGCAGGATATCTCTACGTTAATGCATATAGTCATGACAGAAAGATTAAATGCTTAAACAGGCGCACTGGTTCAGTGGCAGTTTTGCTTTATGAAGATGTCATAAATGTGGTTGCATTAAAATCCATATGTTCGGTATTTCAGTGATTTTCAGACACACTATTTTTGTCACGATTAAAAACTGAGCTAAGGAAATGTAACTGTACTACCTCACACTATAATGGATGTAGCAGGATGAAGCAGGTTTAGATAAGATTTTTCTTAGAATTTGCAGCCTACTTAATCTCCCTATCCCCCTCTCTCGTGACCTTATCTTGCAATGTAAATGTAATCTTTAAAAAATTTACCTTCTCGCCAGCGATCCCAGCAGTTCCAAGATCTCCCATGGGTCCTGATTGGCCCTTTGCCCCCTCCGGTCCATCGTCTCCACGAGCACCCGGAGCTCCATTATCACCCTGAAGTCAAGAATGAGAGCAGAAGGGAAGTGATGGTTTTACCTCCATTCTGATGGAGAATAACTGAGAGGAAATTATACTGAGGTGATTAAAGTCCGCTCTCACCCTGTCTCCCTTGATGCCCATGTCACCTTTGAACCCAGGGAAGCCATCTTCTCCCTGTGATGCATTGAGGAGAGGTGATGTCTAGTGAAATTCTCTATAATCATAAATCGCACCACCGTATTTCATCACGTGTCAGTTTGACAAGTAGCAGAAGAAAGGCTTGCTAGCTTTTTTTTTTCACTCACCTTCTCTCCTTTGCTCCCTTTTAGACCCCTAACTCCATCTGCCCCCTGTGAAAAAGTGGGAAAAATAACACTTCATTTAACAAGAATCCAACATCACTGACACTGACGAGCCCACGAACAAGAAAAGACGCTGGAAATCGAAGGTTCCCTGTATTTCAAGTAATACCTCATCTTAAAACACTGAAATGATTAATAGGGGTGTATTGATTTCCTCTTGACCTAAGTTATTGAGCAGTTACTGACCTTACACATGATTGCCAACAAGATCAGGCTTCAACTTAAACTATGTGACAAATGGAAACGCCAAACAGAAATGCCATATCACAACTTCACTTTTATTTCTCAATTTCAAAAGCACACTCAGTCAAAATGGACTGCACTCCGCTCCTAAGGCACACAGCTCCACTCTATCTGACTCTGATGTTTCTCCTCCCCGTCAAATGTTCCTAGCTGTGTTGTTAGCAGTCCCCTTGAGAACCGTGGTGCTTTCCCTCCACCTGTCACCCATCAGTCATAGACTCAAACAAGCTTGTCCGTCACAGGCAGACACGTACACGCAGAGCGAATTGCGCGAGGGGAATATATATCTAAGTGGACATTACACCTGAGATCATGATGAATTTATGTCTCACCTTGACTCCGCGGGTCCCTGGGTACCCGACAGGCCCCTGAGCTCCTAGTAAACCCTGCATGAAAGCACAAACAACAGCATTCTTCAGTTTTAGCAACCAACAGCCAGCAGCAATATATTTCTCTGTCCAGATATGACTGAGCGAGGCACTCAGTCACTGTGTCATATCCTTAATTGTCAAGAGAAGAAAAAAAAAAAAAAAAGACAGAAAGAAAGAAAGAAACAGAAAAGGCGGATGATACTGATGAGTTCATGCTGCTGACTTTAATGGGCCGCTGATCTTGTACAATAAAGATGATGACATCGTAGGAACACAGTGATTATAATGATGAGAGAGAAAGCCTTATTGTAACCCAACGTGAGTGACTGCACAGTTACAACAGATTGCAAGAAAAAACATGAAACTGCATTTTAATATCTTGCTATGGCACTACAAAAGACGAGCCTCAGACATTCAGTTACCCACTTGAATTCCTTTCTCTCCCGGGGGGCCCTCTCTTCCTGGGTGACCCTGAAGCAAAAAAACATGAATCAAATTGACTTAGCTGTGCTGCAAATAAATCATTATTGTATCGCTCCTTGACTGAAATTCCTCAATGCGCCCGACCAATGACAAAGAGGAAACCCCCGGTGGCATTGAGAGCGAGGCACCATAAAAATATCATTGTGTGTCATAAAGCTTCGCAGAACAATACAAGAAGCATTAAGTGAAGCTCATTCAAATTTGTCTGACTGCAATCTGAAATTAATTATTGGAGATGAGAAAAGCTAGAAGAAGATTTTTCTTTTTTTTTTTTTCTTTTTAACTGTCATCCTGCTTTGGATCACTTCCAGAAATGACTCCTGTGCTCCCCAAGTGGCAGACAACAGAAAATATAAGTTGGCAAATTTTATCCTCTTGGCTACTCTATATTAACCAGCTCCTGTGGTTGTATATGTGTTCATATAAACATGTGTTTACATACACAGTTTGTTTGGTTGTATTTCTTGTTTGTATAGCATCATGTGATGGGCTTTTATTGTGACATTTCTGTACTGGATGTCCAGCTGCACACCCCGGTCGTCCGGGTCTTGTCCTCTTGTCGTCCTAATATGGTAGCCCTAAGCTTTTGCTTGTATATGGTGATGTATGGACGCATGTTTCACCTATTTTGTCAAAAAAACATTTGAATGATGAACTACCTGTGCCAAAATGCATCGCTTGAATGAAGTGCAGACTCTTCTAGTAGTCAATTAATAATTAGTAATCAATTGATGCAGCTGAGTTGTCATTTACATTCAGTGGGACTCTCTATGTATAAGTACGGTTGGGTCCAAAAGTTTTTAGATACTGGATGTGCAAAGGTACCGTATGTATTGATGCATGCATGTGAATGTATTTTTGTGCTGATGTATGCATATATGTACTTGCGTGTCTGTGTCTGTGTGAACTTACAGGCGGGCCATCAATGCCTGGTAGTCCCTGCATGCCTTGTTTCCCCTGGGGACCCTGTATAGGACAAAGACAGGTATGAATACTGCAGCAGAGCTTCAGATATGACAGAACACCTCAACTCATCCCTAAGAGACCCCATTTGCCACGTTGCTGCTCCTCTAGCAAACATATTGTATTTATGACTAAGTGCAGTTTTTTATTTTGCTCTCCAGTGTAGCCTCATGAAGTGCACCAGTCAAGGCCGGCTCTAGTGTCTGGTAAGCCTGTCTGTGTGTGTCTGTGTCTGTGTCTGTGTCTGTGTGTGCTTCTTGTGTATTGATTTGCTGTCTAGCCTTATCTTGTCTAAATGGGAGCCAGAAGTGGCTGGGTTGTACTGTCCTGCTCAGCCTGCCTCCCTTGGGTATGTGATGACAGAGGTCACAAAGTCACAGCTTTAATTCTGAAATTAAGTGAGAGACATGTTACCTACCTTCTCCCCTGGCAGTCCAATGGGACCCTGAGGACCAAGCAAGCCCTGGACCAGAACAAAGCATCAATCAGGTTAAGTGTCACAAGACTAGGAGAAGGCTGGGCGTTGAGGTTTTGCTTGTGTGTGTATATGTGTGGATGTCCTTGTGTGAGCTGGCAGTTTGGATTAGATTGCTGACATGCTGGAAAGCTGAAAATATGATTAACTCTTCTTTGCTTGACTGTACCTGTACTCCTGGATTTCCCTGTTGACCCGGCGGCCCTATCTCTCCAGCTGGACCCTGAGAACAAGAACAAGAAACACTGGTGGTCACACACTTCACATGACCTTTGTCGTAAGCTCATCGTCACATGGCTGGTGAACAGGTTCATTAGTAGGCCAGACTAATCCACTCCAGCTGATGTGTCGGTGAGATCACTTTCAAAGAAAAGTTACCCACATACTAATTTTCACTGAAAACTAGAACATACGTATATTACAGTCATCAGTTGTACATAATGGCATTTATGGGGATGAGATCATTTGATGATGAAGGTACCAGGACTAACCAGATTGCCCTTTGACCCCTGCACGCCATCAGTTCCACTAATACCCTGAAAAAAAGAAAAACGCACACAAACAAGATGTTAGAAAATCCTGGATGAAATGTCAAAGTTGGATCCAGACAGTTCAATGGCTTCCCGGTTTATCTTCAGTGGCATATTGATGATTCCGTGCACTAGGGGGCCTTTTATAGAGTTGAAGAGACTGAATAGTTCTGATCTTGTAATCAAGGAGATGTTGACTTACCGGTTGGCCAGGTGGGCCAGGTGGCCCCCTTGGCCCAACAAGACCCCGAGAACCCTGGAGACAAAACACAGCAAATAGTCAGCAGCTAACCTGCATACATGATGAGCTGGAGTGAGTCTGGAATACTAAATCATACATCAGAAGTAAAGAGACAGAGAGAGAATGAAACACAGAGAGGGACAGATAATATATTGTAGCGTGTGTGTGTGTGTGTGTGTGTGTGTGTGTGTGTGTGTGTGTGTGTGTGTGTGTGTGTGTGTGTTTGTGTGTGTGTGTGTGTGTGTGTATACGCATCTGGTTTTGTATGTGTTAGCCACAGAGACTGTGCTAGTCTGTGCTTGCGCGAATGTGTTTGTGTGCTCTGTTTTTGTCAGCCTCCCTCTTTGTAGGCTGGCCAAGCCACCTGTTCCAAAGCCACATCTGTGATCTCCTGGGAAGTGATTGATATGGAAATATAATCATTCAGGCCAGGATTTTATCTCTTCCCTCTCCGAATCTCCCTCTTTCCTCTTTCCTGTCTCCATCTCTCTTATCTCATCCACCACCAACCAAATTTCTGTCTTGAGTTTGTCTCTCGCTGTCTCACTTTTCCCATCGCTGCCTCTCTCTCATCAAAACAACCAACTCGCCTCCTTTCCTGTGTCTTTGTAGTTTAACACAGCTTGCCTAACATGTCTTATGGCGCTCTGTTTCTTCCTGCACTGAGTGATCCATTTGGTGGGACAGAGCCCTGCTGAGCCCCAGCCTCACCGACTGGGAGAAAGATACAGTGTGAGTCATAACCAATCAACCGGTGTGCGCCGCAAAGATACACAGAAAGAAAATGACAGGTTCTTCAGCGGTGCTCTTAAAATCTTTGTGGTCTCTCAATGATCCAAAGTTACTGTGCAGGTAAAATCTCTGTGACAGAATGTGAATATACTAGCATGCTCTGCCAGTGTATATTTTTGTTTTCAAGCTGTATGCCTGTTTCCGGTGGCCTTTTCTCTCCTAATGCTTGGCTGAACACCCTGGCGGTATTGCATTAATAAGGTTTGACTGCCCAACTTTTTCATTGTTGTTCTATTGTACACAATTTCTATAAGTTCTTCTGTAAGATTTTGACTAAAAGTTCTGCTGAAGCTTAACCCTGCTTAATCTTTGCTGTGGAAATCACTTCCTGTTCCTGTGATTCTGCACTACTGAAAATGTGTATTTCTGAGAACTCAATAAATGCATCTTCTCCTTTAAGTATTTTTAGTGTAGAGAAACAATACCCATGACATATCTTAATGTAGAGGTGTGCTGTGACGTTGGTATCTATGAGGGAACATTATATTCTTCCAGATGTGGTTACTCACAGGTTCACCTGGCTGCCCTCTTGGCCCCACAGGTCCATCAGATCCCTAGAGTAACAAAGAAGGAAACAAATTCAATACATAAATCTCATACACCTCTCCGAGTCAACCCCAGGCGTGGATAAATTTATATCCCACAGACATAATCTGTGAAAATAGCTCATTAAAGAAATTCACTGCCTGACAGATAAGGCTCAACTATCTTCCAGCAAAGACTAATAGATCGCTCGCTCAAACTTCACTCCACCCTCCTGTGTGGCTAGATACCATCTTGACTGAGCTTCTATCTTTCATATTTTCAATTCAATGTCAGGGATGCACTGCCTAGCTTTCATTTCTTTTGCAAGCCCTGATACTGAATTAACTCAGGCCAGCATAGCCAAATTAAAAATTCAGAAGTTTATGACTTTATTTGAGCGAAGCCTGCTTTGATCTGTGGTGCTTTACCATCTAAATGGTTTGTAGAATTGATTCGTTGATCTGGAAAGGATTCCCCTTTTAACCTTGCGTGATGGAAAAATGAGGCAAAACAAAGCACTGCTGCAGGGTGTGTTTTCTAGGCTTTCTTTGTTACAAGTAAATTTTATAAGGTACTGTGCACTCACCTTTTCTCCTGGCTCTCCAACAGGCCCATGAGGACCAGGCTTTCCTCTGTCCCCCTACAAGATAAAAGCATTAGCTGCAAGCCTCAAGATATTTAGGACTGTTCTGTTTATAGCAGAGCAACATCAAGCAGATGATTTTTAGTGTACACTGTCATCACAGAAATCACAACGATCATCGTGATCATAATATGCAAATAAACATCTGCTATATGGTGTGTGAGGTATTCATGCGTGCCGCAATAGCGCGCTGGTATCTGAAGGACTAAATAAATACAGTGACAATGTCAAGTTACCAAATCGAACTTACTCTGTGTCCCTTGTTTCCTGGGAGACCTGGCAGGCCGTCAAAGCCCCTGTCACCCTGAGAAGTAATAGAGGCATTAAACCCTGAAACACGCACACATACGATAATGTGTAAACATTAGCAGAATTGTACTGAAAGTCTCCCCTGGCAGAGCCTCCCATCTGCTCTGAGTGTGTGTCGGCGAGAGGAAGCTTTCAGATTAGCTGTAGGTCTGCTAAAATGCTGCTTTGACTGATAAAGACTCTGCTGTTCTGTCAGACCGGCATCAGGGGAGCCTGATTTATTTACTAAGCTCTTCCTGCAGCTGTTAGGTATTGAGTTGCCTCATTGTCAATACATATAATAAGCTGTGGGCTGCTTGATACCTAAAGGCTTACACTTGCAAGTGGAGATAGTTTGTTATCATGCAAGACCTTGCTGCCTAAACATGTGTGATATTGCTGAGTTCATGGAAATGAGAAAATGGATTAATGGAAACTCAACACCAACATCAGTTATATATATAGTTATAGTTATATATAGAGTTATATGGTCTGACAGCTGGCAATGTAGCTTTCACACAAATATCAAAACAAACTAGTATCCAAAAATATGCAGTAAGGATGTAAACATAAAATCGGTGGGTTCTTGGTCTAGCTCATTTAGATGAGATTATCACTACTGCAATGCAGTGCAGTGAGATCTCAAAAGGCTTACCTTAGAGCCTGTTTCACCTGGAGCTCCACGACCTCCGTCCACTCCCGCACGCCCCTACGAGATGCACAGTCCCGTTAAAACAGGATGTTGTTTTACAGTACATCAGGCGCAGTATGCTTTTAACGTGACACGTGCAGAGGTTTTCAGCGTGGACCACTGCAATACTCAAGCTATCTCACCCTTTTTCCTATCTTTCCATTAATTCCGGGAGGGCCCGGCAAACCACGTGGTCCCTGTGTGAGAGAGGAAGAGAGCAAAACAAATGGGAAAAGGTGTAATAGGGAAAGCACAAGGACAAAAGGAAATCAATAGTGCAACAAAGAAAAAGAGTGGTATGAAGGAAGTTAGCAGTGAGGTGGAAATAATGCCCTGACTTACAGGATGGCCACTGTCTCCGCTGTCTCCTTTGAGCCCAGTGGGACCTGGAAAACCCTGCAAAAATAAAAACAAAAGGTCATTAAAGCAAACATGATGTACAGGGGCGGGGAAATTCCACTCCACTCAAATTAAGCGCCAAAAAAAGAAAAAATGCAGACGAGCTAAGAACAAATCATCTTAAAAATCTGTTCATTTTTTGCAACCGTACAGTGATTTTTTTTTTTTATATATATATATAAAAATGAGGGTAGATTCCACAAGAGAGTGGAACATACTGAGCATGCATAATGATGAGGTTAGAGTGGGGAGAGAGTAGAGCTTGTGCCTGGTCAGCCAGAATGTGAAGCTGAGGTTAAAGGTTGCAGGAGCCCTTGAGGTATGATGCAAATTTGGTCAAGGACAGAGGAGTGCCTTACCAGTGGGCCTGGTCGCCCTGTGAGACCCATTGGACCTGGAGGTCCCTTCAGTGACAGCTGGAAGAAAAGCACAACCGGGTGGTTTATTTATGCTGCACATGGTTTGTTTTGGTCTTTAATATGCAATGAAATGGCCTTCGGAGAGCGTGTAATGCAATTGTCAACAGTCACTATGTTATAATATTGCAACAAAGTGCAGGTTTCTGTGACGTGTACCTTGGTCTGTTGCAGGATAGCTTGTGCCTGTGCCTCCTGGGGAGACACCACTGGTCCCTTCTGGGAATCACCTCCATACTGGAACTGGGGGCAATGACAGGGAGGAGTCGGTCCCCATTGCAGGATTTCCCAAATGTAATGAAGTTCAATCACACAGCCCCCCCTTGTGGTCATGCCACTACACCGCACTGGGAAAAAGGTGAGCTATCTGAGTGTTTGTGTGTGCATGAGCATGCATGAGTGTGCTTTAAGGTCTTACTGGTAGCATCAACAGGGTTCCTGGAGGACCTGGAATTCCATCAGCCCCAGCAAGACCGGGACGTCCTGGGGGACCCTGAAAAGAGAGGACAAGTAAAGGAATAAGCATTGACTAATGTGGTTGTGTGTGTGTGTGTGTGTGTGTGTGTGTGTGTGTGTGTGTGTGTGTGTGTGTGTGTGTGTGTGTGTGTGTGTGTGTGTGAGTGAGAGAGAGAGAGAGAGAGATAGGGAGAGAGAGTGTCTAAACGGAGAGAAAAACATCCCTGCAATCTAATCACTGTAAAAACAACCTTTACTCTATTTCCACAGGGTGTGTCATACACACACACACACACACACACACACACACACACATACTACCTTATCTTGTTTTTACATATTGTAAATGACCATTTTGACATTCCATTTAATGTAGCACTGAGTCATAAAGATTGTGTGAATCAGATTAGTGTCTAACAGGTATTCAAATTGGTCCTTTTGTGCAACAGCTGACCACTCTCTCATTCACTACCCCCTCTGAAGCGTTTGGACAATACGTTACTGCAGGAAGTAGTAATGTATATTGCTGTCACAGTGGCGAGAAAAATGTAATTAACAAAGGAAGACAGACTGGTCGGTCAGGGGTTCATCCTACAATGAAACAATAGCTTGAAATTTTTAGAGGAAAAGAACATGACAGAGGCTCCAGATGATGGGATCGCCAGCACAGTCTCCAGACTCTCTAGATGATGAACTGGACAGATGGTGAAAGCAAAGCAACACACATTTGTGTGAACTTCTGCAACAGAGCAGAGACAAAGTTTCTGAGCAATATTTATTTTCCATTGTAGAATGTACAAGTGTTTTTGGTTGTAGAATGAGTCAAATAAAAAGATTCTATGCTTCCTTAAAAACCAGTAGTCTCAAAGGTTTATACACAGTATAGACCTTAATTTCAGCCCTGTACTTCAGGATAAAATTTGATAATTATTTGTGGTTACTCTTTTTCTCTTTTTAATGCAATGGCTAATTATTTGTAAATATATCCAATTTGTTCATCCGGTACTCGCTCATTGATTTCAGCTATATTCACCACTGTTGCATCTCTTTTGATTTCATCTTCAATAAAATAAAATATAAATAAAATAAGATGAAATAGGTTTGTTGATTTGTTATGTAGGCTGAACATGAACTCTAAATAGCTCCTGAACACATGTAAAGCTTGCAAGCCATGGGGATCTGCATGGTAATAAACTGCCATCATCAGCTTTGCAAAGCAAAATGATAAAGACCATCAAACTAGTGGGAAATGACAGATCATCTGTGAGTGTGTGTGTGTGTGTGTGTGTGTGTGTGTGTGTGTGTGTGTGTGTGTGTGTGTGTGTGTGTGTGTGTGTGTTTGTGTTTGTGTTTGTGTGAGAGAGTGTGTGTGTGACAGTGTGTGTTGGAGTGTGTTCCATTGTGATGAATCACTTATCCAAGCAATCAGACACACAAAATAAGAAAATCAGGTCAAACATGTGTGAGTCAACATCCGTCCCCAAAGTCCAGCAGGTTCGGTTCAGTGAACGAGGACATCGTGATCCCATGGACATGTTTCAGACTGACCCAAATCTCTGTCCCTCAAGTGAAAGGGTCAAACTGAGGTCAACTGGACGTTAAGCCATTCAGTCCACACCCTAAGCCACACTCACCAATTCACCAGGATCTCCCCTGGGTCCTGGAGGGCCTGTTGGTCCAGCTGGGCCAGCGAGCCCCTGTGAAGGACACATTTACAGCACTCAAACGAACATTGAAGAGCTTCACCATACTGTAGGTTAGCTTATAATTAAATGAGTATCTTCCTCTATGTCAAACTCCGACCCTGCAAATGCTAGACAAGATTTGTTTATGTAGTTTTGAGTGAAAATCTTTTTTTTACTTCTTTGTGAGGGTCTACTTTTAGTTGTTGTATGGAAATATATAAAACCACAAACAAGCAATATCTCAAAAAGCAGTCTTTCACTAAGTGTCATTTGGCATGGCAACATTTTGTAGCGCATGTGTCTCTCTTTTGGGTGTGAAACCCTGTTTCCTTATGAAAACACCACAGTTGCGTTCCTGATGGCTACAATCCAAAATTCTTAACATTTCGCACCACTTCTGGACGGTCACATTATGGCACATCCTGTATAATTACGGTGACGGCAGTCATCATTTCCATTTACTCCTGTTTTCAGGCAGAAAATAGGCTTACCTCTGGCCCTGGTAGACCTGGGGGTCCCACCGCCAATGAACCCTAGAAACAAGCACAGATAGAATGCAATGTACATTAGGAGAGTGTGAACCGATTCTCATGCTCATAACTAAAGCTACTTGACTATTCATGAAATGCCTCTAGGAGCTCACCGGCTCAATAATAGCTGGCTCTCCCTTCTGGCCTTTCTCTGCTCTGAGGCTACCCTGAGGTGGGGAAACAGATGAATAGATGTGGATTGTTAGAAATCAGTCGACAAAGGCAATTGAAGACATGACCACTCACTTGATGAGTTCACTATGAGAATTTACCTGTCCGTCCCACGTCTGTGCTCTCTCCCGCTCCGCAAATTCAAAGCCGTCCTCGTATGCTTCATACTCCTCGTACTCTGTGTCATTCTTGAAATCTTCGTATTCAAGAAGCTGTTAAAGGATGAAGAACTCCATTAGCGACGGGTACTATAAATGCCTCGGTGAGGACACTTACTGTATTTGTATTTAACTTACCTCATATTCAGTAACATTTGGGCCCGCTGTTACCGTGGAAACTGAGAGATCATCATAGAGGTCTCTGTAAAGGTCATCTCCATACTCTTCCACCAATGGCTTCTTTACAGGCTTATCCTCCTGGAAGCCAACACACACACACACACACATGCACACACACGCACACGCGCACACACACACACACGGGTTTGAATGAGTCATAGAAAAGATGGACCAGGGCAGACCAAGCAGTTCTCATTAGCGCACAGTGCCTCCGAGTGAAGGCGTATTTTGCGTGTTATGAATGTTAGCAAAACAGGTGGATTTCATAGCAGTGTGTTGGTTATCCAGAATACGGGTCGACAGGTGTGCAGTTAATTACAGTGCTGGAGTGTAATTAGCTGATGGACGACATCAGATTCATGTCGCAGCATGGCAGAGACTGCAACAGCTACAGAAACAGCATGAGCATGAAAAATGAGTTTACTTGGCAAATTAGCAAAAGTAAACATGAAGGAGACATTACAGAAGCATCTCTTGTTTGTTGCTGTGTCAAGTTAAAAATTGATTGAAATTTAAAAAAACAAAAAGAAGGCTGCACAGTTGTGGTGGCATATTCAAAATAATGTGCAGTTTGATTTAAACAGTTTATATGGTATCTGAGAACAATGTTCACCTTGAACCAAATATTCATTCTGTAAGTCCACATACTGTACATGAAAACATATACTGTATAAAACACTACTTTTTTTGAAAAGTAGTATGCATGTAGTAGTGCATGTTCTGCAAAAAAATAAAAAATAAATACACACACACAGCCAGAAGGCTGAGTGAGATAAACAATTTCTCATTCAAGATGCATTCACCACTTTTTCTGCTAGGGATGTAGAGGATGTGATGATTAGGATGGTGCTGGTTAGTGGTGGTGGTGGTGGTGGAAAGCAACTGTAGAAGGAAGAGGTGCTCACTATTGTTAGGAGGTATTAGGGGAGTGATCGGTTAGAACTGCAAATGGCAGGAGGGGTGAGGTTGGAGGGCATCTACAGGCAAACTTGTCTACCTCCTCAGTTACCACTGATTCAGGCACTGTAGTGGGCACCGCGGCGGGTGCCTCGGTTGTGGAGTCAGGTTCGTGTGTGGGCATCTCCACGAGGGTCTTGTCGAAGACTTCAGTGGGAATGACAGTTTCTCGGGTGTTCTTAATTTCTGGCAGCACTGTGGTCACAAAAGGGTCTTGGGATAGATACTCAGGCAGTGTTGTGGACACTGTGAGGAAGCCGTCCTCAAGACCCTCCTCCTCATGCTTTTTCTTTCTGGATCCCTTCTTGCCCTTGCCTCTGCGCTTGCCTTTCGAGCCCTTGTCTCTCTTCTTTTTGTTCTTTTTGCCCTTCCTGTCCTTTTTGGAGACCTCCTTTGGTTCTTCTGGCTGGTCACTTTGCATCAAGGCATCAGACCCAAGTTGGGAGTTCTTTTATGAAAAAGGGGAACGCAAGATGAGACAAACACTGCTGTGAATGAAAAAACAATGGCAGAAATAGCCTGCAACAGGAAAGTAAAGCAATTCATATATGACCTGTGACACCTTTACAAAGTCAGACACCTACTGTGATTTCCACTGGTAAAAACCTAAAAGCAAACATGAAATGAGAAGGAACAAACACATGTAAAGTTGTTTCCTCTTAGTCAAAGCAGAAGACGTATTTGTTTGGGAGGTCAGAGGTCGCCCTGTCAATGATCCTATAGAGGTGCTAAGTGTTGCAAATTCTTGCTCTGGCAAATGAGTAAATATGGCTTGTGTCGTCCTCCAGAGTGATGTCCATTACATGTCACTAATATGAATGGCCTCTGCCTGAAAACGCCGCTGAAGGCCAAGTCTGTGAAAAACACCACTGACGTGATTTAGATCCACTTGTAAACAAGGTCTTTGACTAAGGGAGGATGATGGGAAGTAGGTCAGTGGGGTGACAGATGTTGACATGTTCTGGATACAGAGCGCGTTGCTCAGCTGTAGTTCTACAAAAGCCAGCTGGATGACTATCGGAATGGCCTCACACTACAATTAATGGACTGCGCCTGGAGCCTTATCAATGTCTGCGCACAAAAGTTGACAGACACACGTTCACTCACATAAGTGTGCACACATGCGAGCGTATGCATGTGGCATACGCTTAAAAAAAATAGCCGCATAGATTAGGCAATTCATGGGTTAAAACTGTGTATTCCTCGAAGCCCAGCCACACACACACACACACACAAACCTACACCTCCACTGACTGCTTCCTTCCTCCTTATCTTTATCTTTCACACACCACCAAAGAAATATACAGTAATTCATATCCATGATTGATTCTATTTTTTATACACGCCTTGAGAAGGGGAAGAGCTATTATATCGTGTTTGAGTTATGGGCTCTTGGCTCCGTGTGTGTGTGTGTGTGTGTGTGTGTGTGTTTGGATGTGTGTATGCTCCTTGCCAAAGGAACACCTGAGCTTAAAATGCTCCACTGCTGGCTGCGTTTGAAGGAAGACGCTCGTACTTTGACTGATCTTTTTGCAAAACACTTGGTACATTTGCACTGTGCTCAGACCTCTTCTTGGCTGGGGCCGACGTCTGCTTGTAAATTATATGATCAAGAGTCTCTGGGACAAATAGCTCTATTGATAGGCGTGCTTGTGCGCCTTTTACTGGTTGGCTGTGATGCAAGCACCTCTTCAAGCCCACTTTAGCAGCCAAAAGGACCTGACATGAGTGTCAGAAGTAGAAATACATCTTATTGCTTAAACTTATTATAAAAAAAGAGTCTCTTCTACAAGAATATGCAAAACACAATAAAACAGTAAATAAAATGAATTAAGATTTCCAGGACTTTGTGTTCAAATAGCAATACATGTGATGTCTCTGCAGTAAACTGAGGTGAAACTAAACCTGTGATTTTTTGGGGGGTTTTTCCAGTCGGCATTATCTCCTGTTGGTGGCACTATACTAACCTCCTGCAGGTCCAGGGTTTGGCTGTTGTATGGCAAAGCAGATTCACAGTCTGGTATGTAGTTATCACAGTAGTTGGCAGCAGCCTGGGCATCCTCCAGAATCAGTAGTTGCTGAATATCTCCCTGAAATAAACCAGGGAACAGACAGAGAGGCAAACAAGTGTCATGTTATGAAGTCAAATGTACAGGAGAAGAAGAATAACCCCATTGGAGCACTGACAGAAACATTCAGTAGCTGCTGCCGCACTGTGAAGAGACATTTTGCGAGGACAAGACGACTGAACAATACCTTGTACGCCGAAGACGCTGTGAGAACGACAAAACTGGCTGCATACCTAGATGTAAGGCAAAGTGTAACACAGCGGCATCAAAAAAAGGAAAACTGCTACTGCTGCTACAATTGCTACTGACTACTGCTTCCCTGTGTTCCATAACTCCACGAGGGGCCTGACTGCGTACACAAAACAGTCAAATAGCTCTCTCTCACCCCCCTGTCAGGACCTTTCACTTCCCATCCTGCCCTGGAGGCGTAGCCAGTGTGTATATACAAACACACACAGAGACAGCACTGCTGGAACCTGCAGTGCTGAGCCCAGAGCCTCTGTTGGCTTTGTGGCCTCAACATCACTCTTCTGCCCACGTTGCTTTAGAACATAATGCTTTGTAGTGCTGAAATAACTAGTCGATGAACTGTCAAATACGATACCAAACACAGAGCTTTACGGATGTTTTTCTGTTACATGTCACCAATAAATAAAAATTCTTATTACAACAAGATTAACACAACAATTGTGGCCCAATTAACTTTAGCCACTTGTCATTATTTTTGGGCATCATCATGTGTTGAATGATGAGAAAAAAAAAATAGATCGAAAAGATGAACTGAAATAACTGTAAGATGATTCTCTGTGAGACGCAAGTTGGAAAATAATTCAATATAAATGCAGGCAGCCCCATGGCACTGTGTTTGACAGGGTTTAGATTACATTAGCGATACGAATCTATGTAACTGACAGGCCACTGCAAACATATTACCGGGTGAAATGTTATCCAGGGACAGCTGGGCAGCCATTTGTGATGAATTAAGTCAGATTAACTGCTCGATGTTGTGGTAATTACAGTCCCATTGTAATCTCTTTAATTAGGCTTTAGCGGCCAGAGGTGAAATAAATCAAAACATATCGCTTCTCCGTTTCCTGCCACCAGATATATATCTTCTAACGCAGCTGAAATCAGGCCTTATCAGCACTGCATGTCTACGCAAAGCCTGGATCACCATACGCAAAACTGTAAACCTTGGAATGACTGCTGAAACACTAATTTATGCTTTAATACATCAAACATGAAAGGAGTTGTTATCCACTTATCCTTTTTTTTTTTTCTTCCTGCTCTGGCAAAAAGCCAGTGTCAAGCAAAGGAAATTATTGCACTCTAAGGTGAGAGTGAGAGAGAAAGGCAACAGGGAGTTAATCCAATCTAATCCAATCTCAATTTGAGATCAAAGGCAACACTTCTACAGAGAAGTTTTCCTGTTTTTCTTGCCTGGCAGGGGCTCTCTGCTGAGTAAAGTGTTGCCCAAAATCATGTGTGCTCTGCCATTCCCCATTTAGGATGGGGGCAAGGACATCTGACGAGGACGTGAGGATGTGCTGAAAAGGAAAACACCTCAGCTGAATCCACAAGTTTCTGATGGCTAACAAACATACTGCATGAGTTCACGCATGGCTCCACTGGCAAAAGTTCACTGGTGTTTCAGGGAGTGACCTCTTTGCTTTCCCCCTGCTGTCTGCAATAACTTGTTTTGTGCCCGCTAGCCAGCACCTCATACTGCTTTACCAAACGACAGACCTAATATGAGGCACTGGCCGCGCATTTGCAGCCTTAATCAGATCTCAACCCTTAACAAATATCTTGTGTGAGTCACAAACTCGTGTTGGTTAAGGAGCAACCGGAAGTTTACCACAAACATGCTCACTGTAATGGAAAAGCCTGTTGATGCTTCTCATTCGTTTAAAGTGCAACAGATGCTCACATCTAACCAAAAACATATGACCACCATCACACATAAGTCATTACCAGCCCAAAATATGACTTAAACGGACCCTGACAGATTCGATGTGCGTCTCTGATTTGGGTGATAAGTCGGCGTGGTTGCTGAACATTA
Organism: Seriola aureovittata; assembly: GCF_021018895.1. NCBI lineage: Eukaryota > Metazoa > Chordata > Actinopteri > Carangiformes > Carangidae > Seriola > Seriola aureovittata. Next base: position 10,867,199 of record NC_079380.1, read on the forward strand.
AAAATAAAGCTGCTCTTTAATGATATGCTTGACAAGTCATGGTTTCAACACGCCTGTAACAGTGAGCCAAAAAACATTTATAATTTCCAGTACTAATCGAGGCAGAGGGGATCTGAATTTCCTAACAAATAAACGCTGGGCTGGATCTTATCTAAGCAGTCAGCGTGTTTGAGGCACAGACACAGGGCACACAGCAGCCAAGTAGGAGCTCAAGCAGACTTGTGGACAGTTTGATGTTTGCTTTACTGCAAATGCAAGCAGAGTGTTGAGCTTGAGCACCAAACTTCTGTAGTCATTTGTATGCAATCTGGAAGCAATAGAGACATTAGTGGCTGACCACGGTCCCCATGCTCCCACGCTGAGCTCCCACGCTGGGAGAACTGGGCCGGAACACCGGCCTCCTCCCACAGAACCAGGGCCTGGGAACAGAGGCCCAGAGGTCAGCCTGTTTAATCTCTCCTCCCCTGGTACCGGCCTCACCCGAGGTATACAACACTGATGCTTATACTTGTGGCAGTGAATGCATACGTGCACACAATGACACTCATATTTCACCATCACATGTATCGATGAAAAAACGAAAACAGAAAAAAATATTTGACTTTTTTGAGATTTTTTTTTTTATTTATTTATTTTTTTCATGTGGTCCAAAAAAAGCAATTTATTAATTCTACAACACTAGCACAGTGACCACAAAAACAGCACAGGCTGGACTAAAGGATGGATCTGGGTTAGTCATCACAGAAAATACAGTATCATCATCATAACTTTTCACATAGAATGATTTAAAAGGACATGGGAGTGTTTCTGGAGCATAGCCAAAGATGAAATGGTCTCCATTGCTTCTGAAAAGGGGAATTTATAGAGTTCACAAAGAGACACATTTCCTAACTGAAGTGGAATATAAAGAAAACTGGAGAGCCTGTCAGTGTATGAGAGGGGAGCAGAGAGCAGGACGGGAGGGGCAACTGAGGTTAAGTTAGCGCATAGGGAAAGTAAAATGAATGTGTGGACAAGGTTAAGGGGGGGGCGTAGTTATTGACTACACACTCAAAACCCAAATTAGAAGGTGTTCACCTGTCAGGACATCTGGTTTCCTCCTGGAGAAAGTGAAGAAGGTTGTGTTTCTGTCCATTAGGCCAATGGGGGAGTGATAACAACCCTCCCTCTGTGCTTTGGTCAAATTTAACTACGCTATGTTCCCTTTTGCAGACTGTGGGATATTGGGACACGGAGGGGAAACTTGCGTGTACCTTATTACACCTCTATCTATATTTCCTTTTTCTCTCTTGCTCCACAGCTGAGCAGACACAGAGCCACGAAGACATAGCAGGGGAAGGGGCTTGAGCTGATCTCTATTTCATGCTGTGGGCGAGAGATTTAGAGTGGAGCCTCTCTGGGAATGACAATGGAGCGGTTGTTGCATATTGTCATGTGAAGCACAGAGAATGACTTATGACAATAGAAGTTACTGCACTGAAAAAAAAAAAAAAGAAATTGGAATCACTCCCAGAGTTTCATTTAAATCCTCTTGCTCTTCCACTTTTCCCGTTGCATATTGATACATGTGTGGGCACATACTCTAATGCTATTAACTGAAGAAGTGCACTTCAACTTCAAGAGGATGAAAATGATCAACTTTTTCAGGCGGACGCAATTTGAAATGACCAAAAGCGACGATTTTATCCGTGACACATGTCCCCTGCTTCTCGTTGAAAGACACAAAAACCCAACATGTGCAGCCGAAAGAAGCAAGTATTTCATCCTGCAAGAGGATGAGCCTTGGCCCTCACAAGACATGACCAAACAGTCAGACGTGTTTCTTGGCGCCCAAATGCACAGATGGCCATTCAGACTCGCATCAACACATCTATAGCCAACAGATCCAACTGACAAATCCAAAAAGCAAAGAGTGTGTGTCATTTCTTGGCTTTGCAATGACGAGGCCGGGCATGTACGAACAACACGCCCCCTCCTCCCCCAACTCCTTCCCAAACACCTCTTTTCCTCTGCCCTGCTTTGTTCCTGCAGCACTTGATTGACAGGAGACCCTCGTCACCCCACAGCCTCTTGAACTGTGATTTCTTTTTTTCCCTTTAAGTCTTTTCCTAAGTAGCTTTAAAGGTGTAGGGGGTGGGGGGTGGTGGTGGGTGGATTCCACAGTCTCAAATACAGTTTATATCTCTGCTTTTCCCACCATTTCACCAGCACAACTGGACTGTACTGTATCATACTCCATAGGTCACATAGAGTATATGATGTATGGAGATGCAATTTACACAGGGAACTTGCAAATTCAAATTTTCTATATTTCTTGTGCATTTTTATGCACATTTCTCCAAAATTTAGCCCACAAATAGTTGCTTTGTTTTTAGAACAGAATTTGAAGCAATGTGGGTATGAACAGTGCTTGGCAAATGGTGCAGCAGGGAGAGGTTCTCTAATCTAAACAACAAACGATCCAAACACTCCTAACTTTTATCAACTGGCCATAGAAAAGTCTGAAGCAGCACAGATTAAACGCCCTCAGTTTGGTTTAAAAAAGTGTGATAGTCTATAGTCTTCATATGAATGAAAACAAGGTCAGCGAGGCGTCCCCCTGCAGTGTCTTGTCAGATGACTATGTTAATATGCAGTGTATATTACCCCAGTGAAAGTCTCCCGTGGTTTCACGTACACACTTAATAACACAAAGTTCACATCATACTGACCCTCCTTTGCATCTTTATGTAAGAGATGCAGGAAAGGACACACGCTTGCTGGGGATTTGACTAAATCCAATGAAAACCAGGCAAGTGAATCGGATAAGAGTGTGACACCCAAATAATACATGTGATTGTCTGTTCTCAGGGGCTGCTGCGCTTTGATAATGTCCTACCTCAAACACATCTTCGTCCAGCAGCCGTGTCCCAAACACAGTGACACCCTCTGTACTGACAACAGCATCGTCCCCTCGCAGCAGATCCAGGGTCTCGACCTTCTGGCAGTCCAAGTACAGGGTCACAGACTTGTCCTGCACGCTGTAGGCTATCCTGTGCCATCTGACAGATCAGAGACAGAGTGAGTATTAACAGACAGTTAACAAAATGTAGTATTTTGTTTCTGAAGGTAAATTTGATGCCCAAAAGAATCAGCGATGTAAAGAGTTGTTTCATGCCTCTTGTAAGTGCAGTAAACCTGAAGTGTCTTTGAGCCCAAGAGGACTTGTGAAGGATTGATTTCCTTAACACCTTTGATCAGGTCAAATCAATTGCAGCAAGTGCTCCACAACCACCTTTTTCTCTTTGAGGTCACTCAAGCTCAAACACGAGGAGTGAGCCGTATGAATTAGACTGCAGAAATGTGAGGGCTGCCTCAGATTTCAAGGTTTGGGAAAGTTATAAATGCACAGTTAATATAGATTACACAGTGCTGATCTACTGAACACACACACATCAGATACAATGTGCTGTCGAAATCAACAGAAAGGGCAGATGTTTTATTGATATCTAGTGTAATGGAGAGGTTATAGGCCCTCAAACTACCCACTTTCCATCGGCTAGGTTGATCTTCTTGAAGATGGGGTACATTTCTGGTGTGGGCTGCCCATGTTGGTCCTCATAGAGGAAGACAGGCGAACGTCCCACCTCCAGCCCCAGCTGCTGGACCCCCTGGTCATCATACACTGAAAGAAGGAAGAACTGGGAGCCCTTTTTAGCTCGCAGTGTAGCCATCAAGGAGAAACTCTCAGGGAATTTGGAATCTGAGAGGGGAGAAAGGAGAGGAGAGAAGCTGTTAAGTCATACAAGAGAGAGCACAGCAGGAAGCAGACATTTTTATAACATGCAGACACCACCTGCTGCCAGTGAGACCCGAGCAAAGATAATAATGATGAAAAATATTGCCCATGGAAGCAGCGAGCGCCCACGAGGAGGAGTAAAAGGAGTTCAAAGTCAGATTTCTAAAGGTCTTACTGACTCACAAAAGTGACACATTTGATTGCTTTTTGCCATTTTTGGAAATTCTAATTGCAGGATGGGACCGGAGGCTATGCTGTATGTGATCAAGTAGGGGAAAAAAAAAAAAAGTCGGCTACCAGGGAAAAGTTGTTTGGTGGGAGCACTGAGCTGGATCTTTTTGTCTATCTTGTAGGCCAGGTCCGGCTGCTCCATGCCCCTCCTGCTGCTGCAAAGACCAGCCTCCAAGGACACCCCCTCCATGTTCTCTGACAGGTCCAGCACTCGCAGGACATCAATGAGATCAGCTGGGAATAGAAACAAAGGAAAAAAGTAACCATCTACACACAGTTATAGAGAAGATATAAGAAATAAGAAATATGGCTTTTTTTTTTTTCTTTTGATGTCATGCTCACAGACAAGATAAAATAGCTGATGCCTTGCTTTCTGTTAATTCCTGTCTCTACCATTGTATGGAAAAAAAAAAAACTACTTATGATAGGGTGGAGCTTGTGGCAGATGGTGGCAGCATGCTTTTAGTCATGTCAGACTCACAGTTAAATTCTGCCAGTGTGACAGCACTTTGTTGTCTGGCTCAGTTAAGTGCTGGTTGCTACCAAGCTGAAGAGCAGGGTTTAGTGCGGCTGAAAGCAGGTCTTAAAGTGAGGAGGCTTCCTGCTTCCTCAGAGTCGGAAGAGACCAGCTCCTCTGAGATGTGGCGGCAGGTGGCCAGGCTTCTGTGGGTGTTATTATAGGATAGGGGTGGTACACAGCCTAACCCATAATCCTGCTGCAGCACACCTGACAGCTGACACCTGCACACCGCTCACTCTGCACCAGAGAGCAACAATATGCCCACATCACATTTATCATAATTTAAACACTTCAATTGCATAAATAAGTGATTCAGTGATTCATATATTCTCACTGCTAAAACATCTGCCCTAACAAGTCAGAAAGCTTTGTATTAAACCTTAGGAAATACACTTTTCTGCCAATGGGGGTAAAGTCATTGTATATGTTCCCCAAGCAGTTGCCTGATTTTCTCAAAGTGCATGAAAACATCCTGAAAAAAGACAGAATAAGGCAAGTTGCTGCAGCACTATCATGATAATTGATAGTATTCTCATTAAAACAAGTTGATTTTTATTCAAATTTGTCATTACAATTGATATAATTATTTTTATTATAATTATATTATAATTATGCTTATTTGCAATGAGCACAGCAACTACTGCCCCTCTAGATATGACATGTCTCCCAGTGGTGGGTCTTTCTCATTACAATGAGCTTGTACTTTATTTGCAGTTTGCTGGTCATGTTATTAGATGTTCTGTTGATAAAGTGTTGCCGTGAGCATTAGCCAGGATCAGAGTTTTGTGTGCAGCCGGTCTCCCACCAGCTGCTATAGAGAGTCTGTTTGAGGCGACTCAGCACTTAGCATTCCAGGCAACTGAAATGAGGATCCTAAACCCAAATTGCCTCCTGTAGCTCTCGCCGCTCATACAGAGCTCGCCTTTTATTCTCCTCGTTAATTAAACATGTGGAGAGAGTTTACTGTTGCCCAGACGTTGCTTGCAGAAAAACAAAGCGTTACATTTTATGGCATTATTTATTTGCATAGCAGAGGCCGTTTATTCCAAGCAGCTTTGAGAGCTTGCCCTCTCAGTCCCCTAGCATGGCAATGGGGCTGTAAATAGGTTAAGCTGTGAATTACAGCCAGGCTCCAACAATGGAAAACATTAGGTACAGATCTAAAGGTATTTAAGACCTCAGGGCTTGAATTTTGAATTTATAGAGAGTCATGAACAAATTGTGTAAATTAAATAATTATAGAAGTTCCAGGCTTTTAACAACAAAAACACTCAGGCTCTTGTATGTACAATGTACAATTGGCACCAATAAATGTTCAACCACACACCATCATTTAGGATGCTTTTCAAATCTGCTCCAGCCATCATGATAGTGAACTTAGACCTAAACGCATGGAATAAGGTATCTATTGATTTTAAAAGGCCATGGCCCGGTCGGCCACACTTAGATCAGGAATAAGGAATCTGAACTTTTTTTTCGATTACACATTTTTGGGCACTTTTTAAGGGAGATTCATTCCCAACGTAACATGGCTTAATGGCTCTGTTTCACGCTTCATTAAATGAAGTCTTTGTCTTGTTTGTCTCTTGGTCTCATATGGTTAATAAAAATAAAACAGGTTGACAGTGCTGCTTAAATTGGCCAGTAATATGAATGGATTGCAACAAACGCATCTTCATGACATTTACTAAAGTAAGTGAGTCATCAAAAAAGGCTGCATCGTTGAATCCCCCAAGCAGGCTGCCACTTCAGAAGCACAAAACAAAGACACAGCAATTATATTACTTTTCATTAAATATGTAAGCATCTGCATGTCTGTCAGAGGACTTAATTCATTGCAACAGTTTACTTTGTACTTTGGATCATGTCTGGGTCCTAATCCTTAATATTTGTATTTAATTGCATTGGTAGGAGTGTCTCTGTCATTGTCTGATCCCATGTGAGCTCTGTATAGCTCTGTTGTGGCCTTGTTTGATTCCTAACTGCAATCGCTCAGACTCAATTTCCTTTGGGATGGCAAAGTTGAAAGGGTGTGTTTTAGTCAAAGATCAGAATCTACTAAACTCTCTCTTCCTCTCTCTTTCCATCTTCTATCTACCTTGTTCTTTCTCTCTCTCTCTCTCTCTCTCTCTCTCCCTCTCTCTCATGCACAGGGAGGAAGAGGGGTCATAAGGCAGTTATGTTTGGAACAGTCTGAATAATGTTCTAAACTGAAGCAACATGGGTCTAATTATACAGGATTCTTCGGTTTCTGTCAACGCATCCAGAACAGCACCTGACAAAATGGCCAGAAAACAAACTAACACAATTCATTTCAAGCAATCCAAAGATGATATTTCTGCCCAGACCACTGAGTTTTAACGATAACTGTTTCCCAATTCTGAACATGTTCCAGCCGTGGGCTTACAAGAGACTGTTGACCTCTGACACTCTCAAGACAACAGAAATGAGTCAAAATGCGCAACAATGCCACAGGGAGAAATTCGAGACAGGCAGAAGAAATTCCTCCCAAAAAAAGAAACTGCTTTCACAATGATCCTTCAGTTAAACATGCAGGAGAAAACAGGCATCCCACACCCAAGTGTGCAAAATAAACTGCTGAGGGATATGTTTGGCAAGCTGATTCGCAAAACGTGGGAAGAAAAAAAAAACGTGCATTGGACTTAAAAAGCTGCAAACCTGATAGCTGCTGCAGAAAAAAAACATTGGATACAAGAATGACAAGTTCCTGTGGAATATCCCCCTCAGTACCACCACCCCTGACTCTGGCGTCAAGAAGAAAACCCCAGGCTAGTGGCAGGCTGCCATATGAAGTCTGTATCCACGCAGCATTCAATAAAGCAAAGCTATCTATTCCCTGTTTTGGATCCATTCATGTCACCTAGAGTTGTGCCAGTTCTTGCAGTCTCCTCACCTATCCTGCAGCACTGACTGTCTTAGCAGGCTTTGCTTGCATCTCATTAGTCTTCGTGCTAATCGTGTCCTTACCTCACCTGTCAAATATTCTACTTCTAAAGATACTTTGGAAAAGAGGAAGGAAGTGGAGAGGGAGAGGAAGAGTACGGGTACAGATGAACAAAACTTGCAAACTAGTGGTTGCTCTGCCGGCCTGTGTGTGCAGCATGCTGTCCCTGCCACTTAAAGACACGGTTCAACAATGTTTGAAATAGCATAGTTGAATCTCTAAGGACTGATGACTCAGTGTTCAGTCCAATCACGCCAAAAGGTCAGAGTACATGGGAAGCAGCTGAATCATCCAGCACATTTCACAAACATCTGGCAATTCTGGGAGAACAGTTGTAGCTCACCCACACTGTACAGCGTATGATTAGCGTGTGGGTACATAATAATGCGCGTTCTCTGCATAAGACATTTCTGGAGTCTTCCTTTTTCTTGTTCTCGAGCTTTTCACCGTGAGACAACCACGTCTGCCCAGCAACAGTGTGCTGTGTGCAGTTTTCCTGACAAAAAGGAGCTGAGCACCCCACCTCACAGATCACGCTCTATCCCCTGCAAATGCCACCACACAGTCTACATCTGTGTTTTTTTCTCTGGCTGTGCAACACTTGCCACAGTCTCTCCATGCCCTGCGGTCACACATCTCAGCACCACTGGACAATCGTACATGGACAATAATGTGTTCTCTGTGTGTCCGGAGCTAATGTCTGTGAAGACACTGTTTATGACTCACACCACCTACACTCCCTAGCTCTGCCTGAAAATACCACTCGCACACACACACGCACACACACACAATACTACACTGTCCAAAACTATTGCGCCTGGGAACTGGGGAATTTTAACTAAAAATTAAGCCAGTATGAATCTGGGCAATGAGAATTCCCCATGATACATTATTGGACCACACCCTGAGATGAGAGAAAGGAAAGGACTGATATTTAAACTTTGATTTGGAGATGTGCGTTCATCTTATAACAAATAACATGACGTAGCAAAATTCGTATGTATAAAGCTGAAATATATCTACAGTATGTTATTCTTTTTCTTTTCTTTTCTTTTCTGGATCTCTTCTTCCTTTAGAAATATCTGTTTATTGAAACATTACTGATGAGTGAGCATTTCTTCAGAAAAGATTTCAAACATGACACCTTGTAAAACAGATGGTGATTAATAATGAAAAATTGCTGACAGATCCAGTGGAGGTGATCGAATGAATCCAGACACTGTTTCTCCCAGGCTGCATGAAGAATAGCCTTAATCTAATTAGCAGTGGGTGTGACCTTTTGTCTGGGTCACTGCTGTGTGAGGACAACAACACTGTGAGACTAGGAAAGATAATGTGCACTCTGAATAGGTGGAAATTTAAACACACAAACAGCCAAATGTTAGTTAAATACTGATTGTACACACAGTCACACCAGAATGACCAAACCATTTGCAAACACTGTTTATATGTAGCTCATTTATAACGCCCACAGAGGAGGGTGGGGTGGGGGGGTGGACAGCACGTTGGACCTCTGCCTTTCTCATAATTTCTCTCTGTATGACTGTTATTTTATCTGTCAAACACTCTTTTGCTTGTAAACACATGTTATTAAAACACAGAGGGGCACATTAGAAGCATCCATGGCAAAGGTAAATCTATTGTAACATTGAGACAGAGGCATTTTTGTTGGGCTGGGAGTCCGCACACTGAGAGGCAGCGATGTTTATCGCCCTGAAAGTGCTTTGTGGTTGGGTCTGCTTCCAGTTATCCCTGAGCGGCTGTGCACATGACTGCTGGGAATGGTTTTTAACATGTTCTGAGGGGATATGGATGATGAAGTCATGAATATCGTTGGGAGACAATGAGAGCAATGATGAAAGCAACCAGTACAGCCTGTTATAAAGTCTTTGATCCATTTTAAGCATGTAGCCTGTAATACTAAATTATTTGTAATAGCGTATTATTAATATTCGAGTTTATGCTCTCTATGCCTGTGTAGGCATGAGGCGAGACGAAGACATGCATGAGTTTTCATGCTGAACTAACTGCGCATGCGCTGAAAGAGTGGAGGGCAGACTGGACCTGACTTGAAAAGCGGCGGGAAATGTTCTCGTTCTACATGCAAACTACAAAGATGGCAAAGACCATGTCGCAAGAGAAACTATTTATCAGAGCGTTGTCATTCACTCGCTATAGATCTGAACAAGACACGAAGTCAGAGGAACAAAGCACAGAAGCGTTAAACTGCACCAGTACCACTTTCCTCTTCTAACATATGTGTTTGCTCCTTGCTGTTATTATTATCTTCATTCATCACTATTATTATGATTTAGCTTATTCAGAGAGAGCTCTGCTGAATATAGGTCAGTGGCTGTGTCCTGTTGTTTATGCTCGCTGTCTGTGGTGGAATCTGGTTACACATTTCCTTCCAGTTCTCATCAGCACCACATTCTTCAATCTCCACAGTTTGTTCTGCTCATGTTTGTTCACAGCAGGTCGGTCCAGCAGGCCAAAAGCTGCTTGGCCCGCAGAGAAAACACCTGCCCCTCAAGGCCTCAGACTGGGCAGGCTGTCCACACAAACACACAGAAACACACACACACACACACACACACACACACACAAACACACACACACACACACACACACACACACACACACACACACAGAAACACACATTTGTACTTCTATATTTGTGAGGACATTCTACAGTAAACCTATTCCCTAACCATAATCTCCTCTGCATGCCTAACATCGGCCCTTAACCTATCCTGACCCACTTTCTAGTCGCTGAACTCCCTTTAAGAGGTGGTGGAGGCTTTAGAATTTCCTCATGTTGGAAGATCTTTTCTCATCTCTTCATCGGGTCCTCATAAATATGTAACACAGCACCATAACAAATACAAACAAAGGTGCACCAATACAGTTTCTATAGCATATGTGTATATACAGCATATAAGACCTCAGGCACAGAGGATTACCCAGACACAAACATGCAAGCGTACACATGACCAAGCCCATTCACGTTTCAACTCTAAGCCATCACTTAGTCCCTCAGACATCATAACACTGAGGCAGCTATTATGGAATGAAACACGAGCGCTGCCGAAATCAAAGCATAACACTATATGCTACACACACCATGTGTAATACAGGTATATACACACGTTCCTCTACTGCAGCAGCTCAGCGTCTATGCTAAAGGACAGAAGTGTAAATATGAGCAGGGCCACCATGTCACTGAGGGTCGCATATTGTTTTTCAAGAGCGTACACATGGCTCCGGTAGGAAGGTTTACTACTGTGACCTCTGAGATGTGGAAGAGATGGATGAGCGTGATAAATCTCTTCTGAGGCTCATAAACTGGGATAAAGACGCAGATGACATGTTGAGGGACACTGCAAAGGAGTCAGCTCCTCTGATGTCTGCTCATTGCAATTCTACAGGAAGCACCTCGCAACTGGTGCCACAAGAAGCTGCTTGAAGCATCCAGTGATCAGAAGCACAGAGCCATAGAAGCCTGAGGGGAAGGGAGTTAGTGAGTTTCTGGATGCCAGATGTGTGTTGAATACTATAGATTGCAGTTGCAGCTCCATGAACTGTTTAAGCATAATTTCTACGTATTAAAGACTTACTTGGAGAATTACAAACACTTTGCCTCATCAAAAAGTCTGAGAAGCATTTTGATGTGACACTTGCGGCATCAGCGACTGGGGACAGACATCAGCATCTCTGACATCTCTGATGTTTAATGTTTCCATTAGAGAAACACAAGCTCATAACAGAAGAAGACAGTAGAGCTGTAACAGGCATCAAAAAAATTCCTCTTTTCCTATTCTCTATCCTGCTAAATTCACTTGCCTTTTTCATTTGCCACTAATTTGCTGCTGGATCAAAGGCGAACAAGGCTCGCCGCCCTCCTCTGGGAGTCTGGTAAGGGATTGGCAAGGAAGTTGGATCAAACGGGACGCAGTGAGGGGGCTACATGCACAATTTCTCCTCTGTCATAGAACCCGTGAAGGATTAAGGCATAAGCAGGAGGAGGGAGATGATGTAAATGAAGTGATAATGCATATAAAATAAAAACAAACACTCCCTCTTCACAGACTTTGAATGGAACATTTAAAAAAAAAAAAGAAAAGAAAAGAAGGAAAAGAAAACAGAAAAAAAAAAAGGCGTTGAGGCAAAAGAACAGAGGATTCTAACTGAAACTAACTGTGGACGTTTGCAAGAATGTCTCACTTCCTGTCAGCAAACATGACTACAAAGTACTCTCTCATCTCTCTCGAACACACACAGAAAGCATATGGGAAAACATTCTTTCGCTGCAATACACACACACACACATGCACACAAACACTCACAGACTCAGAGGCACACATACGCATTATCAGCCACATGCACAAATCTAAGACTGCCATATCAGTGCCACCATATGTCCCATGCAATTTGAAATCATCTCAGCCTCTCACTTCACAGGCCCTCATTAGAGAGCAGTGGACACCACAGCCGCCGTGTCGCATGAATATGATTATGACAGTTGGCTCACTTCCTTTTGCCATCGCTTTATTTCAGCCAATGAAATTCCAACAGCTCCTGCCAGCCCTAAAGTGGGTGCATGTGGAAAAGCCACCAGTGAAAATGAGACATCTTAAAGCACTCGAGGGTGACCACAGGGTTAACTCCTGCTGTTGGGGCATGTCTCTCCATCAGGGAGTCTCTAAACAGCAGCACCTGCAAGGAAATAAGTCTGCTGCCAGTCAAAGATACTCAGGACATGGCCACGGGGCATGGAGGCCTGTGTGGGTGACAGATAGCAGCGGGCCAAATGACATACAGTGTAGATGCGCAACCTGGTTGTTACAGGCTGTCTTGGGGAACAGGGGAGTTTGAAAATGGCTGCAAGGCTTCGTTGAATATGCCTGAAAGTGCATCAAAAACTGGAGTCCATCAGAACACTGTGGCACACAGACAGACACAGCATGTAAAAAAATGTTAATGTGCCAGAATAATCATAACTAAAGCAGTAAGAGAGTTAGTGCTAAGCACCTTCACTTAAGAACTATGTGAGCAGAGGGCACATTAAACAGATCCATGACAGGAATTTTAATCTACTCAGCTCGGTCAGTGTTCAACCATTCACCTCTTTCTCAAGCCAACGCTAAATCTTTTCACAGTAAACCGACGCTGGTCACAAGCAAACTCAAAACATGACATCATGCATCTCCTGAGGTCGCTGCAGGCACACCTGACCTGACACATGCAGGAAAAAAAAAAAAAAAACATATTCATATTCAAACCTTGGAAACGTGTTAATAACAATGCAAGCTGGAGCAGGAAAGAAGCTGTTTGAATCAAAGCGTGCCCCCTTTGTGCAACGACGCGAATAATTAATAGAATGTGTGTGTGTGTGTGTGTGTGTGTGTGCGTGCGTGCGTGCGTGCGTGCGTGTGTGTGTGTGTGTTCAAATAATACATAATTGCACATAATTTGAAGAGTTCTGAAACGTCCCGACAACTTCTAAAAGTCATTTGCGCCAGCTCACGGTTTTAATCCCGGCCTGAAGCGACTCTGTGGGGCAAGTAGCAGCATCACCACAAACATTCACACAGATTCCCAGCACAGATATCAGCCTCTCCCACACCAGCCTGTAAGTGAGCCGCACCAGACAGAGACTAAAGATTATTCATTGGTTCTAACAACTTTGTGCTGGCCGAGGGCCAAGTGATGAATGAAGGCGTCTGAAAAAAAAAAAAAAAAAAAAAAAGTAATAGAGACCTGGATAAAGGAGAAGTGCATCATTTACAGAAAGCACTAAGGAGACTTCAATGGACACTTCTACGTGGATATCTTTATTATTTCACTGCAGTTGTTGCAGCTTGATACTTTACCCGCTTGTGTGGTCGTCACGTGAAGCAGGATAAAAAGAAATAGCGATATTCTCCTGCGCGACCTGGTCCTTACTAAATGGTCCATCTTTCCAGGCGGAGACCCCCCTCTGCCTCCGCAAACACCAAGTTTCTACTGCACTGTAGTTCTGTGAGCAGGAACTAAGCAGCCATGCGGTGAGAAAAGGAGAGAAGCCGGTCCGTAGTTCCACTTGCTTGATTGTTGGTGAAGTTTTGTTGTTGTGATGGCTCCTCTCAGTTTCGCTCTGTCCCTCTCATTCAATTTCTCCCTCTCACCATCACTCCCTCCCTCTGCTCTCCACCTCCTCCGCCTCTTCCCCTCCCATAGGACGGTGTCCTGGGACTCATGGATGAGCGGTACGCCTGCACAAGACTCCGTCATAAATCACTTTTATTACTCGCGATAATTTGTTAGGTCTCACTTCTTAAGGGTGCTCATTAGGAACAGAGGCGATAGGAACTGTTTTACCTGGTAACCTGGCAGTTTCCTAATTTTTGCAGATCTAGCCATGTGTAGAAAACTTTATCATCCACCGAGACTGTAACAAGACAGGGATTAAACTATTTGATTTACAGTGATGGTCATGGTAGATGATGATGATGATGATGATGATGATGATGATGATGCAAACATTTCAGATATTTCTGTATTTAATTCTAAGGATTTGGCCCATGGATCCCATGTTAAGTGTCACCTGACAGTGAAGATCAGAGGTTTGACCAAATCATTTGAAGCTTGAGGATGTATGTGAACTTCACAGCTGCAGGTAAATACTCCTAAACATTAAACTTCAATGAGCAAGTTTTTTTTTTTGCAGACCAGGGCAGGTTATCTCCACCATCAGCCTAATCTCATCCCAGCATTTCAGCAGCAATGCTTGTTCGGGCTGGAGCTTGACCACTGAGAGATGGAGCTGGGGCTTGAGGCTGGAGGCTGAAACATCTCAGGTTAGAGGTCGCTCACTACTGACAGTGCAAGATCGGTCGGCTTTGTTAGTTCAGAGGCAGTCACACCTGGCTAAAAACATTATTTAAAATAATAAGATTTATTATTGCACAAGCATTACATTTAATTTGAGTGGTCCTCCCACCTTTAAAGCTCCCCAACATAGGCCAATCCACCAGGCAACAGAAAGTTCATGTTCACACAAAACAGAAATATATATTTTGTCCTTGTTTAACCTCATCACAATGAAGAAATATTTACATTTGAGCATGTTTTTACAGGTATAACATCATATGAGCAGAATTTGCATAAAATGTCAAGAAGTCAATAATGTTTTAGTTGGGACACTGCTGAGAGGAATGAGCAGAAGTAATATGTTTTGACAAGTCACCTACTTCTTCATACTGCAGGGGACATTCGTCCCAATCATCTGCCAAAACTTCTGCCAAAGTTGATACAGTGTTGATCACTTGTGGATGCTGAATACGCTCCTGCCAGAAGCCTAACTAATTCAAGAAGACTGTGGTATTCAGTTGAAACATGCTCTAAGATAAGACTTGTGAAGACCTTGTCTAATTGGAAAATTACCAAAGACCAAAAGCTTTCTAGAGTCCAAGCTACAACAGGCCTTTGTAAAGTAACTGGGAGCTGGAGCCAAACTGTAAATTCTCAAGGGAAAAGAGACTCAAACCACAAAGAGAAGGAGAAACACATCCATTTAAAAGACACAATTCTTTCTTTTATCCAAAGATACTGTTCCATATTATTCCCAGCCAAACCCAACTCAGAGCCACAAAGTATTAGACATTAAACACCACTGACCCGCAGAGAGCTCTGATGTGAAAGCAAAACATGGTAATGCTTCTTCATGCTAAATAAATTATGTATTCATATTCTTCAAAATAAAGAACCCTCTGGCAATGTAAAAGACACATTTCCTGATCCTCAAAAACACTGAATAGTGGGAGCACATGTCGGAGACTGATTAGAAAGAACATAGAAAGAGAGATAGAGGCGGGTTCAGCAGAAACATCCAGATAACTGGACAGATTGAGGTTGATCTGGTAGGTAAACAATGGACCCCCTGACCTCCCACCATCTCCCTTCTCAGTACCAGCTTAGCCAGCCTGAGTCAGGGCCACATTCCTAGCAGCTTTTAGCAGATAGTTACTAAGAGTCCAGTGGGTAGTCTGAGCTCTGGGTGAGAAATATTTCAGAGCATGTGCTATGTACCTTTGTCCAACTACTGGACCTGTACAGCTTACAGATACTTCTTCTTTAAAACAATATAACAAAAACTCGGGTTTGTAACAAACACTGAGTCGTTTATGAAGAAATATTTGACAAACCTCACCCAGACTTTGGTTTTTCCACATGACTGGCACCAAACATTCATTGATTGAGCCTGAGACCCAACACATATATTTCCATTATCACATATGACATGATAAAGTAGTTCCATCCATCTCAAGCCACTATTTTGTCAACTTCCATTAACCAAGAGGGTTTCACAGATTAGGCTGATAATGAGTGATGTAAGGTAAACGGATGATCATTTTTCAGGTCGGTGTAAACGCATCAATGCTGCTAAAAAGTGCTATACATGGAGAGTGAAGTCACTTCATCCTGATACTCAGTCTGCAGAAACTCACAGAGCCCCTTTTTTTTCACATTACAAATTTTGTGGAAACACCAAGATAGGAAATTATACTCCATGTGTTTTGACAAGTATTCATGGATTAGTGGTTAGAAACAAAATCACAGGTGAGGTTTGGCAGGAGATGAATCTATTACAGACTTTGTAGAAGGAAAAGAAAAGCTTAAGGATGTGTTTCTGTTTCCCCTCTGCACTTCCCCCCTGTTTTAGTTTTAGTCCCTTGTCATTTTTATTTTGTTTTTCTCCCTAATTCCTCAGAATGATGCATGTTGTGCTTACAGTACTGGAAATGGAAGTTCATACCAGACATGTGATCTTTGGTCTCACAAATCAAAAGCATCTCTTTCTCCCTCTGCAGGTCATTCTGTGCTGATAAATGATGGTGGACTTTTCTTATCATTTAATCACTGAGAGGGTTGACTGGAAGTCATCTGTCATCACCTTATTTTAGGGCCCGTGAGACATAGTGAAACCTTATTAATCTTCAAGAGAAGCTGATGAGTGTTTAGGACTGAGTCTGCCTCTGGTCTGCTCCTTGTGTTTAAAACATGCCAGAACAAGAGAACAGGACAACTGTTATCCCTGTCAGGAAAAATATGCATCCAAACAAAAGAAGCAACTGACACTTTCAACTTGCCAAAAATTGATTTATGTATGTTTCAAAGAAAAAAAAAAACCTTTTTTCCATATGCAGTCATTGTGAAATAACCACCATACAAATCATTTTGCATCCCACACCAACCCTTAATGGGCTTGCGGTGTCATTGAATTGTATATTATGTGATAAACTTGTTATTACTTTCTGTTATTGTGACATAATGAGGATTTAAAGATGAGTGTGACTGATGATTGTGTATCTAAGTTTGTGTTTTGTGTGTGTGTGTGTGTGTGTGTGGGTGTGGGTGGGTGTGTGTGTTTGTGTGTGTGGTGGAGCCCGACAGCTCATCTGTTGTCACTTAATTTCACCATTTATATCAGAATTGTAAATGAACCTTAGATATGAATTTTTTTTTTCTGCACATGGTGAAACAGCCAACATCTGTCTGCCATGTATGTCACGAGGAAGAAAAGCTATAAAGCTATATGGAAAATGTGGTCTTTTATGCAGAATTTGCGTAAAAATGTGGGTTATGTCAGTGATTACGATACAAGAAAGAAAACAATCTGACATCCTTAACTGATCGAGAGTACAAGTGAAAAAAAAAAAAAAAAAAAAAAAAAAAAAGGCAAAAGAGAACAAATGCACATTTTGCTTGAGGGGAGAAACGTAGGTTAATCTGTCAGAGGCTGGTAAAACCCCTGATCTGTCAAAGTACCTCAAGAGATATGTGAAAGTGCCACCCACTGACTGCTGGTGATAGCATCTCAATATATCAGACAGCATGCGTTCTTACATGAGAGTTTTCACCAAACCACATCGTCTGATACAAACCCATCCTGCAACAGGTATTCCGGGTTTAGCTGCCTACGCTACAAGTGCACATTAGACAGGATAAGGCTGCCTGCTTGGTATTTCGTCATTACTACACTTAGCTTAACCAATCGTGGTATATGGAATTCGAAGAGAAAAAAAAAACAAGCAAAGAAACAAAACAAAACAGTGTACTTGAGCTTTTGTTGAAGGGAGCGAGATCCCTATCAGAACTGAATCTGTGCATAGGACTGGATGCAAAGCTACGCTATCAGTTATATCACTCCACACAGTTGGGACCATAAAAAGGCATACAGAAATTTTGCATTTTGCACTGGGCCAGTGAGAGGAACTGCCAGTCTGGTGATAATTATAATCATTAGAGATGGACCGGAGACTAAGCTAATTAACATCTAAGGACCATGTCTGTTAAATGAACTGCTCAAACAAATAGACTAAATAAACTCAACCAGCGACCACACTCAAGCTTACCCTGCTGTGGACCCTCCTTCACTGTTAGCTCACGGCACCAAACCCCATGATTTTGTTTTGATCTCTAAATGGCAAGGCGATTATGTTTGAAAAGTGGTATTTGCAGGGACACTTGAGGTAAACCTGGTAAACCGAAATACTGACTCCAAAGATGATTCAAAACATCATTTCTTGGAACTTCCAAACGTGTGGAACACGTCTAAAATTTGTTTCCATTTTTAAAGCAAATATGCCCGAAAACTCATTATGTCCGCTATGCTTTTATAATGAATGAGTAAATTCCATTGATATAATGATATATGCTTTACCGTTAGGGTTACAGAGTACGTGAGAACTTTTAGAGTGAGCAAATGATTTCGTCAGAGGATTTCTGCAGCGTGGTGCCACAGTGCCTGAGTGGACAGTCCCATGGGAATCTATTTGTGTACTTTGTTTGCCTAAGATCAGATGTAACTGGCACCACGCTGTTGTTTCTCTTTGCTTTCTAATTTCACTGCCCTTTGAATAACCTATAGGTGGCAATGTTTCAGCTTGTTTCCATGAAGCACATACATGCCTCAAAAATCGTTGCCTCCATATTTAAGTTAATGACATGAAAACTACAATCTAGATTTCACTGTTTGAGTGATGCTATTCAACAGGCATGTGTCTGAGAATGCACAAATGACGTAATAATGATGTGCTGTAACTTTATGAATGTTTCAAAGAATGGCATTCACTGGTGATCCTCAGTATGCCATTGCTCTCAAAGCACATTGCCTGTGGTCTGCAGCTGCAGCAATTATTTTAACTCTCCTCTATTGGTGCAGCTCGTGGGCAACTCTTTTAGCACTTTCTCTCAATTAACGGTGTCCTCTATCTGCCTCGGAACCCCTCAAACACTTTCCCAGCTCACTCCTTTCGAAGTCTTTGCACCCATTCTTTCCCTGCTTTTTAAGTCTCCCTCCCGCCCGCCCACCGACCCCCAGCTTCTCTATCCCTTCGTCCCTTTCTTCGCCTCTATTCTCATGAAGTTTGCATTCCACACCTCCTCTGCAGACTGCACACAAAAGAGCAGAAAGCGCCACTCCTGACCTGTGGCAAACATTCCAGTCCTCTGGGCCCTTTCACTCAGCCAGAGTCCCTTGTCCTTCCAGCAGTATCAGCCAGTCTGTCTCTTGTCCATTGCCACTGCAGGGAGATGCCACTAACAAACGAGGACAAAACAAGTGAAAGTCAGTCGATGCACTTGCTATATGGTGTGGAATATTATTTTAGAAATGATTAGTAAAATTTAAAAAACAAGAATGCATAAGAGATAATATTTGAAATGATTTGTTAAAGCAGATAGTTAAATGTGCATATTTAGAATAGCATCTCTATCTAATCACATGGCTCATCTTTAATTATGATCACTCCAAACAGACACTGACTTCATAAAATCAGCTGGACAAGCAGTGAAGGTTCCAGGACCATCTGCTTGTGCATCCTTAAAGTCAGTACACAGGAAATTGACTATTAAGCTATAAAAGTGGGTTTACAGGGGATTGGGGGGGGGGGGGGGGGTGATTTTCTATTACTTGGACTTCGATAGAGAGGTCACTGATGACTTGGGTTCAGGGCACAGCTGGAGTATGCTCTGAGGTGTCAGAGGGAAAAGGCAAAAGTCCTGAGGGAGGATGTTGAAAAATTGACTGCTACAAGGAGGGTCAAATACTGTAGGTACATAGGTATTGAGGTCCAGCAGGGAAAATGGAAAGGATATAGTCTGAGGTGAAAAGGAGAGGAGGATTTACAACAGGATTTTAAAAGCAAAGAGAGCACGTGTCATAGAAACGCATGTATGGACTTGTACTTTCTCCTCCTCTTTGTCTCTTTCCTCACTCCCTCTGTGTCTCAGAGCCTCAAGCGTCTGAATTCCACAGCAATAGCTTGGAGGCTGGTAGACATCTCTGGCTACCCCTCCTCATCTCCATCCACACCTGTCCACTTTCTCTGGAGGCACAAGGGAAAGCACGCCAGGAACGCCCCCGACTACATTACTACATTGATTACTCTCGCCCTCTCAGAACCTTATCCAGTGATCAACAGGCCATCTAGAGTATCAGTAGCCTGTTGGGCCACAGCATGATTGTGTTGATGTTAGTTTATACCTTCTCGTATTGTGTCATGATATAAAAAATTAGGGGCCAAATTACTTAAATTGGAACTGACTTCAAACTAATGAATTGACCGTAAAATAGCCAATTTGTTATTTTTTCATTGCTAGCTCAGTTTTGGTGGTCTGGTCTGGGTCAAAGGTTCAGGGCCATTTTTTCATTCTCTGTCCCTGACCATGACACTTGCTCAAATCACCACCTTCTGATCCGCCATGAAAATGAAAAAAGCAACAATCCTTAGTGGCAATCTATCCTGCACACACTTTCTGTGACAAATTCATTTTGCATGAATAGTCAGCATGGCTCAAATGGACTCCCTTTTCGTATATGACTATTTTAGCTGCTTATGATTTTCATTATGATCTATTCTGCCTTTACACTCAGTTGACAGTTAAGACTGTCAGCCAAATGCCTCAAATCCAAACTGTAGTAAAATATAAATATGTAAACTAAAATGCAAGTTTTCAAGTCAGTGTCAATGCAAATTATACCTTTATTATATATACGGCTGTAAACTTCTACTCTCCGGTGAGAGAAATAGGTCATGGCTTAGGGATGTTCTAAATAAGCAGACATCAGCTTTGTGAGGCAGCAAGAGGAAAATGGGCCTGAACTCTATGTGAGCTGACAGTGTGCTCTGTGTTGTCTGAATAATAGACAGTTTATGACAAGCGGTGGTGAATTGAGGTCTATGAAATTGATTTTTTATTATGTGTTGAGTTATGTATGCATTTTATTCTTGAAGATGATTTTTTCCAGCAAGGCTGAACCTGTCCTCACATCATCATCCTGCTGGTTCCTGGCTGACCATTGATGGATCAGGCCAGGACTGCAGTCATTGTTAAAATATGTCTTCCCTACGGGAGTATGTCTTCTTTCAAAGTTATGATGGAAAAGACTGCTCTTCACGATGGAGGCCTGTCCATAAGTAAACTTAGTTTACCCTCAGAGGAGACAAACTGGCTAGAAAACCCAGGGACCAGAGCCTGTCCTCTCTTACTGGCCCCTCTATTGATTTATGTGTGTGTTAATCGCTGTCCTCTGCTTTCACCTTTTCTCTTTTCTTTTCCTTTCTCTGCCTTTGATGCTTCACACTGTGTTAACATGTTAAAATGGGAATGGGCGTTAAAGGGGTTAGCCAAGCAGGAGGATTAAAACCTGTCATCATTGTGCGCTTGTGTTCACAACTTTGTTTTAAAGGGCAGAAGTATTGACTTGCAAGATCAAGTTACATCACGTAGAGAAAACATCCATCATTAATCCAAGTTCAATTAATTTTATAAAACAGGAACAAATTTCCAAATTATTCCACTAACCTATATAATGATCACATTATATACATAACATATTTTAAAACATTAAGAATTTATGCATTTAAAAAAAATCAAAAAGTAAGGGGATAAAAAATATGATCACAGAACACCCTTAATTGGGCACCCAGCAGTTGTGTTTTCCATCATGTGAAGGTAGCTTAACATTTGATAAGTGGATGCAAAAACAGCTTAAGTAGAATAAAATATAAAATAAATAATAAAATAAAATAAAATAAAAGAAGGATCTAAAGCACAGACTGCATTGGCCAAATCATTCACTTAATATTCACTCCAGAGTGCTCTTTGGAACATCCAGTGATCCCTGCTGTGGGATTATGAGTATTAGTACTAGAGCAAATGGTAAACTTAAACTTACTGTGCTCTCCTGTGCTTTTTTAGTTTGCATGGGGTTGCATCATATTTAGCAAGAGGATCAGACACAGCAGACTCTAACTCTTGCACAGTGGTCTTTCATAAGAGGAAAAGAAACAAGTCTAGTTTCAGATCTTATCACAGGCACTTTGGCCTCTTACAACATCCATCAGGAACAGGGTCCACTAATCACCATATCAGCTGACAAACCAGAAGTGAGACATAACTGATAAGCTCAACTCAGACCATTCTTCTCTGTCTTGTATTCCGTAAATGTTGTGTTTACAGTGATGCAATTAGTACTATTATTCATTTGATGAGGTATTATGCATTCAGGAAGCCTGAGTGATTCTTAAGTGTGCTGCGCCTTTCCTTACCACCAGATGTCAGTACAATGCAGCACATTGCTGTAAATTACTATAAACATTACCTACCAGAATTAAGGTCAGCATGGGATGATTTATAAATAAATAAACTAGAGAATGACAGTAGATTTAGGTTCATAGTATGGGCAACGGCAAAGAGGATTATTATTATTATTCATTTATTTATTTATTTCTTATTGGTGTGATTTTAATTAGCTCAAATGTTCAGCCCAAATATTTAAAATAAGAGCAAATTTAAAAGATTGTTTTAAATTAATCAACCAATTCAATTTAATTTAATTCTAAAAGATTATATAATTCATTATTTTATAATAATAAAATAAAATAAAAGTCGGGTGTGCTAAAACTACAAGTCCTATTAGGAACTGTAATATTGGAGAGAAGCGGAAATAGCATTAGCTATGGCAAATCACTAGGTGAATACTCTATAGCAGCCTATATTTATTTGTTGTTGGGGTCACCAGCTCAGAAATCAAATAAGCACTGCCCCCTCTACAACACGCACGTGCGCGCATGCACGACCACACACATTTTGAAGGAATTAACTTCATTTTCAAGGCAGGCGGCACCAATCAAGTTTACAAACTTGTCTGCACGGGGTGTTTGCGATGCCACGTCTTTATTTGCTTGCTGATTTTATTGAACATGTGACTGAATTAGACGCTCACATGGCTGCCGTGGCTGCATGATCCGCTTTAGTTTTTTAAAGTCCGGTGATCGGTAGCTCCCTCGGCAGCGACCATCCGGAGCAGAGGACCGCTGAAAAACACCAGCGCCTACCCGGACAAATCATGGCGAACAGCGGGCAGAAAGTTGTGCTGATCACCGGCTGCTCCTCCGGCATCGGGTTACGAATCGCCGTAACGCTGGCCAAAGATGAAAAGAAGCGTTACCATGGTAAATGCGCTTTCTTCTACATTGTTTCTTTGATCGAACCTATTAGTAGCAAGCCTATAATAGTGTGGTTCGCCTGAAAAACCATTCCGTGTTTACTTTTTCCTGCAAAGCTCTGCTATTGCACCAAGGCTCCTTTACGCACAAAGTTCGGTTGAGTTTCATGCGCAACGCTCCGTCTTAACGCAAATAAGTGATTTCGTGTAGTGCCCATTGAAATACTTAACCCTAATGGTATCGGATCCATATCCTTTTGTAAGGACTGGGGTTCAGTCGCTCCTCTGGTTCAACTATTATCATTTGAAAGCGCAGTTTCCAGGGTAGGGCTCTGCAAGGATGCCGCTTGCCAGGCGGAATCATAAAAGGAGTCTTGTCAGTTCTCTTTCAAGTGACTTCTCCAGCACAAAGCCCCCTTTTATCGCAGTGAATTGTAGACCGCCTGCTCCGGTTTAGTGCCGTGTCTAATGTGCCTATAGTCCCCTCTCTGGAGCGAGTGTTGAAAGGGGGACAAAGTTTGAGACCTGTACAAGCAGAGTTCACTCTGAAGCAAGGGCCTTGTTTGAAGTCTTCATTGGTGCACAGTGGAGTTAGGGTGTCCCACTTTAACATTGTTGCTCGGTGCGTCTCCTCTCCTGCTTCCCAGCCGTCATTAATGTCAATCTAGGAACTGGGGATCCAAAACGTTTCCATGTCAGGAGCCTCGGAGAGAATTGCATTAGACCAACACCCCCCACCCCCCACCCCTAACACCACCACCACCCCAGTTGTTAGGAGTTTGCTTTCAAGACCCCCTGTGACAAGATTTTGTTGTTAGGTGCGACTTCATGCAGAATTTACACAATTGTCTGTAAGCCTACAGTCAGTGAGTGTTACCCTTTTACCACACTCACCTTACACTGTAACAAAAGTTAGTCAAGTCAAGTCATTAGTGTTGTCCTTTTGCAACTTTAGGAGCAAGTGTGCAAAGGTTAGTTAAAGTTTTCTTTTTCTTTGAGGGCCACTGGGATCTGATGGGAATGTTAGGCCTACAGTGAAATAGATTAGCAAAAGCGATTAACTGCTCCCTCAACATTGGTTTGAGCAGTGTGACCTGCTTTCAATAAGGCCACCTCTGAGCTATGAAGCTGATTCGCTCTTTTCCCAGGGTTTTTAGGAAATCCAACAGAGATTAAATATTGCATTGTGCATAAAGTAATAATTAGTTGCAGTAACATGCTCAGAATTCAGAGAAACCCCCGAAAAGACCTCTGTGTGTGTAATGCGATGTGGGTTCATTCAAGAATGTTTAAGCTGCCCAAGAGTAATTCCTGCAGGAGCCAGAGGAACAATGGATCTCTTGTTCACGTCTCTACCAATACGTAAATCTCTGTGTTGCTTCATGGACACCCAGTCCTCAAATCATAATATTAGACTTAATTAGAGTGCCTGAGACGTCATTAATGCATAGTGTGTGTTCGACTGCTTGCAAAGATAAGTCACATGCCACTTACAAAGCAAGATTCTGAAAAAATAAGTCTGGTTTCATTACCATACATCATGAAATATTACATGAGTAACATTTCACAGCAATGCAAAAGCTCAACAGCTTAGCATTACCTCTTTTACTCTCACTAATCCAGCCCTGTCTTTGTTCAGACATGAATCAGGTGAGGGTTTGCCTTTATCTGTCAAGGACAACGGGTGGATTTAGATGAATAAGAGGTTGTTTACTCCTACTGATTACCAATGTGGAACAGCACTGTCTCTCTTTTCTTTTGCTAGATAACGTCAGTCAGCAAAGTGTAAGCAGAGCACACAACGTGGAAGAAACCGGGAAAGCCAAGTCAACACTGTTGTTGATAGCTGCTGTCACTGCTCGTGATAGATTCCTGTGCTGTGTCTAGGTTAATGTTGCCCAGCGTGTAAAGTTCAGAGGAGATCAATCCTGTGTCCTGTAAACTGACAGGCGTGGTCTTTTCTAGGAACTCTGACCCGCACAACTGATTCTGTCACAACTGTTGAGTGTTTGCGTGTGTGCTTGCTTGCATGTGAGTGTGTGTGTGTTAAGGAAGCGGTTTAGTGGTGACTTCACAGATCATAAGTTTCACAGTGTTACGTCAACAGTGTAACACTGGGTAAAGGTTTTTTTGTTTTTTTTTTAAACTGCAGAAAAGAGTTATTAATGATTTCCTTAATGATTCCCTACAGTAGGAAATGTAAAATATACAAACATGGCCTCAAATAAAAAGTCATCTTAATGCTGTGCTCCATATATTCCTAAATATGTCTTCTCATTCCAGGGTATGTGACTGTACAAGTCTAAAGAATCATTTTCTTTTGTATTATAGAAGCTCTTTAGTTTGAAGCCACATCATACGAGTTTAATAACACTTCCCACTTCTCTGTCTCTCCTTATCAGTTATTGCCACCATGCGGGACCTGAAGAAGAAGGACAAGCTAGTGGAAGCAGCAGGAGATGCATATGGCAAGACCTTGATGTTGCTCCCACTGGACGTGTGCAGCGACGAGTCGGTCAAGCAGTGCATCAGTAATGTCAAGGACCGTCATATTGATATCCTGAGTGAGTCAGACACACCTGAAACTTTGTCTGCCTCTCCCATTTGACCCACACGTGTGGATAAACATATGTGCATGAAAATGTTGTGTTTCTTTTATTACAGTTGCTAAATAGTTTCAACGTTGAACCTAAAGTCATTATGTAATCTACTGTATGACTATAACTCAGTTTCTTAACTGTATGTAGGAATGGTAACCTTCCCTTTATAGTAGCTCGTATTTAACACAAACAGTGATATCCTACTTTTCATGAGAAAGACAAGAAACGGGTAAAAATCTAACAGACTTTATGATATCATAGTACAGTGTTATTACTGTGATAATACAACTTTAGGACAATGGTTTTTTTAAGATTCATAACTGAAACAGTCTTGAAACAGTGGTGACTGTCCTGTAGAATTGTCCTCTATGGTTTTGCACTTGACATTAAGAAGTGTATGTGGGGGGAGGACACTGAGCCATGAACATCCAGTGCGCAAATAAGAAGGACAACCAGTATGTAAGAGCAGAAGATGTCCTTTTAAACGCAGAAATCTCAGCAGATCAACAACAACTAAGTCCTTGGTACCGATCAATCGCTCTATAAAAGCCCTTAAGTCATTTTATGGCCATTTTGAGCTGCGGGGCAGTAAATTGTAGGTTGCTAGATCGATAACTTATGTATAGGTGACTCTTTCAGTTCTTATGTTTAAACATTTAGTCTGAATAAAGGTTTTATTTATGACTCAGTCTCCATCTCACTCTAAATCCAAGAAATTTATCCCCCTTCACCCAATTACTCAATACCCATGCAGTGGTGTTACATCACACCTCTCTGCTCTTGTCACGCACTGACACCTGGTGGCAATATCAAGTAATACCATCTCCAATCTGTTCACCTCATGTAGAAAGGCCGAGTGAACAGCGCAAACTGTTCTGTTATCTGTTCATATTAAGTTGACAATATCCTGTTTAGAAGGGTTGATAATTGCAATGTTGGAGATACGAGCAGTGTGTCATCTGCATGTGTTTGTGTGTGTGTGTGTGTGTGTGTGCCTGTTTCCTGTCAGTCAACAATGCAGGTGTGGGCTTGCTTGGACCTGTGGAAAGCATCAGCATCGAGGAGATGAAGAGAGTGTTCGAGACCAACTTCTTTGGTGTGGTTCGCATGATCAAAGAAGTGATGCCAGACATGAAGAAGAGGCGTTCAGGACACATCGTTGTTATGAGCAGCGTCATGGGTCTTCAGGGTATGATCTGTGTGTAATTAACAACACATTGGAAAAAGCGTTTTGATCCAGGATCACCGGAAACAGATACTTACATGTCCAACCGTTTGCGAAAAGACACGTTTAAAGGCTGAATATGCAGTCGCAGACAAGAGCGCTGCACTCGCCAACATCACATTACAATTTGTCCGGCAGCAGTCATAAAAATACTTGATATATTAGTTGGTCTAAGGCTCAGTTGAAAAGCAAGAGAATTTTTTTATTCTAAATTTCTGCACACTAAGAGGAAAAATTTGCAAATCATCTGTGGTGACCTGAACTTTTTGTTGGACAGAGCAGTGCAGAGCCTGAAACCTTGGAAATCACTCATACTGGGCTGTAAATTATACAGTGTGTTCCATTCTTCAGCATGAAATGAAAATAATGACGTCAGAAATTAGAGTTTACAGTGCTGTACAATTCAAAACAATTCAACCAAGTGTAGCATCTTTAACTTGGTGCTTTTGTTTCCCAGAAGAAGTGCGGGCAATGTTTGCAAGCAGTTTTAAGTTAAAGGTTTTTCAGAATGTTTGAATGAAAAATGTGTATTTACAGGTATTTATTTTAAAGTGGTTATTGCAGGCCGATCTTTGTCTTACATTTTCAGTAAAGGCCATGGCAAGCAGCAAATAGCAAGCAGTTGCAAAGAATTTTTAGTGTTTGTTTTAACTTGTTTGCCAGGTGGGTGGAGTTAAGAGTGTCTGATAAGTTGTCAATCCCACGCAACTGAGCTACACTGACTTTACTGTAATATTCTGTCTGGCACTTATTGTCTTGTGTTATCTTTTCCTTTGGTTGATTCAAGTGCAAATAGGTCTTTATATGTAAATGATGTGTCACTGATGTCTGCTGATAATTCAACACTGTGAAATGTGATAATGCAGTGCAGTGATGTTGTCCCTTATCTCCCCGTTTTTTCCCCCCCGGATCAGGAGTGGTGTTCAATGATGTTTACACTGCCTCTAAGTTTGCCATGGAAGGGTTCTGTGAGAGTATGGCCGTACAACTGATGAAGTTCAATATCCGGTAGATTACCCTCTTTCCTCTGTTCTTCCTCCACATCTGTCTTCACTCCGTATTGTAGGTGCTCCCTCTTAGGCTTTTCCGTATCTGACTCCCCTCAGGTTGTCCATGATTGAGCCTGGCCCAGTGCACACCGAGTTTGAGACCAAGATGATGGAGGATGTGGCTAAGATGGAGTATCCGGGAGTAGATGCAGACACAGTTCGTTATTTTAAAGATGTTTACCTGCCGTCATCCATAGATATTTTTGAAGCCATGGGCCAGACACCGGAGGACATAGCCAAAGTAAGGGAACACTTTTCTATCTCACATTTTGCTGAATTTATCTCAGCATTCAAGAATCAGTGTTGTGTTTCTCTGATCACTAACTGGTACAAACATTCAAACAGCCTACAGAGTAATGGAATCCAGTCTAAACCTCTTTTGTTTTTCGTCTCTCCAGTGCACTAAAAAGGTTATTGAGTCAAGCAGCCCTCGCTTTCGGAATCTGACCAACAGCCTCTACACACCCATTGTGGCCTTAAAGTATGCAGATGAGACTGGCGGCCTGTCTGTCAACACCTTCTACAACCTGCTCTTCAATTTCGGCCCCCTCATGCACATAACCATGAGCATCCTCAAGTGCCTGACGTGCAGCTGCCTGCGTAGACGCACAATCTCACCTAACTGAAGAGGGTGTCCAATCCTGCCCTTTAACCTCACCCTCCCAGTTTGTTGACCCCAATCAGTTCCCCGGTGTCTTTTCCTGAGGTTTTGGGCTAAGCAGGTAGACTAGAACCAGTAACCTGGAGAGGGGAGGTGCCTTTCAGTTCAAAGACACCACCATGATAAGCTTTGCCAGAAAACATGCACAATTGCACAAGTTTGTCACAGAGATGTTGTATGCAGAATGACCTCATGTGCTCTCACAGAAACATGCATACACAAAACAACAACACACACACATCGGATTATTGTACATACATATTATAAAGAGGAGGCCACGCCTGAGTCATTGCTATATGGGAGGGTCTGAGCAGATATAGTGTAAGTGGCCAGATGTCTATTTTGTTTGAACGAGAACACACACACACACAGAACATGAGATACAAGTCCCATGGACAGACAACAAAGCACAAAAAATGAACTCAGTTACAGAGAGGAAGAATACCATTATAGAGAAATAATAATGCTATAACTTGTAGCTAGATAACTGTACACTCAGGCTCACCAGAGTTATAACATGTAAGACAGAGTCAGAAAGAATATATCTGCTTTTATTGTGTTGTGCTCTTTATTTCATGTTTGCATTAACATAGTGTTCTCATGGTCATAACTGCTGTTGAATCATATTTTTAATCTTCTTTTGATAAACTGAATGTTTTTTGGGATTTAAAGGTTTGTGAAGCGGTGGGTCAGATATTTTTAATCCAGCAACTTGATTTAGTAATAAACAGAATTCTGATTTACCCTCAAAGGTATTTATTTTTGTTTTGTGATGATATCGATAACAAAATGTGACCATATTGATCAATAATGCTTAGTAATACTGAAAGCTCCGGAGGGTTCTTCCGTCTGTCTGCACGACTCCTTGGCTAACAAGAGGGGGCGGTGTTTTACTTTTTTTTTGCCCCCCTGGTAATCAACCTGTGGATTTCACAGGATCAGCAACAAGAGGGTTGGAGCAATAGTGTAAAGGAATTTGTCCTCGGTGGCTTCCGATAGACAAGTGCAATAGAACTGATTAATTCAAATTTTTATATTGTGATTATGCAATGTTGCAATCATGTTTTTCTAGGGATATTTGTTTAAATCGTGGATTTGGAGCAGTATGTGTTTCAATAGTTCAATATTCAACATGAATTCATACAGATAATTATGAAAGGCTAATTTCTATATTGTATTCTATATTTCTATTCCTTAGTTGTATAAAAGTTTTCATGTAACAACTGTATCCCAGCGATCAGACCTGCTGCTGGGACCATATTCAGGTAAAGACACACATAAGGCCTCCAGCAGAACACGTCCTTCTTTTTAAATCAGCATTGTTGTGAGTGCACGTCTGTGCACATACGCGCACATTAGCATGTGTTTGCATGCATGCGTGTGTGTGTGTGTGAATATGTTGTATGAGCATGTCTGTGGGCCAAGTTAGTGATCTGTTGATGGATATAAAGAGGTCATGGCCTGCTCCCCATCAAAACCCCTCCCTTGAACCCCCACCCCTCTCACACACACACACCCTGCTTTGTGCCGTGTGAGAGAATGTGACCTGGTTCCCATCCCTGAGGAGGGGTGAACCCTAATGACGGCCTCCTCAGACACATTGCGCAGCCCTGAGCCTCCCTCTCCAGCTGGCCCCCTTAGCCCATCGGGCCGGGACCCCCTGGTCCACACTAGGAGAGGCCTGAGGTCTGGCCTGGATAGCCTAACCAGAGTTTAACCGGTGTGCACACCCTGTCCCATCCCATCCTGCCGTGCCCTGCCGTGTCCAGGCTAGTTACAGTCACCTGGTCAAAGCAGAGAGCTCATCATCAGAGGAAAGTGCAACTGGTTGCAGACCTGTAGTTTCTTCGCAATGTACAATGAGCGCAGCGCCTCAGCTCTGTGTATGTGTCTTCATCAGAGGCGACAGCTCCACACAATGGAACAAAGACGCTGTCAATCACAATCAAATGGGTGTGTGTGCAGGGGGTGGAGGGGAAGGGGTTGAGAGGGATCCGAGGAGGTCGGGGGAGGAGTCTGTGTGTCCTGAATGTTCAGGGGGATGCCAAGATCCAATGTGGGACGCTGAAGGCTAAGGGCAGGGTGTGGGTGGGGGGATTTTGGGGCGGCGAGAGGTGGGGGTGTGTCGCATTTGGGAAAATGAGAATTGGGGTGCCCGGGCCTGAATGGAGGACCTGTTTACTAATTGAATGAACACAGGAGTTACAGCAAAGTCTCATTAAACAAGAGGTCTTATCAAACCATTGTTGTGTACCTTTGTTTCACAATCAAGAACATAATTGCAATATAATGAGGGTAGCGTGACGTGGTTGGGTCTTCCCTTAATTGTAACCCTGTCACAATTACTGAGCTACTAAACATACATTAGCTCTTCCTGCATGTAGCTTTGCTGTTTACTGACTAACATGCCACTTGCATTTCTGGGTATTTAATACATTGAGAGAAGGAAAATAAGTTGGCATGTCAGCAGGATTTGTGCTTTGCAACCTGTCTGCCTTCTCTGTCGCCAGGTCATATCAGGTTCAACCGTTTTACCGTATGTATCCTCCTTTTATTGTCATCATCTCCAGAGAACCGCACCTAAGCCTGACTCAGAGAGTGAAGAGATAGTCTGGGGAGTCAGAGATCAAAAACAAAAGGGAGCTGCAGATGTCAGAAAACTGTGCAACAAACAAAAGGGAAGGGAAAGCTTGAAAGAAGCACAAGAAGAAAAGAAAGAGATAGATAGAGAGGTCTGGGTGCTGTGGGATGCTGGCATCACAGTAAGTGGAACTGGTGTCTAGACATGGTGCTTCAGCCTGATCCCAGGTCAGGATGGATCTAAATCGGGTTCCAACTATCTGTTTCTGTCTCTACTCCCCTTGCTATCAAAGATCCAATCTGAATAATTGTGAGGAGTGTTACAGAATATTAAACAGAGTCACCACATGACCTGACCTGTGGATCAGAAATATATTCAAGGCACAACAAGACGGATGAAAGCTGAAAAACAAGGTGGAGGGCAGCCACTATTTAACACAGCTGCATGGGACTGGGGATGTGGCCACATGGGACATATTACTATCCATAGAGCTGATCTGGGATCCGAGGGGGGCTATCAATCTTTATATAGTCAAAACAGGAGAAGCCAAAGTTGCCCTGTGGCTGTCCTGGGGCGACCAGGTCTAATAGGGCAGGAGAGGCCACGGGGGAGAAACAAATACACAACCTCTATCTCTCCTTCTCCCTCCCTCCCTGTCTATTCCCTTTCTTTTTCCTCCTCACTCTCTCTCTGTCTCTCTGAGGCCCACTGTCTGTCTGCCCTCTTCTCCGTCCATCTCCATAACTCCGCTGTGCAGTGACCTCTCACAGACCCAACGTGGGTCACTTGTTTATTCACACATAGAGAGAGGGGGGCGGGGGTGGGGGTGGGGGGGTCATCATCTCTCGTTCTGAGTAGAACTGCTTGTTTGCACATCTATTCAGGATCTTTTGGAGGTCGGAACATAAATCAAAAGAATCTTGGCTCACGCTGGCCAGTCATACACATTGTTTTACCGACACAGAACCTCTATTGTCTCTATCGTTACAACATTAGTGTTGTTCCTTTTCCCTAATGCTCTTCCTGCACATAAACAATCCAGCAGGAATTTCCAGACTGGGCCTCAGTTTGCCCACTACCGTATTGTTGTGTTCCGCTGTGTTCACTTTCTCAAAATTACCAGTTCCAGTGACTGTGAAACTGTGATTAGAGGACTCAATCTGTGTGCGGGGATTATGATTCTCGAACAAGGGGTTGATGGGTGATTGTGCTGGGTTTAGAGATGATGTAATCTGACCTGGGATAACATGATCCTCTTGTTTGCATTGTGGACAGTAAGGTAAGATTGGTGTAATATTCCACAAGAGGAGTCTGACAGCAAAGCTGCTGATAGCAGTGCACAGATTTCTGTCAAAACCTGAAACTCCTGTTTGTGGGCAAGACAAGCCAAGGGGCAAAGCAAAAAAAAAAACACACACAAAAAAAAAGCAGTTAACAGATAAGGAGAAAACAACACACAACCTTGTATTGGTACACATAGTGCATATAAAGTGGGCAATCCCAGAAAAACAAATCGCCCTTTTCTCACCATTCTGTGCACTCACATTTCTTCCTCTAACATATCATCTTTCCTTTGGTTTCTAACCTCTTCCACCATGGATCAGTTGTTTCTCTCTTTCAATGTTGTAATTAGACGTCTGGGAATCTAGTGCGGTGAAGCATTTTTATTTTTACTATAATTTACAAGAAAAAAAAAAACTATATGCTTTTGCTTTCTGGTGTGACCGACACCGAGAAAAAAATATTTTCAACCAAGAGATGATTATCCTTTTAATTTGTTTCCCAGGGATGGTTCCGTTTTTCTGTTGTGCCTCTGGCAGCATGAGTGAGTTTAGTGCATGTGTCTGTGCATGTGTGTATGAGTAAGACCGAGAGAGAGAGACAGATACAGGCAGATAGATAGATAGATAGATAGATAGATAGATAGATAGATAGATAGATAGATAGATAGATAGATAGATAGATTATAGTATGCACAGTGACAGAGACTTTGGGGGCTTTGTGTGACAGACAGTGACCTCATCAGAGAGTCTATCATTATTGAAGTTTGTCCATGCCTGGCAACCGTGGCTGTATCCCAGGCCTATTCCGCCTGCCATAGAGAAAGCCTCACCGTGGACCCCATCAGCACTGCCACAGATCTGATCCATTCACTGTCGCCAACCAAAAAGATGAGAAACTAAACAGGGTGCGGGGCACACCCATGCCAGGAAGCCTGTCTTAGCCCAAAGAGACCACATCATTGTTTATTCAGCTTGAGTGCATCACATCTTGGCAGCCAGGAGGGGAGTGAATAGATATTCAAAATGTCAGTTAATAACATGGATTCAAGAAGTGGCTCAGCTAAGCATAAGAAAAATGAAAACAGCTCTTGTGCACACTTCCATGCCCCTGGACTCTGAAACCAGTTGGCATGTCGGTCATCTGCTTCATTCAAGAGCAGATGAACGGTAAACTTTGTGCTGCATTCATGGATCCACCCGAGCTGATTTTTTTTTTTTTTTTTTTTTTCTTCACCAAACACAAAAGAATGCCTCCGTCTATTGACCGCGAAACGATGTTCGTAGACTTGTCCCGAGTGAAGCGATGTCTTTGTTGGTTATCTCCATTGGTGAGCCGCCTCCACTTGGCTCAGCCTAATCAGAACACAAACACGCCTCTGTCATTTGGCTGCTCTCCCTCTCACCCTTCATCTCTCCCTCTCTGTCACTCTGTCTCTTATTAACTGATGTTACAAATTAGATTCTATTTCTATCTCTCGCCTCCATTCATTTTCACTTCTATTTTCTACACACTCTCTCCTTCTAACTCTTATTTATGTGTGTGTGCAATAGAGAGAAAATCACACCATGCCGTTATTCTCTCTGGGCCTCTTCTTCCCACCTTGGCCTCTGATTTATTTTTTTCTCTTTCATCTTCCTTCTATCTCATCTATTCATCTAGATGGTGGATGTTTCTCCCTGAGGCAAAGTAACTGAGGCCTGGCATACATTAACTTTGCTTGTCTGTGCACAGCCTGGTTTCGGTTGCTCGAGGGGGAAGTGTTGTGATGTAAGGAGAGTCCCTGAGGGAGTAGACTTATGCTGGATTCCTGATAAATACGGGGGTTCATGTCCCAGGTCCATGTCATATGTTCAAGTTTACAGTTTCCTTGACAAAAAGTAATGCATACACACTACACTGCTCACCTCCAGATCCATGGCTACGTTACAAGGAAAAACAAGACCAGAACCAAATCAATTTTAACTACGCTTATGCTAAAGTTATTCATTAGGAGTTGAACATTTAAAAGTTTTCAATGTTACGAATGTTTGAAACTAAACACTGCGCACAGTTCTCTACGTTAGGTACAACATTCAAAAATAAAATCTTCTGTTCATTTGGAAATGTAATTCAAAATACTACACTGCAAAGTACATCATGTGCCAACTGGCCGGTTCTTTTGAATCCTATAGGAGAGTAGTTTTCAGTGTTGGAAAGTATATGACTGAGAACCCTATGCACACATGCTTGTTCTTCAGGCAGTGGAGTGTGGTCGTATTGATGTGGGCACTACGTCACTCCACGTTCTGCACGCTGTCACTGGATCTCGCAAGAGGCAAGATTATTTTTCCTACGCTGTGTACACAACCCACAGCGTGTCCTCCACTGACTGTACTGAACATTTGTCCTTTTGTTTTACAAGTTTTGTTTTAACAGTTTTGTGTTTGTGTATTTAAAGTACATTTCCAGCAGTCATTGCGATCTTTTTTTTTTCTGTATTTGTTTAAACCTTACATTAAAGATTAATAATACACCTCAAAATATATATATTGCAATAGACACAGTAACCTATGCGATGTTCTTACCATAATAATTTTCCCTTCTTCCTATTGTAATGTACAAATTCATTAGATAGCCTTTATATTTGTACAGAACATGTGTTGGGTAAATGCGTATGTTGAAACCCAGCTTGGCCCCTTCTGCGTGGAGTATCCATGTTGTGCCTGTGTTCTCCTCAGTTTCCTCTGGGTGCTCCAGTTTCCAACCACCCTAAAAAACTTGCACATTAGGTAATATGAACACTCCTGCCCTGCCAACTGCCATTCGCCGCAGAACTGGAAGTGCTGGGGCGCTTCACCGTGGCTGCCAACTGCTCCTGAAATAGGTTAGGCCCAATGCAGAGGACAAATATGGTCACAGGATTAATGAGGTAACAAGATAGAGTCTTTGATCACTGTAGTATAATTCTGTTTTTGAATTGCTCTACACAAAAAAAACAAATGTTCCAGTCTTGTTTTTGTAATTGGAGACATGTATTAAATGTGAGCCTTAAGATAGTGATCACCACACACAATAGCGTAAGGCATTCACTCGGGAAGAAAAAGTGCTGTTTTTTTCTGAATTAAGAGAAAAACAGCAGATTTTTTTTTTTTTTCTCAAGTGAATGCATTACGCTTCTGTACTACTTCCATACACATCCACGCTTACTTGCTCATTGAGAAATTCTGGATCAGGCCTTGTGCCCTGCCCCACCACCACTGCTTGCGGTAGGTTGACAGATGAAACAGCTTTGGCCACATGTTTGAAACTCAGTCAGACCCAGACTCAGTTGTGGGTTAGCTTGTAACCGGCAGTGAGTTGTTGCAAACTCTTGTTCTCTGTACTGACAAGGTTTCGGTGACTGGTGAAAGAGCGGTGCTGATCAAGATGGTTGGTGTTAGAGGAAACATCAGACAGACAACTAGCAGACATAAAGGAATGGTTAGCGCATATAGAATCTTTTATTTATTTATGTTATTTGTTAGCTTGCAACTGGTAGTGGCTGAGACAGTGTTAGTGGCTGTGCTAATACAAACTCTCGCTCTGTGTACTAACAAGGTTTCCCCTGTCCCAAGTTTACGGGATTGGTTCCTTAGGTATGTGATGTATGAATCCTTGGCTGTCTGAATCTGTTGTGAGACTTCACTGCAGTTCCATTATTGGAAATACTCAGTTATGGCGTTGACTGCTTATTTCGCTCATGTTGTATTATAGTTTAAAAAGGTAAAAAACTTACATTTTAAATGGGGTGTTTGGATGTTTAAACAGTCACCAAAAAAAAAAAATCAACATTTACAAATTTTTTGTATAAAATCAACAGATAAAATATCATTTTAGTGATACTATAGTATGCATATCCCATATCTCGGAGTATAGTCGTGAATACAGTTGAAAGTAAAAACATTTTTGATGGAATCAGACACAAATGTTTCTACTCCATATTAAAGAGAGCAGACCTTTCTCCCAAACCAGGCCCTCTCCATATTTCCCCTGACCTGTGGAGAATGGCCTAACTGTGGCATTTGCAGAAGGTCAGGTCTGCCATGAGTACTGGGCAAGACCCCACTTATGTGATCGCCCACTCACTTGGATTTTTGCCAGCAAAGAACAGACATGTATTTGGTCCATGGTGGGAAAAGCATCCCTTGGAATGTGACTTTGATAGGACCGTGTGGGACCGGCAAGAGGGTCTTCCCTTTCTCAGCGAAAAGGCTTCTCCTCCTGAGGCTGTGGGAAGGTCAGAGGTCAGATGTACTCAGTGCCCACTCTCTCTGCAGCACACAAAACCCACAGCTGATGTTGCAGATCCATCCAGAATCCCTTAGGGCAGCGGTGGAAAAAATCTGCTACACAGCTAGCCTCACAATTCCTCTAACACTCAGTCTGCCCAAACACAAATGCATGTCACAGGGTAAATTGTTAACATAGTATGGGCTTTGCACATTAGTCTTGACTGGAAGTGTGATAACTCACAAGAGGTGAGTAATGTCTACTCAGTCATGTGAAACTAGATGTTCAAACCTGAAGCTAAAATGTGCTTGTATCCAAGGAGGACATGATGTAAGCTGGGATATGCTTGTCTATTATGCACATGTGTCTATGTGCTTTTTTATTTTCAACGCTTCTCCTTTGTAGCTTTGTTTTCTGAGTCTTGTTGCCTGAGGTTAGTGTCCTGCTATGTTTTCTTCTTCACATAAAGCAAACCAACAAGTGAAACCACTTGCCTCAAAATCCAAGCCCAGTAAAATAAAACAAACAAGGTTTTAACCAAAATCTGCTACAGAGAACTTATGTTTCCGAGTTCCCTTCAGATATACAGTTTTCATGACTTCACTGATCATGTTCAAAAACCCACCATCCCAGTCTCTAGAGGTATTGTCAATGAAACATGGGAGAATATTCCCTCTAACTTGACCTCCATACACCCCCCCCCCCACCCCACTCCCCCTCCTTTCTCCTCTTACAACACAAGCCCTCACAGGAAAACAATAAACAGATGAGTAGGATGGGAACAGCTCACAGCGAGAGCAGCCAGGCACTTAGGCAAGCAGGCATCGCCGGTCTGGTTCCCAGGCTGGAGGTAAGAGGGCAGGCCTCAGCTTGACTGTCCTAGTCACTGAGTAGAACCAGAAAAACTTGACAAAAATCACTGTTACCTGTCACTTTCATCTCCCAACT
The DNA here is from genome assembly GCF_021018895.1 of Seriola aureovittata. NCBI lineage: Eukaryota > Metazoa > Chordata > Actinopteri > Carangiformes > Carangidae > Seriola > Seriola aureovittata. The sequence continues at coordinate 10,904,785 of NC_079380.1, forward strand.
CACTGGCTGCACACACCTCCTCGGACAAGTCCGGACACACAAACTGAGAGTAGAACAACTATTTCTACACTGAAACCGTCGGTGAGGATTAGTTGGTCTGGCTTGTGCTCATAGTGCGGTTTTCTTAGAAGAAACTCTCAATGACTGAGCACTATAGCTGTTTGTGATGTGTGGTGCTCACAGTTGTGTAAAAACAGTACTGGACCCCCCACCACCCTTTCCCTTCCTGCGCAAGTATTTCCACAGCAGACACTCAGAACCACTAAAAAGCTCAAAATGGCTGTGTCTGTCACAAACGCATATCTCGGAGACGTCCAGCCTTGGCCTTATCGTCCACGACAGAGTTCAGAAATGTAGCTCTTTTTGGCACTCAAACACACACACAAAAGTACTGGCTTTATTTCCCCCTCTCCCTTTGTCTCCCTCATTCTCTTTCTGTATTCTGGCAAGGTCCGCTTTTGCAAATTAAACACAGATCTCCCATAGATGCTCGGCTGACAGCTCCTGCTACGTGCCAACACTACTAAATGTCTGGAGGTCAGTGGGCCTAGGAACACAGGATTATCCCCACTGACTCTCTTGAGCCAGACAAGTATTTCAGTTGGCTCTAACTGTATACGCTTTGTGTCACTTGGATCCATTTGTTGGCCATTGACAGATAAACACAGCAATCATCATGGGCTGATGATGTTTGCAACAGCGTTGACATCACAGACATATTGAATGACTGACTGAAACATAATGCCTATACACACACACACACACAGACACACACACACACACAAAAGCAAATACACATTAAAAAAGTGGTGTATACAAGCCTCATAACTAAGTACAGACACATAATGTGGGGTGGTGCAGCGATACCACAGCAAGATTGTAGTGACGAAATCGAGGGTGTCTGGACATGATCAGTGTGCACTTGTTTGTTTGTGTCTCTGAGTCATTCTATTGTCTAAAAGGTCTGGAGTGTGGGAGTCTCCAGCCCCTAATGCAAAGTGCTCTTTCACTTCTGCTTCTGCAGAGGCTATTGATTCCTCAGATTACTCAAAGACGTACTTCCAAGAAGCTGCTGCTGATGAAACCTGTGATTGTTTGCCTATTTGCCTAACTGTATGTCTGTCACTGTGTTTCTGTGTGCGTGCGTGTGTGTGCATGTTCGTCACGCATTGTGGGCATGTGCAAATAGGGACATGCTTCATTACAACCAGAATAACAGGAGCCACTTCATCCTGTGAAACCCAGGAACATGTACGTATTGAATGTAGATGCACACAAATCAGAAGGAAAAACAGATGCCCCCATCAAATGTGGCTGCGTGTGCATTAAGTGTGTGTGTGTGTGCGCACGCACACACACACACACACGAGTGAATCCCACAGAACAAAAGCACATAGAAAATGCGCGGACGCCACAGCAGTCTGATCCACGTGACAGCGGACTGGTCACTGTGGCGAGTGTGGTGGAGGGTTTCGGCAGGGTAATGGGTACAGGGAACAGGCCCTTGTATGGTGAAAAGATGCAGACCTTCATTCCTATGTCCTTACAAAAGACTATTTTGGGGCATTTTGAACTCTCCCACGCAAGCACAACAATTTTGGGGTTAGTTCATTTATTTATCTTTTATGTTTTTCCATCTAATGAAGCCCAAGAGAGGGACGAGTGTAGTTGTTTTTGGCCTTTAAGTCAGGGGGAAAGGGAGGAGGGGTGTGAGTGTGTCTGCGTGCCTGAGTGTGTAGCCCGAACAATCATTGCTTTCGGCACTTTTGCGCCTCACCCCGAAGCACCGCTGCTGCTGCTGCTATGACTCAACCTTCACATCTGCTGTAGCCTATTGCAAAAGGTGTATCTGTTCTGCAACACCACTGCGCCTAAGACACGGTTAGTGCAACAGAGTGAGTTTCTAGCTCTGCGCTGGTTGAAGCTGGATGTGGCTGTGATTTATGGTTTTTCTCATATACAGAGGAGGGAAAGGGGGAATGGGGTGAGATGGTGTGGGAGAGAGCCTGGGGAAAGAAACTTCGCTCTCACAACCCCACTGCAGAGGGCCAAGAGTGAGGTTATAACCCTAGTTTCTGTTCAGATTTTTTTTTTTTCTTAGAATGTGGGTGTGACACAGAAACTTACACACACACACACATACATTAAGTATTACATGAGGAGATAAAGCAGAAGAACAGAAAATAGTCATGGCAAAAAGTTCTTCTATTTTTGTAATAAATAGCTTTTGATTTGTCTGCTAATATTAACTGGCTACAAGGACATGGAAATACTATTTTTTCCCCACATTTTACAGATGATGACTTGCCACTATTGTTGCTACTACTTTAAAGAGTGCTCTATTATTCTTTTAAACAATCTGCCAAACAATCTGAGGACGGCAAATAAATATGTCAAGAAGAGTCAAATAACTCGTCTTGACATATTTATTTGCCGTCCTCAGATTGTTTGACAATAATTGACAGTTTCAACAAGGCAATGCTGCATTAACTCTCTGTTACTGAGCTGCACAACTATAAAGAAATGAAACCCATAATATATTCAACATATAAGTATACTTTATACCTCATTAATTCTTCTCCTCTTATGGAATCATCACGATGCATGCAGTTTGTGTCAGTGTAGTGTATTTATGTCTTACAGTATAAAGATGAAAGGGTCACTAAGGGTCATTTGGATTGTGAGTTATGGACCATGACAGGGTTTATTAAATATTTCTGTTAGACTAAGACCCTCATAGAGTTGTGTGTTTTTTAAACAGTCAGCCAGATGAGACGAGGGGCTTTCAGCAGCAGTGATGTGTGACAGGCTGGTGACAGTTGTGCTGTGACAGAATATGCCCAATTGGACTGCAAATCATAAACTACTGTACTGTAAGAAACTTAAGTACAATTTTGAAGAACTTGTATTTTTACACTTCCACTCCACTACATCTCAGAGGGGAATATTGTAAATATTGTACTTTCTATTCCTCCACACTTATTTCACAGCTTTAGTTACTTTTAAGAGGGGGATTTTACACAATGGAAAATATGAAATCTTTTCAAAATACAACACACTGTTAAAGAATAAACCAGTGGTCCATGTCTATGAGTTGTTAACAGCTCCCCCAAATAGTGATAATCCCCTCTAAACATCTCACATGGTTTCATTTCAATAAATGTTCAAATGTTCCAACATCTCACCAAAAACAGTCAGTCAAAGTCAAAAAAACTGAAAAAACAGATTCGTATTTGTTTTTTTATTCTTTCCCATTAATCATCTCAAGACCCCACAGATTTATTTGGTGTTCCTATAAATAAAACTATGTATAAAGTAGTTCAAACTAGCTCCACCCCCAGCAGCCACAACAGGAACATGCTGCTTACACACTGATGCCTCAGTTTTAATAATACTGAAGTCATATATAAGTGAGAGGGATGAAACCAGTACTTTTACTACATTTTGCTGCTAACACTGATGTGCTTTTACATAAGTAGGATTTTTCATACAGGTGTTTTACTTGTAATGGAGTATTTTTTATATATTGCTGTGTTGGTACTTTGACGTTAAGGATCTGAATACTTCTTCCACCACTGATAGATGGACATCGAAGTGCTCACTTTCTCATACAGTTAATGATTAGATGTAGTTCAGCGAGGTAAGACAGAGTGATATAGTTGGTAACTATCTTGTAGCCTGTTCGTTTGTATTTTTTCTATCATTCATATTTATTTATGTTCATTTTTATGCCCAATTTATATTCATACTATATAAAACACTAAACGCAGGTACTTCAGCAACAACACTAAGCTTTTGGAGGAAGTTGGAATTAGACAAATGAATACGTTTGTTTCTTTGTTTGTTTGCTCAACAGAACAGAAGAACAGCTCGTTGATTATCTTGCTGTAAATGCAATAGATGCAAAGGTAAATGCAAGTTAGCCAAAATGCTATTTTTATCTTTAGCCCCTGGACAGATGTCACAAAGTCATCCTATTGTTGTCCTCGTCTCTTTGTTAGTTGTCCTGTGTGGTCTTCTGCGTGTTGGAGCTCACTTTCTTGATGTTTTAAGTGGTTTTTCTTTGCAATATTTCATTCCTTCACATTCATGTTATGGTATAATTGTTAATACCCGTGGCCCACCTTTAAATAAAAGTGGTAATGCTGTAATATAATAATTACAAGTAAATGTCCTGCATTGAAAATGTTACTTAAGTAAAAGTATTATTACCAAAATGTTCTTAAAAATCCAGAGTAAAAGTACACATAATTCTGAAAAAAGGTTATACTACTGGATCGCAACACAACTGATGCATTCACGTACAAGTATGTATAGTACTAGTAGCATTGTACTGTTGTAGTTGGTCATAGTAGAGATACTATTAATTATTTATGTGCTGTTGGGTATTTTAATCTGTAACCGGGCATCATATTTTATGAGCCACTGAATGTTTTATATGTAAAATCTTAATTTGAAAATGAATCAGTTACTAAAGCTGTAAAAAGTACAATACTGCTGTGTGAATTAAAAGAATAAAGTAGCATGAAAGAGAAATAAAGTGAATCTGTACTTAAATACAAAACTTGAGTAAATGTACATAGTTACATTCCACCATTGCATTTTTTTCTAATCATTTATCAGAAACTATTCGACTACCAGGACTTATCCAGCTGCACGTTGACCTTGCTGTTGACCATGAAGTCCTCCTGCTCCTCCTCTGTACTCTGTAGTGTCTACTAATGATGCATATTCTACCTCCTGGCCTGACACCGTTTTTTTTTTTGCATGTAAACTCGTACACACTTCCATGAACCCTGATGTGGGCCTACTACATGCTACAATAGATAAGACTGCGGTTGTAGTGGAGTCTTTCTGATGTCGACTTTATCAGAAAGGCCCCATGAATGGGCTGGCATAGTTTCACTGAAAGTGTAACAATAACACACCTATCACACTCCATTCGCTCGCTCGCTCTCTGCTGGGACGAGTGTGAAGGATAAACTGTCTGACTATCTCACAGAGATCAGGTTCCATACCACACCATCAAGCCTAAAAGAAAACCTCTCTGAACAAGATAAAGCTTGCACTGTATATACATTTACAAAGGGTAGGAAAATGACTCCACAATAGCTGTACAAAGTCAATTTTCACAGTAAGACTAATTGCTTGTACAACGACAGCCAAACTCTGCAAAAATGTTTATTCAAGCTCTACAACACAAGCCACGTACAGTATATAAACTTTTTCTTCTCTCCCGCTGTGCCCATGCGCTTACCCAAGTTCTTACCACCCTGTAAACACTGACAGGAAGTGATTTCACTAAGTGGATCTATTTCATTCTGTGGAGGAGTCAAACTCACATATCCTCAGGGAACAGACCTCTGACTCCTTTGTGCAGTCAGCCAGGAGGCTCCTACTCCATGCTCTCTTTTTCTTTCTCTTTCTTCCTCGTGCTCCAGTCCACTTGTTTTCTCACTGGAAGGTCCAACTCAGTATGCAGCCCACAGAACAACACTGCTGGCTTCCCTCAGAGTGTTTCTGTGTTGCTGATTGAGAGCATGACAGGTGAAATGGGAAATACGACAAATTATTCCGCTGGAGAATTGTGTTTTCCCAGTGTTTAGGGCCCCCATTAGGATTGTAAGAGCTTGTGTATGTGTGTGTGTGTGTGTGTGTGTGGGAGGAGAAAAAGAGAGACAACTTATGGTTGCAATTTACAAGATGCTTTTTTTAGTCACTCTTAAATGTGGGAAATTGAATGTCAACGTCACTGAGCCTGGGGCGTCTGTGGGAAGGCAAGGCTTGAGATCTGGGAAAGAGGGAAGTTTAGATCTCCTGGTGGAATTCTCTCACTTTCAACTAAGGGGGAGCTTTTGGTTTTTCGGGGGCCATAGGTTTGTTGAAAGTTAGGAATGCTTATTTACATTAGATTGATTCAGTCTGTCACAGTAAAGAGGGAGCCATACAGAGTTAATCTGCAGGAAACGGAACATGCAGCCCACACCACATGCAGTTCTCTGTAATGTGGGAATCTCGGACCACATGATGCTGTAAATTCTGGAAGAAGGCCTGGAACAGAACCACAGATTATAGTTTAACCAGGGGGTAAAAGTCGAAGACTTCGTGCATTTTGGTGCGATCTTGCTGTGTTTTTGTGTGCGAGTGTGAAAGAGAAAGAGAGGGAGAGAAGAGTGAGCGAGAAAGAAAATGAGACGGAGAGAGACCATGCATAGGCTTGTACATCTTAGCCTTTCTCGCCGGGTTCCCAGAGTCTGAGCCAGCTGGATGGTAACTGTCGAGTCTTTGCTACACAGCTGCCCTCCAAACTGATTAGAGAGAGCTGGCTCACTCCACCAGCAGCCATTGTGCCCTTCTCTCCAAATTGAACTTGGAAAATGTGAAAATACTTGAAAGATTACTTTGGTGCGGTCTTTGGCTGTCCATTGTATGTTGAGGATATCAGAAGTGGCCAGACAACCTGCCCCTTGACACACTGTGAGTGATTGCCATCTGTGAAATCAGAATACCACGAGTTTGTAAACAGAGGGGATTAATGTGAAAAATGACGCCAAGAGATTAGTTTTTTCCCCCAACTTACATATTCTTAAAATCCAACTTCAAAAGAATATAGTTGACAGATGTGACAGTTGACCAATGACATTGTTGAAATGTATCTGTTGCGCGCATGGCTTTTTAAAAAAAAGTGGCTGAAACGCAATCTGCCCATCTGTACAGGGGCCAGAGCAGTCTGCTCTCGCCGGAACACAGCACGATGAAAAAGAGCATCAAATCGGCGTGCTAATTCACAGTAAATCCTCTCAAAAGACTCCGTTCCTTCCTGTCACTCACACACAGACAAGGGTCACAACCTCCAGAGTGTATAGCTACAGAAGTTTTAAAAACCAGAACGAAAACGTCACAGTCAAGCAGCAGGCCCCAAGCTGCAGCATAAGAAATAAGATACCCACAAAACGAACCTGCTGCAGAAAAAAACAGCACAAAAGGGGGGTTCAAAGAGACAGGCATACAGATGAGGAGTCTGAGAGGAATCATGTTGAGTAGGAAATGTGAGTTGGAACGATGTGGACGTCACACAGGCTTTGTTGTGGAGAGCAAACCTGGGTACAACTGGGCGGGAGCAGGTGGCGAGCGGATTCGGTTACCTGCAGCAGAAAGTAGTCATGATTTCAAAGTGCAGTTGGCTGAAATTGTCATTGCCACACGAAACAATATAAAGGACTCGGGTCTGGCGCAAACATCCAGGGTTCTTCCCCACAAATAAAATATTATGTTCCCAAGATTTGCACTCTAAGGATATTTTTAGATTGCTTGATTGACTGTTATATTATTAAGGAGGAACTTCTTTTTTCAATGTGAGGACAAAAACAAAAGCACGCATGAGAAACAATTAAAAAATATAAATCACATGCACATCAGAGACAACATATAATAAACACCTATATTGGAAAATCAAATAAAGGAACTATTTCTTTTCACATTGCCCTAAAATCCTTTATTTTATGGCCACAGAATAAACACTGAGGGATGTATTACTTGCGTGGCAGGAATCTAATTTTCAGGCTGATGCTCTGAGTCTTTCCATGACTTTGTCCAGCACTGCCACTATCAGTGTGCATGGTTGGTTTCAAGTTGGGCTAATCAGATTCAGTGTTGGTCAAGTTGTGTTATCTGGGCTGCCACGGTCCACCAGTCTGCCCATTCTGTGAGCTCTTAGTGGGAGTGCAGTTTCCATGCAGTCATGAACTATAAAGGGGAAGTCGTGTTGGCCTCCTGCAGCACTGTGGGAAAGTGCAGCTCTTGCGTCCTCTGCTTATTTGGACCAATCTGGTTATAAATGGACATTCACAAGCAGGCGGCCCTGTAAGGACAGCCCAGAGCCCTCCAGTCACATTGGCCTCTTTAATATTCCCTATCTCAAGAGACCAGTGTTCTGATGGAGAGGTGCTGGGGGCCATGCATTTTCCATTCAGCAGAGCAGAAAACATACACTTGTGTGTTTTGAGTGCGCGTTTAACCTGAAATGTATACAATTGCAATTTTGGCTGATTGTTTGAAACAATTAGTCTCCAGAGATTGTGTATGACATTTGATTTACTTTATGTTTTTCATTTGTCTTGTTCTTTTTCAAGTTGTCTGTCTTCCTCCTCTTTATGTTCAGCGTATAAAGAGAAAACGGAAGGCAATGATAGAAATATAATCAGATAAGGCTTATGACTTGTGAATGTTTTGACACAAGCTCTGCCTGTTGCACAGTCTCAAAGTACAACTCCATAAGACTGTTTTGAAACCAAGCATTCTTGTGCAAGTTGCATTCCTGGACCTACTAGATCACTAGAGACATATTCCATATCATTAGATTACAGGCCTGCTAAGGTCAGAGCACCCACAGAGGAGCTTCATTGTTATGTGTGGTGTCAGATCAGAGGCCAGTGGGAGGGGAAAGAGTGGGTTCTGGCCTGTGTTCCTGGCCGAGGTTCAGGCTGGACCCGCACAGCTGCACAGGCAGGGTCCTGCAGAATCCTGGGCCTGAGCTGAGCCCTGACAGGTGCTGCATTAAAACTGCCCCGAAACCGCTCTCTTTGGCTTAACGCTGATCCTCTCTTGCAGGCGCCCGCGGAACGGCCCTTTCTTTGGCATGCTGTTAAACCCAACGCCGATCTGTGACGAAAGCACAGGCCGGGATAACATCAGGCCTTGAGAGGGCCACTAAAAAGAGGAAAGACAGAAGCGAAACAAAGAATGAAAAACGCTCGGAGGAAAACTGATACTGGAGTGAAGACACAGGGACAAGCTTTGATCTGAGGATCATCTTTACACCCTTTTCCTGCCTTATCTTTTGAATGACTGACAGCGAACTCTCTCACCATGATTCACTTCATTCGGAAATCCCTATTGTCTCATCCGTTTTCTCTCTTGTTCACAGTCTCATTTAGTCAAACTCTGAGGTGAAACAACAAAGCAGCTTTGCAATTAGAAAAAACAAACAAACAAACAAAGTGCAATCCCCCAGTGTTCGAGAGAAGTTTTGTCTGTGTTCCTAGAATCCCTCAGTTGGATGTGGTAGCAGCAGCTGTCACTGTCGCTCTCTCTCCCCTGGCACAGAACTGCATTATACTTTTAATGGGTGATTAGTGTCAGATATCTGGCTGTTGCTGCCTGGGCCTCAACTGTGGGAAATAGTTGTGCTGGTTGCACCTGATCCAGGGCTCAGTTTAGAGTTTCCTCCTATCTAAAGAGGAAAACAGGGATCCAGCACACACAAAACCCGACTTAGAAGATCGGCTCCGCAAAATGGTATTTCATTAAGATAAGCACGGCTCCGCCACTCAACTGTAGCCTCTCCAACTATCACTAGGGCGAGGGGCATATTTTCATTATACAGTATCTCAGTTTGGCTTGTTTACTCTGTGAAACTGAAGAGGCCCACTGACAGTTATTGTCCGCATGCATTAGGGTCAGGTAAGGTGAATTCTTAGGCCTGATTTCATAGTTGATGTTCCTGATGTACAAATACCTAGACCATCGAAAAAGTGAAATTAGACACTGATTTGACTGTGGTCTGTTTGTAATGAGGAAAATGGAAAGAAACATTGGAACACAGTCCGTTTCTCGTTACATTTTATTATTTGTATTACCAGCATTGTTAAACTGCGTCTGTTTCATTTAAAACTTGCGTCCCACTAAAGATGCAACAACAGGATCCAATTGTTTTCTTCTTCTTTTTTTTTTTTTTTTTTAAAGTTCAGTATTTAGAGGGGATCACTGTCTAACAGAACAATAGCTCAAATATTCTGGTTCCACTTATCTACAATATCAAATTTACTGGACTTGGCTTTCTCCCTCTGTGTATTTCGCAAGGATTTGCACACTCAGTCCCCCACTGTCTCCCCAGCAGCAGTGGGCTGAATCAATCACGGCTCTGAAAAAAAGCATTACCACCTAATCACCTGCATGTTGCACAATAGTCTCTTGCAGCTGTTCAGAGAACACTGGAGATGAACAGAAACCCAGACATGCACATTTGGTTGCACAAAGCAATGCCCATGCTTCTTCATGTCTCTCCATTTTCAAGCCACTTCTTTGTCTCTCTCCTTCACTGTCTGACTCCACTGGCACAGCAGCATGTGAATGATGCCCCTCACCACAGCTAAGAGCAGTGGGTAGACGGCAGTCTGTGTGACGGCTGTGGTGTCCTCTCTAAAGACAAAGGGAACTTGGCAGGCTGCTGGGCTGCGGCTGGATCAAACAGGCCTTGTTTATTGGACCTCTCCCTCTCTTTGCTCTGCGCTCATCAGCGGCTGTGTGTGAGACTGCAGCTTGAAGTGTCTGAGAGATCTGCTCACTCCTCGAAGACGGGAACCACTCAGACCACACACAGGGTCGCTTCAACCGCCACAAAAGGAGGACCAGAACAGAGGCTGACACACTCACTGTGCATATGCTCTCTTTATGACTTCTTCAAGTCACTCAGTTTGTATCTGTATTGATTTAAAACAGCCTTAAGAAAGAATTTCTCTCTCTCTCGCTTGACCTTTTCTTTGGTTTTAGCCTGTGGTGTTTTACAATCAAATTTCTCTCTCCCTCTCTCTCGCTCTCTCTCTCACTCAGCTCCCTCCACCAGCCCCCTGCCTTTCTTCCTTTCTGTCCTAATACTCACTTTGGAAACAATGTCCTGCTCCCAGTTTGTGTTTTCCCATGGTGCTAGCACTGGAATGTGTGCCTGTTAAAGGTGATATATATTTGCTTTCAGGCAGAGAGAGAGAAGGCCTTCATTACTGTGTGATACAGATAGAAGGGAAAAGTCGAGGTTGAACACACAGTTCCCAGAGACATTATTCAGCAGCCTTCACACTGCATGCAGGGATGATATCTGAGATTCGTACAGTTAAGACCCCCAATGGTAAATCTTACATGGCAGGAGCAGGCAGAGTATAGTGTGCAAAAAGTGTGTGTGTGTTTTTTTTTTTAGAAAGTGAATGTGATAAGTGAGAGATAAGGATCAACTTGATAAGCTTGAGTGGAAGATGTGGATGGAAAATCACGTATGGACAGGTTGCTGACTTATCCTTATATCTACCGTTGGGTTCCCAGAGACTTATTGGCACTCGAGGCCTGACACATGTACGGTGCGAAAGATTTGCGATCAAAGTTATGGTTTCAAGGAAAAGGAAGAAGAGGAAGTTAGGGCTTCTACCCTATCTGAGCCCCTTCCCTCTAAATGTTATGTGTTTGATTGACACAGTTCTTATTTTCCCACATCCTCCTATCTCTGCCCTTGATTCCCACACTAAGCACTATCGGTGATGGGAAAGATCCAAAAACACAGGGACACCAAAACCTTCCAGGATTCTTGTGGGGGGTACTATTCTGTCACACAGTTTAAAAAAGAAAGAATGAGAAAATGTCACACACACAAAAAAAAAAAAAAGAAACCAAACCAAATTCTGACATGGTACATTCACTGTTTCCCTTGTTTTGAAAAGGTTTTACACTGAAATTGTAAATCAGCAAAAGGGCTTTAGATGACTTCATTTTGTGTCATTAATGCATAGCAATACCTTTGCTTCAGTCTTCTCTATAAAACACTAGAGCCTGATGAATGTGTTTTTAGAATTTCAAAACTGGCAGAGTTTGTTGTTCTAAAGCCGAGTAATTATCTGCAAAGTATGGGAAATCTGGGATAAAGTAAATATTGGGTATATACCTTACAAAAATACAATCCCTCTTTCATATATATTTTTTTATTTTTTATATTGTAGCACAACTAATTCTAAAAGACTGTCTAAAGTAGTCAACAAAACTATAATCTATATAATATAGATATCTTATAGATATATATATCTATAAGGACTATAATCGTATGGGTATCCATATTGTTATTTCTTTCTGCAAAGTCAGAAACAAGTTGTATAGACTCACCCATTTGGATGAAGGAAATGACAAGAACATTTGAGGCTCCTCCACAAGAATGTTGTAACACAACTGCAACCTTTTGAGAAATGGAAAAACCCAAATAGTGGATATTTGACTTGTGTTGTGCTTTTGGAACCAGAGCACAATTGTTTGGTTTCACAAGACTCTGATTACACCACACTAGCTGTTTGTAGTAGTTTTATGGCATTTTTGGACCTCTGCTAGCCACATCTGTTGTTTTGGAGAAGGCTAAAATATAGCAGCTGCTAAATCACTGTATGTCGCACTGATGTAAAACTTCGCCAGTGAGGACGTCTAGATAATGCTCCGCTCCTTAGCCCTTATATGCTTTCCTGTTAGCACACACAGAGACCAGTTCTCGGGGCGATCTTTCTGCTGCTCATATTATGGAGAAATTACAAAATGGGGAAGAAGTTCTCACACAAGAAAATGATTTTCGTACATGCTCAACCAAGGCCACTGAGCACCCTTATCTCTCCCGCATTGATCCCAACCATGGAGAGCAGCTTTTCCCACACAGAGTCCCCTCACGCAGCAGCATAAACAAATACACACAGCCTGCCATCTGCATGTGGAGCAGATCTAAAATGAGACACGCTGAGATCTCATTTACTGAGGCATCAGAGCTTCTGAAAGCTGCACTCTGTAACCTGGCTTTAACATGTCTGGTAAGGAAAGGAGTATAAAGAGAAAGTCTCATTAGGGTATGGGAGTAATAGCCAAGGGAGGATGTAGAGAGCTGGGCATGAGTGAAAGGTGGAAAACATTAGAATGTGCAGGGTGCCAGGCTGAGTCACTTAGGGCCATAAAGCCAACCATTGGCCCACACAGAGCATGTGTTTCTGTCATCAGGAGGATTGTATGCCCTGGATGCCTGTCACTGAAGGAGTTCTTGTTGCTTTGAACATGCCAGCGTTCAGGCTGCAGCCCCCATCAGCACGGAGAGATGAAACACATTTTGGCCTTGTTAAAGCAGCGGTGAAGATCTGTGTGTGAGCCACATGTGTGAGGGAGAAGACCAAACATCCAAATAACTTGCAATCCAGAGTGTGCAACAGTGAACCCACCACCTGTTCAAAGGTTTCACTCACCTCAGTCAAGGTCAGACCTGTCCTCTCCAAGTATCACATTATTTCAATTCTGAAAACTGCACTTGGCCATGCTACAACCAATATAAACTTTAAGTCATACATTTCAATACACATTCCCAAAAGATACCAAAAATAAACTGTAATTAGTCATACTTGTATGATTGCAAACAAGACTTGTACTTTTCATCCTGCATCATTTATTATCATTCACTAAATCCAGCTATCCAGTCAACGCTCCTTTATCCAAGACATGACATGATGGAAAATATATTTTGTGAGGGCTGTGCTGAAAAGGAAATCCAGGCATTAGTCACTCGGGCCGCTTCAGTGCTGTCACAGGAGGGACTTTCTGACTTCAAGTAAATGAAAGGATTCCTAAGGACTTGCCACATTTTGCTCGCCTTTGATGTCTTTGTACTGAGTATGAGAAGTGATCATTATTTAAACAGTGCCCCACATTCATTCATTTAGTCTTGATTTCAGCAACCGCAGAGGTGGTGGTGCCTAATTGCGGTGTGTGAAATGTGGTTTGTTTTGTAAAGGAATTGTAACAGATCCATAAATGCAGTTCAATGTTTCTATGCAATTTTCTTTACTGTCTCCTGTGTTTGAAAATGAACTCTCACTGCCTTATCAAGATCACTCCTACACACTGTCACTGGGACCGGTATTACACATGGAAACATTAAAGTTGAGGGTAGAACCGGCACGCTCTGGGGAATGAGATCTTAACCAAGGATTTAAGTTTCAGCAGAACTTCAAACAGTCTGGGACTCAAGGCCAGTTTGCGTAAAACCGCAAAAAGAGCAGACCCCATGTGAAGGAGAGAAATTCCCTAGTATATGAGGGCGTGGGCTACCCATTTCCGTTGTTTGCGACCCCCTCACTCCTGTGCCTCAAGCCCCACTGTGATTGCATTGACCCTCTTCCTCCTTGTGCCCCTGAGGCTGCTCTTATTGTAGCGATGTGGGGCTTCAGTGCTTCCTCCTCCCTGTTTGTCCTACAGGAGTCTGGAGAGGCAGGGGAATTAGAACAAGCTGTCGAAACAGCACTTTCATGGGAGAGCAGGTCAAGGAGACCCCCAAGATGGCCTTTCTCATATATGTGGGATCCACCTCCAAAGCCCACTGCTAAAGCAGGAAGAAGTCTGTGTCCCACATTCCCACAAAGAGTCAAACAAAATATTTAAGTTGCAACAGCCCAGCGTGGACTGTCGAGCTATCAGTATTTACTGATCTGTCAACAGCAAATGCAACATGCATGAATGAGGATTTGGTGGCATGGCCTAGCATTGCAAAATAAATGACGGCATTAGTCACCTATGACAAGACAAACATTTTTTGTGTTGTGTGAGTGACTGTCAGTGTTGCTTCTTATCAGCGTATCTGAGTGCATGCATGTGCACTAGAGACAGGAGTAGGAAATAAATCAATTGGTATCCACTATTTTGAATCACACAACGATTCCTAGTAATTACGTCCCATAACGGAGCCAATAGTGTAATTAGGGGTTAGTGCAGCGCAGAGTGTGGACCACATCTGGGATCCCCAAGGGACTTCAAGTCTCAACATGTTCACCAGAGTGTGAGAAACTCAGCCCATAAGCACACCTAAACACACAGGGTTGCTCCAAATACAGCACTACATCATGTTCTTACATGACAATTAAGTTTTATATAAAATGATAGAGTTTAATTTTAAAAATGCTTAAATCTTTCATCCAATTTTCTTAGAACATTTCATTTGCTTTACTTTTTCTTAAAGTTAAACATGGCTCCCTATGTCGGGAGGAATCCATGGCCACTGTGAGAAGCCTCCGAGGCATGAGATCTCATGACTTACAGTGCAATCATCACTCTTTCCTTTGACTAAAGGAATATGAATGAATCAAGCAACAGGTGATTTCAGGCCTGTTTTTCTTCTCAAACCTGCAGGTGCCTGCCTCAGTCCAAACAACCCAGCAGGAGCCTTTACTTTCCGGTGTGAGAACCACAAAGAAGGTTGAAGTCCACGTGAGAGCTGCACCACCACCTGATGTTTCCAACACTCTCTGACTGAACAGATTTGAAAACACAGTTGATTGGTAAAAAAGGTTCTACATATGAATGACAGAATAAACAAAGACTTAAATCTAAATCTTTATATATGTTAATTCCACCAATCATTCTCACTGTTTCCATAGTATTTTGTTGTTTCCAAGTGTAAAGACTTGAGATTTATGCACATTAATGTGGACCAGCTCTACATTTCTCTCATAAGGACCATCAGTTAAATGACTTCTGTTTTTTACTGCTGGGGCCTGTCTGTCCCCTATCCTGTAATCAAGCCTCTATCCTACCTGCCACAGGTGTTCCGTTGAGAGTCAGTGCCACAAGCTTGGAATGAAAAAAAGTGAGACAGGGGGCATCGGTTGTCCTCACACACCCCGCCTCCACCTTCTGACCCAGCTTTGATGGTTGAGGGTTTGCAGGGCCTGACAGCTGCTCTTAAATTAGAGAGTAGGAGAGAACACAACAGTAACCAGGAATGTCTGGATTGTCTGGAAGGCCTTTCTCTTCCTTCGAATCCTGGGAAGATAGCTGCAACTAAGTCTAACTTTTTGTCAGGATGCCGAGTAATCCAGTACATCTCTGCATAATGCATTCCTGACCTCATATTCTAAACATTCCTTTGGAATAGCCAGCTGGCTTAGAAGCATCAGGGGGCCACATATGCAGGCGATGGATATTGGAAGATTAATATAAGTGAACAGCAGGGACAGAGGAATTGACCATGTTAGTTATTTGTGACAGGCTGATGGTGTCTGCCCTCTGCCCAATAGTCACACCATCCTGAGGTGAAACCTCCTCTCTCTTGCATTATCACACTCCCTTCATTAGTTGCTGGGGAGACAGTGACCAGGTCACTGAGGTCAGTGCTGCCAGAGGCATGGTTGTAAAATTGCCCAGACAATAAAGTCAGCCTCAATAATGGTGTAGTGGCCATTCAGGGGAGATTAGCACTACACAGCCTGGGATCCACCCAGGAACACAACCTTTACCTACAGCTGCAGGACATCATGCCAAACACAGGACAAGATAAGCAGTAAGGGAGTAGAATCACAGAGTTTCCACATGGCAAAATCTGTGAGTTGTGCCGTTGTGAGGGGTTCACATGAGGTGGATGAACATAGTAAGGCATGGGAGAGGAAATAGAGGAAGAAGAGTTTGACAGAGTGGGGGCGAGAGGATGGGCGGGGAGTACAAATGAAGACAGAGAGATTAAAGGAGTGGGTTGCTGGAGCTGGACAGCTGTTTGAACAACAGTAGATGGAAGTGGAGAGGGAAGATGAGAAGGAAGGAGGGGAAAATAGGAAGGCGAGCACTGAGAGGAAAAGATGAAACATTCATGGAAGCTCAGACGCACAAACTTCCAGATAGTGGGAGGGAGGTTGGATCCAGCCGTCATGGTGATTTTGTTCCTCCTCCTGCCATAGACCAGCATGATGTTTTTCTTCAATATGTTTTAATAAAAGTGGAATTACTGCAAGCCCTCCTCTTTTCTCTGCCCCTCGGTGGTGCGGTGTGGAATGTCGGCTGCTGTCAGCCACCCCTTCCACCCACTCTTCACCACAATCAAGTCTTTCTGAACGGGGGTATTACTTGTTTCAAAAATACTTTTGACCCCGGTGACGCATATCTAAAGAAAATAATAATAACAGTTACAGGATAAGAGACAGTCAGTTGGGCTTAAAATTGACCTATGTTTTATCTCAGTATATGAAAACAGGAGGTGAAGACTGGCCTGTCACAAAAGATAGTATATTAGGGTAGTTTGTGCCTGAGTGTGCATGTGTGGAGGTTATGTTTGGAGCTACAAACAGACCGGCCAACAATCCTTTAAGAGTTTCCTTTTTAAAAGCAAGATAGTCAGCCCTCAGGCACAGAGCACTTAAGCCATATCGACCCCAAACACTTCACTCTAGACCCACCCTGTCTCATCCCATTACTGATTTCCTTATCACACACAAGTGTGCCTCTGGGCCAGCCGTTGCCTGAGGAAGGAATGCGGCATGCACCTTCCAATCTGTGTCCAATAGGCCTGCCATTTCCCAAATTCACCCCCCTGTTTTTTCTTGAATTGATCCTCGCTTTCACTCCCTATGCTGACCACAGAGCATCATCAGCCACTCTTTAATGCAGTCCGGCACCGGCTGTGGCGTGTCTGTGTACGATAACATCTTTGGCTGAATCTATTTCTGCCTTCCGCAACCAATCCAGTGTGATGAAGAGGAGAATGGTGGTTGTGAGGGGGTGGGGGTTGTTGGGGTGGGGGGTGGCGGGGCAACCACACATGTAATCTCACACTGCTTCAGTGGGCTTGGACAAAAGGGCCAGGGGCTTCCATGACAGATTTTGCGATCAGAGACTGCTTGGCCGACAAAGCAGGCAGGCCTGTTGATTTTGGCAAGGAATCAGTCTCGCATTGGACAGCGTAGGCAAGACTCATGCCAGACACTGTCCATCTACAAGGCCATAATATCACAGAAGCATCAAAAACCATTCAAAACCAGTCAGGTCAACTTAGTAAAAACACACCAACAACAAATATATATCCATTGCTTGGCTTCTTACAATAAGACTGGAAGAATTGAAAACTGCTGTCTTATTTTATCTCTGATGTAGATGAAGATTTATATGATTGTGGGAAATAAAAAATCTTGTTATGTGCATGTGTATGTGTAGATGAAGCAGGGGGTTGTTTGGGGGGGTAGGCAGGTACAGGCTAATTATCCCATTCTTGGTTACTTTAGTAGTAATTATACCTTAGTGATGCACTCGAATTGTTACTCACTGGCTGTTGTTTTGATTGCACACTAGACAGGTTTAGTGTTTTCTCCCTGTTCTTTTTCTTGAGGAAGATCCTAGCTCACGAGGGCTCTGCTGGGACATGTAGAGGCACAGGTGGGGCTGTGGGTGCAGCCTCTCTCACCTCAGTGTGTAAGTGTGGGAACCGTTCAGCTGCCAGTAGTGCATGAGTAACAAGGACCCTGAGGGAGTGTGGCGTAATCTCCTCTAACGCTCTAGTCTCCTCTCTCTCTCTCACTCAGCAGAACACACACATTCACTGAGAAGACTGAGTTCACTCATGCATTTATCTAAATCAGTGTGCATTTGCAAACAGCAATCTTCAAATGAAAGCTCAATCTGAAATCACATAGACACAAACATATTTGTATTGTAAATACAGTCGCAGCCAGGTAAATAATACCCTGATTCCATCGTTGGGCTAAAATGACTGAACTTTGCTGCAAGAGCTTGCATGACAAATCACATCATAAAAATCAACCATTTGGACAAGTATGTTGCATAAAGTGTGGTTTAGTTTTAGTGAGGTTTTATTACACAATAAATGCAATGCAAACACAGGAGATTTCAGTAATATGAATATCCAGTTTCAGCTAGGATAGGCTCCAGCCTCCAGCAAGCTGCAGAGGATAAGCAGGTATAGATTAGATCACGGATGGATTGATTAAAGCACTTGATGACTAATAAATATATAAATAATAACAGCCAATAATAATCCTTGGCATCCATTAGCATGTCCTTCTGGCTTTAGCAAGTATTTTTATATTTCCAGATGGAAGAAAGTACCATTAACGAATCTTGTAATTTATACAAATCACCAGGTCATTAAGCCTTGTTTTCACCAGTAGACTATCATCTTCTGCTATGAGATGAGTACTGAACTATGGCATCAAACCAACCTAGCCACCCACTGAGAGAAAAATTACATAATTACTAGTCAAGTGCTGGCAAAAATGGATGAAGTTCCCCTAAATGAATAACATTTGCAAAACCACATCTCCCAAAAAACAACATACATGAATCTCTACAGATATTCACCAGCATACCCTTGTTCTCAAGTGAAAAGAATTGACTATGATGTGCCCATCTTTGTGAAGGAATGTAAAGGAATGACAATAAATTGCTGTTCTAATACAGATTTTATAGAGCTGTGTTGGCGGGGCAGTTGGGGGCAGTGGGCTGGCAGCTGTTGCTGCTGTGCAGGGGCCCTCAGGTCTCGGCCTACCCCTAATGGCCAGACCAGCTGTCGAAGTTCTGTCTGTAGGGGCGCAGGGCTTCAGGAGGCGGGGAGGGCATGAGAACTTCCACCCCCCTGTCCTGGGGGGCGGGTCCCCGCCTTGTCTGCCCTCCTCTGAAAGGGGGTGATTGATGGCGCAGGGTTGACACCATGCTTCCCCAACAATTGACTCAGGAGGGACAGAGGATGAACAGAGAGCTCGGGACCCCTCCACGTCTTTCTCCTCTGGTTTTCAGAGGCAAATGTGGGATCAGTCGCAGTTATAATTCAGTCATTTTTCTCAATATGTCTTTTATTTGACATTTTTAGTGGAACATATGCCGCTTGAAACACTTTTCAAGGTTGTCACTGCAATGATTCTGCAGACAACCCCAAGTTATTTTCTGCTTTATTGGTCAGATTACATGGATCTGAACATGTTTTTGTTAAATAGCTTAAATGACCCTCTGCCTTTCGTTAAGATAAGCCCTCTTGTTGCAGCAGGCCTTCAGTGCCCTCTTCCTTATACCAGATCAATTAATCCTGCCAACAGAGTGGAGATCCATGGTTCCCCGAGGGTGGACAGCTCCCCAGCCTCAAGCGTGTGTGTCGGGTCATCAGCGGGTATCAGCCCAGAGTCTCGGCACCGGGGGCCTGCTAACACAGACCTGACCTTTTGCACTAAACCCCAGGATCTTCCTTGGATCCCTTTCAGCAAGTCGCCAGCACCTCCGTTCTCCTTCAAGATTTACAGCCCCATGGAGGGAGAGAGGAGGTGGATAGGGGGGAGGGGGGGTGGGTGGGTGGGTGGCGGTGAGGGGGTGGCACTGTCCGGCAGCTGTTCACAGTGGTCTTAAGTAGCTATTTCACACGGAAACAGTGTCATAGCTTTCTGAATTCCTCCAGCTGGCCAGTCTCCAACTCTGTCTGAAATACATTCCGGCAGAGAGATGTCTATTGCGCTCTCTGCCCTCCATTCGCACTGCTCTGTGAATGCAAATGCCTCCAGACCTGCCACTGAGTCCCCGTCTGCTCTCCACCCCTCCGTAGATTTATATCTCAAAAGGAAGCGACAGAAATTCTCTCCCGTCTTGATTAGTGACAGAGGATCCTGATCTTGGAGGAGAAGGATATTATTCCTACAAATTCCATAAGATCCCTGTGTCCCACTGTCTTCTGGTCCGAGTAAACGGTTTAGCAAGAAACACAGAACAGTGAGGAGAGCTACAGAAAAAAAAAAATATTCCCGTAGTTAAAAATTATTTTTTCTTCCTTGTCTGTCCCCGTCCTTTTCAGGAACGTGTGTACACATATAGAATTTAATAGCCGTTTAGAGAGCTTGTGTGAAAGTCAAACACTTTTTCCCACAATCCAAGGAAAGATCCATCATTCACATGTGTTTACTTTAGGCAAAAAGC
This sequence comes from Seriola aureovittata, assembly GCF_021018895.1. Classification (NCBI taxonomy): domain Eukaryota; kingdom Metazoa; phylum Chordata; class Actinopteri; order Carangiformes; family Carangidae; genus Seriola; species Seriola aureovittata. The sequence goes on from NC_079380.1 coordinate 10,925,293, forward strand.
CCCAGTCTCTAAGTCACCGTGTGTGACTGTGCGTGTCAGACTGGGTGGAAGGAAAAGAATAAAGAAAACACAATGAAAGAGGATACAGAAAGTATGAATACAGGCACAAGTCCAGCAGAAACCTCTTTTCTTAAGTGTGAATTATGACCAATTGTTTGGCTACATTATGTTACGAGAGAGAGAGAGAGAGATGCTCATAAATGGTGTATTCAAAACTTTTTGACTTGACAACACTGTGACAATCAGACCAAGTGATACCACATGAACGTATAACATAAATACACACTTTTCAGGATAACATTGCAAGGTACGAATCCAAATAATTCCTCGCTACTTTCTGTTATGTTTTTTTTTTTTTTTTTTTATTAATCTTGGAAAAAAAAATCTTTAAAACTTGAAAACAGAATGCGCAGGAATATTTTTGCTGTTTCTTTGCTGTGTATTTTCTTGAAAAAGTCTGGAGAGGGAGCTGAACAAACAAAAGCACAGGATCCTGGGAAGAGCAGGGAGGTGTTCCTTTCCTAATTAGAAATTCCATCTTCCTTGAACAGCACTAAACCAAAGAGGAGTTATCTTATCACCTTGAAATACAGTTGTGTGTGTGTGTTGTGTGCATGGGGTCCACTTGTGCCTTTGTCACACCCAGAGAAAAAACATCGGGAGGGTGCCCACTATCTCCTCAAACCTTGGAAGCCAACTGCACTTCAAGCTAAAGTGCTTACCCACAAACCCTGAATGATCATACAATACAAGACATTATACAATTTTGAAGCAGCCAAATCATCAAATTGATCGCTGCGCTGCAATTGGCCCCTGATGTCTGTCTGTAGGGGGTCTCAGCTGCTGATTGGCCGTGACCGGTTTTGTAGAGGGCTTTCTAATCCTCTCCACACTCTCTGTGGGTGCTCTTAGGGCTTTTCCCACATAAATCAGTCTGGCCTGGGTGGTAAAGTCATCACGTCCACTGTGTCCGCACATACTGCCTGTTAGCACCCCTATCACATGGAGCGTGCTAGCTCTGAAAGGCCACAGGGCATGAAAGGAGGGAGCTGGCTGACCACACTGTATATGTGCAGGCTCTTACTGGCAGCTCCGCTTGACTCAGTGCTGTTGTCATGACAGAGACGACAGTGTATGCGAGATGTGACGAGAAATTCTTCAACTTCCCCACAGCTACCATGAGCTTCAATTCTCATGAGAATGGCATGCAAAGTCAAATATGTTAGAGAAATATAATATTATATTGGCCTAAGTGACCCCTGCAGTGTATGGACACACTCCCCTGCTGTGTGAGTGCAAAGCAAGCCAGGGTTACGAAGGATGGGGATAGCATGAGTGTACTCATCCATGGGTGGTCTTCACCTAACAGGCTTCGGTTAGTTTTCATTCTCGACTCTGCAATCGCACAGTATCATTCACATGCATTTTTGTATAAAAGCTGCTCTGTTAGGAATGTGTGTCACAATAGTGCATGTTATCCTAAGGTATCAAATGCTCAATGGGAGGATTTACAGAGTAATTTGTACAGCTGGGTACACAAAAGCAGAAAGGTGCTCCTACAAAGGCAGAATCTACATCAAATGTATACACTACAGTGCCCTGATGGGCCCGCTATTACTTCATATTTTCATCGATTAACGATGAGCAATGCTAACAACTGTTCAAAGACGGGCGTGGGGGGTGGGGTCGCTCTCTGTCCAACAGAGATCAGAGTTATAAATCCTGACCTGTCACATCTTTGTTTGTGTGATTGGAGATTCCCCCTGAGTCCTGCGCGAGAATTCTGTCGCCAGGGCTTCTACTCTCACACTTTCTCTCGAATACAAACAAAACACTGACTTATTTGTGCGTGTGTAGAGAGAGAGGGAGGGAGAGAGAGAGAGAGGGTGAGAGACAGAGGTGATAACAAGACAAAGATGTAATATGATTAAGAATTGATTGAAATAACACATTACAGACTATGGTAGAGAAACCAGAGGCTGTCCCACTGCTGTTGTTCAGACAAGATTTAGATCACCTCTCTCTTACATTTCTCAAACAATCGAGGAGAGGTCATGTTTCCAGAGGGAAGGGCTGGAACAGCCACTTCCACTAATGAGATCAGAGAGAAGGAAGACAAACTGGAATTTTCTCAGTGAGTATTTATTTCCTGGAGTCAAGCCGTGTAGATTGAACTCCTCTTAAACAAAAAGCATTTTAGCTTGTCAGTGAAGAAAATTGGAAGTGTTGGGGGCCTGTCAGCAGCACTCCTTCAACGTCTGATTACACACTGGGTTTGAGAATTCATTAACAGGAAAAACTGAAGAACCAAATATTCAAAATTTCATCAAAGTGAAATTTAAAATTGTTCTATCTTGTCTTTTATACTTTAATTGCTTTTATAAGTGACAATTTTGATGATTATTTTATTTTATTTAAGGAAATCCATGTTAGGATATTTAATACATTCTTCTGTGAACATTCTTATTACTATAATATGTTGATTGATGACAGCCTCTAGTCGTGAAATTTTGTTGCTGTTGCTGTTTTCCATGGAATGATGAAGGCCTCCAGTTTTTCCAGAAGGATGAGGCACATGAGGCATTTGTAGACTTTGAGTGCCTAGATATCAACATACTGTAAATACAACTGTCTGTCCCTGAGCACACTGAGAAATCTCTCCCTGGGACCTCCTCCAACTGGAAGCCAGTCAAAATACTGCCAACACCTGCCAGAGTGAGCTGGGAGTGCGTCTACTACATCCCCGGGGGGTGAGAGACATATTTCACAGCCAGATGAAAGCACAAAAATCAGCTTATTACACCTATTTGTAATATACACAAACTCTATTACACCTTCCTCCTTGTCTCTATCTAGTTTTCACTTGCAGCTGTAGACACAGTGAAAAACACACATGCACATATCATCTTGGACACAAGCCTGCATGAGATTTTAAAGAGGTTTTTTTTCAATCAGTTGCAGTAATATCCAAATGCTAATGAGGAATGCAGGATTAAGTAATCATGTCACTCTGCACAAAAAGCTAAAGCAAGCCATTGAAAACTTTGCACTGCCCAACTTTCATCACACGGTGGATGCCAAATGAAGCAGGTGTCTGTGAGGCCTAACAAGCTCTTTTCACTGACCCCTATAGATGACGTCACACGCACTAACGAACTTCCCTCCAAACCAGCCTGTTACATTCATGGCCCTACCCATGCCTGTAATTTATTCAAGGCCAGGACCAGGAATACTGTGATGAAGAAGGGGAGACGGTGGGGTAGGAGCAGTGTGCTTGAATATTAGTGTGCTACCCTCCCCTGCAGAGAGAAACTGTGTCATAATGCCGGACTCCTTTTATGATTCAAATCAAGGCTATTGTCTCTGTAAGCAACCGGCTCCGCTCTGTGCCGCAGAACAACTGAGGCACTATACACCGGCTGCAGAAAATGAGTCCACTGCCATAGGCTGAGGAGGTGCAGGCTGAGGGAGCAGGACTGCAACTCCGTACATGGGGCCATGGGGATAATAGGAATGCTGTCTGCCTCTCCGCCACCATGTAAACACAATTCACTCCCTTATCTGCAATTCATCAACTGTAAACACACAAACAAACAAGTAAGCTTGCACAGACAAACTCCAGTCTGCTACTGTAATAAAGAAGCTGCTTCTTCATAGTTGCTTACTGTTGTTTTTAGATTCCAAACAAAGATCTGATTTGGATTTAAAATTTAACACTAATTTAAAACCTATTAGTTATGTTGCCTATGCGACTTACAGAGTCTTCCAACCTCCACAGTCATTGTCTTTATATCAAAATAGATCTTCTGTGGTTCCGGATATGCAGAAAAAAATGCTAAATTAACACTTTTCATGAGATACCAGTGGATTTCAGGTTTTTTTCTGAAGCGTTTGCGACAATTCTTGACATTCCCGGCCTTCCTAAGACTGGGTCCATCAGTTCTCTGAGTTTTCCAAAGCAGGCTATGTCGTTTTAGAGCAACATGGCTCTAAGATAACCCACAGAATCATCAACATCTGTTGATTCAGCGTAGGTCCTGGAACGAGAGTCAGCGAGAGATTTGTTTGTGTCTTTCAAATCTGATATGGCAGCTTTTCCATCAGTGTCTCAGCAAAATGCCCATATCTGTTGGTAGATTTGGTGACTGCCTCAACTGTTTGTAACTCTGATCACTGTATGTTACTGCCACCATTCTCTGGGTTTTTAGGGAATGTAATACATCAAAGTTTGCAGTTTTGGTTGTGTGTGTGTGTGCGTGTGTGTGTGTGTGTGTGTGTGTGTGTGTGTGTGTGTGTGTGTGTGTGTGTGTGTGTGTGTGTGAGATGGTGGGAGGGAGGGGTCCCTGAAGGGCCCAATGTTGGGAAGCTCTGCACAGGGACTATCTAGTGTAGAGGAGAGAGAGAGAGAGAGTGAGAGAGAGAGAGAGAGAGAGAGAGAGAGAGAGAGAGAGAGAGAGAGAGTGAGAGAGACACACAGGGAGAGACACACAGAGGAGGCGGGGACTCCAGACGCTGGGACAGATCGGGAAGGAAAAAGTTTTTCAGAAGTTTCAGGAGGTAAACCGAGAATCACAGCAGCCGTGGGCGAGCTGCGGAGGATAATACGGGACTGGGATCTATAACGCTACGCTTTCCGGCTGATTTTATGAAAAATTCCCCATCGATTTTGGAGCCTTTATTTTTTTGTGAACTAAACAAAGGATGTATTTTTACTAAAAGCCCAACTTGAAACGCTGGAAACTTTTCCACCGAAATGGAAGGAAATATTCCATGGATTATTTTGTCACTTTTATTTTGTATGCATATTTGTGAAGGTAAGTCTGTTTGAAACAATTAACACTTGCAGCATAAGAGTGGGATATATCCACAGGTTGACTGAACATGTCTTGACAGCACATCCACAGTCCGGGTCCAAATAAAATTGGTGCTATCATTAACTATCTGGTCTATGATTTGTGCCAAATTGATTTTGACCTTAACTTCTTATTTTCTTCTTTTATTTTGTAGTTTGAGTTACAAGTATCAGCTGATAATCCAGATCTACAGTTTTCATTCAGTTCTTTGGAATAATTAATCAACAGATAATGCTTACAGAAGACGTTTACACCCAATCACGTGTCAAAATATCACACACGCGCACACACAGCTGTTTTTTGTGAATAGGTCAGGCATTATTGAATGGAGGAAGCAGATATTTTTTCAAAATTACATCTGACCTTTCTGAAGTAGAGGTGGTTTTTCCCTCTGTGGGAAAAGTCTGGTGACACTATGAGCGCTGCTGCTCCACAGAGTTAACAAAACTCAAAGCGCAAAAAAAAAAAGAGTAGCTCCTGCAACATCAGCTGCACTGGAAAAGTTTGGCTGAGTGGCGCGGACATGTGCAAGGATGTTTAATAAGTTTCCAAAAACTGTTTTTATTGTAGCCTACGAAGGGGTGATGAGCCGAAGACCCCCAGCCCCCCCCCCCCCCACCACTCTCGTTCTTGCTGAACAAAGGCCTTTTAAGCAGCTGAATATTTTTTTCCCTCGAAGCTGTGGAGCAGTGGCTGCCAGATAAATGAATGTCTCTGAGATAAACTTGTTTCCAAGCAGAAACAGTCTCAGTGTCCACATGTCAGACTGTATCTCGATCGAGGAAAGTCGAAGCTTTATCTGCTTTTGACAAAGTAAACAAGAACCATGCGGGTGTGTCTGCAAGATGCCACAAGTGGCAAAGGCCTGCTATCTAGAGGGATATGCTGAGGAGCCCATTATATCAATTTATGATATTTAACAGAACGTTTATCAAGTTCTCCCATACCTTGACTATTCCAATGGGGCATTATTTGTAGTTTTGTTGTGATTTATTACCTTAAGGGTTATATGTGCATCAAAAGATTTGTCAATTGTGTGGTTTTCTAACTGATTTCTCCAATTTCCACAGGGTACCGTTGCGTGGATAAATACAGATCTTGTGAAAATGGAGGGACATGCTTAGATTCACCCACTCGATGCATGTAAGTGGAACATAATGTAAAGATGTACCAGGATAAGACTTGTGGGCTGAAGTCTCCTTTCAGTAACAAAGCCTCCAAGTTTTCTCCTGCCTCCACTTCATAAACTCAGCTTTGAAAGGCATTCAAGCCTAAAGTGCAGGCCTTGTGTGTAAATTGATTTACACATGTTGTTATTTGTTCTTTAAAGGTGTCGGGGGAAAGATTGCTTTCCAGTCTGATACTCTGTCTCAAACAATGTGAACATCCCATCTTTATATCCCAGTAATTTACAACATTCACATTAAACTGGTGAAAGATAGGACAAATTGATTAGGCCTACGCAGATGAGCGTCAGCAAGCTCCAACATGTTTGGCTGCCATACTCATCTCTTGCACCTGTTAGGGAGCTTTGTCAAACATAAATCACAGCATTATGCCACACATAGCATGAGTAAAGCTTTCCTTCTGTGTTTTGTCAGTTTTTATTTCAATGTTATTTTCAATGTGGGGTATTTTCCCCGCGATTTGAGTTTATTTCAATGGTTTAAAAAACTTTTTTTTTTCTTTTTTCTTTTTTTTTGATGAATTGTCTTTGTTTCCCGCCTGCCTTGGGCATTTTTGTGTTCTCACATCTTTTGGCAGTGATAAGGCTTTTGTTTTTCAAATTTGCAAGGGGGGGGGAAGGTGGCGGGTGTGTGGGGTGTGGGAACCTATTACAATAGTCAAATCAAATAGCCTTCAGTGTTAGTTTAGGAAACATGCCTGAGTGTTTCAGATTGAGGAGATACAGTCATTTGTAGAACAGCCAGAAGCCAGCTGCTTCCCTGCAAAACAGTAAAATTTATTATTTTATTGGAGTGGGCTGGTAGTTTACCCATACTGCAGGGGTCAACGTGGAGCCATTGCCATGAATGCACTTTTCACAAGCAAATAATAAGACAACTATATACGCATTTATGCCAGTAGTGGCTATTATACACTAGCCAATGTGTAACTAGGCTGCATGTGGAACAAGTAACCACTACCCACATTTTTTCAATCATTAGCTGAGGCCAAAATGGGTGAGTGTCACTAAGTGAGTGAATGTATAATTTCATGCAGCCAGAACCTTTTTTATTTCAGCATATCTGACATCATTTTTCACCATGCAGATCACAGATATCACATTCTGTCATCTATTGAAAATTAACTCAATAATCTCAATGTTTATCTTAGAGAGAATCTGTAGGCTTACTGTCGTCACATCACAAGGACTGTTTCTTTTTTTTTTTGGAAGAGGTTATTCATTCATTCATCTTTTGTGTTCCTCCCGTCCTTTGTGCTGTGTACATGTATGTGTTAGGTGTAAGAGTTGGGGCATTTGTAATCACTATGCTGGTCCAGTGCCAAGAAAAAAGAAGTAAGCGCAAAGGGAGAGGTTTTCTAATGGAAGGGGACAAATGTCATACCACACAGTGTAGAGAGAGACCCATAGCAGGGGCAGAGCAATGGAGCGAAGCGTGGCCACATGAGAGTGGTCAGACCAGTCCTAGACAGAGGTGAGTGGTGGAGCCACCCCACCCCTTCCCCAGGGAGCCTACAGAAACAGGAGATCCAAAACAGCAGAAAAGATCCTTTCTTTCACTAGATACCTGGCTGTAACCTGGCACCTTCTAAACAGGGTGCAGAGAGGGAGAGAATAAAGGCCACAGCAAAATGAGGCCGATACGGACTAGAAAGATGGAAACAAATCCACATACATACATGTTTTGGCATTTGACAGGAAGTAAGAGAACCAGTAGAAAACAACCTTGAGAGAAATCACAGAGCTTCCACAGAACCACAGACATTGTTCTGCGAAGAGAATGGTCATCTTGTCCCGCTTATTGTTCAGCCACTGTGTTATTTAAATTTTCTTATGGCAAGTAGCTTCTGAAGTGACAGTAATACTGTGTAGTAGATGCCATTGTTATTGTCCCAGATACCAATTCGTCTCCTGTCTTGTTGGCAAACACAACTACGACACAACACCATATAGCTTTAACATGCAAGAAAAAGTTCTCAATTCTTCTCTATCTTGCTAGTTTCTGTGAGTCTGCAGCTGTGCTGGCTTCCTCCTCAGGTGACTTAGTAAAGGTCGCAGTCTAGGGTTGCTGATAGGGGATTACAGTAGTAATCCTCAGGAAACAAACTTTCTGATACCCATTTCATCTCTTTCAGTGACACAGTAAAAGTCGGTCTGAAAAGGTTGACTATTCCAGCCAGGCTCCATGATGTTGCCTGCAACTGCTGGTTTCATCCTGTTCTGTTCTCACTGCCAGTCTCCACTGCATCGTCATGGAAAGTGAAACATAAGTGCAACTGCAGTTGTAACCAGGGGTCAGATATGTGTTGAGCTCAGAAACCATCTCATACAAGTGTTGGGAAATGGTATAATTAATTTAAAATGAGTTTGATGAAGATAATTCCCAATGACAGAGAGGCACTGAAACAAGCTTCTCTGTCTGAGTCTTCTCTCTCTTGAATCTTTGTGTGCCCTGGTGGGAGTGTGGCTTTTACCAAACCGGGCTTTGTTTGATGCATGCAGATAAGTTACAACATGGAGGCGAGAACTTGTAGTTCTGCATGTCTGCTTCAGAGATAAAGTTGCTCAGTTGCGGCCAATCTTCAATTCAGCATTTACTGGTTATTCTGATGATAAACATTTTACAAGCATGTTCTAAATATCACTACTGAACATCACATAGTTTCAACATACACAAACTCATCTTGTCATGTGGGGTTTCGTGTACATTTTCTGTTCTACTTGATACACAATGAATACTCATCCTATGATCTTACTGTGGCCCAGAGTTTTGAACTTGACAGTGAAGAGTTGATATTGTCACAGAGAGTGGGGCCTTCTAGGTGAGCAGTCAGGAAGTCCTGTTGAAGTGCCTTTGGCCCCCGAGCTCTGCCCCGCGAGCAGAATGTGCTGCCTAGAGAGGGCCACAGCGGCATGGCCAGAGGAGAGATAATTAGGCAGATTGAGAGGGTGTCATTCAGAGAGGATCCAGCTGGAGGGATCTGACTGGGGGTAGGGAATGGGTAGAGGGAGGCTGGGTAGGAAGCGGAGGGGGTGGGGGGGTGGTCTGCGTAGAGGACAGCTGGTGGATGTTGTGATGGTAATCCAGTGAAGTCAGATCTTGACAAAGGGGAAGCATAGGGCCAGGTGCTGCCATTGAGCAGTCAGCCGCCCCCATACTGTGAGAGACAAGCTCGTGGAGGAATGAAGCCGGTAGCTCGCAGCCCCTCCAGCACATGTTGCTTCTCTCACAGTGCAGCAGCAACCAGGTCCGCTCTTTCGCTCTCTGCATGTTGTCCCAGCTCCGGCAGCTCATCCTCCGCCTCTGTCTCTCAACACAGTGGCAGATCACAGATTATGAACAACTCTTTCCTCCCAGATCCTCTGAGATGAATGGAGATAAATGTGGGGATTCTCCGCTGTGTGAGGCCCATGGATGGACACAGTGGTCCTCTTTATGTTATGAATGCTTTGCCCTCTGCTTCAGGAGCAGAGTTTCCATATAAATTGTGAGTGTTTTGTTCTGACCCTGCAGCAACTCCCAGCCTCTTAGAACATGATGAAAGAGGACATCTTTGACTTTGATAGGGAGCAGACTGTCGGGACAGTGCAGAGTGATGTTTCACTAGTGAATAGTTTTCATCTGCCCACTTTATTTCACTTTTGAAAAATAGCAAGAACTGTATATGTGTTTCAGTTGAAAGGACGCATACTGTTTCTCCTTTTTTTTTTTTCAATAAGAAAGAATCACATTTTCTCAGGAGAAATCACAACCTTTCCAAATAGGAAATGTGGCATCAACATGTGACTTAACTGTTTTATCAAAAACAGATGAAAAAATACATTTTTGGGGAACACATCTCACTAAGAGGTGGAAATATACAAATATGCCAAGGCACATACAGACAGATTATATTGTTAGTTTTGTTCAGAGCACCTCAGGGCTAGTGTTTTCTTTGGCATCTTTATGGTGGATTAGAAAGGAATGCTTAGTAAAGATTCCTCCTGTCTCTCTGGGTCTTTCAGGTTATTGTCCATACCTCACATCCATTCACCCTGGTAGCCCCTTCAGGAATGCCTTTAACAATACTGTCAGCCTAGTCTCATTGAAAATGGGATGTTTAGAATGACTTGTTTGATTTGCAATTAGTTATTCTGCAATTTTGTGTGGCAGTATATAGCCCATATCACTCATGTTGTCCTGACGGACAGATGGAGCCATTGTCATGTCATTATCCAGGGAAACTGACGCATTGCAGACCCAGTATAGACTTAATAGGATGACAGTGGTCATATCCAGGAGAAGATATTACGCCATCATAGGAAGGAGGACTTGGGTTTGTTGTCCCTTCTTCTCTTTAGGTCATGACTGGAGACTGGGAGCTGTGGTTCCCAGGCCCCATCACAGGAAGTGGTGCCTTCTGACCTCCCTGCTACGCACATCCTGTCTTATCAGAGAAGCTTAAAGAGCTTACTCAGCGCACCGGGGTGTCCTTGCCACTCAACTCACTCATCTTTTGCTTCATTTTGTTTCATCCTCCCTTCCCGCCACATGGCTATATTGTGCTAAAATTGCTTCATCCTTTATTACTTGGAACTTATATCCAAGTATGTGGAAATGAGAAATTGTGGGCTCGCTCGCACGTCACATCAGAAAACTAACCCTGTGTGGTAATAAATGTCAGTTTTGCCATTATTGTGAGTTGGCACAGGAAGCTCCAGTTGGGTTTTGTGATTATTATTCTTTCTGGAGCCGATGTATGTCTGAACCACATACTTACGTAGGGATAAGCCTGCCTCTGAAGTCTCATCCCCTGGCTGTTTGTTCTTATCCGGGAGACGATGACTTCTGAAGAGACATTCAGGCAGGCCTGATTGGAATAACTGAGGTCCGCCAGTGAAATTTCCCTTGTCTCTCCCTCCCTTTCAGAAGAGGAAGGGATGGGTCCATCATTAAATGATTCAGGAAAAGGCATTCACTTTTCCATCAAGCACACTTTCCACAGACATCTTGATTTTACCAGGCAGCATTTTGCCAGTGTTTACCTTTTCCTCATTTAAGATTTATCAGAGGTTTTGGGACTTAAATACTTTGTCACATGGGGAAAAAAAACCAAGATTTCTACATTAGTGTATGTATTAGTTTTAGTTTTATAAAATGTGTCATTAGATATGACTGGCCAACACCTTTTTTTTTTTTTTTTTTTTTTTTTTTTAACATCTCTAATACTTCTTTGGGTGACAGCACTTGACATAATAGACACTCTCTGGTGTTCTCCTTTGCTCATCACTAAAAGCTTTAACCAGTTCCCCATAAACAAATCTCATTCTTTCAAGATTATAAGCATGTGACGGTTTATGCTGGTCTCAGTCAATCTGTGCAACAGTTTCTGTTAACATTATTAAACTGGAGTGTGGTTTATCAGATGTTGTTGTCGTGCTATTGAATGCACATTCATTGTGCAGCAAATGTTTGCTGTGAAATGAATAGCAATACAGGCCATTAGAACAGCTGAGATATCTTTCTTCACATAATCTTTTTCTCTGAAGGTTAACTTGAGAGAAAACATTGGACAAGGCATTGAAGTTGATCTTTCATCCTAGGTTCGGGATAGGGTCTTTTAAATTTCAATTTCAAAGTTGTACAGAAATCTGGTTCAGTTTAGGTGGTTGGGTGGGGTTTTTGTGGTTGACTTCAGTGTAGAATGCTTTGAAAGACCTCGACCCTGGGATTCATGCAATGTGGTTATGGGCAAATGCACTGCTATTTGAAAAATGTCAGGGAGGATTCTTCCAAAAATCTGTTGACACTTGAGGCAAATTAGCTCAGATAGTGCATGAACTACAAGTGTAAAAATGGCAAGCTTTTTCATAGCAGCAACAAGGGTACATTTTTATTGTCTTCATTCAGCAGGTCTGTGCAGAGTTTAGGGGATGTCCAATCCATTGTTGATCCTTGTACGTGTAGATCTGAGTGATAAGGGGCTATCAGAGGTGAGAAGGATGCACTGACAGCCTTCCAAGCCTTTTAGGCCGATTCATCACTGCTTTTCCTCAAGAGAAAGTTAAATGTCCTTGTTTTCACATGTTTAATATTCATGCTCGGGGGGGTGCTCTGGAAACCTCCTCCTGGAGACTTCAATACCTCCATTGTGTGTCTAAACACAATTATTGAAACAAACTTTGCACATTAAACTGTGAAACACGCATCCTTTTAGACATGATCATTGTTAATTACCAGACTGAATGGGCCCCGCGCAGTGCTCAGTGCTACCTGCATATGTAGGGGATCAGTCCTCTAAAGTGCTCCAACTGTCCTTACGAAACCCTGTCCCTCATCACCCCCTTTCTCTCACTCGGTCTCTCTCTCACCATGGGTTACTGTTGCCAGGCTACAGCCCAGGCCTGTTGGTCCGTGTAAACCCAGGCCTGAAAGACTAGCTGTTTGGGTCACTGCCCCCCCCCCCCCCCCCCCCCCCCCCCAACACTTTTATACAAAGGAGTTCTGACTACTTTAGCTCTTTTATTTGGGCCACAAAACACTCCCCAACCCCCAATCTGGCTCTTTGCTGAGAAAGGGAGAGCCAAGCTGAGGAGAGCAGAGCAGAAGAGGCTGTTGGAGGGGGGTGGGGGGGTGGCGATGGGCTCCTGTTGGCAGTGTGGTGTCAGTATGGACTCTCATAAAGGAGTAGAACTGATTCTTGCTTGCTTGTGGAAGGAGGGGGTGAGGAAAAGAGGGTTGTGTTGAGAGAAAGAGTCACTGTTGAAAGAGTTTTCCCAAAGATTCCAATATTTCTTTCTAGTGACTTTAGGTTTGAAAGAATTTGTAAAACTTTAGCTCTTCCCCATGCAATACAGAAGTTAAAATTGTGCCCCAAGTCAAAAGATTATAGTTCGCTCTTCTTCTCTATTTGTCTCAGGAAATGCCCTCTGAGATAGGAAGACTCCTTTATACTTGTTGCTTTGTGGAGCATGACTGTGTGTATGAACCATGTCAGAGATTACAGACTCTTTGTTCACAGGTGAGCCACTCTCTGACCTCTGGCAGAGTAGCAGCTATTGTATGGGAGAGGATGAGCTCAGGTTACCCTGCTTCAGTGACCCAGAAAGCAGGAAAACTGGCATTGTCTTACACTTGCATAGGTGACAGGACTTACTTACATACCTAAATCAAATGGTTTTAGTCAGAAGATCCTGATACTTGATGCAGCTCTTACAGCGCACTGCTGGAATGGCATTTTTCGAATGACAAAAAAAATTCTATTTGCTCTTTAAACTCTTCTTCATTAAATGTTTGACACATCTGCCATCTTTTTCCTCCTTCTTTTATCTTCTTTTATAATTTCCTCAATGGATCTTCTCTTTTATGGGTTCACAATACTCCCCCTCCCCAGACGCTGAGACTGGTTGTAAGTTTCTTTTCTTTGTGTTCGGGCGTGCAGTGATTGTTGCATGTGTTTACCTTGTTGCAGTGGTGATTTTCCTTAACAGTCTTGAAGGTGTGTTACGAGGAACTGTTAATGCATGTGTTTGTGCAGGATGACTACATCTCCTGAGTGGTGTGAAATAGCCTGTGTGTGTGTGTGTGTGTGTGTGCGCGTGTTGGTTGCTGGACTAGTCCCCTGAGCAACACAGCACAGTTGTTTTGGCTTAAAGTCTGGCAGGAGAGGTAAATGCCGGACACCCAGAGGTACACTGACAGATGCGGACAGATGCATGCTGCCGGGGCAGCAGCTGGCAAAAACCCTCATATGTGTTGACACAGAGAGATTACCCACTCTGGCCATCCCTCCGCTGCACTCAAAGACCTCCTCCTCATCTGCTGCACTCTCTTCCTCAAAGGTCAGAAGTCGACGCTCACTAAATATGACTCATTGGCCCATTGCACAACAGCAGCCTGCACCTGCCTTGTACATCCGCCACAAATAAGGTTGGGCCCAGGCGATGGCACAGATCCTGCCCCGCTGTTCCCAGAGGCAGTGGAATCCACAAGGTTGTAAAGAGCCTGATAAGGAGAGTTGCACCAGGACAAAGCTGCATGTCTCTCACAGTCTCGGCACTGATAGCACTCTGATTTGTGTGTTATGGGAGTAGCATGTTGGCAATGAGTCAGGTCTAGACAAAAGAATGTGTGTTTTGGCTTCTCAGTTCACTGTGCATTTGTATGGGAGGAGAAATAATTTATCAGACATTACTACTATCGTTATTTTTACACGCCCACCCACACACACACACACGTGCACACACATATAAACTAACACACACACACACCACTTAATTCTCATAGCTGAACACACCTTTATTCCAAGTACCTTGTTCTTTTAGTCTCTGTAGTGCAACATCAACATGCACTTGGACACACAATACTTCCCTAGATCAGTTGTAAGTTATTCTGTCTACAAAGAGTCACAATGGTCTTCAGAGAACAACAGCCTGTTCAGACTGTAGCTCTATGGCTTTCATCAGCAGTCAAATGCCCACAGTGCAGAGTGGCTTCAGAAGAATTTGACTGTCACTTTATGTTGTATTTTTCAGCTCTAAGAGCAACTCTCTTCCTCCGACCTGTCACAGCCTTCTTTGTGACACATTTTTGTTTCATTTTTTAGTGACACCCTAGATTCCAGACATAGTTAATTTGCCTCTAAATAAACCCAGCCAAGCCATGACAAATAGCCATGGGGACCCAGGGTGGGTGGTGAGGGGGAGGGGCGATTGGTTTGGTGTCAGGCTTGCCTGTTCGTCTGTGAGGTTGCCCGGGCAACGGGGATCGTGCATCAGGAGTGAGTGCGGTGTTTTCAGAGCAAGGGACGAGGGATTACAGGAAATATGACATGACATTCTTGCCGGACCAGACCACTCTCTCCTCCTCTTCGTCACCCTCTGCACCAATTCCACCTTCTAAAGACATTCTCTCCTGCAGAGTGGCCCCACCCCACTCCCTGCAGCCGTGACATTATCATCACAATCAGACGGGGGACCTCTGACATCTGACCTCTCAGCGCGTGAGAGGAGGGGGTTGTATGGGGAGGGGAAGGCAAGCTGGCGTTCAGGGGGGCTTTAGGAGATGGAAGAGTAGCTGTATTAACTGTGCAAACTCTCTCCCAACATGCCAGCTCTAGTGGTGCTTCACTTTAACAGTAAACCAAGTCTTAGCGCCTTAGTGCTGACCTTGTACTATAGCCATCTTCATGGGAAAATCTTTCCGAATGGCATTTATAGTTGTTATGCTTAGATCCTTGATTAATTTTTATATTCCAGCAAACTATTTACTTTTGGTACACTGTTGCTGTGTATATGCACATTCTTGTGGATATTCCTGTGTGCCTGGCTCCTTCATGCTCAGCCCTGTGGCTCTTCCATTTCACTATTGTCTTTGTAAGTCTGGAAAAAAAGCCAAACAAAACTGAGTGGCCTCCAGTTTTTCTGAACCAGCGCAGACCAGTCACAAAGAAAGCAGACTATTTCAGTGAAAATCTAGATATGGATCAGTTCATCCTCTTTAGTCTAACCTGGAACAGCTTCAGTCTCCTTGCCGGGAGCAAGAGCCAGAAAAATATTTTAGCCTATGTTTTAGGTGGGGAGACCAGATAAAAAAACAAAGTAAAAGGTGAACTAACACCAGTTTAGTGGTAATGCTCCTGTGTTTAAAAAAAAAAAAAAAAAAAAAAAAAAAAAAAAAAAAAAAGAACAGATGAAAACCTATTGTTGATCCTGCCCAGGGGTTCCTCTCAAAAGAAAGAGACGATAGAGCCCGAGGGAGGGCAAAAACCCAGCCGTCACTGCCCTGTCATCAGCATCAAACAGCCTGTTTGAAGAGGGGCCTTGTCCCCAGCCAGTGGTTCCACTTTGGGTGTAGAGTTACCATCTCATATTGACCCTTAGTGAGTCCAAAGCTTGTCTAAACTCCCATAGGACCTCTGAAGAGGGCTGTAGGAAGCCCTGTTTATATGTTTATCTCTACTTTTTAGTGTAGCAGGTTTAGGTCAGGCTTGCACAGTGTCTTCACTGCACATGTAGCAAGAGCAGCACATCAGCAGGGCAGCAGCTCCACTCCTCCACCTGTGTCTACACAGGATATGTTCAGTATTGAGTGTAAGTCACTCACTTTTTGGCAGCGCTCATAGCGCAATACACAATCACTGTAGTTGCATGCGTCAAATGGAAGAAGAAGCTGGATAGACTTGAGGCATAAAAATACACATCGGGTTGTGTTATATAAGTATCTTAAGATTAAAATAGAAGCATATCGGTTTCATCAGAAATGTGTGAGATGGAAACTGAAATATGTGGCCAAAACACCTCGTGTGTAGACAAGCCATTAGTGTTTTATCAAGATAACACACTGGTCTGTCAGTATAAAGTCACTGGGCAGAGGATGTGTTGTTTCATTCAAATACCACAGCTGCTCCTCCCATTCCGTTTATGTGTGCTGTGTGTGTTGTCCTCGATTTTCTCATGTCCATATTGGTTGGCAATTGTTAAGTTTCCAGACTGCTGTTTCTGGGTGTGTTCTTATAAGAACAGAAACAAGAGCTGAGGTGTGGAAAAATTGTAATAGTGGAGGAATGTTATCCGACAACTGAAGCTTTCCAGCTGGAAATAACAGAGCCTTTGCTTTATAAGACACAGAAAGACGGCCTCCCTCCATCTTCATATTTTAAAGTTTGTTTGTGAATTTACTGTGTGTGTGTGACTCATCCCATGAACAATGCATTGCATGATTAGTAGGCTACTTAAGCTATGTTGATACAAATTCATCCCAGGGCCCAGAAACATTACTTATGCCAAGGCATGAGTCAGGCAGGAAACTTTGCCAAGGTGTCATTGGGCCTTGATTGCCAAACCCAGAGCATGATGAGAATTGGGCTACAATGGAGTTGGAGTGTCACAGCTCTGTTTCAAATAACTTAGTTTGTCAGCTTGTGATATGTTTTGATCAGCAGTCCAAAGACCTCCTAATATTTGTCTATGTGTAACTTTGTTTGTCCAGATGTCGTCCCGGATTCATTGGTCCTCTCTGTCAGCACCAGGATCCCTGTCATCGATCGCCATGTCTGAATGGAGCAGCTTGCAAGAGCCAAGTGGTCAATGGTATCCCACAATACTCCTGTGTGTGCCAGAGAGGGTTCAGAGGTACAGTACATCCATCAGAATTTGTCTTCATTCAAAAGATTTGGTCTGATCAGGGTACCCATGTTAACTGAATACAATTCACTATTTTATCTTCAGGCCAAGACTGCGCGAACATTGATGCCTGTGCCACAAGTCCCTGTGCCAACGGGGCCCGTTGTGCCAACTGGAATAACCACTACAACTGTTCCTGCCCACCTGGCTTCCAGGGAAAGAACTGCCGCAATGACATTGATGAGTGCCGCAAGCCTGGCGTGTGCCTCAATGGCGGCATCTGCATTAACACCCAAGGGTCCTTCCGCTGTCAGTGCCAACCTGGATACAGCGGGCGCACATGCGAGGTGTCCACACTGCCCTGTGCCCCATCTCAGTGCCTTAATGGGGGCACCTGTCGACAGATCAGCGACCACTCCTATGAGTGTGCTTGCCTACCAGGTAGAATAGCTCTCTTCTTTCATAACAGAACACACAAAGAATCAAAGTCTGTCTGCAGAGCCCACTGTTTTCCCAGGCCCCCCAACACAGCGCTAAAGGCATACAGATTTTCTCAGGCTGATGACGTAGCTGTTAGCGCTGTTGCTGGGATTTACGCTTCTGTCCCAGGTCAGCTTCCTGTCTGCTATTAATAGCTACTGATGGTAGATGGGATGGTGGGAGAGTTGAAGAGGCAGCCCGCCTGCACTCTACTCTACTTTGCTCTGTTCACAACTGAAGGAATTTACTTTATGGGCCTCCTGGTTTCCCACTGGGGAGCTGGCAGGAAATATCTCTTGCCAGAAAGGAAGTCATTGAAACTGTGAGAGATTATAAAACAAGCAAACACTGTGGGGAGTATAGACCTCTGAAGCAGGCAGGAGTCACGGCTGTTGCTGGCATCATATGGGAACCGTCATGTGAAGATGTAAACAATCAGACACCCTCTGAACCTTTTTACTGCCCACACTGCCCCACACTTCCTCTAGTGTGGGAAATACGACTCAAAGTTATCAGTAGAAATGTGTAGTGTCTGGAACAGGGACCACTGCATGTTTAATAAACTCCCATGTTTACACTCTCTTCATCTGTCTCAGGGTTTGAAGGACACAACTGTGAGAATAATGTGGATGACTGTCCAGGGCATAAGTGTTCGAATGGAGGAATATGTGTGGATGGAGTAAATACATACAACTGCCAGTGCCCACCGGAATGGACAGGTACAGATCTGTTTATCATATTTGAAATAAACTTCAAATATACATTATGTGTCATGATAAGTATGTGTGACTCCATATTTGTCATGTAACCACACTAGGGCAATTTTGTGCTGAGGACGTGAACGAGTGTCTCATGCAACCAAACGCCTGCCATAACGGGGGTACTTGCTTCAACACCATCGGCGGTCATACCTGTGTCTGCGTTAATGGTTGGACTGGAGATGACTGCAGTGAGAACATCGATGACTGCGCCATAGCCGTTTGCTTCAACGGTGCCACCTGCCATGACCGTGTAGCATCCTTCTTCTGCGAGTGCCCAGTTGGAAAGACGGGTATGTGGGTTAGTCAAAATGCCCCTCTTGAGCAGTCCTGGCTGCTAAATCGATGATAACTGCCATGTGCTTTCTTTGTCCACAGGTTTGCTGTGTCATCTGGATGATGCGTGTGTGAGTAACCCCTGCAATGAGGGGGCAGTGTGTGACACCAACCCTCTCAACGGCCGCGCCATTTGCACATGTCCTGCTGGCTTTGTAGGAGGTGCCTGCAACCAGGACATGGATGAGTGTTCAATTGGTAAGTCACTGGGGCTGTATACTCTCGCTTTCTCTCTTTTCAGTGTGTTTCATGTACTGATCCCCAGCCTTTTACCCACAGGTGCAAACCCGTGTGAGCATTTTGGGAAATGTGTGAACACAGAGGGCTCCTTCCAGTGTCAGTGTGGTCGGGGATATGCCGGTCCACGTTGTGAGATTGACATAAACGAATGCCTATCCATGCCCTGCCAGAATGACGCCACTTGCCTGGACCGCATCGGAGAGTTCACCTGTATCTGCATGCCAGGTATTCAGACCTGTTAAATTATATTTCAGCACTGCCAATAAAACAATACAGGACATCTCAATTCAGCCTGACGCATTCACATTGAACCAATAAAAACCATAGCAGAGGGGAACAGCTTGTTATTTAACCCGGACCTTCTAAAGAAGCATTATCTGCAGTGCTGCCATACCGACTGCCAGTGTAGACTGTTATGTAATACATTCCCATTAACATTTGGGGTATGGAGGCACTTCTCTACATTCAATACACTGTACAGCCAGACAGGGTATTAGCTTGGACTAAGTGATGGTTTGGACACTCAGTGACAAAAACACAGTGAAACTCTCACGCACAGCCCTACATGCATCCTGGGGTTTTGGGAACTATACAAATTAGAGCTGGGAGTTGGGTCTATAGGACTGGATGTGAGAGAGGGCGAGCAGTTAGGGGGAGGAGTGTGCTGTGAATACTAATGAGTGGTAGAGTGGTGGGAATGGAGCGGAACAATAGGGCCCCTCTGTGCTCCACTTTGCACCCCTCATACACACAGAGAGGGAGAGAGGCCTTTTCCCAGAGCCTCTCCCCCTCCCCCTTCATTTCCAGAGACAGGGCCTTCCTCTTCACCCTCCTCTTCATCAGCCAGCCTGGCAAAGCTCATGTGGAGCGGCTGATTATTTCTGATTCCACGCTAGCCTCTCCTCAGGGGCAGCACTCTGATCCACACTCTGTTTCACCTCAATGAAGGAGTCTTCCATAGTTTGCTAACAAAGAATGTATAACATGCATCTGGTGAATGGGACACTGACCTAGGGAGGGTTTATGCTTTACGGACAGTAGGGTGTGGTGACTTCAGGTCGGTAGAGTGGGAACACTAGGGATGCTCTAGGGATCTTTTCCCCAGTGTCCACACAATTGCATGCACAAAATACTGGCCTGAACTGACATACCATACATTTCTAATTTTTATTATATCCTTTATTTAACCAGGTTAAAGTTTTATTGGGATTAAAATCTCTTTTTCAAGAGTAACCTGGTCGAGAGAGCAGCAAGTACATAATTGAACGCAGTGAGTCTGTTTCAACTGCAAGAACAAACGCAAATTCAGTTTGAACTTGTGTCTTCCAGGCTACATGGGGACTTACTGTGAGATTGATGTTGATGACTGTGATAGCAACCCATGTGTGAATGATGGCATCTGTCGGGACATGGTCAATGGCTTCACGTGCACCTGCCAGCCAGGTGAGACTTTTATGACTTGTATTTCTATTCCATGTGTTTATTTCTTTCCCTGTTAACCTGTCCAATTCAGTGTCAGCAGCAGTTGTAAAGAACAGAAAGCCAAAGTTTAAATGTCCACCAGAACCAGAAGAAGGAGGGTCAGCTTTGCTATTTCTGCCTGCTGGTGTTGAGTGCCACCACTCTTATAAAAAGGCAAGCCCAAAAGGCTGCCTATCCTCTTGCCTGAACAAAGACACTATTGTGACCCCCGCTCCCCTCCTCTGTGGAATGTGGAAGGGACAGCAGTCTCCCTCATCCTATCCTGAAGAGGAGGGGGGAACAGCAGTCCTGCTAATGAGATTCTTTTCCAGGTCCGCAATTTACATCTGGGACAGACGTCCCCCCACCACCCCCCATCTAGCTATTGAGCCAGTGGAGCTGATGCAGGAAGGAGGGGTGGGGGGGTTCCCCAAAAGAGAAAACAATCCCACTGTCTCCTCTAACCCCCCACCCCACCCCTCCCAAAAGCACCAACACACAGACTGTCCTTACACTGTTAATCAACTGAGCGGTGTGCTACCAATGCACCAATTCACCCCTGTCTGGGCACTGTGCCCACAGATTTCAAGCCTGCTCAGTTTCTCAAGCTTTTCAAGACAGTAGATTTGAGTTGTTTTCATTACTATTATTATTACTACTCTTATTATTATTAGTTTCTCCACACATTCCATATAATTTTATATATCACAGTCGTGTGTAGAGAAGGCATTGTACGGACAAACTTTACTATAACCTGAAGTGCGCTGAAGCTGCATAAATTGCATTGTGCTGCCCAGTGATTCCATACCACCTGATAACATTGTTCATATATTTTCAGATCCACCTTGCATGCACTTAAAGCATTATCAAGGTCACAGATTTTCTGGTGCATTTGTTGTGGTCATCTCAGCACTGGTCCAAGTGCACGGATGACATGTCCTTAACCAGTCGAGACACTCTCAAACCCAACCTTAGCCAGACGTCACTAATCTAGCCAAAGACCCCTGCCCTTCTTAGAACAGACAGAACTGCCCTCTGACCTGAGCATGGACCCTTCCACTGGACCCTCTTTCTGACCCTTCACCTATGTGTTTGTATGTCCCAGGGTTTACTGGCACCATGTGTCAGATCGACATAGATGAGTGCGCCAGCACACCCTGCCAGAACGGAGCAAAATGCTACGACCGGCCCAATGGGTTCGAGTGCCGCTGTGCTGAAGGTAAGGGCTTCTGTATCTAATAGTTGTCACTGAACAGTTGTAGACAGTACACAGCTCAAGGAGTCTTCCCAGGCAGACGAGCAGATGCGCCTTAACCACTTGTTGGGCTGTGTTTGGTCTTTGTTAAGTGTTCAGTGTTTTGGGGGGTCAGCTATTTTCTGGACGTCTGCTGGCGAAGCAGACTGACTTGAGGCCCCTAATCCCCCTCTTTCCCTCATCGGCTCTCAGGATCATGGGGTCACTGAGGACCAGCAGTTGCCAAGAAAGGAGCCTTGGTCATCACCTCGACATCTGTTCATCTGTTAAACCCCCACACACCACCTTATGCTGCATCTTAACTTTCATTCTTTTACATCCATTCATATCCATGTTTCAATGCAAGCCCTGATACAGTGAACTATAGTAAGGTTGCATGTATGAGCTGACTGTGTGTATGTATTGATATTTAACATGTTTGTTTGGACCTATGTCTACGGAGGAGCCTGCTTCATTGTTTCAGTGGCCAGCTGCTTGGTATTCCCTGTGTTTCTGGGCCCCTTCTGTTGAGTGAAGTGGCCCTGTTTGACGTGGCGCAGTCTATTGTTACCTCCGCCACTGAGAACAAAAGCAGGGCTGGGAGGCCTGTGTAGGGCCCTTCTTTACTGCTTTGCCCAACTCAGCACTGCGCTGCACACATACCACACAAACCAACACTTAGTTGTCTAACACACAGGCACCACAGTGATCAGAACCCAAAACTCTGGAAGGTTTTTATAAAGAAAAATTAGAAACGGACAGAGGGAGTTCAACACCATAACAAGTAAAGTGGGTAAAAGAGGAAAATCTGAAATTCAAGGAAAAACTTAAATCAATGAAGAAAAATGTTTTAAGACGGACAAGGGAAAGCCAAGATCAGGTTGTCGAGCAAAAGATTGAAGCTTTGCTGCGTCAAATGGTCAGATAAATGCCCTAACATTGGAGATGGGACGATGCATTATTTGATGATACAGGGTTTAAGATTCAATTCAATCATGATATAATTAAAAATTCAATGACAACAATGTATGACTCCAGAATACTTACACTCGGCACGGGGTTGATTTACATGTACAAAAACAAATGTATATGCAACTAAGTGCAAATACTATTTCTCAAAAATACGACAACCTCTAAATAAATAAATATGGGTAAAATAAAGGGTCAACAAAACAACTGGGCTGAACATTTGAACAGCCAGCTAACTGCAAGAAACTGACAGTGTCCATCTGGCAATGTCCATATTTCTGTCATTGTCTGTCACCACAGCGGCAGTGTTGTGATATGGCCTGTCCAACTCCCATTCCACTGCAGCCAAATGAAGCAATTCTGCAATGTTAGCTCCCGTGTGTGATTCAAACAGAGGGCAAGTTTTCAAGATATAGTCAGCAATCTCCCAGTTCCCCCTCCTAATGAGCGCTGTTATTTTGACATAGCTCTGAATGGCTGGGGAGGTCCATCCATCTGTTGTTAGCAAAATACAGTTAGTCACTTTGAAGGTTTCCATAACACATTGTCTGGTTTCTTTGTTAAGATTTGGTATGACTATTCTAGAAAAGTGTTTGCTTGATGGAACTTGGTGTTTCCGTTCAGCTCTCTCTGATAATAGAAAATGGCTGTAGGTTGGTTGGTTGCCTTGGTAATTTCTTTAGCCTGCTCACTTGTTTGTGGAAGAGGGGTAGAAAATGATTTCAGCAGTTTTTTATTTTTTATTGTTGTTTGGTCCCGTGACACTTTTCGCTGTTCTTTTCCTTGGTCGTGTCTTTGTGGTAGAGGTGTACATTCGTGCTTATGTTGGTGGTGTTAGATGTTGCATAAGGCATTATCGTCTTGCACAACTTACAAGACAACAACAACTCTTTAATTATTTTCCCCACATTTCACAGGAAAGACAAAATACTGCCACACCCATGACCCATGAATGCAGGTGGAGCACTTTCCATGTCTGTATTACTAGCATTGCTTCCTGCTGCTACCATCTTTAAGGGGTGTAGTTCTCAGGAGACGGCTTTCTTATAATAAAGGCAGTTGCGCCCTCTGCAGTACAAAGTATGGAATAGGCCAGGAAAATCATGTATGGTTGACAGTGTATGGCTATATACCTATGTTCTGTTACCATAATGGCAAAACTAAGAAGTAGCTGACCCACAAAAAACTTTGCGAGACCTAGTGATACATTTTGCGATGTTTTTGTGTGATGATATATGGACTTTCAATACATTTTCCCATCTCTCCTTAATATGAATCTCCATTTATGCTCTTTTCCTCTTTTAGGTTATGAAGGAACACTCTGTGAGAGTAATATCAACAACTGTCAGCCCGACCCATGCCACCATGGCTCGTGCATAGATGGCATTGCCAGCTACACCTGTAACTGCGATGCTGGCTACACAGGCTATCGCTGTGAGAACCAACTCAATGAATGCCACAGCAACCCTTGTCAGAATGGAGGCAAGTGTGTGGACCTGGTCAACAAGTACATCTGCCAGTGCCAACATGGAACCTCAGGTAACAGGAAAAATTAATTATTTTTAAAAGTTCACCAACTTTTACAGCAAATTTACTGACACTGTGGGCTACACTGTCATATGCTTATTTATATTTTCTGTACTTTCTGTACTGTAAAATGTTTATAATATTTCCACAAGCCTAAAGTAGTAATTTCTCTTGGTCAACACAGGCACAAACTGTGAAATTAACTTTGACGATTGTGCCAGTAACCCTTGTGACTACGGCATCTGCAAAGATGGCATCAACCGCTATGACTGCGTTTGCAAACCTGGCTTCACTGGTAAGGCCCTCTTAAAATGAAAGCACAAATGTGAGATGAAAAAATTTGTCCTGATTGGAAATGTTGACAAACACACTTTGATTGTATCTAACATCTTTCCTGCCAGGTCCCAAGTGTAATGTGGAGATAGATGAGTGTGCATCTAGCCCCTGTAGGAATGGGGGGACATGTGTGGATGAAGAGAATGGATTTCATTGCCAGTGTCCTGAGGGCTTTAAGCCCCCTTACTGTTACTCCCAGGTGGACAAGTGTGGCAGCAGCCCCTGTGTCCATGGCTCATGCAGGGATGACATCAACGGGTATGAACTGTTACAGCCTTCGTCATGTCAAATGATTCATGTTATATCAAGGCGAAACTACAAGTATCACCACTTTGCAAGGTTGTTGCTAATCCCACAGGTTTCAACTTGCCCGTCAGTTCGTTGTTATTTCACTTTTACAATTTGGCATCTTTTGATAATTGACCACTCCTGTATTTCTAGTTACCGCTGTGACTGCGAGCCAGGATGGGTGGGAAAGAACTGTGATCTGGACAGGAACGACTGTTTGCCGAGTCCCTGCCAGAATGCTGGCACATGCATCGACCAGCTCAATGGCTTCACTTGCAAGTGTCGTCAAGGCTTCAGAGGTGAGAGGATGGCAAAGTAGCACAAGAAAGTGAAGTTATAACTCAGTATCTTATAGACTTTATTAACATCTCATAGTCTAAATTATTCCTACCATGTCTTCTATCATCTTCCTCCTCCTGAATGGCATGTACCTCCCCCTAGTGGTGTATTAGAAATGTGCAGATAAATTCACCAGTGTCAGGCCAAGACAGTCCTGCAATATATTTTAATGTCTCCCCTGTGCCTCCAACAGGTAACCTATGCCAGGTGAACATCAACGAATGTGCTTCCAGTCCCTGTCTGAACAAGGGTACTTGTGTGGACGGTGTGGCAAGTTTCACCTGTCTGTGTGAGCTGCCTTACAGTGGACCCACATGTGCTGAGGTCCTCACACCTTGCTCCCCTAACCCCTGTGCCAATCATGCCGTCTGCACCCACACACCAGACTATTTGGGATATCAGTGTAACTGCCAACCAGGATGGCAAGGTAAGCAAATTTTGTACTTAGTATCTCAGTGCCTGCTCATATATCGTGAGATAATCTGTCTGGAAGCTTACAGAAAGTCTTTGTGCGTATACACTTTTTCACAATCTTGACTTAAACCTCATTGTATTTGTCCTTTGTATTTTTCAGGTCAGTTGTGCAACGTAGATGTGAATGAATGCATCTCAAACCCCTGCAAGAACCGTGGGACTTGCACTAACACACTTGGAGGCTTTGTGTGCTCCTGCAGAGCTGGATATACTGGGCTTACCTGTGAAACAGACATCAATGACTGTGCTCCTAGTGAGTGGCCATGAAAACTAAGTGTGCTTTATTACTGTAATTGTCTGAAATACAATACCAGGTCCATGCACATTTACTGTAGTTGACCAAAGTCGCCCTCTCCTTTTTTTTCCAACAGATCCATGCCTAAGTGGAGGTTCCTGCACAGATGGTATGAACTCTTTCCACTGCAGCTGCCTGCCAGGCTTCACTGGGCCTCGCTGTGCTTTAGAGATCAATGAATGCCAGAGTTCCCCTTGCAAAAATGGAGGCACATGCACAGACTATGTCAACTCTTACACCTGCACCTGTAGGCCTGGCTTTACTGGCATTCACTGCGAAACCAACATCCCTGATTGTACCGAAAGGTGTGTTTTTGTTTGAGTCTCTGAAATATCTCATGATGTGTTTTGTCAACCTGCTTTTATAAACATTTATATAACTATTGAATATGATGATAGTACTTGAAGATTTAAATCAATATTTTTACTCATATTCCACAGCTCTTGCTTCAATGGTGGGACATGCACAGATAAAATCAATGGCTATACCTGTACCTGCCGCTCAGGCTTCACTGGCTCCCACTGTCAATACGAGGTCAATGAGTGTGACTCCCAGCCGTGCCTCAACGGAGGCATCTGTCAAGACGCCCTAGAGTCCTTCCGTTGCTCCTGCCCCAAGGGCTATACCAGCAACCGCTGCCAGGTACACGCACACTCGCGGATACTCTTTACTTGAATCTTGGTATTGTTAAGACCATGAGTATTTAATACATGTTAGTTTTTAGACCAATTAATGCTGATCCTTTTCCATCTTTCCCCTCGCCTACTCAGACACCAGTTGACTGGTGCAGACGCTCATCTCCCTGCCAAAATGGAGGACGCTGTCGCCAAAAGGATGCCTACTTCATCTGTGATTGTAGTAATGGCTGGTCTGGACGTTACTGTGACATCCCTAGGGTCTCATGCGAAACAGCTGCGCGGCAGAGAGGTATTTTGATGTTCTGTATATGATGACATTAGACATCTTGGTCTGTTTATGTTATGACTGGATAATTAAAGTTCAATTTTCTCCCAAATCTTTCTAATCAGGGCTCCAGACAGATGACCTATGCCACCACGGTGGTCACTGTGTCAACACTGGGAATACCCACTATTGTAAATGTCCTGATGACTACACTGGAAGCTATTGCGAAAGCCAAGTGGACCACTGTGAAGACAAACCCTGCCGCAATGGCGCCACCTGTAGGGGCTATGTGGGAGGGTACCAGTGTGATGTGAGTCCATTGCTTTATCAATGTTATGCTCTTCTCTGTCAGAATTCAGCAAAGTCAGCATTCACATAGTGCTTCGTCACAGTTGTGGAGATTATGTAATTGTCATCTGCATATCATTACAGTGTATGCCAGGATATACTGGACAGAACTGCGAGATAGAGATCAATGAGTGCCAGTCTCATCCTTGCCAGAACGGAGGCACTTGCATTGATCTGGTGGGACATTACATCTGCTCCTGCCCCCCTGGCACACTGGGTATGCATGCACATATTAAACAGAAACATATGTTTATTACTAAAGAGACTTCACGATATGTGACTAAAAGATAATGAATATAACAGTGTATATTAATCCTCTCCTTTAAAGGTGTTCTCTGTGAGATCAATGAAGATGACTGTGCTCCACCCCTGAGGCTGCGCAGTGCTCCCCCTAAGTGCCTGAACAATGGCACCTGTGTGGATAGAGTTGGTGGATACCGCTGCAATTGTCCCCCTGGATTCACGGGAGAAAGATGTGAGGGAGACATAAATGAGTGTCTCTCTAACCCCTGCAGCCCCTCCAACAGCCTTGATTGCATCCAGCTGCCCAATGACTACCAGTGCATCTGCAAGCCTGGCTTCACAGGT
Organism: Seriola aureovittata; assembly: GCF_021018895.1. Lineage (NCBI taxonomy): Eukaryota > Metazoa > Chordata > Actinopteri > Carangiformes > Carangidae > Seriola > Seriola aureovittata. The sequence goes on from NC_079380.1 coordinate 10,953,011, forward strand.
TAGACAACTGCCAGCAGCTCCCACCTGGCTCCTCAATATGCATTCTCTTTGTGCAAAATACTCTCTTCCAATTGTGGAGCTTTACCATCTATGTGTTGTTTTTAGGTCGGAGGTGTCAGAGCAGGTTCAGTGTATGCGAGTCTCAGCCTTGTCAGAATGGAGGAGCCTGTTCTATATCCAGCAGCTCTGCACTGGGATACACTTGCACGTGTCAGCTTGTAAGTGTCAGTTCATATACCTAACACCTAATTAGAGTTTGTGCTGTGCAGTTTTTCTTGTTGGTGTATTGAAAGTTTACAATTTAAGTGCCTGAATGATGTCTATCTTTAGGGTTATACTGGGCCCAATTGTGAAAGAAGCCTGTCCTGTCGGGAGCTGTCCTGCTACAATGGAGGTAGCTGTGCACTTACCACGAGGGGGGCGCGTTGCTCCTGCCCTCCAGGTTATGGCGGCCCCCAGTGTCAGCATCGTAGTAATGAAGGCTGCTCCTCCCAGCCCTGTCGGAACGGAGGGTTGTGCACAGAAGAGACCAGCTTCCCATACTTTCACTGCCAGTGTCCCAGTGGTTGGGCAGGTAAGCGGTGTGAGCAGAGTAGCAGAGCCACTGATGCCCTAATGCCGTCATGCCCTCGAGCAGACTGCCATGGCAAAGCCAACGATGGTGTTTGTGACAAGGAGTGCAACACGTTCCCCTGCCGCTGGGACGGCGGCGACTGCTCTCTAGCGGCGAACCCTTGGGCTCGTTGTACAGACCCTCGCTGCTGGCGTGTCTTCAATAACAGCCATTGTGATGAGTCCTGCAACAACCCGGACTGTCTGTATGACAACTTTGACTGCAAAAGCAAGGAGAAAGTTTGCAAGTGAGTTTACTTTTACTGTTAACAGGATTCCCCAGTTTTTTCGGTGCTGATTTGGGGAAAAAAAATAAACTTTAGCTGATCATTCTATTTGTGTCATCTCCAGTCCAATATATGAGACCTACTGTATCGACCACTATGCCGATGGGCGGTGTGACCAGGGCTGCAACACAGAGGAGTGCGGCTGGGATGGCTTGGACTGCGCAGGGAAGGTTCCAGAAGACCTTGCTGATGGTGTCTTGGTTTTGGTAGTCCTACTGCCTCCAGAGGAGCTTCTCCGCACCAGCACAGCTTTTCTGCAGAAATTAAGTGCTATCCTCCACACTTCACTGCGCTTCCGTCTGGACCGCAACGGAAAAGCCATGATCCTCCCTTACACCCGCCGAGAGGCACGCCTCAAGAGGGAGCTGCAGCCTCATCACGAGATCATCGGGTCAGTCAGGCATACAGCTACAAAAACAACAACATAAAACATGAAGTCTTTCCTGTAGATTGTAGATTGTACATTATACTAAACACCTGCCTCTCTGTTATTCCTGTAGCTCCAAAGTGTACCTGGAAATAGACAACCGTCTGTGCATTCAGGACTCCGTGGACTGTTTCCCTACAGCAGACAGTGCTGCAGAGTACCTGGGAGCCCTGTCAGCTGTAGAAATGCTCCGCTTCCCATATCCTCTCAAAGAAGCCCGTGGTGAGTAGGGATACATAAAGAACACAAAAAGTAGTTGTAGGACTAATGAGGTGCAAATATGTAATTTGTACTTCTCTTCTCTTTACAGGTGAAAAAGTTCCATTTGAGTCTGGAACCATACCCCCATGGATCAAGCTGATGCTGGTGGGGATAGCTTCTCTTTTCATTTTAGTCATCCTTGTGATAGGCATGTTGATTGCTCGCAGAAAGAGAGAACACAGCACCCTCTGGTTCCCTGAGGGCTTCTTCCTAAAAAAGGAACCCAGCAGCAACAAGAACCGCAGGGAACCTGTTGGCCAGGATGCTCTGGGATTGAAGTAAGTTACTTGTGTTCAAATGTTAACTGAATTGCTTTAGCAATGTGCTTTGGAATTGTTTTATACTTTTTTGGTGGGGGTTAGCATGGTTTAACATATTTGTATCTGTAAAACAGACACATGCCAAAAACTGTGGAGGAATCTCTCCTTGGAGATCACAGTGACCAGTGGATGGACTCAGACTGCCCCGAGGCAAAAAGGCTCAAGGTCAGTTACGCAGCTACTTCACATTTATAAATTGTCCTGAACAATTTACATAAACACAAGCACAAACTCTGTATGTAAATTTTGCAACAGCATGTCAGCCTGCATTTATAGCAAGTCATGAAATTGTGTTCTCTCCTTCTGTGATTGTGTGTGTTCAGGTTGAGGAGCCAAGTATGCTCTCGGACAGTGAAGATGCAGTGGACAGCAGACAGTGGACACAGCATCACCTCGCAGCCGCAGACATTCGTGTGCCTCCCACCATGGCCCTCACCCCACCTCAAGGAGAGTTTGAAAGTGACTGCATGGACGTTAATGTCAGAGGCCCAGGTTAGTAGTGAGATAATGATTTAGTTTTCACACTAGAACTGTGATTTACACATTTATACTTTTTTATACTTCATTTGTATGATCTGTTATGTTGAGTACTTGAATAGACATAAACTCACCCACACCTGTTTTAATCTCCCACCAGATGGTTTTACACCTCTGATGCTGGCATCATTCTGCGGAGGCGGCTTAGAGCCTGAGATAGCAGAGGAGGAAGAGAATGAGGAGTGTTCAGCCAACATCATCTCTGACCTGATCTACCAGGGCGCTTCCCTTGCTGCGCAAACAGACCGGACTGGTGAGACAGCACTCCACCTGGCTGCCCGTTACGCCCGTGCTGATGCTGCTAAGAGGCTTCTGGATGCCGGCGCAGATGCCAATGCTCAGGACAACACAGGACGTACCCCGCTACATGCTGCAGTGGCTGCAGATGCACAGGGTGTCTTCCAGGTAAACAAACACATGCTGTTCATTGGTCACATCAGAGGTAGAAATGCCTATAACTTATTTTAGCTCACATGTTATATAAAACATAAGGTTGAACCCAATCTTTACCACCCTCCATCCTAGATTCTGATCCGAAACCGGGCTACAGATCTCGACTCCCGTATGTACGATGGCTCCACTGCACTGATCCTGGCTGCACGGCTGGCAGTAGAGGGCATGGTAGAGGAACTCATCACTTGTCATGCTGATGTCAATGCAGTTGATGAATTGGGTACGTGTTTGTCATGTTTCACTCAAGTGAATGTCCAGAAGCAGATTCTCCTGTTTGGCAACAATATTTACGGATACTATAGATTTGTAATGTCATTGTTTGTCGTCTCTCTTTTAGGGAAATCTGCCTTACACTGGGCTGCTGCAGTTAATAATGTGGATGCAACTGTTGCCCTACTGAAGAACGGTGCAAACAAAGATATGCAAGATCTCAAGGTACACCATCTACCACACTGTTACCACACTTTCAGCATTGGCTTAACTAGAGGTATATATGTGTCTAACACTGCCTCTGTTTTGTTTTTCTTTTCAGGAGGAGACCCCTCTGTTCCTTGCAGCCCGTGAGGGCAGCTGTGAGGCTGTGAAGGTTCTGCTGGCTCACTTTGCAAACAGAGAGATCACAGACCATATGGACAGGTTGCCAAGGGACATTGCTCAGGAGCGTATGCACCACGACATTGTTCAGCTTCTTGATGAGTACAATACAGTGAGAAGTCCCCAGGGCCATGGAGGGGCTGGACACCACCTCACTGGTGGACACACTCTGTCTCCTCTCATGTGCCCGCCCAGTGCCTTCCTGCCTAGTCTGAAGAACACCCCACAGGGCAAGAAGAATCGTCGGCCTGGGGCCAAGGGTTCTAGCCTGGGAGGCCCGCATGCTTCCAGTTTGAAGGAGTCAGTCAAGGCCCGCAATAAGAAGCTGACCTTGGACATGCAGAGTGCCTTACTGGAGAGCTCAGTTACCCTGTCCCCAGTTGACTCACTGGACTCACCCCACGGGGGAGCTAGCAACGCTGGCTACATCACCAACCCCACTTCTCCTGTGGCGATGCAGTCACCAGGGCTCTTCCACTCCTCCATGTCTGTTCCAAACACCCCAATGGTACATAGTAGCATGTTGGAGGGAGGTGGGCCCTTTGCTGTGTCTCTAGCACAGCTCAATGACCTGGGAGCTGGAGGAATGTCCTTGCAGGGACGCGTCTCCATGGCCTCTGATGTCAACCATGGCTATGTGCTGAGTTCAGGCCAGATGGGGCTCAACATGGGCATGGTCAGTCCTGTCAGTGTGCCCTTTGACTGGCACAACCGGATGACCCCCTCCTCCCAGTGTGGTCAGCAGGTGGTGAATCTTGTGCAGAGTAGCCAGGCGGGCATGCACCCCCAAAGCCCAGCCATGCAGCAGCAGAACATGCTGATGCACCAACAACAGATCTTCCGTAATCCTATGCTGCAGCCCACTCCTGTTACCTCCACACCCACTATCAGCCCAGTCAAGCTGCCCTCCATCGCTGAGCAGCAGCAACAACAACAGCAGCAGCAGCAGCAGCTCATCAACCACACCATCACCAACCAGCAGAGCATGGCCCGCATGGGCACCTCCACCCCACCGACTCCTCAGACCTCACAACCTCCACCATCCTTCTTCCAGCAGCAGCAGATGCCACAGCAACCTTCTCAGCCCCAGCCCCCTGCTCAGCCTCCACAGGCAGCCACGCCAGCAGCCCAGCCCACTCAGGCTCTGCCCTCCCAGCCAAGTAGCAGCACTGCAGGAACGGAGGATTACCCAACCCCTCCCTCCCAGCACAGCTACTCATCCGCAATGGATGCCACGCCCAAGCATTACCTCCATTTGCCCAGTGAGCACCCGTATCTGACACCATCCCCAGAGTCTCCTGAGCCCTGGTCCAGCCCCTCTCCTCACTGCGTCTCCGATTGGTCAGATTCCACACCCAGCCCAGCAGTTGCTGGCCCTGCCCAGACCCAAATTACTCAAATCCCAGAGGCCAATGGCAAAATGCAGGTGTTTGCATGAAGATCCTATGGCCTCTGCTTGAAAAGGGACCTGGGGTAAAAGAATTTGTGGACTGGCTCTTGGGCCTGTCTGTGTTTCTATGTGTCAGCCTGTTTCCAAGATTTTCATTGGATTTGGATTGACTATGTTTATCACAAGGACCGTCTGCTAGTGATTGTTGCAGAGAAAAAAGTAAAGGGAAATGTGTGTTGTCTGAAAAAAACAGCAGACAATTTAATGAAGTAATTCTGTCACAGATGGACTTGTTTTTTATTATAAAAAAAAAGTATATGAAGAAAACCAAGTCTTTCATTTCAAAGACTTAGGGATACTCTCCTTTAAACTAACAAACATTTAAAAAAGTAGATAAGAGAAAAAAGTAAAATGTTGAAGGGAATTCATTTATTTTTATTTATTGTTTTTATCTCTCTGAACTGCTTTTTTCTTTAGGTTTTTGTCACCCTCTTTCTGTCCCCCAGCTTCTCACATAATGTGCCACCCCGTCTTATTTTATACAGACCGCCTACATTTAGCCAGTGTGGCCGGTAAAGGAATATAATTCATTATTCAGACCAGTTAACAGACAGACAGAGGACTTTTCACCTCTTGACTGATATTTATTCAGGCCAACAACAGCTGGTAAAGATGATAAACTGGCTCTAGCAAATATATATTGAGAGTTGCTCAGCAGTAGTGATATGTTCTGATTTGATTGAATTGTGGTAATTGATTATTTTCCATATGAGTATTATGAAAAGGAATGTAGATGAGTGTCTCTGAAGCACTTCAAGTGACCAGCTTCACAGGGCAAGTGTGGGTACAATACAACATTTAACCACCGTGGATATTTATAATACATGGGTGGCATTTAATCCATGGCAATTTTACTTATGACTTTTCAAAATAAATGAGCAGAGTAAAATTTTAGGTTTAATGCTCCCATTTCATCTGCAGCTTCTCACTGACTTTACAGGACTCTTACCTCCAGGTCTACTGCCAGCCCTGATACCCTCAGTTTTGAAGCTTGTTTTCATTCACTTTAAGAAAGAATTGTTTGCCTAAAATCAGCCTCTCACTGCCCTTTTTTAGTTTGTGTATTAATTTTTTGTTTGTTCCAGTTGTTTTGTACTCTGTATATTTGTGGAAACCATGGATACCTTTTTTTTTAACATCACTTCGGATGTACTAAGCTATGCTTATCAGCTGCTATTTTATATCACTCTTCCCTGCAAACATTCCTACATTTTGCCTGTCTTGTTGAGTCTGGACTCTGTGCCTTTTCAGCAGCATCCAACACAGAAAAGAACCAGATGACAGATAGGTGGAAGTTTAATTTGGTGAGGTCGCATCACGTCCTTCCCTGGACTATATGGAAACATTCCTGGACTATGTGTGGCAGTTGAGGTCTCGTTGACACTCTCACCTCGTGTCTGGTACTGTCTGTGGAGGAGAAGTGGTCAGTGTGAGGGTGTGGCTGCTGGGCTGTGACTGCTTATGCCCTGTCACTCCTCAGGGAGGTGTTTTATGGCATGCAGTGGGACAGTTCCCCTGCATCTACAGTAGCTTGCAGTCCAGGGGCCATGGAGTTGCATCTTAAGATGATTGTTAGAAGAGACTGAAGTTAAAAACACTACTATGTAGTGCTGCACCCTTTAACCTTTTGCAAAATTCTGAGATGACACTCCCAGTCATCCAACTAACACCTTGTGTAATGTCTGACCAACTCTTTATCCTGACCTGAGTGTGCAGGATAGAGGTCATCCTCTCTTTTACACACTATGGACATTTGAGCATAAAGTCAATTGATAATTGTAGAATTTTGAGAAAGTAACCATTGCATTTTCATCTTGTGACAAGGCCACCACTCTTTGCTACTACTATTGTGGTAATCTAATACACCCCCTTACTGTGTCATAGACTGAGTTTATCTTCCATTCATTGTTTTATCCTGTTCACTATAGACTCAGCCACTGTTCTGTCAGACCTGGGAAACATGTTGTTGTTCACAGTCCAGTTCAAATTTTACTGTTTATTGTTTGTTTTTTGTTTTTATTATTTTTATATATATCTGGTCTTTTTAATTTCCCTACCAGGTCGCACTAAGTGTTTTTGTACATTTCAACCTCCCAACTTCTGTTTGTAAATATGTTTGCTCTGGGTAGATCCTTGCTTGAGAAGTCTTATGTTTCTAAAATGATTGTTATGTACTAAAAAGGACAAAAATAAAATGTATTTCATTTAGCATTATTTGAAGCTGAGGCTGTGACTGATATTTTATTGGTCTTGTGTTATTAGAACAGTCATAGATATTGTCTATCATTAATAATTTCAATACTTGTTTAAAAGTAGTTCAAAATCATTGTACATAAAACTTTTCCACAGTTTTTCTTTCTACAGTCAAAAGTTGTAAAATAAGTTACTTATAATAAAAACTGTAGGGAACTACATTTTTTTGTGTCCTCGTGTTCAGTGATTATTTCATATTTTAAAGGAGGATGTTCATGAATTCAGGTTCCCACAATCATAAGTATGAGATGTAGCTAAGATGAATTACATGGTATTTTTATAGTCTGAAATGTTACTTGTTCAGTCCAATACAACAGCCCTACAATAAGTGTTATCATGGTGATTCTTAGGTTTGATAATTAATTTTTGATTTCTGAAATCAGAATTTGTGATAATATTGTATAGGATTGCATTATATTCTATGTTGCCTGTTGTTTTGTGCTCCAATACAAGCAACAGCCAAAAAGGTTACCACAAGACACCTCTTGATCTGTCTGCGTCAATTTACATCAACAATGTACAGTGCAAGCTTCACAATGTTGGTATTTGTGGCAGACTTATATTAGATTAGATTGTATATGTAGGTGATCAGGTTATTGTGTCCACTTCCATCAAATGTACTTTCATACTGAAAGACTGAAATGGAGATAGAAAGATAGGGATAAAAATAACCAACTCCTCATTCTAGTACACCCCTCTGTCCAAATAAGTACCGAATGAAATCTCCTGATTTATTTTTGGCTGTGAGTAGCAGCTGCTACTGGTAATTAGTCAAACCAAGGAAATCAACAAGGCTTTAATGTGTATGTGAACTTGTACACAGACTACTACTACTGACTGTTTACTTCAAGTTCAGCTTGCTCTGTAAGTCTGCTATACAGGAGATTAAACCCAGAAAATTACAGTGCCAAACTAGGAGACACCCCTTAGGATTACCATCAAATTACTACATCAGAGCAATAATGGTGAGTTTGGTGTGACTGATGCACTTTACTGTATTTTTCACTAAAACACTATCAGAGAAAATATTTCTGGTTCTTACTGCAGGTTTTGTGTTTTCATTACAGGATTTTATTGTTTTACTCCTCCTGATCCCAGTGGCAGTCTGCTCCCCAGTGTTTCTCCCAGTTGACTGCACTGACTTGTACAACAGAGGTTTCGGTCAAAGTGGGGTTTACACCATCTACCCAGGAGGACCAGTCTCCCCAGTCCAGGTCTACTGTGACATGGGCTGTCAGGATGAACCTGATAGCGGTAAATGGACGGTATGTGTGTTTATTATTCAACCTTTAACGGCTGTTCATCAAATAATTTTAGACTTCATTTCCACTGCAGGATATCTCATTGCACTTTGTGTCTTATGTTAGGCCATTAAAAATGAGTGCCAGTGAGAAAACTGAAAAAAAAAATATTAATGTGAAATTAGCTAGGTTAGCCAACACATGCAGCCAACTGAGCAACCGAGTAGCATTAGTTAAGAAAATCTAGCCATAAAAAAGTAAGGTAAATATAGAACCTTTGGCCTCAATTTACAGTGGTTGGGCTACTACTTTGCTCGATTATGCATAAGCTGAGTGAGAAAAAGGGATTTGATATTTTCACATCTAAAATCACTTAGCAGCATGCTATGATTTGAACTTAATATTTTTTGATCAAGTAGGGGGAAAGTAATTCTTTTTAGGACCAGTTTAACAAAGCACAGCTGGTGACACATTATATTGGAGCACTGCCCCTAACTACACATTCCACTCCAGGTCATCCAAAGAAGAAAGGACGGCACCGTTAACTTTTACCGTGGATGGGATCCGTACAGAACTGGATTTGGACAAGCATCTGGAGAATACTGGTTGGGTAAGACTTAAGAAATCGGTGATTTAGATTTTGGTGTTATTGCATGGTTGCTCTCAAGTATATTGTATAAATTGTTTTTTCTTTATAACACTGCTGAAGGAAAAGCAATTGATTTTGAAAATAAACTTTAATTCAATGAATTTAATTGTTTTTTGTTTTTGTGTACACAACTTTTCTCCAAAGTGCCTTTGTTCCATCCTTGTGTAAATGTTCTCTGCCAGGTCTGGAGAACATTCACCTCCTCACTCTGAGGAAGAGCTATCAACTGAGGGTAGACATGGAAGACTTTGAAGGGGGAAAGACCTTTGTCCATTATTCCACCTTCTCTGTGGGTCCAGAGCTGGAGGGCTACAAACTTAGTCTTAGTGGCTTCACAGACGGAGGAGGTGGTGAGTCTCATAGATTGTGAAATGGTAGGTTCAGTGTCTGTCACTAAACATGCAAGTGCAAGATCAATCAATTTCCTTTTTCTTTTTTCCAGGGGCTTCACTAACTGCACATAATGGTCTCAAGTTTTCTACATTTGACAAAGACCAGGATACTCATGCTAAAAACTGTGCCACGCTATACCTGGGAGGATGGTGGTATGGAGAATGTCACGCTGTTAATGCCAATGGTCTTTACTCGTGGGGCAGCTCAACCTTTGGGATTGGAATCAATTGGGAGTCTTGGAAAGGATATGAATATTCTCTGAAAGCCATTACAATGAAGATAAGAGCCAGTGACAGTAATGTTAGCAATTAAATATTTACTCTTTTCTTATTTTCAAATATGGCTGATTTATTTTGTTTCGTCATGTATTGATTTCTTTGATTTCTCTCTGCCAATATGAAAGATCATATGCAGTGTGGTGCTATCATTCCTTACTTAACTATTTTTGTAATAATAGACTCATTACAGCACTGTGAAACATATCATTTCTGTATTGGTTTTATTATCATGCTCTTATTTTCCTTAAAATTTAACAGTCAAACATATAATATTGTTACTTCATGAGAGCAAAAAATCAAAGAGTGGTTATGTTTCACATTTCTGTTACTATACAGTATTTACCTGTAAATATCTGGAGAAAGTTTAAAAGTTTAAAATATTGCACAGCAAGATATAAAGTCAATACATGTCAGGTGCATATACACAGTACACGAGGAATCATTACTATTTTTGTAGTTGCTGTCTCACACAGATAACAGACAGACAACATCCAGTGGCCCCCGATCCAAGCTCCTCAGAGGGAAACTTCTGTCACCTTACAGCTGGATATTATACAGTGACAACAAGATGTATATACTACACTACAGTCAATCACTGACTCCTTAAGCGTAACATTTATGGTCTGTGCAACTCGACAGTCAAATCTTTATTTCTTCCCTACCCTCTTCTGCAGCATGCGCAGCACCCCTAGAGTAGCATTGAACACGCTGTCATGTTTAAAGATCATCTTATAAAAGGTGTCCAGAGGCAGGCGACCTGTTGGATCTGCATGTTTCAGTGCAGTCATGGGCATGTACAGGCGGTTGGTCTGGTGGCGCAGAGGAGGCTGCTTGGCTGTGATCACTTCAACTGTTTGCTGAATGATAAAAATAAAAACATTTCAACACTGGAAGGGACCTCCTTGTGCATTTTCACAAATCCAGTTATTTTTAGTGACCTTTAAACTCAGATAGAAACAAAACTGTAATCACTTGCCTCGGCCACTTCTTCTGGTGTCTGGCCTAACGAGGCAAAGACCTTTCTTGAGTATGGGAGGTAAACTTCACGGAAGATTTTGGCGGTCTCCTCGTCTGTTCCTGATAGATCCATCTTCTCTGCATCTTCATACACTTTCCTTTCAAACTCTGTCACCACTGGGCCAGGTTCCACTAGAGTTGTCCTTGTCACAGAGATATAAAAGGACACACACACAGGACCGCTGCTGCATTACAGTTGACAAGTTGTAAAAATCCTACTGCTGTGTGCGTACAGATATCTCAAGTTTTAGGCTGAATCAAGCTGATAAAGAAGATGTATTTTTCAGGACTTGTAATTACTTGATGTTAAACTTCAATGCTTGCACTGCCAGACTTTCACAAAATCCTTCCACAGCAAATTTGGAGGCAGAGTAGACATCATTGAACAGAAGCCCTGTGTAGAAATATAAAGAAACCTATTAGTAACCTCTTAGAGCTCTTTTATTTGTTAGCTTCTCCTGAAATCTCACTGACACAAACAAACACACCCTGTATTCCCATGACGCTACTCATCACCACAATATGCCCGCTCTTCCGTCGCTTCATGTCAGGCAGCACCTCTTTCACCAGCCGTGCCAGCCCGAAGAAGTTTGTGTCAAAGAGCTCCTTCATGTCGACGATACTTTGGCACTCCAGCGGTCCAATCATGCCAGTGCCTGCATTATTCACTATAACAGCAGAATATCCTGTTATTACACTGTATGCTTGTGGAGAGAGCTTAAATTCACTTATAAAATGTCTTTGAGAATGAGAGGGGACAGACCAAGAATATCCACCCTTCTGTCTGGCAGGCTGTTGACACACTCTCTGATGGAGTCTTCACAACAGGCATCTAACTGTTTGATTTCCAAGGTTTTATTTAAGGAATCACCAGCTGCTTGTTCCAAAGGCCCCCGTTTCCCAAGATCCCTCATTGTGGCAACCACTGCCTCAGATAAATAATGAATATACTGGGTGTCAGTAGTTTTAAATATCTCTTTCATCTACAGTATTTCATTTATTTGGTTGAGGAGAGTGAATGGCTTACCTTTGAACCGTTTAAACTCATCTTTAGCCAGCCGTGCAGCCACAGCTAAGCCAATGCCAGAGGAGCACCCAGTCACCAACACCCTCCTGGTTCCCATGGCTTTTTGACCTCTGATCTCAAGGGTCAGGAGGATCCTGAATGCTCAGTTAAAAAATGCTGTGGACAAGGAAATGTAGCTCAAGCAATATTCCTCTCACAATATGATGTCATTGTTATCAATTATGTTATTTTGTGTTGAATTGTTGTAATTCCCCTTTTGGTGAACTTTTTGTTCAGTTACTGATTTCTGAGTTTGCCTTGAATGCTTTTCTAAAAATCCCCAGAGCAAGTGCATGAAAATGGATGTGAGACAGTGATAACAACAGCACAGTAACAACTAGAAGGGCATTCAGAGAGCACAGACCTCTGCCAAGGCCAAAGTCAAACAACACACACCGGACTGCATCAAATTCATAGTAAACGATCCAAATCTGCCCACAATCTTATGGGTTCTTTCCTGGCCCATGGCCCATCCCTCCCAACAAGTTTGGTGCAAACAGGCAAAAATCATCTTTATTTCTTTTGTGAAATCACTGCATGCTGATGCAAAATAATAAATCTTCTGAGAACCATTTGTTCCTCTGGGAGCTGACCCAAATGCTACAGCTTGATGTTTGCAATGTAATCTCATTGTGCTTGCACTGCAAATATCTATATAATAAGTCAGTCTTAATATCACATTTGGCCATTTACACATAAATGGGAAAACTGAAAACTGCACCACGACTTCTAGGTAGAAGAGCCGTTGCTGTACACAATTGATTTAAATCAAAATTCAACAAATTAAGTAACTGGATGTGTGAAGCCGACTTTGGCCCAGTGAGGCACCACTGAGGCTAGTTTGGTATTTGTTCAAAGATTATATTGGCTCTGATCTGATTTATCCAGGAATGCCTACAACAGCAGCTGTAGTGCATGGTACATACAGGCCCTTAATTCACACATGAACCTTGTGACAGGTATGGTCAGTATTTTTGAAATGCACAACCTGACAATAGAAAAATAACAATTTTGGATATCCAGACCCACCCATCAGTGTGTGGTAATTCGTTTTTATGAAAGTATTCACTAGGAAGGTATTCAGTTGCTTCTTTATGACCATTATTTGCTTCCACAGAGCTGGAGCCAAGTTTAACCTGACTGCACTGGGGAAGTTGATCTATAACAATGCATCAGATTGTATAATTAACTACAAACTGATGTAGTGGAGTCAGATCTGTGGAGTATAATATTTCTATCTGGAATACAATGAATTATTGCATAAAATGATCATATTCAAGTACCTCAAAATTGTGGTTGAGCACAGTACTTGAGTGATGTACTGAGTTAATTGTAGGCAATATCATCCAAAGTGCACATACATTACAGTGTCATCACAGGGACTCAAATATACGAAGAGGTCACTATAAACCGTAAGTACTGAAGAAACTGTAAATCCCCACAGGACGAGTTGACTACAGTGAAGTCCAGACGTGTAGGTCTGCTTGTAGGTGGTTCTGTAGTCTACCAACCTGTAGAGCGAGCAGCGCGTCCTCCACAGCGGTAGATGTGGGAAACAGAGATCGTGATAAACCAGTTGATCGATAAACTAACGCTACAGCAAGCATTCAGGCAGGAGGGACGTCATGGCCAAGTCATATGGGGACACACGGCTACATAAGCCGAGCGATTACCTAAATGGGTCACACAGTCCGACTCAGTTTGTGGGAGTTGTAGTTCTCTGAGTGACATAATGCATGCCTGTATGCTATCGAGGTAGATTTATCTCAATATTATTTGTGTGGACACACATTGACAAACCGTACGTAAATGTGTAATCTGTAAATATAAAAAACCTTCCACAAATACAAAACTTCAAGGGCGTAGGTTTGGTCCCAGCATCGATAGGGACTCAAGAACGCTACCCCCCTCCAAAACAAAGAGATTGACTTTTTAATGCCGTCAACCAGGCGGTTTATTAACATAGAATATCTGAATTTACATTCAGAAATGCCCATATGCAAATGTAATATATGTACATATGTTGAATTTTCGTATATGAGATATATGTACATATGAAGTAAAATCATACATGTACACAGTATAGCCTAAATATGTAAAACTTACATATGAAACCTGTTAGAAATTGCATATATCATATATTGACATGAATGCCTACCTAAGAGAAACATTTATTTACGTATGTCTGTTTATATTATAGGTTTATATTATAGACCTGTGCTACATAAATATATATCAATCCCAAAGACTGTAATAATATGTTCATTATATATGTAAATAGAAAATATATTCATTTATGGTTACATTTAATAAGAAATTATTAAGAAAATGATATACAAACATTAAAAATTTTAATGGACATGTTGATGTAATGAAGTTGCATTTTACCTTGAGTATTTCATATATGTTATAAATTTATATCTTCATATATCCAGTGGATTTATATATGTCATAATAATAAATAAATATATATATATATATATATATATAGATGACATTTATGATAACATCAATCTTGATGTACGTATAAATATATCATATATATGTCACAAGCCATAGCATTGTAAGGCACAAAAAAATCATGAAAACGTTATAGTATACAAAAGATTAAAGATCATAAAAACAACATGGTATAGTAAGGGATGAAAGGGTACAAAAACATCATATTATAGTAAGGCAAAAAAGTAATAAAACGTCATAGGATAGTAAGGCATAAAAAGCCATAAAAACATCATAGTATAGTAAGGCCTAAAACGTCATAAAAATATCATAGTATAATAAGGCATTAAAAGTCATAAAAACGTAATAGTATAGTAAGGAATAAAAGTCATAAAACTTTATACTATAGTAAGGTAAATAGATATCAAAAGACGTCATACAGGCATGAAAATGTCAAAAAAGTATAGTATAGTAGTAGTATAGTAAGGCAAAAAATAACATATCATCATAAGGTAGGCCGAGCCCAGGACTTGAACCCACAACCATCAGATGGTAACGCAAGAGCTTAGCAAAAAAATGTCATAGTATAGTAAGGCGAAAAAATTTCAAAAAACGTCATAATATAGTAAGACATAAAAATGACGTATTATCATAAGGCATAAAAATGTTAAATTATATTGAGGTAGGCCAAGTCCAGGACTTGAATCCACAGCCTTCAGATTGTAAGGAAAGACCTTTAACCTCTGAACCACCAACATACCCTTTCCAGAAGTTTTTGTAGTATTGCATAAAAACGTCATAGTATAGTAGAGCATAAAAACGTCAAAAAACGTCATAGCATAGTAACGCAAAAAATCTGTCAAAGTATAGTAAGGCAAAAAAATTTCAAAAAACGTCATAGTATAGTAAGGCACGAAAATGTCAAAAATTGTCATAGTAAGGCATAAAAATGTCATAGTATAGTAAGGCAAAAGAAAGTCAAAAAACGTCATAGCATAGTAACGCAAAAAATCTGTCAAAGTATAGTAACGCAAAAAATTGTCAAAAAAGGTCATAGTATAGTAAGGCAAAAAAATGTCATAGTATAGTAAGGCATAAAAATGTCATAGTATAGTAAGGCAAAAAAATTTCAAAAAACGTCATAGTATAGTAAGACATAAAAAAGGCGAAAATTGTCATAGTAAGGCATAAAAATGTCAAAAATCGTCATAGTATAGTAATGCAAAAAAATGTCATAGTATAGTAGGGCAAAAAATGACGTATTATAATAAGGTAGGCCAAGTGCAGGTCTCAAACCCACAACCTTCAGATTGTAAGGCAAGAGCTTTAACCATTGAACCACCAACATACTCTTTCCAGAAATTTTTGTAGTATGGCATAAAAACGTCATAGTATAGTAAGGCATAAAAATTTCAAAAAATGTCATAGTATAGTAAGACATAAAAAAGGTTAAAATTGTCATAGTAAGGCATAAAAATGTCATAGTATAGTAATGCAAAAAAATTTCATAGTATAGTAAGGCAAAAAATGACGTATTATCATAAGGTAGGCCAAGTGCAGGCCTCAAACCCACAACCTTCAGATTGTAAGGCAAGAGCTTTAACCACTGGACCACCAACATACTCTTTCCAGAAATTTTTGTAGTGTGGCACATCATAGTATAGTAAGGAATAAACGTCATAGTATAGTAAGGCATAAAAATGGCATAAAAATGTGAAAAAACATCATAGTATAGTAAGGCATGAAAATTTCAAAAAAACGTCATAGTTTAGTAAAGCATGAAAATGACCAAAATTGTCATAGTAAGGCATAAAAATGTTAAATTATATTGAGGTAGGCCAAGTCCAGGACTTGAATCCACAGCCTTCAGATTGTAAGGAAAGACCTTTAACCTCTGAACCACCAACATACCCTTTCCAGAAGTTTTTGTAGTATTGCATAAAAACGTCATAGTATAGTAAAGCATAAAAACGTCATAGTATAGTAAGGCATAAACATATCAAAAATCGTCATAATATAGTAAGGCATAAAAATATAATAGTATAGTAAGGCAAAAAAAAATTCAAAAAACGTCATAGTATAGTAAAGCACGAAAATGTCAAAAATTGTCATAGTAAGGCATAAAAATGTCATAGTATAATAAGGCAAAAAAAAGTCAAAAAACTACATAGCATAGTAACGCAAAAAATCTGTCAAAGTATAGTAAGGTAAAAAATTGTCAAAAAAGGTCATAGTATAGTAAGGCATAAAAATGTCATAGTATAGTAAGGCATAAATCTGTCATAGTATAGTAAGGCATAAAAATGTCATAGTATAGTAAGGCAAAAAAATGTCAAAAACATCATAGTATAGTAAAGCATTAAAATGTCAAAAAATGTTATAGTATAGTAAGGCATAAAAAATGTCATAGTATAGTAAGGCATAAAAAAATGTCAAAAACGTCATAGTATAGTAAGCCATGAAAATGTCAAAAATTGTCATAGTAAGGCACAAAAATGTCATATTATAGTAAGGCATAAAAATATCAAAAGAACGTCATAGTATAGTAATGTCAAAAAACGTCATAGTATAGAAAGGCAAAAAATGACGTATTATCATAAGGTAGGCCAAGTGCAGGCCTCAAACCCACAACCTTCAGATTGTAAGGCAAGAGCTTTAACCACTTAACCACCAACATACTCTTTCCAGAAATTTTTGTAGTATGGCATAAAAACGTCATAGTATAGTAAGGCAAAAGAATTTCAAAAAACGTCATAGTATAGTAACGCAAAAAATCTGTCATAGTATAGTAAGGCATAAAAATGTCATAGTATAGTAAGGCATAAAAAAATGTCAAAAACGTCATAGTATAGTAAGGCATAAAAATGTCAAAAAATGTCATAGTATAGTAAGGCATAAAAATGTCATAGTATAGTAAGGCTAAAAAATTTCAAAAAACGTCATAGTATAGTAAGGCAAAAAAAAGTCAAAAAACGTCATAGTATAGTAAGGCAAAAAATATGTCATAGTATAGTAAGGCAAAAAATTGTCAAAAAAACGTCATAGTATAGTAATGCAAAAAATCTGTCATAGTATAGTAAGGCATAAAAATGTCAAAAAATGTCATAGTATAGTAAGGCATAAAAATGTCATAGTATAGTAAGGCAAAAGAATTTCAAAAAACGTCATAGTATAGTAACGCAAAAAATCTGTCATAGTATAGTAAGGCATAAAAATGTCATAGTATAGTAAGGCAAAAAAATGTCAAAAACGTCATAGTATAGTAAAGCATTAAAATGTCAAAAAATGTTATAGTATAGTAAGGCATAAAAAATGTCATAGTATAGTAAGGCAAAAAAATTTCAAAAAACGTCATAGTATATTAAGGCATGAAAATGTCATAGTATAGTAAGCCATGAAAATGTCAAAAATTGTCATAGTAAGGCACAAAAATGTCATATTATAGTAAGGCACAAAAATGTCATATTATAGTAAGGCATAAAAATGTCAAAAGAACGTCATAGTATATTAATGTCAAAAAACGTCATAGTATAGTAAGGAAAAAAATGACGTATTATCATAAGGTAGGCCAAGTGCAGGCCTCAAACCCACAACCTTCAGATTGTAAGGCAAGAGCTTTAACCACTTAACCACCAACATACTCTTTCCAGAAATTTTTGTAGTATGGCATAAAAACGTCATAGTATAGTAAGGCATAAAAATGTGAAAAAACATCATAGTATAGTAAGGCATGAAAATGTCATAGTATAGTAAGGCATAAAAAAATGTCAAAAACGTCAAAGTATAGTAAGGCAAAAAAACGTCATAGTATAGTAAGGCAAAAAATTGTCAAAAAACGTCATAGTATAGTAAAGCATGAAAATGTCAGAGTATAGTAAGGCATAAAAAAATGTCAAAAAACGTCATAGTATAGTAAGGCAAAAAAAAGTGAAAAAACGTCATAGTATAGTAAGGCAAAAAATATGTCATAGTATAGTAAGGCAAAAAATTGTCAAAAAACGTCATAGTATAGTAAAGCATGAAAATGTCAGAGTAAAGTAAAGCATAAAAAAATGTCAAAAAACGTCATAGTATAGTAAGGCATAAAAATGTCAAAAAACGTCATAGTAAAGTAAGGCATAAAAATGTCATCGTATAGTAAGGCAAAAAAATTTCAAAAACGTCATAGTATAGTAAGGCACAAAATGACATATTATCGTAAGTTAGGCCAAGTCCAAGTCTCGAACCCTCAACCTTCAGATTGTAATGCAAGAGCTTTGACAACTGAACCACAAACTTCTACCACTTCTTTGTAGTATAGCATAAAAACGTCATAGTATAGTAAGGCATAAAAATGTGAAAAAACATCATAGTATAGTAAGGCATGAAAATGTCATAGTATAGTAAGGCATAAAAAAATGTCAAAAACGTCATAGGATAGTAAGGCATAAAAATGTCAAAAAATGTCATAGTATAGTAAGGCATAAAAATGTCAAAAAATGTCATAGTATAGTAAGGCATAAAAATGTCATAGTATAGTAAGGCTAAAAAATTTCAAAAAACGTCAAAGTATAGAAAGGCAAAAAAAAGTCAAAAAATGTCATAGTATAGTAAGGCAAAAAATATGTCATAGTATAGTAAGGCAAAAAATTGTCAAAAAAGGTCATAGTATAGTAGGGCATAAAAATGTCATAGTATAGTAAGGCTAAAAAATTTCAAAAAACGTTATAGTATAGTAAGGCAAAAAAAAGTCAAAAAACGTCATAGTATAGTAAGGCAAAAAATATGTCATAGTATAGTAAGGCAAAAAATTGTCAAAAAAACGTCATAGTATAGTAATGCAAAAAATCTGTCATAGTATAGTAAGGCATAAAAATGTCAAAAAATGTCATAGTATAGTAAGGCATAAAAATGTCAAAAAACGTCATAGTAAAGTAAGGCATGAAAATGTCATAGTATAGTAAGGCATAAAAAAAAGTCAAAAACGTCATAGTATAGTAAGCCATGAAAATGTCAAAAATCGTCATAGTAAGGCACAAAAATGTCATAGTATAGTAAGGCATAAAAATGTCAAAAAACGTCTTAGTAAAGTAAGGCATTAAAATGTAATAGTATAGTAAGGCAAAAAAATTTCAAAAAAACGTCATAGTATAGTAAGGCATGAAAACGTCATAGTATAGTAAGGCATAAAAATGTCAAAAGAACGTCATAGTATAGTAATGTCAAAAAACGTCATAGTATAGTAAGGAAAAAAATGACGTATTATCATAAGGTAGGCCAAGTGCAGGCCTCAAACCCACAACCTTCAGATTGTAAGGCAAGAGCTTTAACCACTTAACCACCAACATACTCTTTCCAGAAATTTTTGTAGTAAGGCATGAAAATGTCATAGTATAGTAAGGCATAAAAAAATGTCAAAAACGTCATAGGATAGTAAGGCATAAAAATGTCAAAAAATGTCATAGTATAGTAAGGCATAAAAATGTCATAGTATAATAAGGCTAAAAAATTTCAAAAAACATCAAAGTATAGTAAGGCAAAAAAAAGTCAAAAAACGTCATAGTATACTAAAGCATGAAAATGTCAGAGTATAGTAAGGCAAAAAAATTTCAAAAACGTCATAGTATAGTAAAGCATGAAAATGTCAGAGTAAAGTAAGGCATAAAAAAATGTCAAAAAACGTCATAGTATAGTAAGGCATAAAAATGTCAAAAAACGTCATAGTAAAGTAAGGCATAAAAATGTCATCGTATAGTAAGGCAAAAAAATTTCAAAAACGTCATAGTATAGTAAGGCACAAAATGACATATTATCGTAAGTTAGGCCAAGTCCAAGTCTCGAACCCTCAACCTTCAGATTGTAATGCAAGAGCTTTGACAACTGAACCACAAACTTCTACCACTTCTGTGTAGTATAGCATAAAAACGTCATAGTATAGTAAGGCATAAAAATGTGAAAAAACATCATAGTATAGTAAGGCATGAAAATGTCATAGTATAGTAAGGCATAAAAAAATGTCAAAAACGTCATAGGATAGTAAGGCATAAAAATGTCAAAAAATGTCATAGTATAGTAAGGCATAAAAATGTCATAGTATAGTAAGGCTAAAAAATTTCAAAAAACATCATAGTATAGTAAGGCTTGAAAATGTCAAAAAACGTCATAGTATAGTAAGGCATAAAAATGTGAAAAAACATCATAGTATAGTAAGGCTTGAAAATGTCAAAAAACGTCATAGTATAGTAAGGCATGAAAATGTCAAAAATTGTCATAGTAAGGCATAAAAACGTGATAGTATGGCAAAAAATGTCATATTATAGTAAGGTAGGCCAAGTCCAGGAATTGAACCCACAGCCTTCAGATTGTAAGGCAAGAACTTTAAACTCTGAACCACCAACATACCCTTTCCAGAAGTTTTGTAGTATTGCATAAAAACGTCATAGTATAGTAAGGCATATAAATGTCATAGTATATTAAGGCAAAAACATTTAAAAAAACGTCATAGTATAGTAAGGCATGAAAATGTCATAGTGTAGTAATGCATCAAAATGTCAAAAAACGTCATAGTATAGTAAGGCATAAAAACGTCATAGTATAGTAAGGCAAAAAATGACATATTATCATAAGGTAGGCCAAGTCCAGACCTTGAACCATAAACTTCAGATTGTTAGGCAAGAGCTTTAACCACTGTACCACCAACATACTCTTTCAAAACTGTATTTTATTAAGGCATAAAAATGTCATAGTAGAGTATGACAAAAAAGGTAAAAAAAAACGTCATACTATAACAAGGCATAAAACCGTCATGGTATAGTATGGCAAAAAATCAAAAAAAAAAAAATCATATTATATTAAGGAAAAAAAATGTCATAGTATAATAAGGAAAAAAATGTCAAAAATCGTCATAGTATAGTAAAGCAAAAAGTGACATATCATTGTAAGGTAAGCCAGGGTCTCAAACCCACAACCTTCAGATTGTAATGCAAGAGCTTTAACCACTGAACCACCAACATACCCTTTCCAGCACACTTTGTAGTATGGCATAAAAACGTCATAGTATAGTAAGGCATAAAAATGTGAAAAAACGTCATAGTAAAGTAAGGTATAAAAATGGCAAAAATCGTTATAGTATAGTAAGGAAAAAAATGTCATATTATAGTAAGGTAGGACAAGCCAGGATTTGAACCTACAACCTTCAGATTATAAGGCAAGAGCTTCAACCACTGAACCAACAACATACTCGTTCAAGTGTCTATTGTAATAAGGCATAAAAACGTCATAGTAGAGTAAGACATAAAAATGTCAAAAAACGTCATAGTATAGAAGGGCATAAAAATGTCATAGAATAGTAAGGTAGGCCAAATCCAGGACTTGAACCCACAGCCTTCAAATTGTAAGGCAAGACCTTTAACCTCTGAACCACCAACATACCATTTCCAGAAGTTTTGTAGTATTGCATAAAAACATCATAGTATAGTAAAGCATAAAACCGTCATAGTATAGTAAGGCAAAAAAATTTCAAAAACGTCATAGTATAGTAAAGCATTAAAATTTCAAAAAATGTTATAGTATAGTAAGTCATAAAATTGTCATAGTATAGTAAGGCAAAAAAATTTCAAAAAATGTCATACTATAGTAAGGCATGAAAATGTCATAGTATAGTAAGGCATAAAAAAATTTCAAAAACGTCATAGTATAGTAAGGCATGAAAAGGTCAAAAATCGTCATAGTAAGGCACAAAAATGTCATAGTATAGTAAGGCATAAAAATGTCAAAAAACGTCTTAGTAAAGTAAGGCATTAAAATGTAATAGTATAGTAAGGCAAAAAAATTTCAAAAAAACGTCATAGTATAGTAAGGCATGAAAACGTCATAGTATAGTAAGGCATGAAAATGTCATAGTATAGTAAGGAAAAAAATGTCAAAAAAAGTCATAGTATAGTAAGGCATAAAAATGTCAAAAAATGTCATAGTATAGTAAGGAATAAAAATGTCATAGTATAGAAGGGCATAAAAATGTCATAGAATAGTAAGGTAGGCCAAATCCAGGACTTGAACCCACAGCCTTCAAATTGTAAGGCAAGACCTTTAACCTCTGAACCACCAACATACCATTTCCAGAAGTTTTGTAGTATTGCATAAAAACATCATAGTATAGTAAGGCATAAAAACGTCATAGTATAGTAAGGCAAAAAAATTTCAAAAAACGTCATAGTATAGTAAAGCATTAAAATTTCAAAAAATGTTATAGTATAGTAAGTCATAAAATTGTCATAGTATAGTAAGTCAAAAAAAGTCAAAAAATGTCAAAAAATGTCATACTATAGTAAGGCATGAAAATGTCATAGTATAGTAAGGCAAAAAAATTTCAAAAAACGTCATAGTATAGTAAGGCATGAAAAGGTCAAAAATCGTCATAGTAAGGCACAAAAATGTCATAGTATAGTAAGGCATAAAAATGTCAAAAAACGTCTTAGTAAAGTAAGGCATTAAAATGTAATAGTATAGTAAGGCAAAAAAATTTCAAAAAACGTCATAGTATAGTAAGGCATGAAAACGTCATAGTATAGTAAGGCATGAAAATGTCATAGTATAGTAAGGAAAAAAATGTCAAAAAAAGTCATAGTATAGTAAGGCATAAAAATGTCAAAAAATGTCATAGTATAGTAAGGAATAAAAATGTCATAGTATAGTAAGGCAAAAAAAATTCAAAAACATCATAGTATAGTAAGGCATTAAAATGTCATAGTATAGTAAGGCAAAATTTTTTTTTAAAAACGTCATAGTATAGTAAGGCATAAAAATGTCATAGTATAGTAAGGCATTTAACCACTGAACCACCAACATACCTTTTCCAGCACACTTTGTAGTATGGCATAAAAACGTCATAGTATAGTAAGGCATAAAAATGTGAAAAAACGTCATAGTAAAGTAAGGTATAAAAATGGCAAAAATCGTTATAGTATAGTAAGGAAAAAAATGTCATATTATAGTAAGGTAGGACAAGCCAGGATTGGAACCTACAACCTTCAGATTATAAGGCAAGAGCTTCAACCACTGAACCACTAACATACTCATTCAAGGGTCTATTGTATTAAGGCATAAAAACGTCATAGTAGAGTAAGACATAAAAATGTCAAAAAACGTCATAGTATAATAGGGCATAAAAATGTCATAGAATAGTAAGGCAGGCCAAATCCAGGACTTGAACCCACAGCCTTCAGATTGTAAGGCAAGACCTTTAACCTCTGAACCACCAACATACCATTTCCAGAAGTTTTTGTAGTATTGCATAAAAACGTCATAGTATAATAAAGCATAAAAACGTCATCGTATAGTAAGTCAAAAAAAGTCAAAAACGTCATAGTATAGTAAAGCATTAAAATTTCAAAAAATGTTATAGTATAGTAAGGCATGAAAATGTCAAAAATGTCATAATACAGTAAGGCATGAAAATGTCAAAAATCGTCATAGTAAGGCACAAAAATGTCATAGTATAGTAAGGCATAAAAATGTCAAAAAAACGTCTTAGTAAAGTAAGGCATAAAAATGTCATAGTATAGTAAGGCATAAAAATGTCAAAAAAACGTCTTAGTAAAGTAAGGCATAAAAATGTCATAGTATAGTAAGGGAAAACAATTTCAAAAAACGTCATAGTATGGTAAGGCATTAAAATGTAATAGTATAGTAAGGCAAAAAAATTTCAAAAAAACGTCATAGTATAGTAAGGCATGAAAATGTCATAGTATAGTAAGGGAAAAAAAT
Source organism: Seriola aureovittata (assembly GCF_021018895.1). Classification (NCBI taxonomy): domain Eukaryota; kingdom Metazoa; phylum Chordata; class Actinopteri; order Carangiformes; family Carangidae; genus Seriola; species Seriola aureovittata. Next base: position 10,977,032 of record NC_079380.1, read on the forward strand.
GTCAAAAACGTCATAGTATAGTATGGCTTAAAAATGTCAAAAAATGTCATAGTATAGTAAGGAATAAAAATGTCATAATATAGTAAGGCAAAAAAAATTCAAAAACATCATAGTATAGTAAGGCATTAAAATGTCATAGTATAGTAAGGCAAAAAAATGTCAAAAACGTCATAGTATAGTAAGGCATGAAAATGTCAAAAAATGTCATAGTATAGTAAGGCATAAAAAATGTAATAGTATAGTAAGGCAAAAAAATTTCAAAAAACGTCATAGTATAGTAAGGCATGAAAATGTCATAGTATAGTAAGGCATAAAAATGTCAAAAAATGTCATAGTATAGTAAGACATTAAAATGTCATACTATACTAAGGCAAAAAAATTTCAAAAAAACGTCATAGTATAGTAAGGCCTAAAAATGTCATAGTATAGTAAGGCAAAAAAATGTCAAAAACGTCATACCATAGTAAGGCATGAAAATGTCAAAAAATGTCATAGTATAGTAAGGCATAAAAATGTAATAGTATAGTAAGGCAAAATATTTTCAAAAAACGTCATAGTATAGTAAGGCATAAAAATGTCATAGTATAGTAAGGCAAAAAAATTTAAAAAAACGTCATAGTATAGTAAGGCATGAAAATGTCATAGTATAGTAAAGCATTAAAAAATGTCAAAAACGTCATAGTATAGTAAAGCATGAAAATGTCAGAGTATAGTAAGGCATAAAAAAATGTCAAAAAACGTCATAGTATAGTAAGGCAAAAAAAAGTCAAAAAACGTCATAGCATAGTAAGGCAAAAAATATGTCATAGTATAGTAAGGCAAAAAATTGTCAAAAAACGTCATAGTATAGTAAAGCATGAAAATGTCAGAGTAAAGTAAAGCATAAAAAAATGTCACAAAACGTCATAGTATAGTAAGGCATAAAAATGTCAAAAAACGTCATAGTAAAGTAAGGCATAAAAATGTCATCGTATAGTAAGGCAAAAAAATTTCAAAAACGTCATAGTATAGTAAGGCACAAAATGACATATTATCGTAAGTTAGGCCAAGTCCAAGTCTCGAACCCTCAACCTTCAGATTGTAATGCAAGAGCTTTGACAACTGAACCACAAACTTCTACCACTTTTTTGTAGTATAGCATAAAAACGTCATAGTATAGTAAGGCATAAAAATGTGAAAAAACATCATAGTATAGTAAGGCATGAAAATGTCATAGTATAGTAAGGCATAAAAAAATGTCAAAAACGTCATAGGATAGTAAGGCATAAAAATGTCAAAAAATGTCATAGTATAGTAAGGCATAAAAATGTCATAGTATAGTAAGGCTAAAAAATTTCAAAAAACGTCAAAGTTTAGAAAGGCAAAAAAAAGTCAAAAAATGTCATAGTATAGTAAGGCAAAAAATATGTCATAGTATAGTAAGGCAAAAAATTGTCAAAAAAGGTCATAGTATAGTAGGGCATAAAAATGTCATAGTATAGTAAGGCTAAAAAATTTCAAAAAACGTCATAGTATAGTAAGGCTTGAAAATGTCAAAAAACGTCATAGTATAGTAAGGCATAAAAATGTGAAAAAACATCATAGTATAGTAAGGCTTGAAAATGTCAAAAAACGTCATAGTATAGTAAGGCATGAAAATGTCAAAAATTGTCATAGTAAGGCATAAAAACGTGATAGTATGGCAAAAAATGTCATATTATAGTAAGGTAGGCCAAGTCCAGGAATTGAACCCACAGCCTTCAGATTGTAAGGCAAGAACTTTAAACTCTGAACCACCAACATACCCTTTCCAGAAGTTTTGTAGTATTGCATAAAAACGTCATAGTATAGTAAGGCATATAAATGTCATAGTATATTAAGGCAAAAACATTAAAAAAAAACGTCAAAGTATAGTAAGGCAAAAAAAGTCAAAAAACGTCATAGTATAGTAAGGCAAAAAATATGTCATAGTATAGTAAGGCAAAAAATATGTCATAGTATAGTAAGGCAAAAAATTGTCAAAAAAGGTCATAGTATAGTAGGGCATAAAAATGTCATAGTATAGTCAGGCTAAAAAATTTCAAAAAACGTCATAGTATAGTAAGGCAAAAAAAAGTCAAAAAACGTCATAGTATAGTAAGGCAAAAAATATGTCATAGTATAGTAAGGCAAAAGAATTTCAAAAAACGTCATAGTATAGTAACGCAAAAAATCTGTCATAGTATAGTAAGGCATAAAAATGTCATAGTATAGTAAGGCAAAAAAATGTCAAAAACGTCATAGTATAGTAAAGCATTAAAATGTCAAAAAATGTTATAGTATAGTAAGGCATAAAAAATGTCATAGTATAGTAAGGCAAAAAAATTTCAAAAAACGTCATAGTATATTAAGGCATGAAAATGTCATAGTATAGTAAGCATAAAAAAATGTCAAAAACGTCATAGTATAGTAAGCCATGAAAATGTCAAAAATTGTCATAGTAAGGCACAAAAATGTCATATTATAGTAAGGCATAAAAATGTCAAAAGAACGTCATAGTATAGTAATGTCAAAAAACGTCATAGTATAGTAAGGAAAAAAATGACGTATTATCATAAGGTAGGCCAAGTGCAGGCCTCAAACCCACAACCTTCAGATTGTAAGGCAAGAGCTTTAACCACTTAACCACCAACATACTCTTTCCAGAAATTTTTGTAGTATGGCATAAAAACGTCATAGTATAGTAAGGCATAAAAATGTGAAAAAACATCATAGTATAGTAAGGCATGAAAATGTCATCGTATAGTAAGGCAAAAAAATTTCAAAAACGTCATAGTATAGTAAGGCACAAAATGACATATTATCGTAAGTTAGGCCAAGTCCAAGTCTCGAACCCTCAACCTTCAGATTGGAATGCAAGAGCTTTGACAACTGAACCACAAACTTCTACCACTTCTTTGTAGTATAGCATAAAAACGTCATAGTATAGTAAGGCAAAAAATGTCAAAAAACGTCATAGTATAGTAAGGCTTGAAAATGTCAAAAAACGTCATAGTATAGTAAGGCATGAAAATGTCAAAAATTGTCATAGTAAGGCATAAAAACGTGATAGTATGGCAAAAAATGTCATATTATAGTAAGGTAGGCCAAGTCCAGGAATTGAACCCACAGCCTTCAGATTGTAAGGCAAGAACTTTAAACTCTGAACCACCAACATACCCTTTCCAGAAGTTTTGTAGTATTGCATAAAAACGTCATAGTATAGTAAGGCATATAAATGTCATAGTATATTAAGGCAAAAACATTTAAAAAAACGTCATAGTATAGTAAGGCATGAAAATGTCATAGTGTAGTAATGCATCAAAATGTCAAAAAACGTCATAGTATAGTAAGGCATAAAAACGTCATAGTATAGTAAGGCAAAAAATGACATATTATCATAAGGTAGGCCAAGTCCAGACCTTGAACCATAAACTTCAGATTGTTAGGCAAGAGCTTTAACCACTGTACCACCAACATACTCTTTCAAAACTGTATTTTATTAAGGCATAAAAATGTCATAGTAGAGTATGACAAAAAAGGTAAAAAAAAACGTCATACTATAACAAGGCATAAAACCGTCATGGTATAGTATGGCAAAAAATCAAAAAAAAAAAAATCATATTATATTAAGGAAAAAAAATGTCATAGTATAGTAAGGAAAAAAATGTCAAAAATCGTCATAGTATAGTAAAGCAAAAAGTGACATATCATTGTAAGGTAAGCCAGGGTCTCAAACCCACAACCTTCAGATTGTAATGCAAGAGCTTTAACCACTGAACCACCAACATACCCTTTCCAGCACACTTTGTAGTATGGCATAAAAACGTCATAGTATAGTAAGGCATAAAAATGTGAAAAAACGTCATAGTAAAGTAAGGTATAAAAATGGCAAAAATCGTTATAGTATAGTAAGGAAAAAAATGTCATATTATAGTAAGGTAGGACAAGCCAGGATTTGAACCTACAACCTTCAGATTATAAGGCAAGAGCTTCAACCACTGAACCAACAACATACTCGTTCAAGTGTCTATTGTAATAAGGCATAAAAACGTCATAGTAGAGTAATACATAAAAATGTCAAAAAACGTCATAGTATAGAAGGGCATAAAAATGTCATAGAATAGTAAGGTAGGCCAAATCCAGGACTTGAACCCACAGCCTTCAAATTGTAAGGCAAGACCTTTAACCTCTGAACCACCAACATACCATTTCCAGAAGTTTTTGTAGTATTGCATAAAAACGTCATAGTATAGTAAAGCATAAAACCGTCATAGTATAGTAAGGCAAAAAAATTTCAAAAACGTCATAGTATAGTAAAGCATTAAAATTTCAAAAAATGTTATAGTATAGTAAGTCATAAAATTGTCATAGTATAGTAAGGCAAAAAAATTTCAAAAAATGTCATACTATAGTAAGGCATGAAAATGTCATAGTATAGTAAGGCATAAAAAAATTTCAAAAACGTCATAGTATAGTAAGGCATGAAAAGGTCAAAAATCGTCATAGTAAGGCACAAAAATGTCATAGTATAGTAAGGCATAAAAATGTCAAAAAACGTCTTAGTAAAGTAAGGCATTAAAATGTAATAGTATAGTAAGGCAAAAAAATTTCAAAAAAACGTCATAGTATAGTAAGGCATGAAAACGTCATAGTATAGTAAGGCATGAAAATGTCATAGTATAGTAAGGGAAAAAAATGTCAAAAAAGTCATAGTATAGTAAGGCATAAAAATGTCAAAAAATGTCATAGTATAGTAAGGAATAAAAATGTCATAGTATAGTAAGGCAAAAAAAATTCAAAAACATCATAGTATAGTAAGGCATTAAAATGTCATAGTATAGTAAGGCAAAATTTTTTTTTAAAAACGTCATAGTATAGTAAGGCATAAAAATGTCATAGTATAGTAAGGCATTTAACCACTGAACCACCAACATACCTTTTCCAGCACACTTTGTAGTATGGCATAAAAACGTCATAGTATAGTAAGGCATAAAAATGTGAAAAAACGTCATAGTAAAGTAAGGTATAAAAATGGCAAAAATCGTTATAGTATAGTAAGGAAAAAAATGTCATATTATAGTAAGGTAGGACAAGCCAGGATTGGAACCTACAACCTTCAGATTATAAGGCAAGAGCTTCAACCACTGAACCACTAACATACTCATTCAAGGGTCTATTGTATTAAGGCATAAAAACGTCATAGTAGAGTAAGACATAAAAATGTCAAAAAACGTCATAGTATAATAGGGCATAAAAATGTCATAGAATAGTAAGGCAGGCCAAATCCAGGACTTGAACCCTCAGCCTTCAGATTGTAAGGCAAGACCTTTAATCTCTGAACCACCAACATACCATTTCCAGAAGTTTTTGTAGTATTGCATAAAAACGTCATAGTATAATAAAGCATAAAAACGTCATCGTATAGTAAGTCAAAAAAAGTCAAAAACGTCATAGTATAGTAAAGCATTAAAATTTCAAAAAATGTTATAGTATAGTAAGGCATGAAAATGTCAAAAATGTCATAATACAGTAAGGCATGAAAATGTCAAAAATCGTCATAGTAAGGCACAAAAATGTCATAGTATAGTAAGGCATAAAAATGTCAAAAAAACGTCTTAGTAAAGTAAGGCATAAAAATGTCATAGTATAGTAAGGGAAAACAATTTCAAAAAACGTCATAGTATGGTAAGGCATTAAAATGTAATAGTATAGTAAGGCAAAAAAATTTCAAAAAAACGTCATAGTATAGTAAGGCATGAAAACGTCATAGTATAGTAAGGCATGAAAATGTCATAGTATAGTAAGGGAAAAAAATGTCAAAAACGTCATAGTATAGTAAGGCTTAAAAATGTCAAAAAATGTCATAGTATAGTAAGGAATAAAAATGTCATAATATAGTAAGGCAAAAAAAATTCAAAAACATCATAGTATAGTAAGGCATTAAAATGTCATAGTATAGTAAGGCAAAAAAATGTCAAAAACGTCATAGTATAGTAAGGCATGAAAATGTCAAAAAATGTCATAGTATAGTAAGGCATAAAAATGTAATAGTATAGTAAGGCAAAAAAATTTCAAAAAACGTCATAGTATAGTAAGGCATGAAAATGTCATAGTATAGTAAGGGAAAACAATTTCAAAAACGTCATAGTATAGTAAGGCATAAAAATGTCAAAAAATGTCATAGTATAGTAAGACATTAAAATGTCATACTATACTAAGGCAAAAAAATTTCAAAAAAACGTCATAGTATAGTAAGGCCTAAAAATGTCATAGTATAGTAAGGCAAAAAAATGTCAAAAACGTCATAATATAGTAAGGCATGAAAATGTCAAAAAATGTCATAGTATAGTAAGGCATAAAAATGTCATAGTATAGTAAGGCAAAAAAATTTCAAAAAACGTCATAGTATAGTAAGGCATGAAAATGTCATAGTATAGTAAAGCATTAAAAAATGTCAAAAACGTCATAGTATAGTAAAGCATGAAAATGTCAGAGTATAGTAAGGCATAAAAAAATGTCAAAAAACGTCATAGTATAGTAAGGCAAAAAAAAGTCAAAAAACGTCATAGTATAGTAAGGCAAAAAATATGTCATAGTATAGTAAGGCAAAAAATTGTCAAAAAACGTCATAGTATAGTAAAGCATGAAAATGTCAGAGTAAAGTAAAGCATAAAAAAATGTCAAAAAACGTCATAGTATAGTAAGGCATAAAAATGTCAAAAAACGTCATAGTAAAGTAAGGCATAAAAATGTCATCGTATAGTAAGGCAAAAAAATTTCAAAAACGTCATAGTATAGTAAGGCACAAAATGACATATTATCGTAAGTTAGGCCAAGTCCAAGTCTCGAACCCTCAACCTTCAGATTGTAATGCAAGAGCTTTGACAACTGAACCACAAACTTCTACCACTTCTTTGTAGTATAGCATAAAAACGTCATAGTATAGTAAGGCATAAAAATGTGAAAAAACATCATAGTATAGTAAGGCATGAAAATGTCATAGTATAGTAAGGCATAAAAAAATGTCAAAAACGTCATAGGATAGTAAGGCATAAAAATGTCAAAAAATGTCATAGTATAGTAAGGCATAAAAATGTCATAGTATAGTAAGGCTAAAAAATTTCAAAAAACATCATAGTATAGTAAGGCTTGAAAATGTCAAAAAACGTCATAGTATAGTAAGGCATAAAAATGTGAAAAAACATCATAGTATAGTAAGGCATGAAAATGTCAAAAATTGTCATAGTAAGGCATAAAAACGTGATAGTATGGCAAAAAATGTCATATTATAGTAAGGTAGGCTAAGTCCAGGAATTGAACCCACAGCCTTCAGATTGTAAGGCAAGAACTTTAAACTCTGAACCACCAACATACCCTTTCCAGAACTTTTGTAGTATTGCATAAAAACGTCATAGTATAGTAAGGCATATAAATGTCATAGTATATTAAGGCAAAAACATTTAAAAAAACGTCAAAGTATAGTAAGGCAAAAAAAGTCAAAAAACGTCATAGTATAGTAAGGCAAAAAATATGTCATAGTATAGTAAGGCAAAAAATTGTCAAAAAAGGTCATAGTATAGTAGGGCATAAAAATGTCATAGTATAGTAAGGCAAAAAATATGTCATAGTATAGTAAGGCAAAAGAATTTCAAAAAACGTCATAGTATAGTAACGCAAAAAATCTGTCATAGTATAGTAAGGCATAAAAATGTCATAGTATAGTAAGGCAAAAAAATGTCAAAAACGTCATAGTATAGTAAAGCATTAAAATGTCAAAAAATGTTATAGTATAGTAAGGCATAAAAAATGTCATAGTATAGTAAGGCAAAAAAATTTCAAAAAACGTCATAGTATATTAAGGCATGAAAATGTCATAGTATAGTAAGGCATAAAAAAATGTCAAAAACGTCATAGTATAGTAAGCCATGAAAATGTCAAAAAAACGTCATAGTATAGTAAGGCATGAAAATGTCATAGTATAGTAAGGCATAAAAAAATGTCAAAAAAGTCATAGTATAGTAAGGCATAAAAATGTCAAAAAATGTCATAGGATAGTAAGGTTAAAAAATTTCAAAAAACGTCAAAGTATAGTAAGGCAAAAAAAGTCAAAAAACGTCATAGTATAGTAAGGCAAAAAATATGTCATAGTATAGTAAGGCAAAAAATTGTCAAAAAAGGTCATAGTATAGTAGGGCATAAAAATGTCATAGTATAGTAAGGCTAAAAAATTTCAAAAAAAGTCATAGTATAGTAAGGCAAAAAAAAGTCAAAAAACGTCATAGTATAGTAAGGCAAAAAATATGTCATAGTATAGTAAGGCAAAAAATTGTCAAAAAAACGTCATAGTATAGTAACGCAAAAAATCTGTCATAGTATAGTAAGGCATAAAAATGTCAAAAAATGTCATAGTATAGTAAGGCATAAAAATGTCATAGTATAGTAAGGCAAAAGAATTTCAAAAAACGTCATAGTATAGTAACGCAAAAAATCTGTCATAGTATAGTAAGGCATAAAAATGTCATAGTATAGTAAGGAAAAAAAATGGCAAAAACGTCATAGTATAGTAAAGCATTAAAATGTCAAAAAATGTTACAGTATAGTAAGGCATAAAAAATGTCATAGTATAGTAAGGCAAAAAAATTTCAAAAAACGTCATAGTATATTAAGGCATGAAAATGTCATAGTATAGTAAGGCATAAAAAAATGTCAAAAACGTCATAGTATAGTAAGCCATGAAAATGTCAAAAATTGTCATAGTAAGGCACAAAAATGTCATATTATAGTAAGGCATAAAAATGTCAAAAAACGTCATAGTATAGTAAGGCATAAAAATGTCATAGTATAGTAAGGCTAAAAAATTTCAAAAAACGTCAAAGTATAGTAAGGCAAAAAAAAGTCAAAAAACGTCATAGTATAGTAAGGCAAAAAATATGTCATAGTATAGTAAGGCAAAAAATTGTCAAAAAAGGTCATAGTATAGTAGGGCATGAAAATGTCAATAAAGGTCATAGTATAGTAGGGCATGAAAATGTCAGAGTATAGTAAGGCATAAAAAAATGTCAAAAACGTCATAGTATAGTAAGCCATGAAAATGTCAAAAATTGTCATAGTAAGGCACAAAAATGTCATATTATAGTAAGGCATAAAAATGTCAAAAAACGTCATAGTATAGTAAGGCATAAAAATGTCATAGTATAGTAAGGCTAAAAAATTTCAAAAAACGTCAAAGTATAGTAAGGCAAAAAAAAGTCAAAAAACGTCATAGTATAGTAAGGCAAAAAATATGTCATAGTATAGTAAGGCAAAAAATTGTCAAAAAAGGTCATAGTATAGTAGGGCATGAAAATGTCAATAAAGGTCATAGTATAGTAGGGCATGAAAATGTCAGAGTATAGTAAGGCATAAAAAAATGTCAAAAAACGTCATAGTATAGTAAGGCAAAAAAAAGTCAAAAAACGTCATAGTATAGTAAGGCAAAAAATATGTCATAGTAGAGTAAGGCAAAAAATTGTCAAAAAAACGTCATAGTATAGTAACGCAAAAAATCTGTCATAGTATAGTAAAGCATTAAATGTCAAAAAATTTTATAGTATAGTAAGGCATAAAAATGTCATAGTATAGTAAGGCAAAATAATTTCAAAAAACGTCATAGTATAGTAAAGCATGAAAATGTCAGAGTAAAGTAAGGCATAAAAAAATGTCAAAAAACGTCATAGTATAGTAAGGCATAAAAATGTCAAAAAACGTCATAGTAAAGTAAGGCATAAAAATGTCATCGTATAGTAAGGCAAAAAAATTTCAAAAACGTCATAGTATTGTAAGGCACAAAATGACATATTATCGTAAGTTAGGCCAAGTCCAAGTCTCGAACCCTCAACCTTCAGATTGTAATGCAAGAGCTTTGACAACTGAACCACAAACTTCTACCACTTCTTTGTAGTATAGCATAAAAACGTCATAGTATAGTAAGGCATAAAAATGTGAAAAAACATCATAGTATAGTAAGGCTTGAAAATGTCAAAAAACGTCATAGTATAGTAAGGCATGAAAATGTCAAAAATTGTCATAGTAAGGCATAAAAACGTGATAGTATGGCAAAAAATGTCATATTATAGTAAGGTAGGCCAAGTCCAGGAATTGAACCCACAGCCTTCAGATTGTAAGGCAAGAACTTTAAACTCTGAACCACCAACATACCCTTTCCAGAAGTTTTGTAGTATTGCATAAAAACGTCATAGTATAGTAAGGCATATAAATGTCATAGTATATTAAGGCAAAAACATTTAAAAAAACGTCATAGTATAGTAAGGCATGAAAATGTCATAGTGTAGTAATGCATCAAAATGTCAAAAAACGTCATAGTATAGTAAGGCATAAAAACGTCATAGTATAGTAAGGCAAAAAATGACATATTATCATAAGGTAGGCCAAGTCCAGACCTTGAACCATAAACTTCAGATTGTTAGGCAAGAGCTTTAACCACTGTACCACCAACATACTCTTTCAAAACTGTATTTTATTAAGGCATAAAAACGTCATAGTAGAGTATGACAAAAAAGGTAAAAAAAAACGTCATACTATAACAAGGCATAAAACCGTCATGGTATAGTATGGCAAAAAATCAAAAAAAACAAAATCATATTATATTAAGGAAAAAAAATGTCATAGTATAGTAAGGAAAAAAATGTCAAAAATCGTCATAGTATAGTAAAGCAAAAAGTGACATATCATTGTAAGGTAAGCCAGGGTCTCAAACCCACAACCTTCAGATTGTAATGCAAGAGCTTTAACCACTGAACCACCAACATACCCTTTCCAGCACACTTTGTAGTATGGCATAAAAACGTCATAGTATAGTAAGGCATAAAAATGTGAAAAAACGTCATAGTAAAGTAAGGTATAAAAATGGCAAAAATCGTTATAGTATAGTAAGGAAAAAAATGTCATATTATAGTAAGGTAGGACAAGCCAGGATTTGAACCTACAACCTTCAGATTATAAGGCAAGAGCTTCAACCACTGAACCAACAACATACTCGTTCAAGTGTCTATTGTAATAAGGCATAAAAACGTCATAGTAGAGTAAGACATAAAAATGTCAAAAAACGTCATAGTATAGAAGGGCATAAAAATGTCATAGAATAGTAAGGTAGGCCAAATCCAGGACTTGAACCCACAGCCTTCAAATTGTAAGGCAAGACCTTTAACCTCTGAACCACCAACATACCATTTCCAGAAGTTTTTGTAGTATTGCATAAAAACGTCATAGTATAGTAAAGCATAAAACCGTCATAGTATAGTAAGGCAAAAAAATTTCAAAAACGTCATAGTATAGTAAAGCATTAAAATTTCAAAAAATGTTATAGTATAGTAAGTCATAAAATTGTCATAGTATAGTAAGGCAAAAAAATTTCAAAAAATGTCATACTATAGTAAGGCATGAAAATGTCATCGTATAGTAAGGCATAAAAAAATTTCAAAAACGTCATAGTATAGTAAGGCATGAAAAGGTCAAAAATCGTCATAGTAAGGCACAAAAATGTCATAGTATAGTAAGGCATAAAAATGTCAAAAAACGTCTTAGTAAAGTAAGGCATTAAAATGTAATAGTATAGTAAGGCAAAAAAATTTCAAAAAAACGTCATAGTATAGTAAGGCATGAAAACGTCATAGTATAGTAAGGCATGAAAATGTCATAGTATAGTAAGGGAAAAAAATGTCAAAAAAGTCATAGTATAGTAAGGCATAAAAATGTCAAAAAATGTCATAGTATAGTAAGGAATAAAAATGTCATAGTATAGTAAGGCAAAAAAAATTCAAAAACATCATAGTATAGTAAGGCATTAAAATGTCATAGTATAGTAAGGCAAAATTTTTTTTAAAAAACGTCATAGTATAGTAAGGCATAAAAATGTCATAGTATAGTAAGGCATTTAACCACTGAACCACCAACATACCTTTTCCAGCACACTTTGTAGTATGGCATAAAAACGTCATAGTATAGTAAGGCATAAAAATGTGAAAAAACGTCATAGTAAAGTAAGGTATAAAAATGGCAAAAATCGTTATAGTATAGTAAGGAAAAAAATGTCATGTTACAGTAAGGTAGGACCCACAATTTGAATCTACAACCTTCAGATTATAAGGCAAGAGCTTCAACCACTGAACCACCAACATCCTCTTTCAAGATTGTATTGTATTAAGGCATAAAAACGTCATAGTAGAGTAAGACAAAAAAGGTAAAAAAAACGTCATATTATAACAAGGAATAAAACCGTCATGGTATAGTATGGCAAAAAAATGTAAAAAAAAATGTCATGGTATGATAAGGCAAAAAAATGCTAAAAATCGTCACACTATAGCAAGGCAAAAAATCAAAAAAAAAATCATAGTATATTAAGGAAAAGAAATGTCATAGTATAGTAAGGCAAAAATTATGTATTATCATAAGTAAGGCTAAGCCCAGGACTTGAACCCACTCCCTTCAGATTGTAAGGCAAGAGCTTCAACCACTGAACCACCAACATACCCTTGCCTGATATTTTTTGTAGTATGGCATAAAAACGTCATAGTATAATAAGGCAAAAAAAAGTCAAAAAACATCATAGTATGGTAAGGCATAAAAATGTCAAAAAATCGTCCTAGTATAGTAAGGCATAAAAACGTCATAGTATAGTAAGGCATAAAAATGACAAATTATCATGAGGTTGGCCAAGCCCACAACCTTCAGATGGAAAGGCAAGAGGTTTAACCACTGAACCACCAACATATCCTTTGAAGAAAGTTTTGTAGTAAGGCATAAAAACGTCATAGTATAGTAAGAAATAAAAATTGATAAAAACATCACAATATTGTAAGGCACAATAAGTCAAAAATCATCATTATATAATAAGTAATTAAACTTCATAAAAACAACAGATTATAGTAAGACAAAAACTTATAAAAAACGTCATCCTGTAATGAGGCTTTAAAATACCATCATATAGCACGGCATAAAAAGGCTTAAAAATTACAATATATAGAAAGGCTTAAAACATCCTAGTATACTAATGCATCAGCAGGCTGTGTCTGCTATGGAGACTCAGGTCTTTTGGAGTGCAGGGAACAATCCTGAGAACCTTCTATGACTCTGGGGGGCATCAGCCATCTTCTGTGTTGTAGTCTTCTTGGGCAGCAGCATCTCCACTGCTGACAGGGAAAGGCTGAACAAACTGATCAAGAAGGCCAGCTCTGTTCTGCGATGCCCCATGGACCTAGTGGAGGTAGTGGGCAACAGGAGGATGATGGCTAAGTTATCATCCCTGTAGGACCATGTCTCCCACCCCATGTAGGACACTCTGACAGCACTGAGCAGCTTCTACAGTGACAGGTTGCTGCACCAACAGTGTGTGAAGGAGAAATACCGCAGGGCTTTCCTTCCTGCTGCTGTCAGACTTTACAACAAAAACTGCACTCACATAATAAAGACTGACAATCCACCATGTGCAATCAAAGTTATCTGCTGCTACTTTTTTTTTATCTAGCATTTAATTGTACTTATATTATTATCTTTTTTAAGTATTTGATTCTTGTCACTTTACAATTTGTTTTTCTTTCCTTGTTCACATTGCTGCTGTGACGCTGCATATTTCCCCACTGTGGGACTAATAAAGGAATAAGGTATAAAAACGTCATATTATAGTATGGCATAAAAAGCCATCAAAAATAAATGTCATAGGCCTAAAAATGGATAAAAATGAAAAAATGAAAATGAAAATCATAGTGTCACAGTGACAGTAAGGCTGGACCCAAATGCAGCCAACACAGGGGAATGAGGTGCAAACATGTGAAACGGGTGAACCACCAGAACAGGAAAATGAAGCACAAGGTCACACAAGGAACAACAACCAGAGACACAGGGAATACCACAGCCGCTAGAACAGGCAACATGAACAGACTGAGGACAAACCAGACATGAACAGATGAACTGACACAGACAAAGGGGAGCACAGAGACAATATAGACACAAGGGAGGCAAGGGTGATTGAACACAGGTGAAACAGATTAGGGTGGAGCAGACAATCACCAAACATAAACAGGACCAAGACAGGAAGTAAAAACATTGAGACACACGAGGAAACTACAAAATAAAACAGGAAGTGACAGAAGTCCAAACATAAATTCAAACCTAAAATGTCCACCATGGCAAACCATGACCCATAGTGTAGTAAGGCATAAAAATGAATAAAAATGTCATATTATAGTAAGCCAAAAAAATAGATTAAAACATCGTACTACAGTAAGGCATAAAAATGTAATTGTATAGTAAGGCCTTAAAAATGTCATATAAATAGTATATAAAAGTATATTATGGCATAAAAATGCAAAATATCATCACAGTATAGTTAGGCATGAAAAGTAATTTAAATAACATAGTATAGTAAGATATAAAAACGTCACATTATGGCATCAAAAGGCATAAAAAGTCATGAAAACATCATAGTATGGTAAGGTATTAAACTTCATAAAAACAACATTTTGTAGTTGGCATAAAAATTGATAAAAACATCATAGTAAAGTAAGGCCTAAAAAGTCATAAAAACATCATAGTATAGTATGGCATAAAAAGCCACAAAAATGTAATAGGAGGTATGAAAAGTCATTAAAATGAAATAGTGTAGTAATATATGAAAACATCATAGTACAGCATCAAAAGGCATTAAAATGTCACAGTACAGTAAGGTATTAAAAGTCATAAAAACGACATAGTATAGTAATACATGAAAAAAGACAAAAACATCATGATATATTGAGTCCTACAAAGTCATAAAAATGACATTATAATAAGGCATAAAGTCATTGTAGTACAGTATGGCATAAAAAGTCATGAAAACATCATAGTATAGTAAGGCATTAAACATCATAAAAACATCATAGTATAGTCATTTTGTAATACCTCACGTTGGTCCTGCTCATGTAACTGCTGTCAATTGTTCAAAAATATTTCAACCACTATAAGGGTAGAAAATTATCAAAAAAGACTAGAAACTCCTTTGAATTTCACTACAGAAGAATCAAGAAAGAGAAAAATATCAAACCAGCCAAACAGGCATGATGTGGGTCTGACAGCTGTGACTTTTGATGTCCACTAGAGGGTGCCAATTTAAAATCTTCACATATAAATGCCTTGGTTTTCCTATTTTACAGATAAACTGAATTACACAGCTCTGTGTATGTATGTGTGTGTAATTTTTAAAAAACAAAACAGAAGTGTAGATGTTTGATTAAAATGCACATGTTTTACTTGATTACTTGATTCCTTGATGTTGATTCCAAACAGAAACTGTAGAAAAAGTAGCTTCAACTATAGTCAGAAATAAAAAAGAAGGGGAGTTATTTAATGTGGAGAAGTAAGACAATATGTATAACACTAGTTCATCAAACATGTTCTCTGTATTTTAACAGCTGTCTAACCTGCTGATACCCAAGTTTCACGCTGTTGTTCACATGTACTGTGGCTATATATGTGGTTTTCTAACACTTTGGAAAGAGAGTTGGGCTGAGGCCTGAGGGAGGGTATCGTGTATCTTTCTATATTGTCCCCTTTGGTTTTCTTCAGTAAAAATAAGAAAATCTTTTAACTCTCAGGTGCTGTTGTACTCAGGTTACATTACCCCTATTCAATGTTCTTTACAAAACAGTGATAATGAAGTCGTAAATGGAGCTTAAACGTATTCTTTTTTTTTTTACCACCAGGTCGTTCATTATGACATTATGTGCAGTAGTTCACAGTAATATTATAATCAAGGTGCAGCAGTATTGTGGAATTTGAAACACAATAACTGTAACATGAGGCGGCTTATGTAAGAATTTGCACGAAGTATAAACTTCTACATGTTTCCTATTTGAAATGTATTGAAACACTAGTTCTAACATTATGCAAATGGGAAATTTGAAGTTTGTATTAATTATAATTTGTTCATATTGAATACTGTCTAAAAGTTTGAAATACTTATCAGGTTTCCATCCTGTATGTGCCCTTATGAAATTTAGCAGAGCTAATAGTAAACTCTTCCTTCAGTGAGTTATTCACTGGACACAAGGTATGCAGATCCTATAATGTCTAATATTAGACCTTGAGGAACAATTCACTATCTCTATCTTTATTCTAATAAAAGAATTTCCAATTATTTAAATTTAATAGGATCAATAGAATCCCTACACTTGTTCATGCACACCTCTTAAAACAACCAGAATTGCTTTTTAAGCAGCAAAGCACAAATATTTAATGTGAACATCCAAACACATACAAAGGATATTTTATATATCTCAATAAGAAAATGTTCCACTAACAAAAGTTTTTTTTGGTTTGTTTGCTTTGTTTTATTGTGATTCAAATTATGCATTTACTATCTTTTCCTTTTATTAAACAATTTTATAATAACCGAGGTAGTTTGAAGTGTTTTCCATGCAGCTTGATTGAACACTGAAGCTCTCTCGACTATTGCACGTGTGAGTGTTATTTGTTCTTTTGTCTTATGGTTGAATGCACTTTCTTGAAATGGGAGCAAACTCAAGGATTTTGGTATATTGCAGGTACAAAACAGGGTATCATGTGGTCTGTCTCAACAAAAGGTACAATATAAGTAAATTCTCTTGTGGCATGAATGCTAAAATAGGAAGACCATCATTACTACTTATTTGTTTCTGTGTGACACTAAAGCCAGGGTGGTCATCAGGGAGACTCTGTACAATGCTGTGGTAAATAATATTGCATGGGAACTAGGCGTTTCACTCACGTTCTGAGAGACATGAGCCACCACCTCACATGATGTTTGTACCAACTGATGTGGCTATCCTGTTAAATACTGTTTATTGATTATTTACTTGATAAAGTAGTAGTAGTGATTGTAGAGGAAGAATAATCAGGTCACTTTGAAAATATTATACTTAAAAAGTGACACAAAAACAAAAGATGATATTTAGAGTATTTTTCCTTGTGATGGGCAATGTTTTCTATATGATATCATCTAAAGTAGTAGTTTATTGCTGTGGCAGGGGGGGCATTGGGTGACCGACTGTAACAGTGAGCAACATGTCACATAAAAATCACAGCTAACAAACAAGTCATTTTTTGTTTAAGGTTTACTGTTTTGTTACTGTACAGTTTTTCCAAAAGGGGGTTTTCATAAAGACATGACATAAAAACATGATACTTCACATATTTACAGTAAAGATAGATGACATTTGTCAATATAATAATTCTGTTTCCTACATGTATATTACGTGTTTCTCACCCAAGTCAGTATCCACACATTCACTTACCCATATGCACACAAGTATAAACATAAAACAACTGTTATACTTCTAGCTGACCTTCATATGATGTTGGTGAAAGTCCCAAAGTTCATCTACAGAACATGTAAATGACACGTGCTGTCAAACATGTCTCTGTTTGTTTCATAATTCTTCCTGGTTCCTCTCGTTTCCCATTGGTCTTGACAGTCCATTGTCTGTTTTTTGTGTTGTGGGTTCAGGGAGTGGCCAGTTTTCCTTTCATAACCGGAGTTGGAATAAATAGTTGCTTTGGACCAGACTGCAAACATCTACTTTTTGAATGCAAGAAAACCAACTCTCAGTCACGATGTAAGTACAATTTTATTTTCCAGATTGTCATCGATAGAAATAGAAATTTCTGATTACATGAATTCTTTTTAGTGGATGACCAGAAATGGCTTGTTGCTGAATAACAACACTTTACATGTGTGTGTCCCAGGATCTATCTTTCAGGGCTTGTTGGCTTTCTGCTGGTGCTGACAGCTGAGGCCAGAGTTGGGTAAGAAAGCTGAATTTAATACCCATATTGGCAGACTGCTACATTTGACAGAGTTAAAAAAGATATTTAGAAATTTAAATGTTGATTATTAGAAAATTAAAGGCACAACTCAAATTTGAACATTACATATTAGTTAATGAAGCAGATTAACGGATAAATGAGGAGTTAAAGATTTCACTCAAGAGCCTGGCATAGTTGATTATTGTGTCACCTTACATACTTCTTAATCTCTTTCCTCTTTAATTTCACAGGAACTCCTCTCAGTTACAGTTCTGCTCTGAGACAGAACAGTGCCTGCTGTTTGATCTGATTTGTAAGACTGACGAATATGAGGTGAGTGTCTCGGAGCAAGAGAGAAACCTTTTTCACATTTCAGGTGCCAGAAACATTTAAAAAGTCCATTCCACTGCATTCGCTCATGTCCCTCAGGCCCGTCACTATGACTCTGTGAAGTGGGTTTCAACTGACGAGACTTCCTTCTTCATGGAGTTTGCAGCAATGAAAGCATTCAGACGACTGTATGAGTACATCTCTGGTACCAACGACAAGGGTGTGTACGTGTGTGTGTGTGTGTGTGTGTGTCTGTGTGTGTGCGTGTGTGTGTGTTTGTGCATCCACTCATTTATTTAGGTTTTATTTCTAAAACAGGTATTCTCATTGAGATCAATATCTCTTTTTGAAGAGAGACCTGTGCACAAGAATAAACACATGCACTATAAAAATGGACAAATACCAAAGCACACAATTTGCATACAAAACACTAAAGAAACGGATACATTCAAAATGCTTGAGTATAATGTTTTTAAATCTCAGAAAAACAACCAAGAGATCTAATGTACAACATTTTTTGTGAATCTTTCCGTTTGTGGGAAGAGAAGTATTTAAAATCAGTCTGCCAACCTCTGTGTGACCATGTGGTGCAGCTAAAATTAAAATGTGCTTTGACATGACAGTGTAATTACTGTATTTAGTTGCGATCAGAGGGCAGTTTAGCGGTTTTAGTGGATATTCAAGTCAGAACAGATACACATATTTTCTTATGTTTTCTTATGCTTTTCATATGCATTTGATGTTTGTTATGCGTTACCAATTTGTGACATTTCTAAATATTAGTTGTGTTTTCTCAATGTCTACCTGTAGGAAAGAAAATTGAAATGACAGCTCCTGTTATTGTGAGAATGCCTGACAAGAGATTTTGGCAAATGGGTGTCTACACAATGAGTTTCTTGCTGCCAGCTGATTGTCAGAAAAATCCCCCCAAACCTACTGATAGTAAGGTAGGCTCCTCTAGCATCAAAACACATTCACCTTAATTTAGTCATAACTGCTGTGAGCATGTTTGAAGTGACTCTGTGAGTGTTACCAGAAGCACTGGCAGATAATGAAACTTTGCTGACTTGCAGGTGTACATCCAGACCATGCCAGACATGAAAGTGTATTCACGGAGCTACGGTGGATGGATGACGAGCACGTCTGACAGCAACACAGCAAGTGCTCTGTCCACTGCCCTCGACTTAGTGGATGAAAATTACAAAAAAGGATTCCACTACGCTGTTGGATATAACAGGTAAACAAATGACCATCATTTTCTATGATAATCAGAAGAGAAAAATGCTGATGAAAGCCTAAAGGAAAACTTAAGTGTTTGGCAACTATTTCATATTCTGCAATTAAATTATTGTGTTTGTGTCTGTGTCTGTGTGCGTCTGTGTGCACGCATGCATTTGTTTCTTGCAGTCCAATGACGATCTTTAACAGGCACAATGAGGTGTGGTTTGTTGCTGAGGATGATCCAGCATGTTCCAGCAGTGAGGAACTGAACTTTGCTCCTTTCTCCTAAATATTTGTGAGCTGTGTGCAATGGCAGCTTAAATGAAGAGATGTTGTAGCTGGACTATTGCTTCACAATTACTTCAAGTCATATTGTGTCATATGAATAATCTTCCAGTGACAGCCCAGATTTTGAAAATTGGTATGTTCTGAATTTACCATGTATTACTTGTGATGATGGCCTTACACTAGCTTGTTTCATGTTTTTCTTTTATGTTCAATAAAGTTAACTTTTGCAGTGATTTCTTGTGGTTGTCCTTGGTTGATCCACCTCTCTGGACCAACCCTAAAATGTGCCTAAAGCAGCTGGTTGTGCATCTGTGCCAGTGACAGCCAGGGACAGTGGCATTATGCTTTCAGCTTGTCCGTTCGTCCCATTCACATTAACATGATATGGCAGTAACGCCTCGAGTGCCACAAACATTCACTTGGACTCAAGGATGAACTGATCAGAATAGTCACTAATTACAAAACTAATTATGACAAATTTTAATACAAATGTCTAATAGAATAAAATGATGAAGTGATGACATGTGATATCCAAATGGTCCAAGGTCAATTTCACTGTGACATCATAATGTATAATGTCATCAATACTGAAACAATATAACATGAAAGGAATATAAAGTTTAGCCATTAAAGTAATTAAATAAAAATAAAACACATAAATTATTCAAACATTTGTGTGGGTCTGCCAGAGTGAAACTAAAATGGTGCTGTCCTTGAAATATTGCTGCTACAAGGATCTGTGGCACGCCATTATTTACTTTCCTTTCGGAAAGGAAGTTCCAGTGGATCCTATGCCAAAGGACATAAGATAGGACGCATTGAAGCTCCTTTCCTTATCATTTAGAGAATTGGACCAGCTCTTATCATGACTGTGTCTTGCATACTTCTTGTTCATATCACTCAGTTAGGAACCTTCCTAAGCAAAAAAGACCTCTCAACCGCAGCCTGGGTCTCACTCTAATTTAGAACAGTGCTAGAACAGTGCTATTCTACAATACCAGCAGATGAAACTAGTGAGTTCAGCAAGACTAGCATTACACAGCCACATACTGCCAAGCACTTTGGGCTTTTCAGTAACATGCATTAGGGAATTTTTAATATTTTTCATTTCATGGAGATTTACCTTCTGATAGAGGAGAAACGTGTCAAGTGTCAAGTTAAACAGACAGGTGAAAATAGTATGGGGACTATTTTATTGATGAATGTCATAATCCATTTACAAGCTAATGTGCAGGTGTCATAACCATCCACCCTTGAACTACACTCCGTATCGCTTTGACGTCAGTTTGAGTTTCATCAAAGCTGCCTGTGCCATTTTTGCTGTTGAACTGCACCTTATCACACCAAGCACTGGGAATGTGGAACAATATGATCATACTCTGTGATTAATATTGTATTACACTGACTAAAGCAATGTTTTGAGGTTTTATTGTCCTTTCCTTGAATTAATTATTAAGTTGGATAACATTTGACTTGAGAATGAACAACTGATGCTCACCTGAAAGGTGGCACAAGATTGTAATTAATGTAATAACGTAATTTATCGGTAAGCTGCAGCAAGTAATATTTTAAGCCCTGATTTAAATGAGCAGAGAGTTTCAGCAGATCTCAGGTATTCAGGAAGTCTGTTCCTCAGGTAGGAGCTTAGAAACTAAAAGCTGCTTCACCTTGTTTAGTTCTGATTCTTGGAACACTGAGTAAACCAGTCCCAGATGACCTGAGGGGTCTGGATGCTTCATATCATACAAGTAAATTGGAGATTATTACATAATCAGCTAATAAAATACAACACATTGCTAAATATTAAACCACGGGATAAAAAAAATTTGGCCTGTGACCCCTCACTAAAAAGAAGTATGCAGATGGGACCCTCATCTCTCATCTCACATCTCAGATCAGCTGTTAAGAGTTACACTAAAGAGTAATGTCCCCTTTAAACATTTAAGATGGTTTCATTTAATTTATTGTTCAAAGGTCCATAGAGTTCAAATTATCTAATATAAATAACCTCTATTTTCTCATGTGTCCTACTCACAATGCCTCTGAGATATTTTATGACCCTTTGCAGTCAGAACTGATTCTAATTTTATGTAAGTGGGATTTGGAATTAAGGATTTTTGCTCATAGTGGAGAATTTTTTTTACACTGCAGATTCACAATACATAATAATAATGCAGAAACTAACATGAAAGTTGAATGGCTGTAGTTTTGACAGTGATTAATCTTCAGTGGATTCTTATCTTATCAGCTGTGCTCCAGCATGGCTCGATGATAGTGATTTCACTACAGTAGGAATCCAGCAGGTGGCTATCTGACCGTCTTCTGTGGATGGGCTGGCTTGCTGACTGACTGGCTGGGTAGGAGTGCCAGTGGTAAGAGAGGTTTTATGACACTCACTATAGATCAAAGTCCGCTTGTGGACCTCAAACAACCATCAGTCCACCGGGGCTGTTGGGCCTGCCTGCGGTGTCTGTCTGGTCTCCTGATCTCTGCGACAATGAAGATCAGGCTGGAATGACTGTGGAGTTCATGTCCCACAAACCAGAATGGACCTACCCGGTTATCACCCACAGCTGCCCCAGCCTCTTGTCCACCACCCTGCCAGCTATCCGGACAATCTGTTAAATTTGGAGGGATCCTCAACATGTGAGTTCTAGATGGAAGTGAACTATGGGTAGATAGTGCCCTTTTAGGTTGGTGTCAGATGATATTGTTTGAACTCGTAACTCGTACAATATTATGAAGGTATCAACATTTTAAACGTCTTGTTTTGAAAGTTGGGGTATAACAGTGTCTGGAAATGTAAATCATATGGTGGTACATAAAAGACATTTATCACATCCACATGAAAATCCAGAAGAAGAGACTGGAATTAAAGTGGTTCACCAGACTGTGCTACGCTTTTTCATTTGGGAGACTGGTACCTGTGAAAGTCATAAGCAGTGATATGTGGTGAATTATGTAAGCGTCATATCTGTGATCATAGTCAAGCAAATTGAGCAGAGTGATAAGGTGCTTTATTCTCTCAACAGCTGAGCAATAAACTTCATTAAAAGACACACTTACATGTCAGCAGCATAGCAGTCCAATCTCTTCAACCAGTTGGCTCAGAGAGTGAATTTTCATGGCTGACTTGAAATAGTACCTACGCTAGTGCAAATTGGAATATGGTGATGTTCTTTTTTTTTGTATTACTGCCAAATATAGTCATCATTCCCAACAAAATCAATGCAACACACTGGGAAGTCTGTTAACAAGCAGCAATTTGCCATTTTGCCTTGGTCACCTTCAGTAGCAGAAAGCTTGTGTCATACTGTACATTTGATTTATGATGACTGTGGTTTCGTTCTGCAGCTCAGGAGTTAAAGCCAGAGCCAGAGCCAGATGGCACACCAGAGTCAGAAGAGAGCTGTCCCGTCTGTGGAGACAAAGTGTCAGGATACCACTATGGACTTCTCACTTGTGAAAGCTGCAAGGTAAGAAACAGGGTTTGGAGAGTTCAAGAAAAGTATTTATTTTCTAACAGCACCATAAGGCACATTGGTGTTGTTGTATACACCAAACAACCATAGTCAGCTAATGTAAAATTGAGATTATTTCTGCAACTCTATATTATCACCCAGGATTGTCTTGTAATCTGCAGAGAATGAAGTTTTTCTCTTTCTCTTTCTCTCTGTGCAGGGCTTCTTTAAACGCTCAGTGCAGAATAACAAGCATTACACCTGTGCAGAACAACAGAGCTGCCCTATGAACCTTTCCCAGAGGAAACGTTGTCCTTCCTGCCGCTTTCAGAAGTGTTTGGCAGTGGGCATGAAAAGAGAAGGTACCTCCCCCCTTACACACTAAAAATGTAGCCCCCATCCGCACGGAAACATACACAAATACACTCAATACAATTGGACACATATTCTGCTTCATTGCGACATGCCCGGTGTTCCACTGACATATATGGTCTTATCTAAGAAGTCATAAGCCAGTATAAGGACTTCCTGTAATGACACAGATATGATGACTTTGTATTGTGGAGCTAATCTGAGCTCTCAAAGTGGAGTGGTCACACTTTATATATAAAATCATTTCTGGTATTGTCTGAAATCTGGTTGTAAAACCCTAATAATTTGTCTTGTGTCCTGACAACAGCTGTAAGAGCAGATCGTATGAGAGGTGGCAGGAATAAATTTGGCCCTCTGTATCGACGAGACAGACAGATGAAACAGCAAAGGGTTTATCACCAGGCAAACACTGCCCCCTACAGGATCAAGATGGAAACTACGCAAACAAACTGGCCTACAGGTCCAAATGACCTTCACCCAATGAGCAATAACACAAGCGCTTCATTGTCCTCTGATGCTTTTCATCAATTCCACATGTATCCCTCCAGCGTGGGGCAGTCAGGAGCGTCTATGCCTCTGGATTGCACAATGAATGCAGACAGGGTGCTCACTCCTCCATCCTTGCCCTGCCCTGGACTGTACCACCGCACATTCCCTGGACTTGCCCACGAGAAGGGAGAAATGGATTTTAGCCACAGCTCAGCTCATGCAATCTACCCAATGCATCCAACCCAAAGCAATTCATTCACACCAAGAAGCACACCAGCATCATCCCCCTGTTCAACACCAAGCTCAATCCCCCCTCTCTCCCAAGCTCTCATCCAAACCCAAGACACTCCCCCGACAGCCACTCTTTCTACCAACTTCCTAAGCCAACTCCTGGAGGGGGATCAGGATGAGAGCCAGCTGTGCGCCAAGGTCCTTGCCAGCCTGCAGAGAGAACAGGCCAACCGAGGCAAGCATGACCGCCTAAATACATTCAGCATCATGTGCAAAATGGCTGACCAGACTCTGTTTGGGCTTGTGGAGTGGGCCAGGAACACTGCGCTTTTCAAGGAGCTCAAGGTGATGAACCATGAAGTCATGGGGTTTAGTGTTATGTAAATCTTTTTGCAATAGTCCAAAATCTCTACTTAGCTGTGTGAGCAGACCTATAGCATTTACTCTTTGGTATGCATTGGGTGTTTACTGGAGGTCAAAGTTTTTAGCATCTAATTTGCTGCTACATCAGATCAACCTTTTATGCTTCGCACAGGTGGAGGATCAGATGGTGCTGCTGCAGAGCTGCTGGAGTGAGTTGTTGGTCCTGGACCACCTCTGTAGACAGGTGACCTACGGCAAACAGGGCTGCATATATCTGGTCACAGGACAGCAGGTAAAGGACAAGAGACTACATTCTTATAATAATCCAGAATGTCTCCGGATTGTAGTCATGTGTTTGTAATCACTACCTTTCTCTCATTCTGATGCAGATTGAGGTGTTGACCATCATCTCTCAGGCAGGAGTGACACTGAATAGCCTGGTATCGAGGACTCAAGACTTGGTGTCCAAACTGAAGTCGCTCCAGTTAGACAGACACGAGTTTGTCTGTCTGAAATATTTGGTGCTATTCAACCCCGGTGAGCTTTTCCTCTTAAACGTCTAGTGATTAGCGCCTCTATAGAAGTAACACAGTGTCTTTCTGATCAACTTTGCAGCTGTTTAGTTGGGCGTTTTTCTTGTCATGATACTGTTATACATGCAACTTCTCTTCATATTGAGTGTATGGATTATGTGTTGATGATGAATGTGCATGCATCGTCTTTCTGCTATAGATGTGAAGTCTGTGCAGAGCCGCAGGCAGGTGGAGCAGACTCAAGAGAGGGTGAACAGGGCCCTGATGGAGCACACCCAGCAGACTCATCCAGGACACTCAGACAAGTTCGGTCAGCTGCTGCTCCGGCTGCCGGAGGTACGCAGCATTAGCTTACAGGTTGAGGAGTATTTGTACCAGCGCCATCTTCTGGGAGATTTGCCCTGCAACTCTTTACTTACTGAGATGCTTCACACCAAACACAACTGAAAAGGAGGTGCTGTAAATTTTTGCACCTCCTTTTCTGCCTTTCAGATACAACTGTCCTTTAACAGCCCCTATGGCTTCAGTCACAGATGTGATGTCATCCTGGCTCAGCATCGAGGGGGAATATTTACTTAACCAAGTTCCGATTATAAACAGTATTACCACAGTCACACAGCCAAGTAATTTGTTTTGTTTGTTTGTTTTGGTCAGTATTGATGTGAGAATTCAGATCCAAGCACCACCATGATGTTTTAGTATGCAGGAAGAGCCTCTGTTCAAACAAGAAAGCATCATTGAATAAAGAAATTTGGTTTTGCATATGCCTGTGTGTTTTTATTTTTATTTTATTCTAATAACATGAATAATGCTAATGCAAATGGCGAAATAAAGATGGGAATGAAAAAACATAGATGACGATGATTTAAAAAGGAGTTTTATTTGTCTGGTCCAGTTGCCAAGGATAGTCAATTTATGAAATGAACATACATAATGTGCTGGCACAGATTCAATAACAGAGGAGAAAGAAAACATAAATGTTATGACAACTTCTATGACATGAATGAGTGACTCACCACCTTAACCAAAAAAAGACATAAGAAGAAACTGAAACTAAACATCAAATGCATCTAATGCAAACCAAATAAATACACCTCTGGGTGATGTGGGGATTTCTAGGGGAGAATTGCACGGAATCAAAATATAGTGTTAAACTACCACATACTACTCTTTACAAACACATAAATACAAACATCCAGTTATTCCATATGCACTCCTGCACACACACTTTTAATCAATCATCTTTTTTACTTTTTCTAAATGCTGCTCTCGACATATTTTTTCACATCTGTACTGGAATCTCATTCAAACAATACAACTGTTGGAGGCAGTCAGTGATTTGAAAGAAGACAGCTGCACCATGACAGCTGCTGTAGTGCTAAAGATTGAAAAGGAAGAGATGAGGGCCAGTTTCTCTCAGATCTTGTGGTGATATTGACCTAATCACAAGCAAATGCAGGGTCGGGCGTTTTTCCTCATAGCACGGACTGGCAAAAAAAGAAAGAAAAAACAGTTTGGCATTTACAATCCTCCAATTTTACATGAAGGAGTCTCTGGAGAGTGTGGGGAAGATGAAGGTTGTTACAGTCTGGAACTACCCTTTATAAAGAAAACCACTGTTTATATGCAGATACACACAAACAGG
This sequence comes from Seriola aureovittata, assembly GCF_021018895.1. Lineage (NCBI taxonomy): Eukaryota > Metazoa > Chordata > Actinopteri > Carangiformes > Carangidae > Seriola > Seriola aureovittata. The sequence goes on from NC_079380.1 coordinate 11,003,779, forward strand.
GAATCATATAATAAGAAACAGACTCCTAGTGACCTAAAGGATTTATTAATCCCTAGACAAAAGGTTTCAGCAATTTTCATCTGTTTTGACAGTTTCTTTTCATTCTCATTCACTCATTCTCATCTCAAACATACATCTCACTAATGCTCAAGCAGCAGGCTAGCTTATTCATAGCTTACAAAGGTCAACTTACTTTTTACAAATCATTGTCAAAAAAAAATCAAAGTAATCAGCATTCAGTATATATTAAATTAGCATTGATTATCATTTTCACACAGAGCTGTATCCGAGTAAAGATAAACATGATAAAGCCCTCCTTCATGTTTACAGTATTGTTTTTCAAGATAAGCTCAGATAACATTTCAATTCATCATATGTTGAAAATGAGAAAGCAGTTTAAGAGGAAAAAGTCACATGAATTTCATTCTTCTTTCAGCTCTCAAAGGCTGAAGCGATTTGTCCAGCAAAAACATGTCAAAATAGTATAAAAAAAACATCCAGATGTCTACAGCTGAAGGAGAGTGGAGTGGAGTGCACGGACTATGGGGGCACAGGCAGTTTCTAGGTGTGCAAGTCCACTGACAACCACAATAGTCACCACCAGTGCAGCCCACAGAGGAACCACCCACTATGGTATTTTCTGGTCTGGAACCAACCAGTAAAAACACCCCTGAATGGAATGAGTGGTTAGTGTGTGCCCTACATTCATATGAGAGCAGTGTTACCTGCTGTTAGTTTTCAGCTGAGATCTCCTATCAGAACTGAGAGTTGAGCCACTTTTCTCAGTAGACTGGAGAGAGAGTGAGCCCTGGAAGAAGAAGAAGAAGAAGAAGAAGAAAAGGCAGCAAAAGGAAAAGCAAGCAGAATTGAGAGGGGCAGGAACTACTCTGGCCCAGAATACTGTTGTGCGGGCAAAGGCAGTATGGTTGTCTCCTCTTTTTCTTACCTAAGAGTCGCAAAAATGACTCCGGGGGCAGGGTAAGGCAAGGCATGGGGAGGCAGGGTGCAAGGGAAAGAACATTTTTTCATCCCAACAGAATCAGTTGCGTTACTTTTTACAATCTAGGGCCAATCAGAAGCTCTGGAGACTATTCTAACTACATTGGCTGAATTAGTGAGTGATTGGCCCTTTCTCTTGGCATGTAGAGTTGACTGGATTGTTCTTGGGGTCCAGGCTGATAGCTCAGTCATGCTGTCCACTGCTAGTCTATCTGGGTAATGAACAATCGCAAGTGCCTCACTGGCCAAAATACAGGACAACCGGAGTCAAGTTGGGAGTTGATTCCCTGAATGCTAACTTCTTCTTGTGTGTGTCTTTTATTTGGGGGTGCCAAGCTTTTTGGGAGTTCCTGGGCGCTTTTGCCAAAAGTGACCAGGGATGGTGAAGGCGTCAACACTCATGGACATGGTTTTGGACGGGATGACCGTGAACTGCTTGCGGTCAGAGCTGTACTTGTAAATGGACTCTACCATCTCAGGTGTGATGGTGCGGGGTCCAATGCCAGTGAGTCGCACCATCTCCTCTGTTTCAGGGATCATGGTGTAAACTGCTCTGAATTGGCAGCTGGAATCTCTGAAGAGGATGAGGAAGTGATTGGCCGCGCTTTTCTCCATTTCCTGAAGAGGGAGAAACAGAGAAAGAAAAAAAAAAAAACAATAGTTAAGTGCAGCTGAAAACAGAAATCATAGTTGCTTATAGTCTAGTTAGGGGGGACCTCCTTTTTGGACTCTGACACATCAGGATGGCTTACCTCTACGATCTTGTTTTTCTGTGGTTCATTGACCTTGCCAGCCAGGCAGCAGCGAGTGATAGCATTATGGATGATGAACTTGTTGGACTTAAAGCTAGGCTCCTTGTACAGCTTTGGTCCTGCAAAATACAGCATTTCCAAATGTCATAATCCCTACAAAACAACGCTTATTGGATTTATTTTTTGTTTCAAATGATAGTCCTATAGTTTGGAACAAATCACATACCTGTGTATTCCGGGATTGAGGCAGGGGATGAAATAGTGGAACCACTCTCCCAGTCCTTCTCTCCGTTATGAGAGCTTGTTCGTCCTGGTGACATTAGCCGGGAAGGAGAGTGCGAACGGCTACAGGGAGTCAAAAAATATTTTGGAGAAGAAAGTCATTAATAGACCTTGAGGCTGTGTGTACACATGCCTTTGCCCCCTGGAACACTGATAAGAGCTACTATACCACAGGACCTATAGTTGGTATACAATCCTACAGAAACACACTCACACATATGGAACTACTTGATATATATTCTGACTATATTTTAGCAGAGGCAGAAGATATTTACATATTTTACAAACATACTTTGTAAAGTGATCAATGATAATGTGGACACAATCAACATAATCAACAAACTAAACTATTATTCAGTGGAGTAAAATTAACAAAAAAAATACTCAGTCTCATATAATGATAATAATATTATAATGATGTATTTCCTAGCTCAACTTTATCATAGTAAATTTACTAATATGGTGCAAAACAAATATTTCACTTTCACTTCTTTGGTACTTTAAGTATTCCTGACTACTGAATGTGCCACTGTCAATGTGTAGGTTACCTAGGAGACTTCCTAACAGACAGGCCTCCAGAGTCATTAGCCATTGAGGACAGGTTCATGGTTGAGTGGGAGTATACTTTGTTCAGCCTGGTGCCTAGATGGAGGAAAAGAGGAATGGAAAAAGAAATTATATTGAAAAACCAAATCCATGTGAGTGTACAACGAGGCCATAAAGACGAAGATCAGTGTGTTTTAATATTAAAACTAGTTACCCATGAAACCCTTGAGAGGGCTATGAGAGAGGACGGAGTCATCTCTGAACACAGTCTTAGGTCTCTGCTTCTTGACACCGCGAACCGTGGTTGGTTTCTGCCTAAGAACCTTGTCCAAGTCTTCCATGATCTTCAGCTGCTGTCTCCGTTCATACTCCTGCCTAGTGAAATCTCCTCTGCGCTGGGGAGTCCCCTCTACTGGCGGGGTGCGTGATGCTGGAGGGGTGCCTGGGGTCTGGGGTCTGTCCTCACTCTTATGCCCCCAGCCCTCAATGATCATCCACTGAGGCTTGCTAAGAATGCATAAATATAACGTGTAAAACTTTCAATGTGTGACGATGACATTGCAAAACTACTTGTTCGAATACCAGGAAACACCAACAATTTTTTTTATTTACTAAACATGGGACAGTTAATCAAGAAATCCTAATCATCACATATATGCTGCAAAAACATGACTATAGAAATGTTCAAACTTTACAAACCTGCGCAATAATAATATTTGATTTAATTTAATGTGAGACATGAAATGCTACAGTCTTCATTTGTTTATGATGCAGGTGTTTGAATAAAAAGGATCTCACTTTGATTCTTTTTCTTTTTCCTGCTCAAGTTTGCGTCTTTTTAGCTCTTCTGCTCTCTTCTGCTGTTTCTCCAGCAAAGCTGCTTTTCGCTGGGCCATCTCATCTTCTGGTCTCTCCTTGTCATCCTAATTATAAAGACCAAAATAAAAAGGCATGAATGCGCTGACCTCACCAAAACAGCATTTTTAGAATTGCACATACAGTGATAATAATTAGAAGCCTACCTTGAAAAAGAAACCAACCCCTGGTTTCATCTCTGGCTCCGTCCGGTCACTCATTGAGTCAGAGAAGGCATCAGGTACTTGGTCATCCTCCTCCCCATCTTGCAGAGCAGACAGCGAGATCTCAATCAGGCTACTGCGTTTGCCATTCAACATCCCTGCAGGGGCATCACTCTCGAAGGAGCACTCTGATGGGGCACCAGAGCTGCAGCCCCCACCTGCAAGCCCATCCTTCTTAGAGGCAAGACCATGTAAGGACCCTGCCTCCAGATCCATGCTAAATATACTATGATCGTCATTGGAGCCTACCTCTGACAGAGTGTCATCTGCAGTAGGACGGGGAGTTGGGGTAGGTACTGGTGTTGGTAGAGGTGTGTGTGTCGGTGTGGGAACAGGAGTTGGTCCAGATGAGCACAGCTCATCCAGGCTCCCAGAGTCACCAATGGAGAATGAAGATGAAGTCTGGACTTGGGACTGCCAGGGATTTACGCGACGAAGGTGGGGGATACGGTCCACATTTTGAGGCGGGGTGAGAACCCTCGATAGGGTTGGGACCTTAATGTCTAAGGGACGACTGTGTTGGTGGTGGTGTTTTGGGCTCTTAGGGGGCACAGATTGGGCTCTACGATGGACTTGAGGAGATTTAGGAGGAGTGGTGTGGTTTGTGATTCTGCGTGATGGAGACGGAGAGGAGGAGGCTGAATTTAAATCTCGGGTGGTTTCTCGAGACATGCGTGTAGGGGCTGGGGTGGAGGTTTTAGGGCTGGCTGGAATAACCCAGGATTTGTTGTTGGGAGCTACAGCTTTCTTCTTGATTAACTGGTTCTGCTGCTCGGTCAGCCGCTGCATGTCACTTTGCAGGGAGCTGAGAGCTGCAGTCAGCTTTGATACAGCATTGTTATAGTCCCCGAGTGGCGCTACCATTTTCTCTCCTGGTGTCCCAGGGCCCTTCTCTCCTGGTGTTCCTGCCTTTTCTTTGGAGTGACTGACCTGCTTGTTGAGTTTTAGTCCCCCTTTGACATCACCCTCATCCCCCACTGAGGGGTGCTGTTCATCTTCTTCCTGCTGCTCTTCTTCCTCCATGCGAGCTAGCCTTTCTTCCAATGACAAGCGAGAGAGGTCCTCTTCTGTGGATGAGGAGCTGACCTGGCCATTTGCTCCTTCCCCTTCGCCTTCGTCCTCACGCTGCTCCCTCTTTAACTGCAGAAAGGCACTCTTCCCCAGTCTTTGACGGTGCTTTGCAAAAATGGCCTCAATGCGTTTCTTCTGGGCTTCGATTGCTTTGCGTTTTTCTTCAAGCCGAGCTCCCAGCTCAGACATCTCATTATTGAGTTGTGGGCTCTTGCTCGGGCTTTCTTCAGACTTTTGTGCCCACGTGGTCATCTGAGGAGAAGAGGAGTCGCTGGCTTTGGGAGAATCTATAATCTGTTTCTTTTTGCGTTCTGCAAAGCTGGTCATCTTCACACCGCTGTCAGACTCCCCTCTGCCATGGCCCCTAGCAGAATGTGCACCAGCAGCGGGTGTGGTTGGAGTGGACTGGGCTTTAGGCATGTCCTCTGATGCATCAGAGTCCACGCTGCCATCTCTCAAGACTGAGTCATCATCACGTGAACATTCAGAGGTGTTCCTGGTGCGAGTGGGCTCCCTGGACTCTCCTGTGGGCCGGTACATCATTCCTGAGCGTGAAGGGGCAGAGCAGCTGATGGCTGCTAAATTGCTGTTATGTCTAGAACTAGCAGGGTCATCAGGAGAGTGGAGGTAGAAGCCATCAGGAGCACCATCAGGGTGTAAACGAGGCTCCATCTTGCTCTCGTTGTGGATAATTTGGAGAGCCTCCTCAATGGTAGGCAGCTCTCCTGTTTCGCTCTCTGCAAGGCCATTCTCCTCTGCCAGCCTTGGAATACCGGGGGTCTGGGTGGCCCAGGAAGCTCTCTGCGGGCCGTTGGGGCCAGGAGGCTTGCCAAGCAAATGGCTGAGGTCTTCAGGAGGGGAGTAGGGCACCCGGGTTATATTTTGGCCTGCTGGGTTGAGTTGGTCTGAGCTCATAGAGCGGGTTATCACAGGGTTGCCCATTACAATATCCACATCACTGTCCAGGCCAAAAGGAATGCTGAAGGATACTGCAGACAAGGGGCGGCTAAGAACAAAAAGTACAGTATAAGTAAAATAGAAATAAGTACAAAAGACAGTGTTTGAATGTTACTGAAAAATGGCTTCTACCTGAGGGGTTTCTTGCTCCATGTCTTTCCCACTCCTTCTATATGAGACATTGAGGTAGACTGAGTCAAAGATCCTGAATACAATGGGACACACACAGACATGTAAAGGCATGCACACCACACAGGGATGCACAACATACAGGATGCACATATCAAGCAAACAATACACCAATAAAAAGAAAAAAATATATACAAAAAGTTTCAAATATTAGTAAAAGTAAGAAAACAAGAGCATCATACAACATGAAACAACTAAAACACAAACAAGCATTGAGAGAAATAGGTGAGTCAGACTGTAAAATGATAGAAACATGTATAAAATACTTCAGTGTAATGATGAGAGGACCGTCTTAATCTTACCTGACGCAGGGGAGGAGATGGGGAGGAAAGGCTTCTTGAAGATAGAAGGGGAGGTACTGTAAGGCAGAGAAACAACCTTTCAGTTTAGACAAAGAATATGCCAGACTACTACAAAAGCACAATAATATTCAAAGAGCGTCTGTACCTGTTACAACTCAAGCTACTTGGTGTCACTGGTGTGGATCCATCTAACAAAAAAGAAAACCCTTAATAAGACATGTTCAGATATTTAATGTTATGACCTTACTTGTAGGATTTCACAGTTTTTACAAAGCAACACAAAATTAATGACACTTACCCAAGGTGTCTATAGGCTGAACAAATTCTGGCCTTCGTACTTCAAACCAGTTCAGCAGCTCTGCTAGGAAACTCAGCAAGTTGAGCTAAACAAACCACACAGGATGTCAGGCGTTAGGAAGACAATACAGTGCTCAGTATTTTTTGTTATTGTGTCAAGTCGATTGATGACCAGGAGTGTGGATGTAAGTACCTGAAGCCCCTGTGGTGTGTATAGCATGTCCTCCATTGCCAAGTGACAGCAGCACTTCAGGCAGCTGTCACAAAATTCACGGATGAACTGCAGGTTGTACAGGCTGTCTGCTACAGACATGGAATCCTTCATACACACATCTTACACACACAGAGAGAGAGAGAGAGAGAGAGAGAGAGAGAGCGAGAGAGAGAGAGAGAGAGAAGTGTTAAACTGAGAAACAATACAATAATTACTAAAAAGCCTGTGGTTTTCACTCTTAAAGTTAGTGGTTATAATGTTCGTTGGTACCTTCAAGTCTTAGCAGGCCAGGGCAATAGTAATGTATGACAGCAGCAATAGCACAACCACTGGACAAGTCTTTGACTTCATTCACCACCGGGAAGATGGGCTTTTGTTTGGACTGAATTTTATCTTTCCTGTAGCGGAGCTAAAAAAAAAATAAAAGACAACAACAACAAATGAACAAGACAATCAAATACTGCAGAGTGACCTTTGTAAAATATTTGGGATATTAGTTTGTGTTAAAAACCACCATCAAAGACAGGCTTTTCCACACATCAGCCGATACTTTAAAGTCTATATGCACAGTGACACATAACAGATTATGTTAAAAAAAAAAAAAAAAGAACTGGATATGAATGTGAGAAAGAGGACAGATAAAGGTCATGCTAATGTGCACAAGAGATGGCTTATGTGAACAAATGACAGATGCAATGGGAGTGACTTAATCAGAGCAGAAAGAGGGAAGATTTTGTCAGGAGAAAGTGGGACGAGTGAGGGTCTCAGGAGGCAGAGAGAGGAGGGGAGAGAGAAAGCACGGAAAAAAAAAAAAAAAGTTTCATGTACGACTACAGTATATAGAAAAACAGCACAGGGACCAGCTGACTAGAAGCCTGGCTCAGTTAACCCCCGTAGCCTTTCACACACAAAAACACACCTCTGTTACACAGAAAACCAGAAGAACTGGTTGTCCATCGTACACAAGGCGTGCTTAAGTACCAGTTGTGATACATGCACCACTCGTGTCAACAAACAATGCCTTTCACGCCCCTGTCATGCCCCGCCCTATGTCATTAATGCTATGACGTGCAATTTAATGTAGACTAGTATGTGATGCACACGAACATTTTCACACCGGCATATGGAGAAAAAAAAAAAAAAACACACCTTCAGACCATCAGATATTTGCTGATAAATTTGATGAAGACACTGGAAGGATGGAGGGACAGGGGGAAGGAGCAGAGGAAAGGAGAGAACTTACAGGAACAAGTTTCCAGTACCAGCGAGTAGGACACTGTCAGAGAGGAGGAGGGATAGGAAATAGAGAAAGACGGGGAAGTGGAGAACAGGAACACAAGGACAGGTATTAAGCCTACAGTGGAAGAGCTAGACAAAGAAGAGAAAGGGTTGTGATGACGGTAATGTCTTGACATGACAATACAGCCTTGTAGAGAAAGCAGTGACGCTGCCCTTGATTTATTGTGTCAACCAGTACTTGTTATGCTTGCAGAGTAAGAGTTGGTGAAGGCCTGCACCTGCACCAAAATCAACAATATGAGCTTAGTAGACGGGTACTTTTTTTTTTTTATAGCACTAAATACATAATCCTAGACAGATTATGTGTGTTTGGATACATTAATAACTTGACAAGAAGTAGAAATACACTGCATATGCAATACAGTACTCACAGAGGGTTGAACAGGTTGGGGCTCTGTAATAGCCTGAGACGAGTCATTCTTGGATCCTTCATTAAGTTCTCTCAGCTTCTGGTTTAACTGAGAACATGGCAAAGAGATAGAACAGTTAATACACATTGATACAGGATCTGTACTATGTGTTGTCATATTAATAAAACTTATTTGATTAAAGAATTACAGCATCCTAATTTCTGAAGCTAAACAGATGTTGGGTCATCTAAGAACAAGAAGATAAAGTCTTCAATTACAGCATACAAGAAAGATGTGTGCCTGAATCAAGCACTCTTTCTCTCTGGTTTGCTCCTTACCCCATTAACCCAATGAAGCAGAGCATCCTCCCAGCTGGAAGCTCCACCCAGCCGTTCAGCAGAACCACATGTCTTCACCGCAGTCACCGTCTCCATGGCTCCCACGGCCATCAGGGCATCTATCACTGCCAGGTGAGCACTCTGCACCAATCACGTGGGAGAAAGAAGACGAATGTTGTCAGAGGTGGGACGAGTCACAGTGGAGGCCAGGGAGCCCAACAGCATAAATCAATTACAGTTAACACAATAATGCTGGACACAGACCTTTCTACTGCTCTAGCAGGGAACCGCTTACTGCAGAACTGAGATCAGCTCTTACTGTTGCAGCCGTCCCAATCTTAGCAAGCAGCATCCTCTAGAGGTCACCCAAAGCCAGCTGTGAGTCAGCAGAAACACTAACAAGAGTTCCCAGCAAGCAAACACTAACATCAGTAGATGTGGGTGAACTCTGGACCGATGTTTGTACAATCGTTAAATCATTAAAGAGGCAATGGCCCTGTAATATGATAACATGTGTGTTCCCGGACTGTCATTCCTCAGCTGCTTTCCCTCTATTTGCCTTCTCTCCAGTGCACTTCCCTTCTCTTTTGCGCAGTGAAATATTGCTGTATGACTCATGTGGAAGGGACCGCAGGATAAAATGAGGCGTTGTAACTAGATCACCAGGAAGCACAACAAAGGACAGCATTCTCTGTAAGAAACAGGTGTTCCATATCTTTTCTGCATTTTTGGTGTATGAATTTGTTTTTGTCAGACAACAAACTGGCTATAAAACCTACTTATTAAACATGTAGTTTTTCCCACACATGTACAACAATCAAACAAAAACAGACTTGCTTACACATATATTCCCCATTCTCTCAAGCATTTGTATCCTAGACATTTCCTCATACTTTAGAGACCATTACTGTGTTCTCTCTAATGGCCAGAGCCCATTAAAACACACCAACAACATTATCAGCTCAGTCAGAGTGAATGGCTTAACTCTATAAACCTGTTAGCTCATTAGTTAGGAGTTGTTCTATTCGTGCCATGGAGCTGAAACCAAAAGTACTTAAATGATTCAGATATTTAAACCATTTGCATGTGCATTTAACTCATACAGACAAATGAGAAATTTTTCTTGGGCTTCGTCACGATAGCACTTCTGTCCTTTGCCCTCTTTATATCCTTATCAAGTCTACATACTTAATTGAATGATCCTTCTATCTTTGTCTCCTCTATCTGTATCACGTTTAGTTGCCATTCAACAGCAGCACTAGGGCCCCTCTCTCCTCAGTACTGCAAACTGAAACAAGCTCCTTGTTAAAAATAATTAATTCTGGTCAATGGAGGGGACAGGCAAGTCACAAACAACACATTCCTGTCATGGGCCCACTCCTACAATCTCCAATCTTCAGTTTTGAGCCTAATCTGTGCAAATCAGTGCCTGTTCCCTTTTACTACTTACAAATTCCACTTTAGGGGCCAGACATTCTTACTCTAACCTCTTATGTTGTCCCTGATGGTGGCTGGTGGCAGTCCAGCTGCGTGCATGAGCCCTGTCTGCATGTCTGCCTACTCAACCCTGATGTAAAGTGCTGACCTGGACAGACCCAGTGCTAGGGCAGGCAGGGCGGGCTATGCCAGCAAAGGCTTGTCAGATAGTATTGGGCCAAGCTCTGTGGATGTGCTGCAGTCAGTCACTGGGAGCTGTGTGGCCCCGGCTGGCCTGCCCTCCAAACACTGTTGCCAGGACTCGAGCTGCTACTTATATGTTTTATCTTAAGTGGAAATGTCTTCAGTACAGAAGGGGACAAATTACGTGATATAGCACCTACGGCTTCTCGGAGCTATCAACAATCTGACTGATTCAGAGCACTATGACTTAGCAGTGATTACTCAAACATGGTTGATTTAAAATTGTATCATATACCATAAATATAGATATAAAAATGTATTGTATCATATATAAAAAATAGCGTATATAAATATATTGTTTTATATCTCTTACAAAATTCTGTATTCCAAAATAATGAATCTGAGCAAAACTAGCATGTTTCTGAGGCCTACAACATGCTACATTGTGCCAGTAGCTGTGTTTGAAACTCTGGATAAAAACAAAGTGATTCAAGGTAGGAACATATTTTTGCTTTTAGCCACAAAGTGTAATCATGGTTGGAGCTATTGTGACAGTGTGAAAGGAGACGGGATGACTGAGAGAAAAAGAAGAAATGAGCACGAGACAATGACAGACTTGTCGAAAGTGGCCAACCCTGTTGTCATAGTGTACAGTAATTATTCAGAGGAGAGAGTGGAGGGTAATTCATGGCTAAAGTGCAGAATGAAAGGGAAGGAAGGGGGGCTGCTGGTGGATTTTCCCTCGCAGACCCAGGAGAGCTCGCTAAGCTAAATCACAAGTCTGCCTAATGAGAGGGGAAAGAGGAGCAACTCATGAACACACAGCGCAGAGCCTGCCAGATCACCATAACAACCAACCAGCTGACCCACAATGCATCTCAACACAAGCCTGACCGCAGCACTGCTCCGTGCTCCTGGCTTAGCACCGGCTCTCTGCTCGGAAACAACCAGCCAGCAAACAGTTAGCACTCCTCAAACTGATGTGATACAGAGAGGAAAAATTAATACCTCATCAATTAACCCAATCGACGTGAAATCTTTATGGCCCTATTTGGCAAATATGCTTACATAATCATGTCAACAATGTGCCAAACAAAGACTGCAAAGGTAGCTTATGGATCAGTAAGTGAAATTATGGTGAGGGCAAAATCTGATTATGTCTGATATATGACTTAACCCCCACCCCCTACCCTGCCTGGTGCCTACTGAGGGGTAGACAAACAGGGGGATCAGGCAGGTCTGGGGCCCAGCAAGGGATTTTGAACAGGAGGTCATATGGTTATACGAAGGCTCATATAAACATGAACTGTATGTTTGAGCAAGGAAAGCAGGTCACAAATAGCTTTACACTAAACTTGTTTAACATATGGTGAATATGTTTAATTGCTACTCCACATTAGTTTCCTATCAGTGAAGGCCCAAAGCAGAACAAATAGTGTAAGATGATGGTTAGTGTTTCTGATAGTCTGCCACTTCTATTTTCAACTAAGCTCCTGACTGATGCTCACTTGAGCAGAAACCTGCCAACACAGCAGTATGATTTAAGACAAAGTGTCAGTGCCTATCCAAAAACCAACAGGGGACCAGAAGAGGGTTAGCTGCATTATGGCTACATGACTTACTTTGTCACTGTGGGAACAAATGCTTAACCCCGTCTCCATTGCAATCAATTCTAGCGTGTTTGACATGGATAATATAAGATGATATCCTACTATCTCAACCAACAGTAGATGTAACAAATTAGTTACAAGTCTGATGTTGTGGGAAATATTAGGTACATGGTGAGTCCGTGGTCATCTCTGGCGTGTCATCCAGTCGTGGATGATGACGTTCAGTCTGCATGGCAGATTATCTCTAATCTTCACAGATCTTTATCCTCAATCTCAGGAGTGATGGGGGCTGGGCTACCACCAGAAGGACAGTTACCACTACGATACACATATAAAACAAGGGGTGGAGGCAGCTGGAGACTCCATTGCTGTTGCCCATTCTAAAGAGGCCCAAGAATGTACCATCTACAAAGCTTTGCTTGAAGGATAACCCTTGCCTGTAAAGATGCTGGTGCTATCTTGGGTTGCAGGAGCAGCATATTATGATGAATAAATGATACAACACATAGTTTGTAATATTATCAGTACCAGGTACACAAATATGCCCACCAGTATGGCGTATTTCCCATAAGTTATAAAGTCAGACTTTCAGACTTTCATGTTTCCAGCTGAATTAATAGGTTATAGCTACAGAATTTATACAATCACAAGATACAAAAATAAGATTACATCTACTTAAAGAAACATATCTTGCCTTCATTTCTGAGCTCATTCCTTGACAATATAAAATGAATACCTGACCCTACATACAATTAAAAGGAAAATGGGACTCACTTTTCACTTGTCCTAGTTCACACAGCATACACCATTGTTTTTCTTCCTGAATATTTTTGAACCCAACCATTAACTAAGGAATTTCAAGGTCTAGAGGCAGGGACAAACAAGAAGTGCTTCTTCATCCTGTAACAGCTGCTTATGGTTTGATGAAAAGAATATGATGTATGGCTATCAAAGGCTATGATGTATCTGTTTTTGCCCTACTTTGATCATAGCAGAGAGCAGGTCACTGCCGCTCCATACTGATATCGGTGCAACAACCTAAGCCAGCACAAGCATCTTTATGGGTTAGGATAAACCTACATCCTTGGATTTATACATGAGCCAAATTTCACAATTATTACAAATGAACTGCAATGATGTAAGATGTGTGATACATCAATAACAAATTGAAAAGTCATAAACAGTGCATGGCTGGGTAGATTAGCTGGCGACAGTTCTCACTGGTCAGCAACAAGCATGACTCAACATACTTTTATGTAAATGCGGTACATGTTATCCTCTTGTTTAACACAGATATGTGAAGCTGTAATATACGGCAGAGCTGCAGCAGATTGCTGCAGCTCCAAAGCCGTTTACTGGCCAAGACCCACATTGATGCTCCATCCTTCTAATGCTGCTGCAGCATGACCCACTTTCCTTGCTTGCCACACTGTAGGTACAGTGCCAGTCAGTGGCAGACAAGCTCTGAGAGCTGCCTAGGTCCAGGCAGCAGCTGGAAGGCTCATATACAAATGCCGCTAACGGCACATGCAACATCAACAGTAACAGCCAAAATAGGAGTTTCACGATTAGGATTTAAAGGCGATATGGTCCATAGTCTGCCCTGGAAGCAACATCCAGAGCAGTGCAGGTGGTTAACTATCAGAAATCCTACAAGAACAAGCATGTGTGATGGTTAGAAACAGTCCTGCAGACTATATGAGTTCACATTCAGTGCAAGTAGAGGCTGCATGTGACATGTTTACACTCACATTCATTTTGTCACATTAGGTATAGCTAATAGAACATTAACCAACATCCAAATTCTCATATCAGCAAGCTCTACTGCAAATGGTCACACAACTTCTGTGCTATTCAGATAATGTCACAGATGCATGCAAAATCTTTCAAGCATAGATTTAAGTGTATCATCACAATAGCTGGCACCAGTAGTAGCACACCTGCTGCAGTGGGCATTAGACAGCAGCAGTGGAGCAAACAACGTTCAAATAAAAACACCATACATACAGAACCCTAGAGACTCCCTATGTAGCTTTCAAAAACCTTCCCATATATTCATGAACCAAGATGGCTGGGAAAATGCAGTCGCATGCCATTTTTTCAGGAAGATAATCTGTATAAAGTGAGGGTTTGTTAAAATGCTTAAAAATTGAGTTACAGTGAGTAACTGTTGTGTCAGCTTAAGTGGAAAAGCATTAAATGTTCCATCCTACATAAAAACATCCTTCCTCGTTCGACTGTTATGATTCCTTAGAAAACTAACTTAGTTATCTATAGGTTTTCAGGCTGAAGAACCTATGACAAGTACAAAGGGAGAGAAAGGGAGTGAAAGAGAAAGGGGCAAAGGGAGGGAGGGGGGAGAAAGAGAGAGAGAGAGAGAGCCATTGTCAAGGTCTAAGAGGACAAACCAGTTTCTCTTGATTTAACTCACTAAGCCAGCACAGAGTATTCTCTCATCACAATATCTAAAGTTTCACCACAACTGTTTAGCCATTGTTCTGGTCTGGACCATCTATTGTATCTGGACTCTCCCTCCCTCTCACACCCTGGAATTAAAGTAGTCATCCCTTGTGTCACCGTGACTGCCCTAGTCCTCCTAGCTCATCCTCTCGGATCACCTGGTGGCAGCATTGGGGGATGGGGGCAGGGTTGAATGAGTGGGGGTCTTTTTGATGTCCTTTAATCCTTAGAATCAAAGCATAAACAAGCCCCCATATCAACAACCAAGACCACTCAACCACTTCTGCTTCTCTGCAGGCTCCTGGATAGCAGAGCCTCGGGAGGTGACTTGGCCTGATAGAAAAACATAAACCACTTTCTACCCAAGCAACAGCTCTGACGCCTCCTTGAATCCACCCATGCAGGCCACTACCCACAAAACTGCCTGCTAGACTGGTGTAGCATCATCACCTGTGTGTTAACTGTTCACATAACCAACATAACTTTACCATTTTGATGGGTTTATGCCGGAGGTCTTCATCAGTCACTGGTGTGTCCTCGTCTTTGGAGACTATGCCTTTCTGAGTGAGGAGTTCCAGCAGGGCAACGTTGTCTTTGGGCTGTGCCTCGGCTCCAGCGCTCCCCAGTAATAGGCTGTAGGTCCGGCAGTAGAGTTCGGAGGACTGCAGAAGGCGCGTGACTGGCGGTTTAAGGTGCTCCTGCTCATACTGGTCACAGTAGAAGGGGTCACGCAGCTCTGCAGGGACATTCTCTACCAAGAGAAAAACATACAGACAGTGTTTGATGACGTTCCTCGAGGAGTGGTGCTGCTAGAAAACTGGAGAATTGAGCAAACAATGTGCTGAAGGACAGTCAAAGATCATCATGAACATGTTGTATTCTTGCTGGCTTGGAAACCTGCTTTCTGCCAGCTTCAGTGGCAGATTAAGAGAGCTGATGTATATGCTAGGGCTATAGTCATATGAGTGAGTAGAGCAGAGCAAGGATCAAGGTCAGTGGGGCATGATGAGCTCAGAGGTTGGTATATGCAGATTACAAGATGCTCTGCCACTTGTTTCTCCCCTCTTGCTTCACTTTTACACCAAGCTTCTGTAAAAATTGCTCTTTCAGATCTTCACAGACATGTAAATCTCAGAAGCAGAAATCAGCAACCTGATTGAAATCTACAACCTCAAAACTATCAAAGCAAAGAGAAAACTCTAAGTCTGTCTCGCCTCAGAGAAAGTGTAATGAGGCCATGTGGCTAGGTGAAGATTGCTAAATAATCTGTTCAAACCGGTCTTTCTGTAAATAAGACACAGTTTAAGAAAAAATACATCCTAAAAAACACATGCTTGACACACCCTCTGTGAAACTGGTTTCTCTGCATTCAGACCAAACCAGCAACAAACTCAATAGCCTGTGTCTCTGTGTAAACATATAACAATAAGCATCTCACTGTTTTAAAGGGCCTTCGGCAAAAAAGTTGACAAGCTGAAATACCAGCAGTGTGCCTGAAATGAGAAAGGACAAACTTAACAGTAATGCGTGTTTATGAGAACCTAAGATTGCACCTAACAGAGAAACAAAGGGGTTATTACCAGGGAGGTGTCACTACGCTGTTGTATCATTATAAAGTCATGTAATAGATTCACTGACATCAGACCACAAACCTATATGCCCAGCTTCAGAGGCGAGACAATGCCTTGTACTCTGTCTCTCGCTGTCACTCTGTGATGACTATAGATTTTACACAATATTGCCAGTCAGGCCACATGGTCTAGTTTGTTGTAAATATGCTCCTGTGTGCCAAAACTACAATGCTCACATCACTGTTGTAAACACTGTGACACACCAACCAAAATGTACACCTTTAGTTTTAGGCCCTCATAGTCACATGATACAAAAAAGTCCTCCTACGATGACGTGTATAAAGTAAAAGAAAAACTTCACCAGAAGGCAAAGCAGGATGCAAATGCCTCAACTCAATGAGATGAGAGAGATCGATATATGCATGATTTCCCTATGAGACAGTCTGGCCATGAATAATGACTTTGTGTGACACATACAGTATATCACAAAGAAAACTTGGTACTAATTAAAAACTGCAAATTCATACACAATTTTCCCAAACTATGCACCTGCACATCATAAACAGCACCGATAACTGGATAAAGTATACAACATAACCCTAAAGTGAAAAACAAAACGAAAAAGCAATAGGAGGCAATAGAAAGAAATACCAACTGGCAGCTTTAAGAATAAGTAAGCCCAAGCAAAAAGTAGTGTGAGACCTCCATAATGTTGACATCACAACATCTCCAGGGATATACTTAGATTGAAAACACAAGCTTGTGTTTGCATAAACTCAAGCAACAGCCTCTCTGTCACTTTCACGGGTCATGGGGTCAGTGTTTATCTGCTAGACTTAAAAAGGCAAAAGTCAAACGTATGCGATGATTATTAACATGTTATCACATATTCGTAGTGGGTGATCAGGTAGATCACTCTTCATGTAGAGAGGTTCAAGTGAGCATTTGCCTTCTAGTGAGGAGATTTTGACTCGGAGACTTAATCCCTACCATCTGCATGAGCTCTGTGCTGTAGCTGACCCTGACCGCTTACCTGTTTGTGTAGGAGGAAAGCAAACATATTTTTCCTATATCAGTGTCACATTGTTGTTATTATCATAACAAAAGACAACGGAGAAAGACTAAAGCACTATTCCAGCAATGGGCCAGTATGCACAAAATTTTCATGCAAAATGAGCTAAACTCTTAAAAAGGTACAGTGGAACTGATGAGGCCTGCCATCATGGCTGTACCCAGTTCAGCTGTGTTAGCTCCTGTCTGTATTGATCTGCATTGCTTATCCTGCTGATAACAGGAGTTATGTGTCGTTCTACCTCATTGACCGATTGGGCTAGCATACTGTTCATGTCGCAGACACATTACCACACGTGTCTGACAGTAATCAACAGACATAGAGCAACACAGACACATCCAAACAAAAATCGGAAATCAGTCACAGTTTAAACCAAACTGGCTCCTTTGGGAGAAAAACAGTAGACAAGACCCCACCCCCATCCTTTCTGAACTTACATTCAGGTGAAACAGTCACCATTGGATTTGAAAAGGGTTGTCAGAGTAACAGTGAGCATTAAGTAGCTCTCTCTATTAATAACTTGGCACAGAAGTTTGCAAAACTTGCGGGATTAGACAATCTAAACTGTGAGGCTGCTTACTGGAACTCTTCAGGAACCTTGGTACAGATTAAATAATTCATGAGCTCAAATATGCAGACGTGTGCAAGGTAAGTACACGGTACATCAGTCCATGCCTGCCCAATCGCTTTTGGTGACTAATTTTATTTTACTTTGCTGCTTCCAGAAAACATTTCTCAAAAATGAATAACTAAGCATTACATGAGTTTTGATAAAGCAATTGGCTCTAACTTCAAAATCCTCGCTGGAAAACTAAGGTATAAACATCCACATCATGTGATGGAAAAGATCAAACACAGATGATTATCCGCTCTCATTTTTAGAACAAAGCAGGCACTGTTTTGTTGCCCCGAAATCTAGCGGTGGTGAGAGGGGCTATGTTAACACCCTACCCTACATGTGACCACTAGTTCTGGGGAAATGCTGATGCCAACATAAACATTAAACTACGGCTTAAACATCTTGGACGAGACTGGGAGAGATTGTCATTTGACCCGTCTACATGTTAAGACTGTACTGTAATAATATCTTCAGCATATTCTAATAGCCAGCTGTGAAACATCCAATGATGCATTTATCAGATGATGCATCATTATAAACTTCAACTTCTCTGATTTGACTATTCAGCTGGTCAATTGCTTAAGGTGAAAAACATACATGCATGCAAACAAACAATGCTCATGTATTTGATCAATGAGCAAACTTCTGACAGTGAATTCTCAGAAGGAATGTGAGGTGTTCCATCTCTCTACACATTCGCAGGTCCACTTACCATAAATAAGCCATTACTAACAGTCCTGTGTGTCCTGTAACACATCACCACAGGCAGCACTCTAGTATGACATGAGCACAGTACCCTTAAATTGCATTAAAGTGTCAGAAGCACATCCTATAGATGGACTCTAAATCACATTAAATGTAATCACATTCTAACAGGGCAATACTGGTTTGCGTTGTGACAAAGTGTGCAGGATGTATTCGCCTAGCAAAAGAGTCCTCATGTTAGAAACTAACTCAAAACGGATCTGTGTGTACTGTTCTGTAGCTTACTCTGATTTTTGACCTCCCTGTGTGGTGTGGCAAGTGACTTCTCTTGCAATAAGGTGTGTCAAATTATCTGGAAACACACTATGCAACTTAGTTATAAAGGGGTTTTGACCTAAACCTGAAACCTAATAGTTTCATATAGTACACCAATAGGACTTCCTACCTCTTGAGTAAACACTAATAGCAAGACAACATCCTCCTCAGGTCCTTGTCCCTTGTTGACTCACCATAGTTACGATGATTGGGAAAGAATGAGTAATCATTCCAATAGGATTTCAGTATGATCCAAGCAGCTTTGTAGCTAGGTGAGGCTAGCATGCTAAAGAAATATGAGATTTGAAACATGCAGGTACAAGGTGGTTTGGTTTCACTGTTGGAAAAAAAAATATCAGAAGAGGACACTAAACACAATGATGACCAAAACATGGAATGTTTAAACTGGGCCATTAACTGTTTTGTAAGTGATAATTAAGTTGTTTACAGGTTGATTACAGGACACACAAATTACATTAGCAACATGGACTCAAAAGGAAAAATAAATAACACAATTAGCATATATCATTATCATTATGAACATGTTAGTATGTATGAGCAAGTTTCTCCCAAAGTAGAGGCACAAACTAGTTTAACTGACCCTCAAATGATCTGTGACAGCAAATACAAGGGCAGATCTTAAATTACATATGATATATATAAACCAGAACTAGCTAATTCCAGTATATGTGAGAACGTAATCGCACATGTAAAGATATAATGCTGCTTTTTAACAATGTTATTTTGAAACTCCAAACATAATGTCACTGGGTGGATCAAACAAAGTCCATAGGGAACACCTACTTTGTGTGCAGTCTATTGCTACAGCAAGGAATTGTGGGGATGGCATGATTCCCTTTCCCTTCAAAGAGGAAGGTTCTGTGTTTCCTTGGCTAAAGGAGACAGGGATTAAGTGTTGCAGGTCTTTAGCATTTAGAAAATTTCACAAGTCTTAAGCATTATGTTTCAAACTGTTATAATTAGGCAACAATTAGAGTTGGTTAACTTTAGACTATGAGTTTGGTTGTGTTGAAGATGAGGCTAACAATCTCTTAGGGATGTGTTTCTGTATTCTGTGCTAACATTGGTATTTCAGCCCAAGCCTATAAGCAGCTTTCAGATTATCATGATTGCACATGGATTCATTTTAGAGCAGCCTATATAAGACTAGAGATGTTTTTTTATTTAGTTTTCATATCATTAGGCCCTTGTCAGCTAATGTCTAACCTTTTAACATTCCTCCAACTAAAGACCCGAGATGTATACAGTATGTCATCAAGGTGAAAGTTCATTTTGTATTACAAAGACTCAGAGATTTATCTATTGTCATCATTACGTTAAATGACCGGGAAGAGCCGAGGACTAGATGACCTGTTCTTGCTCCTGCTGTGCTATCTGTTTTTCTGCACAGCTGAGTTTCTGGGGAGGGACTTGATGATGTCATCTTGACTTTGCAGGAAACTATCAGTAAGGCCATTGAGTTGATTAAGACAAGAAGCACACATCAACACAGTCTTCGTCTTCATATTCCTGTAGCTTGGCATGGAGGGTGACTTTGACCAGAGGGCGTGGTTGAGGTGCTAAACAGAGCACACAGAGGCAGCAGCAGCAGCCTAAGCCTAGGGCTTGCCTGGGATTGTGTAACATGCAAGTCATGTTGTTAAAGTAAAATAGAGTTCACCTCACACCCTTTCTAGTCAAAAGTTAGTACAGTCTGAATTTAATACCTTGACCATTAACCTCCAACTCAAGTATTTGTTTACATGCACATCTCAGGAACGTGAATGCGTTTTCTTGTCTTGTGTGGTTTAATTAATTAGTAAATTGACTTACGATTACAGTGCCAGTAAAGTTCAAATAAAATGGAAAGGAGCACGTCATCAAACCTATTTCAAACAAGACTGTTTTGGTGTCTTCTTTGTGAGATCTCATCTTGATATGGCTCTAAAACAAATAGACTTGTTATCACCCCAGGGTCAGAGCTGACGCTGGTCTAAGACCACGAAAACTCTGTCTTGTGATATGCTCTGTGCAACAGAATGATTTTCTTAGGTGGGTGATTTGCATCATAGAGGCTGCATGGTTTCTCACAAGCGCCTCTTGAGGTTTGTTGACTAAGGATATTGGAAGAGTAAAATCGAATAAATTGCAAAGGTGAAACACTATGAGCAGTTTATTCACTCAGTGCACATTGGGCTATTGCTTGCAGCCCTTATCCTAATTATGATTTCCTGAAAACGGATGCTCTCACTGGGGCTGTCATCTGAGAGAAAAGAATGGTATTGAAAATCATCTACGCCCCATGTCCCATGTTAAAAACTGCAAGATTGAAAACATACCCAGTAGCCTGCAATGTCTGACTGAAGCCTGGCGGCTAGAAATACGACAAAATGGGTTAGCGTGATAAGGCCTAGGGAGGAGGCCTGTTTCTCTGACACACACGTACCTATAAAATGTGACCACCCATTGACTGAGAACAAATGACATGTGTCAGAGTCAAAAAAAATGCACACAGCGCACGGCCCCCCCTTTCATATGCTGCTCTTTGTGCTGAAAATCGCTGAGCTATACACACACTGCAGTTCCCCTACACGCATGTGCTTTTCGCTACACCACTGAACAGAGTATAAACATATTTCAGGATTGTGGTCTTCATACGGGCTCTCTGAATAATATTGTAACTCACCAGGCCTGCAGCCTAGACTAAAACCTACCTGCACTGCCGTAGGACTTTGCCAATAGCCATCCGACACTTGCGCATATTTTTGCTTTAGTACAGTCATACAAATCCAATGGCTTTATTTCTGGGACCACAAAAGTCTTCCTCATGGTAGGGGAATCCACCATGGCGAGTCTGTGAAAATTGGGAAGCGGTGCTGGCAAAAAAAAGGCTACAAGACAGTATAAAAAATATTCAAGCAATCATTCTTTTAGTAGACTATTCCACCCGACCAGGGCTTGGATTACGGATGTGGGTTTTGTCGGGAAAATATCCGTCCCGGAGCTGCTTCCAAGCCAGTTAATGTCCTTTTCTGTTTGGTTATGGAAACGAAATCCCTGCTAAATTATGCCTTACGACCTAGCGAAGCCCCGACCCGCCGGGTTATTAGAGAAAACCGGACTATTCCCCTCGTTTTTGCCCTTCTTCGTCCGCATTGCTGTGTACCCAGTCCGCTGAACGGAGCTCCACTGAGAGCCCCGCCGATGACTGACTACCAGGTGCTCCACACTGGCATCACTCACTCACCCCGCCGACCAATAGAAATTAAGCTTGAGCGACGAGGGCGGGATTTCCCTGTGTTAACGCAGACCAGCAATAGAGGTGTGGTGTGACTTTTGCTACAGGTGCATCTGCTGGAGCACAGGTGAAGGCCTGGAGGGGCACCTTTTTGACTGGGATGGTCAGACAGCGAAAAGTGGCCTAATAGAAATATTCTAGCAACACAATTTCCAATGGCGGAATAAGTATTCAAATACTTCACTTAAGTTGCAATACCACAATGTAAACATACTCCAATATAGGCTTGAGTAAAGCCTTAGATTCAAAATGTGTGAAAGTATTATCAGCAAAATATACAAAAAATATCAAAAGAACTCGATATACAGAGTGGCCCCTATCAGAAGTGCTGAATTACTAATACTGGTATGTTAAAATGTAAGCTGCATTTTAATATAACTTGTTTAGCAGGAGCTAATTCATTCCATTTTATTAAGTGTTGGGTAGTTCATAGACCCTGCACACCGACGGTCCATTGCCACATATATTTTGTCTTATTTTTCCTTATTAGACCCTTTCTCAGGGTGTACATGCACAGACTGGGCTTGATTGACATCTCTCTCAAGCTCATGTTAATTTGAGTGAGTGACAATAACTATCATACTCTAGTACATGGAGCTTAGTGACCTCATGTAAATCCCAAGATAGCAGGTTTTTAATCAGCTACAATAACTGCAAACATTTATGTGGGGCCTTTAATCTGTAGTGATGAATTATATTTTTTGAATTGATTTTCTGTTTTGTGTGTAAAATCAAAATAACTAGCAACTGTATATGTTAGATAAATGTAGTGGCATGACAAGTACATTTACCTTTTTAAATGCATCAGCCTTGCTGTAGTGGGCAAAATCCCCTCAGGGTTGTACCCTCACAACTGAGATCTTGTAGATGAAAAACACTGATCACTGAAGCATCACATTATTGATTTATGCAATTATATTAGCTTTTATATACTAGAGTAAAAATTTCATAATCATATCAATTTCCAATTATTGAGTTACTGTCTGGTAAAGATCAGCAGTGACAACAAATACATGCAGATATGGTCAGTTTGTTTATATAGCTTATTGCCTTTTAAGCTGCCTGTAGTATAAAAAAGCTGCACTGGCAGGAGCAGAGTAAACATATTAAATCTATGCAGGAAAAAAAGGATTTTATATTTGGGAAAATAGTTGAGTTGTTTGCTTCCAATTTTTCAGATTCTAGACAGTTTCTTTCCAATTGTTTTTGAAGTATTATTTCCAGTAGCACCATCCACATTGGAAAACAGAAATCTCAAGAGTGACTCATCACATGATGTTGCTCAAAGTTCCAAGTTCCATGCGCCCCACTGCAGTAACTTTGTAAGAGGATTACCTCTCAACTATGTTAATCTAATAATGAAAGAAAAAATTTTCTTCCTAGTCAGTAGTTTTCAATCAATTTAACTCTTATGATGGGGTTGCAACAATTAAAAGCATAAAGATTTTTTCCATCAAACACTGAAGTAGTTCTACACCCTATAAATCCCTTAAGTAAATCTTCCAGCATACATGGGTTGCACATGTATTGTTGAATCATGAACTTTTGCAAGACTATATAGCCAATGTAACATCAACAATGTGAGACTTTGATGCTTAGCTCCTGTTTCAGGTAAATGTTCCTTTAAACGCTTGCCCTGTGTTTTCAAGGGCAGACTTTCCTCTGTGAGATAAATCACCATATTTAACATATGCAAGTCCACTTTTATTATGAATGTGTTTTCAAGACATTGTATATAAAGTTTCAGAGATTCAAAGAGACGAGCTTGACACAGCCAGAATTACAGGTGCATAATTCACAAACAATACAACACTTTGCAGTGTGGTAATAAGAAAACTTTCAATATTGTTGTTGTATACCAAAAGCTGTAATACTGTCTTGGGTCACAAGTAGACCCTCAAGAAGGCAGACTGAAAGTCCTTTCCAAAGCATTATTACCTATAGCCTCAAAAGTGACCAGTGAGACAAGTAAACTCCTGCAACTGTATTTATTGGTTTAGTTAACCATGAGTTCTTTTCAAAGTTTTGCACAACCTTCCTTATTGAATCAGTTGTAGAAACTGTTCCTTGAGTAATACATAATAAATGTACAACTAAAGCATGAATTTAATAATTGGATTGTGACATATGTATACAAGTTAAGAAACCTTTTCAGAAACAATGGGCTTTGCAAGACTAGTGATCCTCAAGCCAACAGTGTGAGGCTTGAATGCTCAGCTACACTTTCAAATGAATGCTCCCTGTTGAACAAACTGTGCTCCTCCCCCATGTTTTCTAGGGCAGAGCTTCCTGTCAGAGAGAGATCTATGCATTTATTAAGTGTACAAAAGAGTTTTCACTGTTAATTATTTTACAAAATGGAATTTGGAAACAAAGTCAGACTATAATAGACCAGTTAGTTATCATGTAACCACATAAAGTATTTCATTATAGAAAATAGCTCAATTGCACAATTAGCTTGAGCCTCATACTTGATAAAGACTGACACCATGTGGGCAAAACAAGCAGGTTCATATCTTTCTATACCAAACTATAGAAATCTACAAGGAAAACACTGCTATTCTCACTGTGTCACTCATCACATTCTATTAAAATAGAGTGTACACAACTGTACAGCTACACAAATTTTAAAAATGAAGCCTATTCAATGACGATGAATGATGATTTTCAGTGAGTAAGTTATATTTCAGTCATCTTTAAGGCCTCCAAAGACAGCTGTGGGGACACTCTTCTGCTCAAGCTGCACCTCTGTAAAAGGCCATGAAAGGAAGACAATTAGTACATGAATTGTCATGAGTAAAACATGTATGCCTGAATGTTTAAACAAGTACAAATTTTTTTCAGTTTTGCTGCTGAGGCCAGGCCTGTCTATCACTCACCCTCCGGTCCTTGGTCATCATCTTCATCCTCGTCATCATCATCAATGTCGATCTCATCAGGATTGGCTTGTTTGGAAAGCTCAGCCAACTCACTGCGAGAAGTGTCACTCCTGCATAAGCAGATGAGGAAAATATGACTTAAGTGATTCCTTTGGAGGATGTAGTCCATTTTAATAAAGATACTTCTCGATGAAGTGAAAAGATGAACAACAAACCTAACAAAGAGAATCTTCTCTTTGGGCTTGGGTTTGTCCTGTTCAGCTTCTGCAGCAAGCTGCTGTGCTTTCTGCTCCAACATCTTCATGTCATCAATTCCCATTTGGCCTGGAGCAAGATCTGACACTGAATACACAATCAAAACATGGTCACATGATAAAAAATGGATGGACAAACACAGAAACATTAGAAAAGATATTACTACATTAACTCTTGTGCTGTTCTGGTGTGTAACCTCAGGATTTTATCAATATAATTCAAACATTCCCCTAACATCCCATACGGTGCATTCATGGTACCAGCCTAGTGAAGAAAATTTTTGTCAGAGACTAACAAGCTAGTACAAGCTTACTCACCAGTGCCTGTGGCACTTGTTGTGGCCTTCAGCATCTGAGAGGACATAAAGTTGACCTGGGTGTTGTATGTGGCCTGGACACTGCGTTTGATCCTCAGCATTTCTCTAATGGTGTCCTCATTACCATGGCGGATCTCAAATTCTTTCCAGGTCTGCCAGAAATTAGCTGTCACCTGAAAGATCAAGTTCATAAATAAGTTAAGAGCAATTATGAAGTATTTACACATCACTGATGGATATGTGTTATTTTATTCAGATAAAGCTAATGGCTGGAGGTGGTTTAGCTCACCCTTGGGTCACAGATCTGGGAGCAGTAGGAGTAGATTGCTCTGGCCCGATCAATCTCACCCAGTTTACTCTCCATGTCAGCAAATCGCTGACACATATCCCTCGCATGCTCATCAGGAAGGACCTAGATAAATACAAAAAGTACATATCAGATTTGAATAAAACAACTGAACACAATGTATGTGTTATTCTTTATCAATTTTTCAGAAAAAAGGGTTATTAAAGAAGGCAGCATAGGGATTTTCATTTGATCACGGAGAGCACAAAACAATGCTACCATACCTCAATAGCTTTTTGGTAAATTGCTCTGGTATAGGTAACTCCATAAATTTCAGCTGCTCTCTTGATGTAGATATTGAACATGTGATGTCTCTCCTCAGTTTCTACTGCCTGTGTTGCTCTTTCATAGACAGCCATGGCGTGTCGTGCCAACCCATACTCCTCCTCCAATTTGGCATACAACAGGTAAATTGCTGAAAAGCAAGGCATTGCAGTACATTTGATTTAAGTGTATTTTATTTAAAAGAAAACAATAATAATAATGTTGAATATACAAGAGTTGTCAATGTCATTTTAATAAAGCTACTTACTCTTGGCAAACTTGGCGGGGCAGCCATCCAGCGCTTGTTCAAATAAATCTCTCGCTCTCTCCAGCTTTTTGCCCCCATATCGATCAATGAACTTGGTGAGGTAAGTGTTCCAGATGTCATACACATTGGGCCACCTGAAGAGAGCGATACCACGCTCATATGCCTAAAAAGGTGTTAACAAAGACATTAAAGAATTCATTAAAAGGGTTCTGGGACAGAATAGGCACTGAAAGTAAATGTGGGTTTAGTTAATTAGCGGCATGTTATTACTTTGAAGCTTTCTTCAAAGTAGTTGTGCTCTTCAAGGAACATGGCATAATTGATAATGATCTGTGGCGTTGCGATGCGGAGGTCAATAATGCGGTCATACACTGCTTTTGTAGACTGAGGAGAAAAAAAAAGGATGGAGAAAGAATTACATTAAACATCAACGAAGAGATAGCGATTCTCAGACCACTGATTAATAACTCAGAGTTTATCTGCCATATGCTTTAAACCTACTGCACTTTGTTGGCTCATATAATATACTGGAAACTTAGACGTGTAGTGAACATACCTGGAAGGTGCCAAGACTCTCCTCCAAGTCTGCCAGCATAGACCAGACCTTCAAAGACTTGTACACTCTGTTCTGAACTGGCTCAGATGCATCAAAGTACTCTGCTTTCTTGGATGGGATGGCAGTAGCTTTCTATAGTCAAATCATTGAAGAAAAGCATTTTTACAAAAATTGAGAGGATTCATATGTTTAAAAAGGTACAATCAGGCACATTTCACTCATTTCTCAAATTTCCCATAATTTATGTGCAGGGACATGGAATTGTTTATCATTATCATTCATTTCTTTGTTGAGATTACAAAATCTCTAAACAAGCAGAGCTGCCCCAAATATATTTTCTAGTAAATGCTTTAATCTCCTAGGGTCATAAACTACCCAGTGTGCACTATGCACTTGGGTTTTGTTTCACCGAAAAGCAAGTGAACATCTGTACAATGTCTGAAAGGTGGAGAGAGCTAAAGACAAAGCAACCATCATGCAAAACTTCTAGATTAAAGATTATTACAATATGTAGTAGTAGGCTTTATCTATAGTCAACTGTATCAGTACTAAGGTGTTCAGTTTGAAAACATGCTCCTAAAAACATTAGTTTTCTAATATTGTTGTAGTTTCTAGGTCCTGCCACTAGATGTTACCAAACATCGGTTATAAATGGTGCTACTATTTTACCTACTGCTCTCATAATAATGCCTGCAGATGTGATACAAATGTCTCACCCTCAGTATGCGCAGCGCCTGTTCATAGTTCTCGTGGCGAAGCTCCATCTCTCCATATTCACACCACACTGCAGCAAGGTCATCTACCTGCTTGTAGTTCACCTTGGTAGCCTTCTCAAATATTGTCCTGGCCTGAGTGAGTCAGTAAATATAAGACATATCAAGAATACAGAAACGCATCTGATCTGAAGTGCAAAAAGTTTGAGAATCCCTGTGGGAAGACCTCCATGACTTACATCATCCAGCTGCTCATTTTCCTCATAGAATTTTGCAAAGGAAACCCAGAGAGAGTGAGGCTTCCCTGTGGCCTTCATTGGATCCACAGTCTGTACTGCTTCAGTATAAGTGTTGATAATCTGTTGAGAACATGGTGAGCATGGATTCATTAGTAATGTACTACATAAAGGCAGTGTTACCTATTTGGTGTTTGTTACCACTATGAATTGTGTGTACCCCGTCTAAACTATATGTAGAAAAAGACTTAAAACTCACCTGCCGTGGATTGCCCTCATACAACTTTACCCGCTTGTGCCACTCATGGACATTATGAGGGTTCTGTCTCAGCAGTACACTGTTCAAGAGGAGGGGCCGCCGCGCTATCAGCTGCTCAAAGCGGGCCAGTCTGAGCTCCAGGTCTATGTCATCTGGGAGGAGAGGAACAAAGAGTACAGCATACATGAGAAATGAAGTGAAAGCAACAAGTGTACACATACAGAATGTATATTAATATTAATGAATCCAAACACACCATCTTCATCCTGCCCCATCTCAGCAGTGGTCTCCATCTTGGCAGCAATCATGCTCTCCTCAAACTGGGCATAACTGTCAAACACTTGTGTGAAATCCCTTACTGTTACCACTGTAAGGATGGCCTCCTCATACACATCGCGGGCCTGAGAAAGCAAAGACAAATAACTCAACTCAATCAAATTCATAAGTTTAATATAAAGCATAGCAGTATTTTGGATAAACAATTTTCAATATGTTAAGTGCTTTATGTTATGAATGAAAATGGAAGCTATTTAGAGGAAACACACTTTCTCAAAGTGGCCACTCCTGATGTAATAGTCAGCCAAAGAGCACCAAAGTTTTCCAAGTTGGTCTGTGAAGCGAGTGAGGCCTCCTCGGATGATGGCTCCCACATTCAGAGAGGTCACCTTATCAGGGTTCTGGGAGATCAGGTCGCACAGCTCATGCCACAGCTGTCCAATAAACAAAAAAGTAGAATACTGATCTATCAATTTTCCTCTTCAGCTTTAAAAACAAAAAAACAAACAAGGCACATTGGGAGGTGCTTGGGATGAGAATAAAATCTTACTTGATAGTTGGATTTGCCCTCTTTGGACACAAAGCTTTCATCATTGACAACAGCTGCTAGTCTCAAAGCTGCTTCATCCAAGCGGCCAACAGAACGTAAGTAGTCTATGTATTCCTCTGCATTCTCTGGAGAAAGCTACATGGTACAGAGCGCAAACAGCACATTTTAATGAAATTTTCATTCATGTAGAAATTTTTTTACTACAAATTTTAACTTCATGATTTAATGTTGGCTTTCCTTTCAAATAGCAATTTCACCCATAAACAATAATCCTAGTTTGATGAGTGAATATGATTATTAGGAAATGTATTAACTCTTAATCAACGTTAGGAGTTCTATATAGTATGATGTTGAAGCCTTTCAGTTTTTTTTGTTTTTTTTTAGCAAAACATCCTCCAGACTAAAACAGCAAATCCAGTAGCCTTTCACTTGGCTAAGAATCTTTAAACACTTACAGAAAATGTTTACAACATACATTGCAATATGAGTCATGATTTCAGTTGGAATGGTAATTTTTTCATTTTAATTTAATTTAAATTAAAAATGATGGGAATGTGATTTTTGTACCAAACAAGCATGTCCGGTTACATATGGAGAATATGATTTGCAGGCTGAAGCATCTCTCTAGCATTACAATGCTTATTTATGGTATGTTGTGACACATTTAACATTATCAAAAAAGTTGCAGTTCCTGCGATTTGGATATTGCACTTGCCCATATTGCGATTTCAATTAAATTTCAATTAATTGTGCAGCCCTAATTCAGACCAGTTGTTCCATAATATGACATCCTGCTGTATCACATCCATTTCCTTATGATGCCAGTGAAAGTGTGCAAATACACTTATCAGTAATCTTTGTGCGTGACATCCTAAATGACAACTGCTGAAAGGAACTGATTTGTGTACTATGTTCTCACCTTAAGGTACCTGCGATACACCCGGATAGCTGTCTCAGGCAGGGGCAGGTTACGAACAAAGCGGAGATACAGAGGCCAGATGCGTGGGTGCTGAGTGACAGGAAGAGCTCTGAGTGCACGGTCAAATGTTCGCCGACTTCTCGTGATCTTGCATTGAGACACAAGGAACTGGCAGTAATCTAGCCATATTCTAGGCATCTAGTTTAAGTAAAAACAGATAATTAGTTTCAATCACAACTTCCACAGACCATAGTATAATAGCATGTTTTTACTGTAAATATGTTCAGCATGGAGTTTTATAGGAAGTATTACCTTGTGCATGAATACCAGTGCCCTTTCATGGCAATTATTGACCTCCTCATAGGCTGTTTCAGTGATACATTTTCCTTTGACTTGTTTCCGTCTCTCTCTCAGATAACTGTACCACAGTTTATAGCTGTAAATAAAGGGACAATTGTTGTTAAAAAGAGTTAAACCATAAGCAAATAGTTTAGTGCAAGGTCTTAAAAATTATATGGCCATTTTGACACTACCACCTAAATACTTATCTACTTCTTTTAACAATGCACAACAATGTTAGTTACATTTTAAACAGTGACAATGTTTGACAAATTTCCAATTTTTATCACCGAATTACTCGTATTTAAGTAAAGTATAAATAAAACACTCTAAACACCCCCTGTTTGTTAGTTACCTGCCAGGCAACTCTTTAAGAGCCCGCTCATATATCATGTTCAGGGTGGATTTGGGTCCGTTCTGTTTGAATTCGATGTAACGCATCCAGCACTTGACTGAGTATGGGTTCCTGATGATCTCCTCTTCATAAGGCAGATCATCGTCCTCCTGACATAGCCGGAAATCACAGCACAAAACACGTCAAACACAACTCAAGCTCAGTAGTATTAACTTTTGAAAGAGTTAACACTGTGCCTGCTAAAGCTAACATTAGCGCGATAGCGTAACTTTACTGCAACGTTAACAATGTTCATTCTAAATTAAATTAACCATTGACAGATTAACTATAATTTTTGTGAGTTCAGATTTTAACTACTTTAACAATTTAGAAGCCAAGCTTGTCTAACTACAAAATTCTTCCTAGTTTATTAATCACAACAACTTCGGCAGTTAAACACACAGACAGTAAAATTAGCTAGCTAACACTTCACAGTTCCGGTCAAACAATGATAGGTAGCAGTATACTGTATGGTATGACTTACAAACACAACATCAGTTTTTCCGTTTAAGGATGGCATTTCTTCCTAGAGAGTGAATGGTACAGTAGAATGGCCTTTGCAGATAATAAGTAATGCTAACTTTAGCTAACACTAGGTTGCTGACTTTTCAAAGCGTGTAATCCTCGGTGGTAGTTTCCGGCTTCGTCACAGACTACGCCAGCACGTAACAATGGACAAAAACTACAAACGTCAAAATGTTTGTAGTCCGGAAGTAATGCTCAGTTAGTAAGCCCTGACAGACAATGTTTTTTAATACTCTAAAATGTTATGCCCATAAAATGGATCTCGGATCAAATATCTAACGTGTGCTTTATGTGACATTTACAAAGGCTCTCTTTTAAATTATGTTGTGTCACCTTACCACAGGTAATATTAACTTTTCATTCATGGAGAGTAAGTTGGCTGTACGTACCTGCTGGCAGAAATCATTTTACAACAGGCCATATATATATATATATATATATATATATATATATATATATATTATATATATATATATATATATATATAGACATATACACATATATAAATGTGAAACATACAGTAATACAAATACTGCAAATGCATTCATTTATATGTTTACAATGTAATAATAACTGTCTTTGGA
Organism: Seriola aureovittata; assembly: GCF_021018895.1. NCBI lineage: Eukaryota > Metazoa > Chordata > Actinopteri > Carangiformes > Carangidae > Seriola > Seriola aureovittata. The sequence continues at coordinate 11,035,403 of NC_079380.1, forward strand.
ACATGTAGAAGAGAAATTTCTGGTATTGTACTGTATATCATACACCATAATGACTGATACTGGAATGACTGTAGTTTTAACTGTTAGAGAAAGTGATAACCTGGAGTGTGAGCAGAATTCCGCAATTGAAATCTTCTACTACTAATCACAAATGAGTTACATATTTGTCTTTAACTCATGGTAAGCTCTGCTGATGACTGCTTCTTTTACTGCACAAGAGAAATGCTTGTTCAGCTGAAATGTGCACAGTGCAAATCTAAGCAGCAAGTTATTACGGCTCAAATGACAGCCACTGTATCTGAGCCATAATAACACTACATGATCTTGAAAGAACTACAAAATGCAACATAATTGCCACTGTAAAAACAATAATCTTGGCTATTATTTTCCCAATGCCCTTATGAACACACAGAAGAATGCAAAATGTTTTAATTATTGAAGTGCTGTTTTTTTTCTAATAAATGAATCTCACTATATTCATATATTTCAACATAGTGCCCCTGTCCCCCACGTTTCACCCCTGCAAGGGTGAAATGTTTGTCTATATTATTAGGATACATGAGATGTAATTATTATTATTGTTTAAATATAAATGAATAAGCCAACTGTGAACAGTTCAAGTGTGCTGCAGCAAGTCTTGCAAATCACAGATAATTGTATCTATTTGAGTAAAAGGGATGCGAATATGTAAAATAAATACTATGGTAAATTTCTAAAAGGTTTGGTAAGTTTACAGTTTATAGTTACAAGGTTGAATATTAAGTTATAAAAATGAAATTAAAACTATTGTGTAATTCAATGTTAATAGATGCAAAAGACACTTGGACAATTGTTATTTTCACAGTTATGTAGGCAATTTTATTATGGAGCCAATGCCCGCAATGTCTGAAAACCAGAGTTGCATAGTTTTTCAAGGACACTGAGTTTCCATAACACCAACAACATCCTTAGAATCAAATGTGGCACCAGGATAAAGAGCTTTGATATCCAAGTAGGACTTAATATAGGTCTTATCTCAGCCTGGTTGGCAAACATCTTTCTTGTCCTTTTAAGGCAAGGTGTCATACCACTTGAACTTCATGGAAAAGGCCTTACATTCAATTTTATTAGAGGAATATGAGATGTGCCAATGGCCTGCAACTGTATACCAGCACCACTTGGGTGCTTCTCCAAAATTAAGTTCCAAACCTGGCTATGAGCATGTTTCATTGCAAGGGTAAGTACAGACAACATCTCATTATAAAACGATGAAATCCCTCTCAAGTTAGTCAGAATCTAAATTTATATGAGTAAATTATTTATTGGAGCAAATTAGTGGTTCAAAAACCAGGGTGTCTATTGCACAGCAACTATTTTGGGACATACTTTATTACCATCACTCCTACATTTTGTAAGCAGAAAGAAAGTTAAATCCAATGCTTCTCTATGAAACTCACTGCATGATAATAATGTCACATGGCATTCTCTTCAAAATTAATGTATCATGTGTGAGGGATATAAAGTAGCAAAGATAAGTGTTATTTTACAGATATTGGCGATACTCATAAAATCTCCATGATACTCAGTTTTAATGTATTTCAAAGATCTGAAATGTGGACATGCTGACACTGACACTCAATACCAATGACATTTAAGTGTATCTTACTAAGAGCAAACAGTTTATGCATTAAAAAAGGGATGTGAAGGCACAACTCCAATAATAGATTATTTAAATCTTTATTTGTAAAATGAATTATGTTTTGATCTTATTGTGTACCATACATAAAATATGAGAGAATAAAATGTACAGTATCTAATGATATAATACAATTTGAACCTTTTCTATTAGCTTAGTTTCTACCTTTTAATTTTCAGTCTTATTAAAATTGTACTAAAATTCTTATCTTGGCTTACTGGAGTGATTTAACATTTTTCAGTTGTCTTGTTTTAATATTGTTTCAAAAATTAAGCAATGTTATATCTTACACACAAAAAAAGCCTACTAAACCTGCAATGTCACAAGATGGGTCTTAAGATGACAGGGATGTTTGACCAAATTGAGAGGCAGGCTGCTGCTGACCAGGCAGTTCCAGCGTCTATATAAGAAGTAGCTTCAGACTCCTCTGAGAACTGAAAGGCATCCCACACAGGTTAGTGCTTTGTGTGTCTTTACACTTCTCAAATTCTATTTTACTTAATATTTCATAAATGTTGCATGACTCTTTGTTATCTAACTGACTCTGTTTGTTATGTTTTTCATGTCAAGTAATCTTTAAGAGATAATATTTTTAATCAAAGATATTATTTACAAATATTTATTTATACTTATAAACAAATTTGGCAACTACTCTTAAGAGTTCAACTACTCTTAACCTAGAAAAGCTTTGCAATGAATCTGTAATTTGATGTTCTTTGAAATATAAAAACACTTTGGATTCACTGATGAGGCTATGAAAATGGTCTTGATGGTGGTATAGGTACTCACATAACAGAGTTAATTGTAAAGGCTTATTGAGCCATAAAAGCTTCCACAAATATGTTAAAATTTAAGTAGTGTAACTGCTAGGCAGTGTAAAATGTTTTAATTTTGTGTCCTATTCAATGACCATCTCAATATCTCTTGAAAAGCATCCTTGGGCAACAACACAACTGTGCCACTCAGTTCACATACGGAGGTAAGACATTTCTGCAATAGAACAATCTCCATAATATTAAAATACGAACACTACTAAAATAATTCAACACAATTATAGACTCTTTTGAACTTCCACCTTCTCAGTCTCATCTAAATGTTCTTAAATTGATTGAATTTCCACAACTAAATTTAAATGCCAACTTTAAAACCAACTAAACTTTATGTGTTCATGTTTAATTATCTTTTCATAGCATCTTGAGACTCCTCCAGAGACTACACCGCTCATTCTTTTTTGAAACGAGCTGAGGTATAAGCTGTCACCATAAAAAAACGCATGAAATCTCCAATATCAGATGGAAAATACACCACAGAGATTTCATGTTGATATGTTAACTATCGTGGACTCTCATTTTTTCAGTCTCGACTAAAGTGCCACCATGAGCACAGACGCAGAAATGGAGCAATATGGCCCGGCGGCCATCTACCTCCGGAAGCCAGAGAGAGAGAGGATTGAGGCACAAAACACTCCTTTTGATGCCAAAACAGCCTTCTTTGTGGTTGATGCTGATGAGATGTACCTCAAGGGTAAACTTACGAAGAAAGACGGTGGCAAAGCCACAGTTGACACAGTTACAGGAAAGGTAGGTGAATAATTACACAATTTGAAATACTATATTAAAATGCATTTTTGTCCACCTGTTTCATTCACAGACTTTAACTGTAAAAGTTGATGTCATTGAATTGATAAAACTTTGTATGAAATATCTTTGTAAAAGAAAATGTATGAACTCTATTTCCTATTCAGACAGTCACTGTAAAAGAGGACGACATTCATCCCATGAATCCTCCAAAGTTTGACAAAATTGAGGACATGGCCATGATGACCCACCTCAATGAGCCTTGCGTGTTGTATAACCTCAAAGATCGTTATGCATCATGGATGATCTACGTAAGTGTGTAACTTAACATTTAGATCAGTGAATGGATACAGATCAACAATAAACAACCTTTTTCTAGTCGTGGTTTGTTTTCTCCACATTACTACTCAAAATGAAGTTTAAACTGAAATGGTGTAAATGTTGAATATAGATGCAATGAATTTCAGAGTGCACTCTCCTCTCTTTTCCAGACATACTCTGGCCTGTTCTGTGTCGTCGTGAACCCATACAAGTGGCTTCCTGTGTATGATGCTATTGTTGTGAATGCATACAGAGGCAAGAAGAGGATTGAGGCTCCACCCCACATCTTCTCCATCTCTGACAATGCCTATCAGGCCATGCTCACTGGTAAGATATTTTATTTAAGGAGGACACATGACACACTAAATGAGACACAGCAGATATGACATGAAATATGTCTCTATTACAACCATATATATTTATTTGATTTGATGTTGTTAATGTATCTAATATTATCTAATGTATTTGTTCATTTCAGACCGTGAGAACCAGTCTATCCTCATCACGTGAGTAATAAATTAAATTAACAGAATAATATTACAGATTACAGATATGAAAAAAAAAACTCAAGATATCCCTCCCTTCTCCTAGAGGAGAATCTGGTGCAGGAAAGACTGTCAACACCAAGCGTGTCATCCAGTACTTTGCAACAATTGCAATGACTGGAGGTAAGAAAGCAGATGCAGCACCTGGAAAGATGCAGGTAAAATGGTCTTTACAGAAAAAATAGTCAGAGATTTATCTGTTTATGCATGGTAAACAATCTACAAGATATATTCTAATATCTTTTTGTAGGGTTCCCTGGAAGATCAAATCATTGCAGCCAACCCTCTGCTGGAGGCTTATGGTAATGCCAAGACTATCAGGAATGACAACTCCTCTCGTTTTGTGAGTAAAAATAAGCTAATTAACATTAGTTTTTTGAGCTGCATATCAAGTATCATACTAACCAAAATCTGATATATTTAGGGTAAATTCATCAGAATTCATTTTGGAACCAGTGGCAAACTGTCCTCAGCAGATATTGAAACTTGTAAGTCCATGTCTACTTTGTTTGAACTTGCACTTTGGTATGATGCCAGTTTGGAAACGGTTTCATTGATATTTGTTGGATGACGTTATACATGGAATATATTGTCTGCCTTTGATTTGTTAAACGTAGATCTGCTGGAGAAGTCACGTGTCACCTTCCAGTTGTCTGCTGAAAGGAGCTACCATATCTTCTATCAGCTGATGACAGGCCACAAGCCTGAGCTTCTGGGTATGTTAAAAGATGTCTTAAAATTGTAAAAACACTACAAACAGTATCAAAAGAAAACCTCATGAATTTTGTGTTCGCCCTTCTAGAGGCTCTTCTGATCAGCACCAACCCCTATGACTATCATATGATCAGTCAGGGTGAAATCACGGTCAAAAGCATTGATGATGTGGAGGAGTTCATTGCAACAGATGTAAGATGACAAATTAGTTAAATAAAGAGTATAATGAGGGAAATGTTGCAATTACTGATAACTTTACTTCATTTCCACTGCAGACTGCCATTGACATCTTAGGTTTCACTGCTGAGGAGAAATTGGGCATCTACAAGCTCACTGGTGCTGTGATGCATCATGGCAACATGAAATTCAAGCAGAAGCAGCGTGAGGAGCAGGCTGAACCTGATGGCAATGAGGGTAATAATCGAAATAATACCACACTCATGTAAGTTTTCCAATCTGAAAATACTATTCAAGTCCATGTGTACTTAGCACTCTTGTCCACCTTTCCTTTAGAGGCTGATAAAATCGCTTACCTCTTGGGCCTGAACTCAGCTGATATGCTGAAAGCCCTGTGCTACCCAAGAGTCAAGGTCGGAAATGAGATGGTGACCAAAGGTCAGACCGTTCCACAGGTACAAAAAAGGAGTAAATGTGAAACATCTACAAATATCAAAGAGTGGTTAGAAATCCAAGCAGGGTTTTCAAAATGTTGCCATTGTTTTTAGGTCAACAATTCCGTTAGCGCTCTGTGCAAGTCTATCTATGAGAAAATGTTCTTGTGGATGGTCATCCGTATCAATGAGATGCTGGACACAAAGCAGCCAAGACAGTACTTCATTGGGGTGTTGGATATTGCTGGATTTGAGATCTTTGATGTGAGTGATCAGAAAAACATCTAAGCAGTATTACATATGAAAACGATAAAACAAAGCATTTGAATATATTTCTGTAATTACAGTTCAACAGCTTGGAGCAACTCTGCATCAACTTCACCAATGAGAAACTGCAACAGTTTTTCAACCACCACATGTTTGTCTTGGAGCAAGAGGAGTACAAGAAAGAAGGCATTGAATGGGAGTTCATTGACTTTGGTATGGACTTGGCTGCCTGCATTGAGCTTATCGAGAAGGTAAGTGGCCACTCAGTTAAACATGATTCTTTTTTTTCATCTGTAAATTGTTGCTTCCACAGTTTAATTTTTTAACATGAAATGTAAATTCTTCTCAGCCAATGGGCATTTTCTCCATCCTTGAAGAGGAGTGCATGTTCCCAAAGGCCTCTGACACAACTTTCAAGAACAAGCTGCATGATCAGCATCTTGGCAAAACCAAGGCCTTTGAGAAGCCAAAACCTGCAAAGGGCAAGGCTGAGGCTCACTTCTCCCTGGTGCACTATGCTGGTACAGTGGACTACAATATCAGTGGCTGGCTGGACAAGAACAAGGACCCGCTGAACGACTCAGTTGTTCAGCTCTACCAGAAGTCTTCAAACAAACTGCTTGCTCTTCTGTATGCTGCTCATGCTGGCGCTGATGGTGAGACTCTCATCAGTCAAAACTGTTAATCAGTTAATTTTTGTTACTTGGTTAGAGCATGCAGTTTTCATGTAAATCTGGACATATAAAACAAAGGCAATTATTCAGTGGCATTGATGAAACTTTTTTGGTAAAACAGAGTGACTAATACATTGCTTTTGCTGATTGAAGCTGGTGGTGGTGGAAAGAAGGCTGGTAAGAAGAAGGGTGGCTCCTTCCAGACTGTGTCTGCTCTTTTCAGAGTATGTATTGTTTCATCATTGGATAACAATTAAAACTCACATCTTGAAATAATGTTTGACCTATTATCTTATAATTGTGATCCACAGGAGAACTTGGGCAAGCTGATGACCAACTTGAGGAGCACTCATCCTCACTTTGTGCGTTGCCTGATTCCCAATGAAACCAAGACCCCAGGTAAGAAGCCCAGAGACCTGCTTTTTGCATTTTATGTTACACTGTGTTACAAAGAAATATTTTAAAATTTATTCATTTACTCTCAGGTCTTATGGAGAACTTCTTGGTCATCCACCAACTGAGGTGTAACGGTGTGCTGGAAGGCATCAGAATCTGCAGAAAGGGCTTCCCCAGCAGAATCCTCTATGGTGACTTCAAGCAGAGGTGTCTACAGTTTTCATTATATGAAAGTCAGGCTCATTTCAGATGAGGCTTTGTGATGGTTAACACAAGGAAGATATGAAAGGAAAATACAAGTAACAATATCATTTTGTCTTGTAGATACAAAGTATTGAATGCCAGTGTCATCCCTGAGGGACAGTTCATTGACAACAAGAAAGCTTCAGAGAAGCTGCTGGGATCCATTGATGTGGACCACACTCAGTATAAGTTTGGCCACACAAAGGTTAATTCTCACAACTTCATCACTAGTGTACTCCAGTATGTATGTTTGCTTCATTTATTTAATTATTTCAATGAAACAACATAGGTGTTCTTCAAAGCTGGTCTGCTGGGTACCCTGGAGGAGATGAGAGATGACAAACTGGCTATATTGGTAACCATGACTCAGGCTCTCTGCAGAGGATACCTCATGAGGAAGGAGTTTGTTAAGATGATGGAGAGGAGGTAAGATTTTCATGTAATACTAGACTGTACTGTCCAATTGAATAGATACTGTATTTTTCTTCAATATTTATCCTCAGCATTTCAATGAAATCACATAGCAGTAGAAATGACAAAATATCTGTAAATATGTTTTCCAGGGAATCCATCTTCAGCATCCAGTACAATATCCGTTCATTCATGAATGTGAAAAATTGGCCATGGATGAACCTGTACTTCAAAATCAAGCCTCTTTTGAAGAGTGCTGAGACTGAGAAGGAGCTCCAACAGATGAAGGAGAATTATGAGAAGATGCAATCAGACCTGGCTACTGCCCTGGCCAAGAAGAAGGAACTGGAGGAGAAGATGGTTTCCCTGCTGCAGGAGAAGAATGACCTGCAACTGCAAGTAGCATCTGTGAGTAGAGAACAGAATTTAAGGTAAACACAAGAAACTTGTGCTACAGAAAATGGACCAGACTCAGTGAATAGCTCCCTAAGCTTAACATGTCCTATGATAACTATTAATTTAGCCATACAGACTAATGAACAGTGATAACTAACATGTCTTTGGGGTCATCAGGTGGGAACCTCCTTTCACCAGTGTTTCGTCTAGTTGGTCCCACGACACCTCCAGGAGGCTAGACAGTGATCACTGGCGTCCCAGAGTCACTCCCCTAATGCCAGATATCACTGCTCCTCACACCACGACTATTTTCTTTATCTTGCCTATGCTACCACAAACAACACCATCATCAACTCTGACAAAACACACTAGCAGATTCAGCAAACAAACTCCCCTAAACAGTTGGAGAAAGTGGCGGCCATTTTGAATGAGGGAGGTAGAGTCAAGGAGAGATGCCTTTTTGAGCTAAACTCTCCCCCGCCGGATTAGGCTGTGCTCTACCTCCCCCTACTCCCCCACTCTCCAAGACAATGAGGGAGGTAGAGCCAGGGAGAGGTGCCTTTTTGAGCTAAACTCTCCCCCGCCGGATTCGGCTGTGCTCTACCCCCCCACTCTCCAACACCACACCATGCAACTCACCTAAAACAAACAAACTCACTTAAACAGCCAAAGACACACTACACACCAATTCAAACAATACAAGCAAACAATACAGGCCACCTCACCTGGACTAACCACATGGTCTCAAAGAGGCTCACACAGGCCACACCCCCCACTTAAAAACACTTCCTCTTCCTGGATTTCTTCCTTGCTTCTCCTAAGAGTCTGTCTATCCTAAGTGCTCCCCCTGCTGGGCCCCCAGCTACCATTATTTCTTCTCATCCAAATCCACTGACTGGATCTTGCTGCCTCATCTGACATGTCCTTTACTATTTTCCTCACACTCTGTCCACTTGCTCCTAACTCCCTTACCAAAGAGACAACAGACCTTGCTACAAATCCTCTACATCCTACTTCCACTGTACAAATCCTAACTTTCCATCCTCGCTGCTCTGCTTCTGCCCCTAACTCTGCATACCTGAGCTTTTTCCTTTCATATGCTTCTTCAACTAAGGCCTCCCACGGAACAGTCAGCTCTATGAAATATACTTTCATTCTACTCCTACACCACAAGACTATGTCAGGCTTTAGTTTTGTACTGGCTATTTCCTGGGGAACAACAAGCTTTCCTCCTAAATCTACCTGCATTTCCCAATCACAAGCACCCTCTAAGCTGCCTTGCCTCCTTGTTGTCTTACCAACTTTCTCTCCCTCTTGAACAAACTTGATTGCAACTGTCTTTATTTTAGGCCCTCCTAAATTTGCCTGCCTCCGTAACTCTTCAATTCCTGCAGCTAAGCTTTTTAAAACCTGGTTATGTCGCCACGTATACCTGCCTTGCGACAGACTAACCTTACAGCCTGACAAAATATGCTTTAAAGTTGTGGTACCTGAACACAATGAACATAGTGGGTCTCCATTTACCCCGAGTTTTAGGTTCTGGGGAGTTGGCAATACATCATAAGTTGCCCCTATCAAAAATCTAATACTACTTTCCTCCATACAACATAGCTCTTTCCAGCTAAGCTTTTTCTTGTCTACACCTTCCAAATTCACCCACTGTCCCTGCTTAGCCTTGGCCACTGCCTTTGCACCCCTTAATATTTCCTCATGTCTACGAACCTGCTCCACAACTAGCTTTCTCTTCTCCTTGGGACCCGAAATATAAGTGACATCGGGTCAATTGAAAAAAAAACTATACAGTTGGATCCTTTTCAGTCAGATGTTCTGTGTGTGTCTAAATACTAAAAATACCACGTATATGCTCAAAATATAGGAAGGTGAGAACCTATCAGATGCTGAGGAAAGGTGTGAAGGGCTCATTAAAAGCAAAATCCAGCTCGAGGCCAAACTCAAAGAGACAACTGAGAGACTGGAGGATGAAGAGGAAATCAATGCTGAGCTGACTGCCAAGAAGAGGAAGCTGGAGGATGAATGCTCTGAGCTGAAGAAGGACATTGATGACTTGGAGCTAACCTTGGCTAAAGTGGAGAAGGAGAAACATGCCACTGAAAACAAGGTTCGGTTCATTTAAGTTGAAACCAAAATATATGTACATTCATTTTTTAGATATATGGTTGACATTCAAATGAGCCTTTCATACAATTTTCAGGTGAAAAACCTCACAGAGGAGATGGCATCTCAAGATGAGTCTATTGCCAAGTTAACCAAGGAGAAGAAAGCACTCCAAGAGGCCCACCAGCAAACACTGGATGATCTCCAGGCAGAGGAAGACAAAGTCAACACTCTGACCAAGGCCAAGACAAAGCTGGAACAGCAAGTGGACGATGTTAGTAAACAATTGCTTTGACCCTCTTTCGTGATTTTTTATTGTTCAGTTATAATTGACAAGTGTTATGTCCTAGCTTGAGGGATCACTGGAGCAAGAGAAGAAGCTCCGCATGGACCTTGAGAGAGCCAAGAGGAAGCTTGAGGGAGATCTGAAACTGGCCCAGGAATCCATCATGGATCTGGAGAATGAGAAGCAGCAATCTGATGAGAAAATCAAGAAGTAGGTTTTTCTTTGTTTTAGCTTACCAATTCTCTTTTCAGCATCTCACACATTACACTACAACAACAGTATAAACTATGACAGTGAAAGCTTTCTTGGTCTCCACAACTAGGAAAGACTTTGAGATAAGCCAGCTCCTCAGCAAGATTGAGGATGAACAGTCCCTGGGTGCTCAGCTTCAGAAGAAGATCAAGGAACTCCAGGTAACATTATTTTACATAAATTGTAAACTCAGTGAAACAAAAACAAAATGCTCTAGTCAACAAGCATTCCTGATGTTACTACCATCAAATGTAGGCTCGCATTGAGGAGCTGGAGGAAGAGATTGAAGCTGAGAGGGCTGCTCGGGCTAAGGTTGAGAAGCAGAGGGCTGACCTCTCCAGGGAGCTGGAGGAGATCAGTGAGAGGCTTGAGGAAGCTGGTGGAGCAACTGCCGCTCAGATTGAGATGAACAAGAAACGTGAGGCTGAGTTCCAGAAGCTGCGTCGAGACCTTGAAGAGTCAACCCTGCAGCATGAATCTACCGCATCAGCTCTTCGCAAGAAGCAGGCTGATAGTGTTGCAGAGCTGGGAGAGCAGATTGACAACCTCCAGCGTGTCAAGCAGAAGCTGGAGAAGGAGAAGAGCGAGTACAAGATGGAGATTGATGACCTCACCAGCAACATGGAGGCTGTTGCCAAAGCAAAGGTGAGTGGTTTGCCTTTTATCACGCTTGGAAATATGAACTGTAATTATAAAGCATTGTAGTAGCTTTAAGTCTGGGAGAAATGGAAAGCTTTCATGTTGTTGTAAGGCAACTTAGAGAAAATGTGCAGAACTCTTGGGGAGTGGCTTATTTTTAGGTAAAGGTTTTACCTTTCTACCCTTAGGTTTAAAGCTAATAACATTAAACTGTTTTAGATGATTATGGTAGTTATGTAAGGATAGTACCATGTAGAACTATACACCAAAGTATCTATTGAAAAGCAATATATGTTTATGTTTTCAAAATATAATCATCAGTCCATTCATTAGCTATACTGCTTATCCTTTTGAGGGTTGCAGGCGGCTGGAGCCAATCCCAGCTGACACTGGGCGACAAAAAAAAAAACATGTTTTTTAAATATAGCACATACATTTTTTACAGGGCAACTTGGAGAAAATGTGCAGAACACTTGAGGACCAGCTGAGTGAGCTCAAAGCCAAAAATGATGAGAATGTTCGCCAGTTGAATGACATTAATGCACATAAGGCAAGACTGCAGACAGAGAATGGTGAGTCACCTTTGATAAAAACTTGGCTGTTGGTGGGTTAATCAGTTTTTATAAATTCATTTATATAATGTCCTACAGGTGAGTTTTCTCGCCAGCTTGAGGAGAAGGAAGCTCTTGTTTCCCAGCTGACCAGGGGCAAGCAGGCCTTCACTCAGCAGATTGAGGAGCTCAAGAGACACATTGAGGAGGAAGTGAAGGTATTACAATAATCACTCTCTCCTTAATGTTGAATAACATTAATAAAATAATGATTAAACAAGCATCTTGTGGAAGATACCAAGTAAAGTTTTGCTGGTCTCCCAAGCAACTAAATAACTAAATTGACATGTTTCAACTTGATGAAGTACTTATTGACACAATATTTTTCACTTCATTGGTAAGTTAAAATGCTATGTCATGTTCAACAGGCCAAGAATGCCCTGGCCCATGGTGTTCAGTCAGCCCGCCATGACTGCGATCTGCTCAGAGAGCAGTTTGAGGAGGAGCAGGAGGCCAAGGCTGAGCTTCAGCGAGGAATGTCCAAGGCCAACAGCGAGGTGGCTCAGTGGAGAACCAAATATGAGACTGATGCTATCCAGCGCACTGAGGAACTGGAGGAGGCTAAGTATGTAACTACCTATTCATTGTTTTAATTCGTTTTCCTTAAATTGTTTTGTTCAAATTAACAATAGAAATTAACAAATTAATTATTCTTCATTACAGGAAAAAGCTTGCCCAGCGCCTGCAGGATGCTGAGGAATCCATTGAGGCTGTCAACTCTAAGTGTGCGTCTTTGGAGAAGACCAAGCAGAGGCTGCAGGGTGAGGTGGAGGACCTCATGATTGATGTGGAGAGAGCAAATAGTCTGGCTGCCAACCTTGACAAGAAGCAGAGGAACTTTGATAAGGTAAATATTTCAACTGGAAATCAAAACCAATTTTATCTGAAGAACACATACCTGAAGTAGTAACCAATCATTTAATTAACCTATACAAATCTAGGTCCTTGCAGAATGGAAACAGAAGTATGAGGAGGGCCAGGCAGAACTGGAAGGAGCCCAGAAGGAGGCTCGCTCTCTCAGCACTGAACTGTTCAAGATGAAGAACTCTTATGAGGAGGCTCTGGATCACCTGGAGACCATCAAGAGAGAGAACAAGAACCTGCAGCGTAAGTTAACTTTTATACTTACTGTAAGTGAAAATAATATTGATTATAAACCTGCTCCTATGAGTGTAATGTGTTTTGTTTTGTACTGTTTTTCTGTGTAGAGGAGATCTCAGACCTGACTGAACAAATTGGTGAGACTGGAAAGAGCATCCATGAGCTGGAGAAAGCCAAGAAGACTGTGGAGACTGAGAAGACTGAAATTCAGTCAGCGCTGGAGGAAGCTGAGGTACAACAACATCAGGAGTTGACAGGGAGTTAAAAAACACCAATCAGCAGTCACTCAACTCTGAAAAATTTCAAATGAAACTGATAAAGTTGTTCAAAGTAGCATCTTTTCCTCCCACTTACAAAGTTAGTTTTTTTGCACATTGATATGCCACTACAAATGACATCCTTGCTTTTACTGAAAACACTTGTTTGAATTTTGTATTTTGCTTCACATATGTCAATATATTTAAATGAAGCTAGTATAAGATATTAGTTTTTAAATGTTATTATTACTCCAAGGGCACACTGGAACATGAGGAGGCCAAGATTCTCCGTATTCAGCTTGAGCTCAACCAGGTCAAGGGTGAGGTTGACAGGAAGCTGGCAGAGAAGGATGAGGAGATGGAGCAGATAAAAAGGAACAGCCAGAGGGTGATGGACTCTATGCAGAGCACTCTTGATGCTGAGGTCAGGAGCAGAAATGATGCCCTGAGAGTCAAGAAGAAGATGGAGGGAGACCTGAATGAGATGGAGATTCAGCTGAGCCATTCCAACAGGCAGGCTGCTGAAGCACAGAAACAACTGAGGAATGTCCAGGGACAGCTCAAGGTGAGTTTTGTTTTATTGCTAAATGAAAAAAATGTTGAAGAGGAAAGAAATTCAACCAATTTTTTTCTTGTCCTTATCAGGATGCCCTACTGCACCTTGATGATGCTGTCAGAGGACAGGAAGACATGAAGGAGCAGGTTGTCATGGTGGAGCGCAGAAATGGCCTGATGATTGCTGAGATTGAGGAGCTGAGAGCCGCTCTGGAGCAGACAGAGAGAGGACGCAAAGTGGCTGAGCAGGAGCTGGTTGATGCTAGTGAGCGTGTCGGACTGCTTCACTCTCAGGTTTGTATCCATTCATTCAGAATAAACTAGTGTTCTTGAAAATATGCTATATGAATTATATTAAACATGACTTGTCTTAAACATTCAGAATACCAGTCTTCTGAACACCAAGAAGAAGATGGAGTCTGACCTTGTGCAAGTTCAGGGTGAAGTGGATGATGCCATTCAGGAAGCAAGAAATGCTGAGGAGAAGGCCAAAAAGGCCATCACTGATGTGAGTTTACATCTCAAGAAATGCTTAATGTGGTCTTCATTTATGTGTTCAACAAGTGCTGAGAAGGATTTTTTAGATGAAAGTATAATTACAGACCATTTATCATTTCAGGCTGCCATGATGGCTGAGGAGCTGAAGAAGGAGCAGGACACCAGTGCTCACCTGGAGAGGATGAAGAAGAACCTGGAGGTCACAGTCAAGGACCTGCAGCATCGTCTGGATGAGGCTGAGAACCTCGCCATGAAGGGTGGCAAGAAGCAGCTCCAGAAACTGGAGTCCAGGGTATGAACTGTATATAAAACCTTACAATAGATAATTTTTTGAGGTACATCAAACGTTCACAGTGTGGAATAAATTCTACTTTAATCTTTTGTAAATAATAGTTTTGTATTATTTATCATTACTTTAAAAGGTGCGTGAGCTGGAATCTGAAGTTGAAGCCGAGCAAAGACGTGGAGCTGATGCTGTTAAAGGCGTCCGCAAGTATGAGAGAAGAGTGAAGGAGCTGACATACCAGGTAATTCCCACCAAAAGACTACCTGTGCTTCTTTTCAGTTCTCTTTTCTTTATCACTCACTGTGTAATCCTTTATCTGTATAGACTGAGGAGGACAAGAAGAATATGCACAGACTCCAGGATCTGGTGGACAAGCTGCAGCTCAAAGTCAAGTCTTACAAGAGACAGGCTGAGGAGGCTGTAAGTCATTTACATAATGTGACAGTTGATAGTTGATTTTATAATTTTATCACTATCAACTGTCTTGTAACTAAGTCAGTGTAACCCCAAATCTTTCACAGGAGGAGCAGGCCAACAGTCACTTGTCCAGATTTAGGAAGGTTCAGCATGAACTGGAGGAAGCCCAGGAGCGCGCTGACATTGCTGAGTCCCAGGTCAACAAATTGAGAGTCAAGAGCCGTGATGCTGGAAAGGTAAGTCACATGAAATTACTATTTGGCACCTTCGTCTAAGAGGTTCATTAAGTCAAATATTAAGATAAATGAAAGACAACTTAGTTGTAGATTGTTTGGGTGTTCACAGTAAAAATTGTGTTGACATAAGAGGTCAGTAAAATGATTTAATGCTGTGCATTTCCATTGAAGATAGTGTAAATCAAAAAAAAAAGTCTAATATATTAATAAGTGTTTCATATTTGAGTTTCCACATAAAAATAGAAAATAACTTAGTAGGTAATTTAATTCCTAAATTTGAATATTTGCAAACGCTAATTGATTTTCCCCTCCTTTTTTTTAGTCTGAGTCTGCTGAGTAAGAGTCACCATCCAGTTGATGCCTTTCAACAGAGTTCATAAAATATGAACCGATGGTTGGGGCCTCTTTAACTTTTCAATAAAGATGCTGATTGTCATCACTATCCTGAATCCTGTCATTTTCTTTCTGATGATTAATTTATTGGGTTGCCCAGAAAAATATCTAGTCAAAAACAAAGTAGGATAAGTAGCCATCCTGTAATGTCTTCTGGTATAGTACAGTCTACCAATGTCAGTGTACGTACAAAAAATCTCGGAATATTGTGAAGCAGCTGCACAAAGTGGACAAAAATGTTTTGGATGCATTAAGCATACAAGTTGATTTGCAGTATTGTGCAAGAATAATATCTTGAGAGATTGTTCTGCTTTTGTTAAGTTGGTTTTCATTTTTAAAGCTTGGTTCCTACATTGACATGGTTGAGAAAGGAAAAAGGATGGGATAAAACAAGTCAGTCAAGTAGAAATGAAAATGGATCTGGAAGGATGACGCAGATACTGGTATTGCTGCACAATTCACCACAATAAATGTCCACACAAGAGCTGAAATGAACCTTGCCTTCTCACTCATTGTCTAGTACTAGCCAAAATGACATGAACGTATCTGCAGATAGCTTGTTTCAGACACTCATACAGATATTATATGGTCACCATTATTCTTCCTCTGTTGGGAGACTATTACATTTGTCCTCAACTATACTGCATGCAGAATAATGGAATTCTTATTTTAAGTTCCAAACATGCAAAAGAAAACTTTGTTTTTTCTCTCTAAATGAATCAGCTTCTGCCTAGGCAGACTCAGACCTGCACTGCATCAGTGCAATGCTCTATTTGGAAAGTCACAGGCAACAAATAGATATAGATTGCCAAGTCTTTGCACTATGTCTCCTGTAAGATATTGACTTGACTTGGAATCTTGGAGCAAAAATGTACAATTTCTGGATTTAACAGGAAATCAGATGCAGAAAAACACTTGGGAGACATCGAAAAGTTCAGAAAGGCAAAGTCTTCACTGAATAACCAGGTAGTCATACACAGATAGTCAGTCCAATTCAAGCAAACATTACCAGGCAGAGGAAACACATTAGGATGAAAGACAATATGGCAAGGGAAAAGGGATGAAAGTATATATACAGGGTTGATCAAGGGGCAGACTGGAGAAAGGATCCAGTGGACTTGTCTTGAAAGGCTCAATCTTGGAGATGTGGAAGGTCACGTACGGAGTAGAGCAGGCTAGGCTTTTCTTCATGTGAGTTGGCATAAGTGAACCAACACCTGAGTGGATGGCACTCTCTTGTTCGGGGAAGAATGGTGGTTGTTACCCGTAAACACACTGGAAAGGGGATAGACCCGTGGCCGAAACATGCAAGAGCGTGGAGTTCAGGTAGAGGGTTAGTGTGCCATTTAGGAAAAATGGTGGATAACAGAGAGACTAACTGTTACCGTTGGAGAAAGACAATATAGTGACAAAGTTGAGGCAGATGTACGGATGGACCAAGCAAGCTGCCGCATTGGAAGAGGGTGGAGCAAGACGTTGATGGGAAGTTTTGTTATAGGCACAAACAGGAGAGGTGGAGAATAATTTACCAGTGGCCTCTTCCAGAGAAGGCCACCAGAAACTGTTTGAGGAGACTGATGGTCCAATGCATGGTCCCCGGATGGCAACTGAGATTGGTGGAGTGCCCCAATTCCAACCCCCGTGAGCAAGGAGTTGCCGTGACAAAGAGGTGGTCAGGAGGACGCCCGTTGGGGGTCTACACCGCCTCTAACGCCTGTCTGACCACACCCTTGATGCCCCAAGTCACAGTTCCAATCACATAGGTCAGAGCAGGATGGTTGTGGTAGCCCTGGGGAAGTCGCCTGGCTCAAACTGGTGGGAGAGGGCATTTGGTTTAATGTTCCTGGAGCCAAGGTGAAGTTGAAACACCAGAAGCGCATTTCTCTTCGCTGGTCAACAACCAACTGCGCTCCCCTGCTGTCTTAATCACAGGAAGAGCAGATCTTTCTAAAAAACTTTTATTTTTAATTCATTAATTTGTAAATTAAAGCTTTTTATGTGTATATGGAGTCGTCACCTATGCCCCCCCCCCCCCCCCCCCATGATTATGGCATACTTTATTAACAGTTTCATCATGAGTAAATGATAAATAAAAAGATGACACGTTACGTTACCCTATGAGCGAGAGCGAAAGAGGAGTGACCAAAAAGCAAGTGTGTCCCGTTTTATTTCCCTCTTTCTCTCATTGACTGTCCAAAAGTTCTATTTACCACCATAAAAAGTAGCAGGATAAGACAGACTGTCTCTCTGTCGATCTCCTCCACTCTTAAATCACAATGCAGCACCTACACACAACAAGCAGCGCTTGATTACAATCAGCTGATCGGAGTGTGTGTGTGCGAGCATGTTGCAAGCATCAGTTATATGCGGTTAATCGTGTGAATCTGCGGCAGGGCAAATTAAATTTAGTATGAATTAAATACTAAAAATAATAAGTTACTACATTGATGGGAAAACAAGTCAAATATTGTCTTGACATTTGCAAAGGCATGAGCAATCGGTGATTGGTCTAATGATCATCGATCACCAATATCATTGTACATTGGCACAACCCAGAAACAGACCCATCTGTCATAGTTGGGCTGGCCATCAGAAGCACCAGGAGAATTTGGTGGGCCATTAGAGTGCCAAAATTTCCATAAATGTTTTTCATGTGTATCTCTTTAACGGCCCTCTCTACGTGCCTGTCTTTCACAGTGTGCAAAACATGCTGTGGGTCTGCACCGGGACTGGGCTCACTGGCAAATCAGAATATGTTATTGTTAGCTGACACAAGGTGAAGCATTGGAGCTGTGAATATTGTTCTTCTAAAAACAATATTTGCAGAGTTAAGTTTAGCCCCCAACCCCTCCTGGGCAACAACCGCTACAAATAGGATCTAATTCTGAGGTGAGAGACAAAGGCTGTGGGATAGTTGCCCTGCCACTCACACACACACACACACACACACACATACACACACACACACACACACACACACACACACATACACACACACTTACAGCATAACATACAGTATACCCATTCTTAGATTTATAAGAATATCAATTTTGAATTTTGAATGTCAAATCAGTATCATCTGATCATCTGCAGCAAAGAAAAAAACTGAAAAGAGTAATGAAAAAGACTAGTGTTGGTTACTTGGGCACTTTAAGAACTCAAACCATCTGCTCAAATCACTATGTGCTCTAAGAGGCAACTCAAAACGAGTCAAAATAAGTTAAAGTTGAGAAAACTCTTAAAATACTATCTGAAATGTATTAAGTTTTTCTACTTTCAAGTATGTTTTATGTGGTCTGCTACTCTGACTCAAAAATGCTCTAATAGACATAAGCCCTCAAGATTTGCCAGGACTGGTATCATGCCTCTTTAATACATGACACCTCCTATGAAGCAGTTGGACAAGGTTCATTTTTCCTTGTGTGGAAATTATTTTGGGCCTGATCTCAAACAAGTTGCCAACTGTTTTCATGTCCATTTAGGGAGTTATATGAAGGGCAAATTAACTTGTATGGATAATTAATTTTAATACAGGAATATAAGATGTGCCAGTGTCCTGTAACTGTACACCACTAACATTTGGGGAAATTCCAAAACTAAGCTCCTCTTGAAAAACATTGACTGAATGCAATTCCTATTAATAAAGTGCTTTGATGTTTATTGTGATCAAGTACTGCAAAATCGCAACAGTAAACTTCATGGTAGAGACTTTAAGGTATTCTGTAGGTATTATTGATTATTGATTATTTTAATGAGCACAATGGCAAATGCAGTGTTATTATTGTCAAACATTATTAAGCACAATATTTAATGCAACCTCTTAAATTATGTTTAAGATATATTATCTTGTAAATATCATCATATCATCATATGCTGATAATGTCAAATATTGATGTCACTTAGGGGTGAATGTTCTTTCATTTCAGAGATTTGCAAATGTGCAAGTCTCTTGCAACTGAATATCAATGGAATTTGGAAGACTTACCAAGTCCAAGCTACTCATGAAATTTAAAAAAAGACTGTTAATGTTCACAACAGCTTTCAACTTTGATGTTGTGTAAATCAAGTATAACATAATTTGTAGCTTTAATTCTTCTTTTATTACAGTAGGGACACAGTTTACTCATTGTTAACATACCTGGTGCAAGCATTAATTCATATTTTAAATTTTAACACCTACATTGTGTTGGTCATATCAAAGTTAACATCAAATCAAATCAAATCAAATCAAATCAATTGGTATAACATCATGATGTAAACTGTAATTTCTGTGTTTAGTAACAAAGAATTATGTATATCACTTCCTTAAACATCACTGCCACTAAATAAGCTGCAGAATGAAAAGAGGCCATGACCAAACTGAGAAAGAGACTACTGCTGACCAGGCACTGCCGGCCTCTATAAATGAGGCAGCAATGGACAAGCATGAGCTGATAGGCATCCAACGCAGGTGAGTGTATGCTCTGTAACCTCAGTTTGCAATGCTTTTGATTAGCTAGTAAAGTAATTGTGTTGCTAATTACTTATGCATATTGAGTTATCTTTCAAGTATAGGTATCAGATGATGGTTATATTTTATGGCATATTAAAGCAGTCTTGGGTGGGAAAAAATTATTTTAAAGCAATTTTCTTAATATAAAAAATAATTTCTTCCAAGAAGAAAAAATAACACAATTAATTAGTTCACCCAGTTCACATCTTGTGATCAAGACTAATACGACAGTATATTTGTGAAGGGCAATTGAATGGATGGGAGAGTATTGAACTGAGTATTGAAATGGACAGAGTGTTTATTAGGTTTGAAAACTTTTTCACCCTCTGATGTTCTTGAATTGACTGAATTTCCACAACTAAATTTAAATGAAAAACCAACTAAACTTTTTGTGCTCATGTTTAATTATCTTTTCATAGCATCTTGAGACTCCTCCAGAGACTACACCACTCAGTCTTTTTTGAAACGAGCTGAGGTAGGAGATGTCACCATAACAAACACATGAAATTGCCAATATCAGATGGAAAATGCACCAAAGAAATTCCATGTTGATATGTTAACTATTGTGGACTCTCATTTTTTCAGTCTCGACTAAAGTGCCACCATGAGCACAGATGCGGAAATGGAGCAATATGGCCCGGCGGCCATCTACCTCCGGAAGCCAGAGAGAGAGAGGATTGAGGCACAAACCACGCCTTTTGATGCCAAAACTGCCTACTTTGTGGCTGATGCTGATGAGATGTACCTCAAGGGTAAACTTGTGAAGAAAGAGGGTGGCAAAGCCACAGTTGAGACAGATACAGGAAAGGTAGGTGATTAATTATACAATTATGCAATAATCATACAAATGGAATTGAAAATTTTACTTTTTTAATAAAAACATTGCAATCTGTTTCAATAATGAACATTTAATTGAAAAGGTATCTGAGTAAAGCATTTACTGAAGGATTCATTTATAATTGTGTGTTTTAAATTCGAACTGTCACTGTGAACTAAAATGCCATCCATTCTATCAACTTGTTGATTAAAAGAATATTTTTCAGTAAAAATGTTTTGCTGTATTCCCTTTTCAGACTGTCACTGTAAAAGAGGACGACATCCATCAAAGGAACCCTCCAAAGTTTGACAAAATTGAGGACATGGCCATGATGACCCACCTCAATGAGCCTTGCGTGTTGTATAACCTCAAAGATCGTTATGCATCATGGATGATCTATGTGAGTTTCCACTATAATACATATTTCAAGTTGTTTCATACAGTTTATGCAATGCTCTCCCTTTTTCTTTGTCATCACTAAACTCATAGGACATCTTTTTAAAGCAGCTAAAAACATTTTTGTTCAGACAGGCTTTTGGTTAGCTTGTCTGAGCAGCTGCTCCATTTTATTCCATTGGTTTTTATGGCCTGTTTCCCTGTCTGTGTTTGGAACTTTTGTACATTTTGATTCATTAAAGCATTTTGTATCTGTGAATAGTGCTAGCCAATAAATAAACTTTAATTATGTACCTACTTACTTACACTACACTTTATGTATATGTTTACCTAACACTATTTATACTCTCTACTTTTACAGACCTACTCTGGGTTGTTCTGTGTTGTCGTGAATCCCTACAAGTGGCTTCCTGTATATGATGCTGTTGTTGTGGGTGCATACAGAGGCAAGAAGAGGATTGAGGCACCACCCCACATCTTCTCCATCTCTGACAATGCCTATCAGGCCATGCACACTGGTAAATTAAAGTTCAAAATGTTTAAGTTTCTATGTATAGAGAACTGGAATTCAACTTAAGCAAAACCTTTCTGAAGGAACAAGGAAAAAGGAACTCATGTGAAGTATGCATGTTTGTATTTCAGATCGTGAGAACCAGTCTGTCCTGATTACGTGAGTATAGCACAAAATGTTGTGTTAAATCTTTGTAAAGAAACACAATCTTGATAATGTGCCCCTTCTACCTCAGTGGAGAATCCGGTGCAGGAAAGACTGTCAACACCAAGCGTGTCATCCAGTATTTTGCAACAATTGCAGCTCTTGGAGCGAAGAAGGCTGAGGCAACCCCTGGCAAGATGCAGGTAAAATTGGTTGTTTAACATTAACGGTTTTGACAGAGAAAAGTTATTTTGGATGTTTAGCTCATGTAACTCTAATCTTCTCCTACAGGGCTCCCTTGAGGACCAAATTGTTGCAGCCAACCCTCTGCTGGAGGCCTATGGTAATGCCAAGACTGTGAGGAATGACAACTCCTCTCGTTTTGTAAGTAATACAGGAAATATATTTTTCTTTTCTTGCTAAACTATAAAAAATCAATGTTATCAATAATCTGTCTCTCTAGGGTAAATTTATCAGAATCCACTTTGGTTCTGCTGGAAAGCTGTCTTCAGCTGATATTGAAACATGTAAGTTCCAAAGAAGGTGTAAGTCAAGATTCCTGTGAACTAACATGTGGTCTTTGATGATCTAAAACCACTATATTATAAGAAGTAATCACATATTATCCAATTGAATTTGCTACTCTTAGATCTGCTGGAGAAGTCTCGTGTCACCTTCCAGTTGTCTGCTGAAAGGAGCTACCATATCTTCTATCAGCTGATGACAGGCCACAAGCCTGAGCTTCTGGGTATGTTAAAAGATGTCTTGAACTTAAAATTCTGACAAAACTACAAACAGTATCAAAAGAAAACCTCATGAATTTTGTGTTCGCCCTTCTAGAGGCTCTTCTGATCACCACCAACCCCTATGACTATCATATGATCAGTCAGGGTGAAATCACTGTCAAAAGCATTGATGATGTGGAGGAGTTCATTGCAACAGATGTAAGTCAACAAATTAGTTAAATAAAGAGTATAATGAGGGAATGAGGGAATATTTACTGATAACTTTACTTCATTTCCACTGCAGACTGCCATTGACATCTTAGGTTTCACTGCTGAGGAGAAATTGGGCATCTACAAGCTCACTGGTGCTGTGATGCATCATGGCAACATGAAATTCAAGCAGAAGCAGCGTGAGGAGCAGGCTGAACCTGATGGCAATGAGGGTAATAATCGAAATAATACCACACTCATGTAAGTTTTCCAATCGGAAAATACTATTCAAGTCCATGTGTACTTAGCACTCTTGTCCACCTTTCCTTTAGAGGCTGATAAAATCGCTTACCTCTTGGGCCTGAACTCAGCTGATATGCTGAAAGCCCTGTGCTACCCAAGAGTCAAGGTCGGAAATGAGATGGTGACCAAAGGTCAGACCGTTCCACAGGTACAAAAAAAAGAGTAAATGTGAAACATCAACAAATATCAAAGAGTGGTTAGAAATCCAAGCAGGGTTTTCAAAATGTTGCCATTGTTTTTAGGTCAACAATTCCGTTAGTGCTCTGTGCAAGTCGATCTATGAGAAAATGTTCTTGTGGATGGTCATCCGTATCAATGAGATGCTGGACACAAAGCAGCCAAGACAGTACTTCATCGGGGTGTTGGATATCGCTGGATTTGAGATCTTTGATGTGAGTGATCAGAAAAACATCTAAGCAGTATTACATATGAAAATGATAAAACAAAGCATTTGAATATATTTCTGTAATTACAGTTCAACAGCTTGGAGCAACTCTGCATCAACTTCACCAATGAGAAACTGCAACAGTTTTTCAACCACCACATGTTTGTCCTGGAGCAAGAGGAGTACAAGAAAGAAGGCATTGAATGGGAGTTCATTGACTTCGGTATGGACTTGGCTGCCTGCATTGAGCTTATTGAGAAGGTAAGTGGCCATTTGGGTATATATTGTTAATTTTTTCATGTGCAAATGGTAGCTTCCACAGTCTAATTTCAATATGAAATGTAAATTCTTCTTAGCCAATGGGCATCTTCTCCATCCTTGAAGAGGAGTGCATGTTTCCCAAGGCCTCAGACACAACTTTCAAGAACAAGCTGCATGATCAGCATCTTGGCAAAACCAAGGCCTTTGAGAAGCCAAAACCTGCAAAGGGCAAGGCTGAGGCTCACTTTTCCCTGGTGCACTATGCTGGTACAGTGGACTACAATATCAGTGGCTGGCTGGACAAGAACAAGGACCCCCTGAACGACTCAGTTGTTCAGCTCTACCAGAAGTCTTCAAACAAACTCCTGGCCTTCCTTTATGCAGCTCATGCTGGTGACGGTAAGAAATAAGAGTAGCAGAGTAATCAGAAGCGCTAATATTCTGCATAGATTCTATGATTCATTCTCCTAAACTACTGTATGGATACTGCAGATCAACTGAAGTAGGAACTATTTTCTATCTTATTAATGGTGCATTAATAGTAAAGGATGAAGGATGAAGTAGATTTTTTGGTAAGCTTTAAACATTTAATCAGTATTTCCAGTTTGTTAAAAAGTTACTGCACAACGTGCAGCGAGTTTGCAGTCATATATAAAAATTGTGAATTAAACTTAAAACAATTATGACATCATAAGTTGTTCAGTCTCATGAATAAAATGTAATGTTTTACAATGCAGAAGCTGCTGGTGGCGGCGGTAAGAAGGGTGGTAAGAAGAAGGGTGGTTCCTTCCAGACTGTGTCTGCTCTTTTCAGAGTAGGTATTGTTTCACAACATTATTTCAACGGTTAAACACCTCATATTAATATCATGTTTGACCTATTATCTTATAATTGTGATCCACAGGAGAACTTGGGCAAACTGATGACCAACTTGAGGAGCACTCATCCTCACTTTGTGCGTTGCCTGATTCCCAATGAAACCAAGACCCCAGGTAAGAATCCCAGAGACCTGCTTTTTGAATTTTATGTTACACTGTGTTACAAAGAAACATTTTAAAATGTATTCATTTACTCTCAGGTCTTATGGAGAACTTCTTGGTCATCCACCAACTGAGGTGTAACGGTGTGCTGGAAGGCATCAGAATCTGCAGAAAGGGCTTCCCCAGCAGAATCCTCTATGGTGACTTCAAGCAGAGGTGTCTACAGTTTTCATTATATGAAAGTCAGGCTCATTTCAGATGAGGCATTGTGATGGTTAACACAAGGAAGATATGAAAGGAAAATACAAGTAACAATATCATTTTGTCTTGTAGATACAAAGTATTGAATGCCAGTGTCATCCCTGAGGGACAGTTCATTGACAACAAGAAAGCTTCAGAGAAGCTGCTGGGATCCATTGATGTGGACCACACTCAGTACAAGTTCGGGCACACAAAGGTTCATTCTCACAACTTCATCACTAGTGTACTCTGTACTACTGTTCTTGCAGAAAATATTCACAAATTTTTACTTATGGAGTCATCCTTTTGTATCAATATTTATTATGATTACCTTGATTTGACCCATAGGTGTTCTTCAAAGCTGGTCTGCTGGGTGCCCTGGAGGAGATGAGA